>NC_081517.1:27002130-27717130 GCF_030273125.1 Centropristis striata | reverse complement strand
GGGGGGAGGGGGGATTGACATTTTGACAAATACTGTATCCCAGGTCCTTGAAGAACTAGATGGGCAATCATTTTGTTATTGGGGGCTGGGTGGCCCACAGTTTGCATGGCGTAGCTCAGAACACACAGAACAGATGCCCATTGAGGCATCAGCTGGATAAGTCTTTAAAAGACCATAACAGCATGTATCATCCCATACCAATGCATTTAGAGCTCCTCCAACTCTGACAGTCAAAATTTATTTATTGAAATTTGATGGTGACTGGCACAGAATGCAGAGGCCCAGCAAATTTGGTAGAATGAATTATAGACCAGATGGGTGCTGTGTAAATCCTATGGGTGCAGGCAGGTGGTGCATAAAGCAGCAGGTGTAAGCGGGGTGCAATGTTAAGAAAACAGGCCTGTGCAGACCACTAACCTGCATGCCATCTATTACCATTATTAGTAAAACATCCAAAAGACTTTGGAGGTCAAACAGAAGGTTAATAAGCTGTGGGCTGAATAGGGCAAATTTAATTATTTTCAAGAAATGCTGGCTGCCAAGTCAATGTTTTACAGAAACCAGTGAGTGCTGCCCGTTAGGCTGTGTGCTCTGCAAGTAAATGGTGTTGTAAACTAAACACACTTTGCATGAAATTACATGGTGAGCACCGACTACATTCAAGTATAATTTACTCAAGCAACCAAGATGTTTCAGGGACACAGGCAGTATCCTCTGAGTCATAATTACTGATATAGATGCAGTCATTATTAAACTATAGACAGGGAAGGTGTGTGTGGAGATGCACTGGTCCACAGTAGAAGTGTACCAGGGGAAGTGAAGGCAGAGTGGACTGCAAAGGTTTTTGTCAGCGGAGAGGAAACATAATGGTGTTGAACCTGGCCCTGGGGAAGCTCCAGGGTCCACAACGCTATACAGTGGTAATAGTTACACACACACAAACACACACACATAGTCCTGCAGACCATCATTTAATGCTAATAATACCTTGTGGGAAAAATGTGTGTGGACACATTAACATATAACAATCTGTGTTTTCACATACAGAAACAGAAACGAACACAAACACATGTTTGCCTCAGGCATATTTACTTTGCACCTTGGCCCCAGATCACCACTCATGGCAGTAATCTCAGTCACACACACACACACACACACACACACACACACACTCAGTCTTAACAGTGACTGATGCTTCACCTCACCACCTGCCACTCAACCTTTCTCTTAAGCCTTAGGGGGTGAGTGGGGTGAGTGAGTGTGTGTGTGTGTGTGTGTGTGTGTGTGTGTGTGTGTGTGTGTGTGCCTCTTATTTCCCATGTTAGCCAACCTTGACTTGAACAAATGCTTTGTCCGTTCTGACGTACTGTTGCAGCTACATAGTCCCTCTTGCACTGCAGTCATTTTGACGCTTGTGTGTGCATGTGTGTGTATGTGTGTGTGAGAGGGAGAAAGCGAGCAAATGAGTGTGTTCCTAGAGCTAATGTATCCGTGTATGTCTCTGCATATATACAGTAATTTAACTGCAAATCATATTGCACTATACTCTCTCTGCAGCAAATTAGAGCCTATATAATGCATCCAGTGTTACAGAGTGTTCCTGTTCTATTTCCACACAATGATTGTTCTACTTGTTATCTGCACCGCAGTCCTGTTTTGACTTTCACTGCTGTCACTCAGTATGCTAGTTTCTCCAGTTCAGACAGTATGTGTGCATGTGTGGGTGGGCCCGGCAGCAGCTCTTTAAGTGGCAACTCCTTACTTGCTGTCCCAGCAAAAGCAAAATAGCTACAACTACAACAATCATAAACCGGTTTACACACTTGGAGGGGATATGAGTTTCCCTCTATGGCCTGGGTGAAATGTCTGCTGAAGTGCCAGCTGGAGGTATGCGTATTATTGCTTTAATAAACCAGTTACCCAAATCTGTCATTTTAGCTTGGCATTTGAAGGGAAATGTGGATTAAGTCTGCCTATGGTTCCAGCTGCGGTAGGCAAGATTTTGATATACAATTACAGCCACCGTACTCACCTAAATCACAACATAGTACTGCAACAGAGAAAGCTGAATGAATAAAAACTTGAGGGTAAAATACAAGCTGTCACTGTGCTTACAGCACTGAGTGAGCACTCCAAAAGAGAAAGCATGGCTCAGCAGCACGAGATCTGCTTCCTTAATTCTTTGGTTTTATGGGTTGGGTGCAGTTTACCTGGATCAGACAGCACTCCTTGGCAGTTTCAAATAGTTAGACAAGCCATGCTGCCATTTGGTTATCCTGCTGAAGTCAATATACAACATATCATCTGTTTTTCACTATACCTACAAATCACTGAGACATATTGTATGTGCTTAATGTGACTGTTACAGGGATCATATTCAATACTATCTTGAATTCACATGCCAATGTATCTCAGCAGTCTATAATGATGTTAGGCTGGACTTTGACAAAACTGTTTTTGACCTCCATGGTAACACCAGCATGGCAACATGGGATGGGAATCATTACTTTAGCCAGTATGGGGCAGGTGCCACCAAAGTGATTATATGTCCTGAGGGGGAAAACATGAAAGTCTGTACCAAGTTTCATGTCAATTCATCCAAAAGTTGATATTTCCCCCAATGCCACATCTTCCAACCTCATGGTGGTTCTAGAGGTATGGATTGTGCTTAATCCTTAAATTAAATCTTTGACCTACTGGTGGGACAAGAGGAAAAGCCAGGTGACCATCAAAGTCATTCCCTGGGCACTGTGGATATCTGTAATACATTTAATGGCTATCCATCCAGTTTTATACGTCTCACTAAAAGTCAAAACGCTCAACCTGCTGGTGGCTAGCGGGAAAATCAGGGGAGCATCAAAGTTGGAGGGATTCGTCCCATGGAGACCATGAGTGTCAGCACAAACTTTCATGTCAATTCATCCAAAAGTTGTTAAGACATTTCTTAACAGCCAACCCAACACTGCCGTCCCTAAATCCATGATGTTAGCATGGCTAAAAACAAACCTTCACATAATCTGCATTATTCTTAATTTCCTTTGGAGGACGTTCTTCTGGCTGTCCTAAGCACAAATGTGTGTCAAACAGGGTTTGTATTATCATAGTACTGTAAATCTAGTCTTTGGACACATGGGACTGCTGTTTTTTTGCAATATAATCCTTTATATTTTAGGAAAACCGTAGGACTCTATCTCCAAAACTCTAAGCAGCACAATCAAAATATTTTCTTAAGTTCTCTGAACTAATAACATGTTGGAGATCAAGGACATGTACACATATGCAGTGTAAAAAAGATATGTTATATGGAAAACCTAAAAAAAACCCAATGACAGCATTTTCCCTCATCTCTCCAAAATCCTTACTTTGACTATTCTTTTAAGTGTGATTTTCATGTAATCCACAAATTTCAAAAGTTGTCCTTTTAGATACTTACACAAAGTATGTCAGTACCCAATTTTAAGACTTCAGGCCAATCAGAAATGTTGTGGCATTTTTCCTTTCCATATTTAATATATTTTTTGGGCACAAATGAGTTAATAAGCTGTAACAACAACAGGCTGCCAGGAACAAATGTCAACAAAGATATCCTGGCTACTTTCGATGGGTGGCCTATTAATAGTAATCAATCAAGATTTCAGTCAAGTTTTATAGGGAGCAATATTTGTGTGCTGATTCAGGCCGTCTGCACTGGAGTGGTGCATACATTTCAATATTAGCAAAGTGATCAAGGCTCATGGCAACAGTCATCCTTGATATGTCAAATTGGTTGATTGCTTGCAGCTGATTTCACAACAGTGCAATCCATTGCTCCAATCCTGGCATTGGAAGTGAAATGCTTACATCCGCTAGCACTGACATCCTGAATAAATTATTGTTATTATTGCATCTTCAAGCTATTTTTACGAACATCCAGTGAATACCTTCTGTATGAAATTTACTGAAAATGACAGCTGCAAATTAGTGATGAACATTTTGGGTTTTATCTACATGAGTCTTTCCTCCTGCTTCTCCTTAAAGTCCTTTCCGAGACAAGGTAATAATTTTGTCCCTGTCCATAGGATTGAAATGATTTGGCTCCATTACATTTGCTGCCTAAATCCTTGCCTCTGCCACCAGCCTGTTCTCTATATATATGCAGTATGAGACTTTAATATGAGGTGTATCCCACCATGAAGGGACATTTACATTTGTCATTATGTGCACTGCCGCAGGCTATGTCCCCCTGTCCAGCAGTGACAAGTTAATAGACTGCTTTGCCCCGAGGCTAAACAGGGACTTACATCCATTATTAATCTCAGTCATTTAACTCTACGCAAATTGCCATGATCATTTGGAGATTATTGCAATATGACTCAATTTGTCAACAACATCATAATTTGAAATTAAATTACGTTACAATGACAAGGTAATCATGATGTGGTAATTATTACTTGATCCTGCTATGACAGGCTAATGATCACCTGTGTTTTTTGTCAGTCACACAAATCAATGCCTCTTTATTGTGGCTTTATTGCAAACACTGAGGCTGAGAAAGCAGTTTTTACCATGCTTTATAAATGAAAGGGATTGTTTTTAGCTGCAGGGGCACATTTGCCTTCCTGTTCATTCATGTGTGCTGTCCTTAAACTAAAGTATACTTGAAATAAAGGGAGTGAAATGTTTAGTCTGAGGAGCTTTTATAAACCACATTACATTTGGGTGATTAGACTTTTTTGTGTTCTTCGTATTTTACTTATTTACGACCAAATGTCTTAATGGCATGAGAGATGCACATAACCCAATGTAAAAAAGGGGCTTGTTGTACCACTTTAACTCCCTGATCCTCAACCTCCAACCTCCAACTCACACATGTGCTACTTTATTCCCTCATAACATTTAGTTTGTCATTTCCCTGCAGCAAGCCAGCTATCATGTGCCCCAGCCTGGCTATCATTTACAGAGACTGTGGAAGTGACACTGGAATGACAGGCTAATATTCGTCTTTTCAGCCGCCATCTTGTCCTGTCTGTCACCGTCCAAACCGCAGCCTCGGCTGCCACTCATGACATTAACTCAGCTCAAGATCACAGTCAAAAGGAAATATTCGGGTGGGAGGATTTTTTTTTTTTGCCTCGATGATAATTAACCATGTTTCCACTGTCTAAAAGATAGACAGCCGGTCCAGTTTAGTAAAGCCCAGTTCAGACCAGTACGGTTGCATTAATTTCAGTGCAGAGCTTCACTGCAGTACAAATTCAGATTGATTCACTCTACTCTGGGTTATGTTCAAGTTGAACTGTTTCACTCTCTTTTAATGCACTTTTGTTACATTTCTGTTAAATCCAGTCAGAATTTTCAATCCAGTCTAAGCAAGGTTAGTTCAAGCCAGGCCATTTTAGGTCAGCATAATAGCCCTTTCCTGCTTGGTTTTAATGGTCCTTCAGCTTTATTTGACATTGTACAAAGAGTACTTTCAGCCAAGCATCACACCACATGATCAGTGGAGAGTATACCTCTCCAGGGTGGAGAGTTTAATACAGTCAGAAATACCAGAGAGACAAGGCCGAGGACATGATGTAAGTTCTGAGAAAACAAACATGTGCCCTGGTTCAGTCTGCATCAGTGGTCCTTTACGCTGCACTGTATATGTCCCTGCAGTATAGCAGAGCACCTTTACATTATCCTCCTAGCAGCACAGTGCATTTATCTGTACGCTCTATCTGCCCTCCTGTCCCTCAGCTCCCTGACAAGTAAATCATCTCTTCTCTTGCTGTGACAGCACAATCCTGATGTCTGTCACTTCCACAGGCGAGGCTGGCCCACACACATACTGAACATACACATATATACGACACCACACAGGAACAGGCAATCACATTACACACATGCTGGCATCCACACACAAACACTTTTTTTTGTCTGAGGGGATTCTCGCCCACTCAAGGGCAGAGCGGTGACACCTCATCATGAGCCAAATGAAGCAAGAGTGGCAAGGAGAGGAGGAGGAAGAGAGGAGAGATGGAAGGATGGATGGAGCGGAACGACGGAGCAATATGGAGGGGGATGAGTGGAGCTATATGCCAGAGAGGCGACCGGCGCCAGGCGCCAGATTTCAGGGGCATGAAATAGGCTCTGGGAAACATGGAGGGACAGACAGCGAGGGAGAGAGAAAGTGAGGGTGGGGAGCGGGACGGGTGGGGTGATGTATACTGAAGTGAAGAATAAGTGAAGAATGAGAAAACTGTCTTAACTAAAACTCTAATTTCAAGTAAATTAACAAAACCATTTCTCATATGCATACTACAAGTATGTTACAAGCATATTCTAAGAGTTTCTGAGTGTTGTAGTTGCTGGAAAATACAAAAGACTGTAAAAAAAAATATGGACATAGTCACTGTGATGTCACCTATATGTTTCTGAGAGCCCTGTTGGCAGTGCCTGACTTCAACTCCCTGCTAATCCAAAAATGGGCAAAGAGGTGGAGTGTGTGTGAGCTGAGGCAGGCCAAATGAAGCATGGCTGCTGAAACACACCAACTGTGACGACAGCCACCTGTCACTCAAAGCAGCCATGCCCTGAATTATGCATCATGTCAATCTTAATATAATTAAAATGGGTGAGTTATATGAAAGTTCACACTGACGAGTTGCCATCAAGGGATATTAGCTATAGAGACCAAAACAGGTTTTTTGGCTGTAAACATGTTTATGTCTGCAGTAAAGCTGAGCAATTTAACATGGGGGTCTATGGGGGTTGACTCGCTTTTGGAGCCAGCCTCAAGAGGCCATTTGAGCAACTGCAGATTTCTCTTGAGGTTGCCGCTTAAAAAAAAATACAGGCCAAAGTATCAACAACAAAATCTTTGCTGGGTAGTAATAACATAAGTGCATTTAAATATACAGTCACTTACTAAGTCATCATTTCATTTCTTGAACCATTTCTGCCTTTGCTTTTGCAATGCCAGCAAAGTATTATTGACTTTAACAGAGAGAGAGAGAGAGAGAGAGAGAGAGAGAGAGAGAGAGAGAGAGAGAGAAATAGGGAATTAAATAATTTCATATGGGTGTGAGCCAAACAACCAGACTGTCAGAAACAGAGCAACAGAAAGATAGATTGGTCTGTCTTCCCAGCTCACATTAACATGCTTTCCACATCACACTTCTCCTTTAATTCACTTGGATTTCATCCACACCTGACGTTAAATTATGCCTCTTGTATACACAATGAATTTGATTTCTATTTCCTCTGCTCAAACTCAGATGTCACTTCCTTTTTAATAATCAGTCTTAAAAGTAACTATACATACTTCTCATTCTACTCATGCATGTGCCTATATCCTGACAATCCATCCTGACAAGTGGGCTGCTATAGGTGCTTATGTGAACTGATTTGATTGAATATGTGTATAACAATTGATATTTTTCACACAGTCTCTGCAGAAGTAATCCTCAATACAAAAAGTGAACACAAAGGTGTAGGGAACTGAAAATATAAATTGTTGCAAATAGGGAAAAAAGAGGCAATGAATGTGAATGTGTTGGAAAAAATGAGTGAGAATTGGACAAGGTCCTTGTCATCGCCTGTCCCCGTCATTTAAAAGTGAAGGATAGAGAGAGATGGGGTGATGGAGAGGAGGACAGAGGGCTGTGTTGCGCCTCAGAGAGCCGCAGATGGAGAGTGATGATAATGCAGCAAGAGACAGAGGACAGAAAGAAGAGGAGAGAGGGGTGAAGAAGAAGGGAGAAGAAGGAGAAAAAGAGGGCGAGCGGGGGGTAATGAAAGGTTTTGATATTACAGATAGGAAATAAGCAAAGAGCGAATTCCCATAATGCATAGAATAATGCAGACATTGAAAAATAGTTAAACAGAACATGGACAATATGACCAATATGTCTTCATTACATATGTAGAAATTGTTTTTTTGCCAAATTTAAGCTTGATTTTATCCAGCAAATTAAACAAAGACATTGTAGACCGACTTGCATAAGCATGTGTCTTGTATCTAGTTTGATTCCCTATTCTTAGCTGCTTAGGGCTGGGCGATATGGACCAAAAGTCATATCCCAATATATTTAGGCTGAATATCAATATACGATATCCTGATATTTTTATTGCAAAGTGAGAGCAAGTGTTCAGTCAAAGTCAAAACCAAATATGACATGTCACAAGTAGTTTTATTGAAACCGTTTATTTAAGTAAACATAAATACTGTATTACAATAGGAGTACCTTTTTAAAAAAAATCAAAGCTCAATAAAGTGCACATCTAAATAAAAAAAAATCTTAAATAAAAATTAAATAGTCAATTCATTTTCTGAAATGAATATATTTATATGAAAAAACGAATAACGAACATTACACAAGAACTAAATATGACAAACCCTTGTAAGGCCAGCCTTTATATTTAAAGAAAGAAAAAAAACTGAACTATGTCGATATATATGATATGGTCTAATTCCATATCACATTTAAAAATATATCAATATATTGTTTATATCAATATATATTGCCCAGCCCTATTGCTGCAATGAAAATAAAATCTGTTTTCACGTATGCCATTTGGCTAATGTTCCATCTCATCATTACCTTTGCATTTACAGCTGGTATTTATTTGCATCTCTACAGTGTGTATTGTTGTGCATGTTTTGCAGGAAGTAGGTTGCATGGAGGCACCAGTCTCAGCTGTGACAAACATGGCAGGTGTAGGGCCACAGAGAGGGAAGATTGAACATTGGATTAAACCTTCATTTGAAATGGACAGAGTCATGTTTTATCACTCTTTTGAAGGTGGCAACAGAAATGATGAACACTGAAGATGTGGGAGAGGAGTAATGACTGATGGGAACAGATTGTGCAGGAGCTCTTCAGTGAGTGGCTGGCAAACTTCAGAGTGCCGCTTCTACCCAGAGGGCAGGACTCACTCGCAAATGAGAACACTGAGTACTGAGTGCACACACTCCTGGCTGCGATCTGACCACCCACAGAGGTGGTCTGGCATCACATCTCTCCCTATTTTGATTGGGGATGGAGCTGTGTGTGTGTGTTTACACCTTGTACCACATTATGTCGAGTTAAGGTAACCGAATTCAAAGCCTCTATGTTTGGTTGTGGATGGATTGACATGAACATGAACATACATCACTGTGAAATCATATTTTAGTCACTTCCTCCTACATTTGATTTCCACAGTGGTAGTAAACATCTAATTTCATCCCACAACTGTCAACCACATTGATTAGCTTGTAAAACAATCCATGAGACAAAATAAGTCATACGCCTACTAATAAGCCTTCCCTTTATTTGAGGCAGTAAATAATGCTTAAAAAATGTGACGGGTGAACTGTCGTGGGATGTATCTGTTAATTGGTGATGGAAGAAACAGGCTATCCAATCCTTCACTTAAGTAAAGCGAACATTTTATACAAAAGGTACTCCATCACAAATAAAAATCCAGTATTTTAAATGTTACTTCAGGTAGAGTACCTGGTGCCTTGTGCTAAATGTAGTTAAAAGTAAAAGCACTCAGTGTAGAAAAATGTGTGAGATGTGGGAGCATTACGAAACATATTTAACTTTATTGTAACGTAGTTATCGTTAGTGGCCTTATCAATTATGACTGGAAGAAAGGAGGAAGTCAGATGATGAAGTATAAAGAGCGACAAAGTGCCAATGTCGAGTTTTGCCTCATTGTGTAGTTATGTAATTTTGTCATGATATTTGATATAGATATGTCATGTAACATATGCATGTTTTAGAAACCATTACATTTCAAAACTCATAATGTGAAGGAGTGTTGTTAAAAAAAATTAAAAATCAGTGTTTCCTGATGCTGTTTTTGGCTTGTGAGTAGTGGGATTGCTGGCCGAGCTACTGTTAACATTTGATAAGCTTTTTTCTCTGATATTAAGATCCAGATGTTCAGGAGATTTTTTACTGGGAGCTGAATTTTTCACAGGAATCTCGGTTTTTAGACATCTTAATGTGGAAATGCTATTACATGGTAGATATAAGGACTTGTTGGTAAAATCTTAGTGAAGTAACCAGTAAATGTATCTGTCACGTAGAGAAAATTCAGTAGAGTAAAATCTATATAGTGGAGTAGAGGTCTTAATTGGCATGATATGGAAATAATTTAAAGGAATTTCAGTGCTTGAGCTGTAACATTCCAGCACTAATCATATACTTAGTTTTATTTTGGGTTTATCTCTGTGTTTTTAACCTGTCTTACATGAAGAGGATTTCTTTTAATAAAAAAAGATGAAGAAGTTTAGCACACCACGTTTACTACAGAGGAAGAGGTGCTGGTAACTGCAAGATAAATGTACACTAAGCACATGAAAGTATACGATCAAGGAACTTTTATGAGCGATGATGTGACGGTCACATAAAAAAGCTCACCATGTTTGACCCTCCCTGGGCAGCAGTGTCCTCCAAAGCTCTGGGGATGCTTTTATGTTGCTCCCATTGTGTCATTGAGTACTGTGTGTGTACAGTATGTGTGTGTTTGTGTGTGTGTGTGTGTTGCAAGGAGTTGGAGGATTAATCTTCCCGATAGAGATCAATAGGGTATGATGTAAAAAAAAAAAAAGGATAACAAAGCACATGCTGAACCTCTATTGTTGTGTGAGATTTGAGTTTGATCTATGTTGCTGTTGCTCCTTCTTATTACTTCGGCACTTGTTTGCTCTGAAATAGCTCTACATATTGTTTGTTCCACAAAAGAGGATGGGCAGCTCACACGCCTTTCATTCTTGAAATTGAAAAGTGCATTGTGGGAAAATAACTTATTCCCTTTTCTTTTTGACATGAAAGAGACTTATTTTGATTTTGTCTTGTTGATGTTATTTCTTTTTTTTTTTAACGTGTGGATCCTCTTGATCTTGTCCTTAAACCTGCTTTTGATGCTTTGTGTGCATCCGTCTGTACACTGTGTATCTGTGTGTGTGTGTGTGTGTGTGTGTGTGTGTGTGTGCATGTGTGTGTGTGTGTGTGTGTGTGTGTGTGTGTGTGTGTGAATTTGCAAGCGTACGTCTGTGTTTGAATGGTTTGATGTCAGCTGCTTGTTCTGATTGTATGGGTTGAGCTTCTTCTATCCCTTCTACCCTTTCCATCCCTTCCCAGCATGCCGCAAACAAATGTGAACTTGTAAAGACCGCAGGCGTTCTCAAATCAAAATTTCCAGTCATCTCTGAGTGCGCAGCACGGCAGCCTACCTCTCTGTCCCAAAGTCACCCCGACTTCTCTACAAAGAAAGCCCCTTAACAAGGGAATTGTTCCCTCTCAGCGGCAAACAACCACCACTTGGAATAACAAGCCTCTATCAAGATCTACAGCTGAACAACACATCCTGTTGTGAGCTTAGATGGACAGTGATTGTGCTGACAAACGGCACATTTGCAGAAAAATCTGACGCGATATATGCATTCATACATATTTTTCTTCCAGGATTTTCGTCCAATTACCGGCCATCACACAGACATGAGCGTGGGATGGTGCTTATGGATTTTGCACATGAGCAGTGAGCATGAGCAAGTGTCAGTTTCCATCTCCATATCTTCCTCATTACACTGCATTCCAAATTGGCTAATGATGACAATTTTCAGGCTGGACTGAAAAATACTGTTGGCATGAAGCACAACACATTTGCCATACAGAATTTATAAGTAAATCCAGGCAGAGCTGGTTCTACCCATTAGTATAAGCAGGTGCTTAGGCCCCCCTGGTCTCTAGGGGCCCCTGGAAAAGATTTGTTTTAATGAAAACAAGACAATAGCAAAATAAAAAGTGAACTTGAACTGACAACATTTGGACAAGTTTTGCCAACAAATAAAGCCAAAATTGTCAACTCAGAGATAATGAAACTAAATTGGACCATTTAGGCCAGCTTAGTAAGTTATTAACTGTTGTCCTGCAAAAAAAAGCACTTCCAGGATTGTGTTGCATGTGATTTTTTTTTCATAAAAAAGAAGAAAATCACATTTTGTGGTTGTTTTAGAAATGATGACTCTATGATCACTAAGACTGAGTCCTTTGCTGAATGTCTTCCCTTCTGTCTCCCTTTCCTTTCTCTCTGTCACTGTTTAATAAAGAATGAAAATGCTAAAAAAAAAAAAAAAAAGTGCACCTTTGACTTTTTTTCTTAGTTGATCACTGCACCAAACTTTGCACAATACTGTAATAAATGTAGCCTATGTTTTTATGGTTGCCTTTGTATCATATTGTATTGGTTGTGTCCTATCCATTTAACATTTGCATTAAGCTTGAACCAGATTGAGAATGAGGTCCATAGAAGGACCACTGATGGGGTTTGGGGACAATAGACAAATACTGTAGGCTACTTACTGTAGTTTGTTTTAAAATATCCCATCTTAGTGTTTACATGATTTTGTACATTATGTGTGCTTAAATTGATATTAAAAATACACAAGTTGTTTCAGTGCCATGAAAAGGGGCAACACGTTACAATGAGGGGGGAGGCCCAAACCAAATCCTTAGCAGAGAAGTTTAGTGCAGGTTCGAGTCATCCAAGTTAAAGAAGGGTGACACGTAGTTTGAAAGCTAAAACAAGTGAACTTATAAAACATATGAAACACGCTAAATCCTTAATTTAAATGAAAACTTCCCAAGTTTTTTAAAAGCCAAGAGAATGTAAGGTGGAGTGGTGTGTGTGTGTGTGTGTGCATGCCTTAATAGCTACAACGTACATGTGTTTGAGCCTATCCATGTTCATGCAAGACTTAACACAGCGGAGAAATAATCCATCAGAGTTGTAAGTGCACCACCGTGCGTCTCTCCCTGTTCCCACCACGACTCTCCGCCACATTTCCCCCCTTTTATTCCTTTCATTGCCAGTTTCAAACCTATTCTCTTTATTGGAGGCAAACAGAGCGAAGAAAGAAAAAGGAGTGAAATGGCTTTGATGTGTAATAGATACTCTACTATTCCTTTTGAGGGGCACCTCCTCAGAATGGTGCTTTTTTTTCATTCTTTCTTCCTTCCTTCCTATCTTTCTTTCCTTCACTCCCCTTGCATACTTTTTGTCTGTATTGATTTTTCCTCAGACATGAAAGCGGGTGCAGATAGCGTCAGTATCGAATGGTGTTGATGTGCGTGTGTGCCTCTATGTGTGCGTTTGACTTTCAGTTTGCATCTGTGTTTATGTGTCTAGCATCCCTACACTTCTGCCTGATTCCTTTCAAGGGCATTATGCATACACCCTTTGTAAATATACCAAGAAGAGGCTGTCTTTACCTTCTTCCTACCATTTGAAAGTGATGCCACAAGAAAGGAAGTGGCTTCTTTGAAAAAGCCTAAAGAGGTTTTTTTTTTAACCTTCGCAGTCATGAAGGGGCATTTATTCAGTGGCATGCTTTACTCGGCTAAGGTCTGGGAAGAAAATAGTGCTGATGACTTTAGATGTGTCAGGGAGGACAGTGAAAGGGGGGCTGCCTCTCAGAACAAAATAAAAGCAGGATACTGGAGTGCTCTGCCCTGCTTGTACTGGTTGAAAAGGAACTTACATTTGTTTTTTTTCTATCGATCTGTCTCTGTTGCAGTAAAAAGCTCACACATAAAACAACACATACCGAGGCACACCAAGCTGTACACAGCTATTTCTCTCTTTTCTCCACCTATGTTAACTAGCATGTGAAAACACACAACATACATATGCATGGGAGCCCCAATTCACCTCACACAATCATCCATCTGTGACCCGGCAATTCATATTTTTCCTTTGTGGGAGACCTGATGCTGAGGCCTTTATTTCAAACACCATGCATGCAGTCTATTTGAGTCCTAATGTACTGTGAAAAGCACATCATTTCTAGTGATGTGACACACATGGGGGTGTGACCGACAGAAAAAAATAGCAGGAATTGCAGCAAATATCTTTTAAAACGGGAAGCAACCGATCAAATGTATAAAGAGTTTGGTTTTTTTTAGTTTGCTTTGAAGACTTTTATAATTGGCATTTTAACTTGTGTCCTTTTTAGGGGAGAGCCGGACTTACTTTTTTCATTTCATTTCATTTTCCATACTTCATTAAACAGTGAGGCAGAAAAAAATTGGTGCAAAATTATTCGGGAAGAGCTGTCAAAGGATGACGATGAAATTGTTAATAATATAATGTTGTATAACTATTTCTCATTAACAAATTGATGCCTTGTAATGTGTTTTTTGTTTTGCTGATGTCCTCAACAAGGGACATGTTGTAAAAAAAATACAATAACATTTTTTAGATAAAAAATCTTTGTTATATGTTTCTTACTTCCAAATTACTTATTTGTGAAAAAAAATCCAAACATTAAAACCTTTTTTCTTCCAGGTCTCAGAAAGCTATGCTACATTACATTGATGCAATGAGACTGCACATTTCAGCATATATATGCAAAACACATACACAATCATGCAAATGCACAAGACACTAAAATATTTATTACATTGATACAGAAATATTCACTGTACTCATGTGAACACATAGAGACAGAGCTTTTAGCAATGCCAGGCGTTTTCATAATAAGAATAATGTCTAAGAAAGTGAGTGAAAGAAAGAGGGAATAAGTAAAGAGAAAGAGAAAGAGAAGACACTGATCGCACCGAGGGAGTGCTGCATGCAAACCACGAATCATTTCTGTGGGATATACGTGTGTGTGTGTGTGTGTGTGTGTGTGTGGAGGTGGTCAGGCAGTCAGGAACAGTGTCATCCTGTTGCTATGAGACAGCTGGTCTCACCAGAGGGGGCGAGAGAGAGCGAGTGAGAGAGAAAGAGAGAGAGAGGTTTGGCAGGACAGGACCAGCTGTACACTTTAACAGAACTTAATGATTGCCACTCAGTAGACATGGTGTTCAAAGTATTTTGTTTGTAAAATGACGTAAAGAACAAACACATTTCAATCCAGACTGTCATCTTTGCTGCAAGACTATGACACAGATATGTCACTTTTTTGTCATGCTCTCTGACATGTACTGTAGGTACTGTATGTGCTGTATGTTCAATAACTATGAACCCAATGCACCATGTTTCCTTTTAAAAAATAGGGTGAAGCCAATGCAAAAGTTTAATGCATTAATGCAATGCATTATTAATAGCAGGGAGCTACTCCTTTGGTTACAAAACAAAATCAAATTGTATGAAAATAAATAAGTGAGTGGCCCTACTTAACTTATCACCTCAATAAACATTTTTGTAATAATGTATGGTCTCAAACATTAGTTTCAATTCTTCTTCGATTCAACATTCCTATTGTAAATTATTGTCCCATTTAGAGTAAAACAGACGATAAAGCAGGGTGTGCTTGACAGTGTTGCTACCTTGTGATTGACAGGTAGCTGTCACAGTGAACCATGTTTTCATCTTAGAACTTTGACCATTTCACAGCATGTTTTCACCATATCAAAGTTAATTGTAATATTGTGGTTGCTTAAAAATACCTTGTTCAGTGTTCGATTGGACTAAAAGACACAAAGAAGTCAACTTTTCATTTTCAATAAAAATGCCCCTTATATGGCAATGAAAGAAAGAGGCATTTGTTTAATGGTCCTAATATACAAATATTGAGGTGCCATTGTTGCCAAATCACACTTCAACAGGCTCATATATGTTGGGACTGGACATAAAATTGAGCAAAAATAGAATTTACTCAAATATAATGGCATAGAGAGCACTTCTAAAGACATTGAAAATGTAAGTTGCAGCCTGTTTCTGTGATTATATACTAGAAAAACTCACTGAATTCATTACTTTGTAACAGAACCACCAAGAAACAAGACCAGCATGGGAGCTATTCCCTTGTTCTTAGAATTCCCCTGCATGCTTCTTCTGCAGAGCCCCACTGTCACCAGCTGTTGTTACTGTACTTCTTGCAAATATCTGAAGCGGATGGGTTGAATTCGAGTTCAAATTCTTGAAGGGACTGATAATAGAAGTTCAAATTTAAAGTGGGTGATAAAAAAGAGGAAAAAAGTTAGACTGGGGAAAATTATAAAAGCAGAGAAGAGATGTGAAGGGAGGAGAGAGGGAGAGGGAGATGGAGGGATAGGCGGAAAGTAAATGGGAAGTGAATTGGAGGATTTAAGGAAGAGAGAGATTCTGTGTGTGTGTGTGTGTGTGTGTGTGTGTGTCTGAGGGACAGAAAGAGAGAGAGGCAGTTAAACTGTTGTGCTCATATCTCCCTCTCTCTTTCATCTCAAGCTGAAGGCAATAATATGATGATTGGGATATGATCTATATAGGTTTGGCCTTGAGCAGGGATTGCTGTCTGGTTAGACAGCACGCACACACACACACACACACACACACACACACACACACAGAAGGTCCTGCTTTAATCTAGCATGCACTTAGACGAGACAGACGATTTTGTCTTGTCCTGTAAATATGTCAGCCAGCGCTTCTCTCCTTCCCTTCTCTCATTTACTTTTCTGCCCATTCTTGCCCTCCATCTCACATCCCTCACTCCCTCCATCCTTCGCCGCTCTTTTTCTTTCCACCTTGTCTGGTTCACCCTTGTGACTGCTTTGCACCCACGCCATCTTCACCTTCTTTCCCTCTCTCCCACCCCTTCCTACGTTTTCCATCAAATCTCTTCTTGCTCACCCTCCACCACCTTCCTGCCTTCCTGCCGTCCATTTATCTTCCTGCCCCCATCCTGTGCAAACCACGCGCACCCACACACACACACACACACACACACACACACACACACACACACAGATGTGATGGGAAGGCCAAGAGCGTGCATGTGTGTGTGTAAGTATAAGCGTATGTGAGCCAAGATTCTGTCACAGCTTGAGTGGTCTGACTTTTCTTGCTCTGGATCAATGAACACAAAGAATGGTGTCCCATACTGCCCCCAGGAATCTGTGTGTGTGTGTGTGTGTGTGTGTGTGTGTGTGTGTGTGTGTTCAGGCGTTTTTTTTTCGTGTTTGGATTGAACTCTCCAAACAAGTATATCTAACATATTTCCTGTCAACACCACGGTAGTTAGAGTTGTCGTTGTGGTTTTTTAGTGTGTGTGTGTGTGTGTGTGTGTGTGTGTGTGTGTGTGTGTGTGTGTGTGTGTGTGTGTGTGTGTGTATGCTATGTGACCAGTGACCTATGTGGTTTGAGGCCTGTAGCAGTAATCCATGCTGGGAGCTGGAGGAAAGAGTGGGAGGGTGGTCACTATATGGATCAATATGTCAGCAGTGCACAGTTGTTCTCTGTCTCTCTCCCTCTTTCCGTCATTGCTGCCTCGTTCCACCTTTTCTCTCTCCATCGCCATCTTATCTTTCTCGCATCGCACCTATTTCCTCATTTGAATCCTCTCTTCTTTTTTCTCCTTCTACTTCCTTTAATTTCTCGAGTCCTGCACTCTGTCTTTAAATCATTCCCCTCCCACCTTTCCCCCAGTTTCTCCCCTTTACTTATCTTTCTTCTGTGCCAGCTTCCTTCCCTGTATTCCTCCACCATGGCCACTTGCCATTTCGTACATCTATTTATCTCACTCTAAATCACTGTCTTCATCACCTCTCGCCATCCTCCATCTCTCTCTCTCTTTCTTCTGAGCTAGCCAGCTTCCGTCTCTCGTCCTCACTCCCTCTCTCCTTCGAAGACGTGAGTCTATTTCTGTGCATTACCAATCTGTCATTGCTGTACTCTGACAAAAAGACATATTCTACTTTTCTTTCTCTCTCTGAGTTCAACAACTTCATTGGCACGGTTGTTCAGGAGAGTACAAAAAGCAAATAAATGTTCTGTTGCTCCTTTAATCTCTTTCTCTTTGTCATTAAACTGGTCCAATAGCGTCACTAAAGTAATCCTATAGCATTTCTATAAGGAACCCCTGACCATTTTTCACATGACCGTAATTTTACCCTAACCTCAAAAATAGGTGTGGCAGATCAGAGTGAATCATACATTTTGGAGTTGACTGATAGAGGCCCAGGTTCTTGTGCATGGAATTCTTTTTCTATCTTCTTGCATTTTTCAGCTTTATTAGACAGTGATAGAGAGAATGGAAGGGGGACATAGTGGGGAAGACATGTGGCAAAGGGACCCCGGGCCGGACTCGAACCCGGGGCCGCCACGGCAAGAACTCAGCCTTAGTGCTATGCGCTCTATCAGTGAGCCACTAGACAGAGATCTTGGAGTCAGAAGTTTTGACCTTGATGTGCTGGGTGCGAAAGCTTGACAGGCCTAGCCAAGGGGCGGGACTTAATAAAGAGTCAATCAGCGAGTTGAATTTGAGAATTACAGTGAATTAAAAGAAGCTCCTAAAATATGATGGAAAGATAGAAAGTGACAGTACACGGTCGCCCATAAAGTTGGAATAATTTTGTTTTCAGACACAATCCTCTAATTGTGGTTCCATTTTCATTGTGATATGTTTAGAAGAGATTGATTCATACATTTTTGAGAAGATATACACTTCTATATAGATAAAGATATAGATAAACACATTACACTTCATTGTCAAAAATAAATCACATTTACACAATCATTTCATAGAAAGGCTTAAAAAAAAGTCCATACTGCCCACCCTTTTTTTCTTAAATTTCTTGTTCATTTTAATGCCTGGTACAACTAAAAGTACATTTTTGGACAAATATAATGATGATGACAAAAATAGCTCATAAGAGTTTAATTTTAGAGCTGATATCTAGTCATTTTACATGGTTTTGGTTATTATTAAGAAAACTTAGATAGATATCACTTCTTAAATTGAAAAGGGTAGACTAATATTTTTTTCCATGACTGTATCTGAGTATTTATGTCAATTTGATTCAATTTTTTTATTTCATTAAGATGATTTTTTTATTAAATTTGTTTCCTTTTCTCTGCTTTTTAAAAAAATATTTCTCACTGTCTTTCTTGGCTTTGCATTGTAGAAAACCGTATACTCCATTCCCTCTTTTATTTTACCTCATTTGCTCTCTCCATCCCTCCTTCACTCCTCATTCTCCTCTTTGCTGCTGCCCTCCATGCAAAATGCTTTAAAGAAAGAGTGAAAAAGAAAGGAGGTTTGATCAAAGGAATATTTTGGATAAGACATGACAACCCAAATCACTGCTGACTGGTGCATGCACACATGGGGCAGGTGAATGTGCACAGGAACAAGTGTAATGCACTTACGCACTTTTACACTTTTTTTTTTTTTTTTTTTTGGTGGAGGAAGATTCAAAGATTAGCCTGCGGCACTTTCTCGCCTTCAGCACCCCCAGACTCTCCTCTTCTCTCTCTTTCTCATCCAATCTCCCTCTCTGAGACTATGACAGTGATTATTGGACTCCATGCTCTGAGAACGTGACACTGACATCTGTGGCTCATACACACACGCTCACAAACACACGCACTTACCTTAACAGCCTGTGCGAGTGTATGTGTTGGTTATGTGACAGCATTATGATCATGCAAACTAAAATGTGGCATCTCTGGAGCTACACTCTCATCCAGCGTGGCTTTCATCTCCCTCCTCTGCTCTTCCTCATCTCTCTCTTCTTTTGTTCCTCAGGGACAGAGCTGCTTGTGCTTTTTTAATTCCAATAAGCCCCAAGCAACGTTTTCTGAATTAATTACGCTTTCTGACATGCAACATGAAGACAACTGTCCCTTAAAGAGACATGTTTATATTCAATATATTTTTGTTTTTAATTAAAAAAGATCATTTCTATGAGGAAATCAGTCAATGGTGGATATTAGCCACTAATTAAAGTCAGCGCCTGTATAGCTGCATGTGTTCATATTTAAATTATATTTCCACCTCATATAGAAACAGCTGCAGGTCTTATATGTCTTTCTCAGCCCCCAGGCTCTCAGTTATGAACTGTCTCTTTACAAGAACTACAAAACAATCAGTAGAAAGTAATGAATCCTGGACTATTCGTCATCCTGGTCTTGTCTCCAGTCTCATCCACTCATTCTGATTGATATTCTGCTCACTTCAGCTACAGAAACACACACAGTAACCTCCACTCACAGTATAGACGCTCCAAATACCAACAAGTTCAGCTAGCTGGCTGCAGATCGTATCCTGCAGAAACCCCTGGTCTGATGCCTCTGGGCTAGCTGCTATACTGCCATCTTCTCTAAGTCTGCACATTAGGGATTTGTTTTTCATTGTTTCTCTAAAAGGTTCAAATGTTTTGCTGGGGTTTACTTTCCATACTCTAAAAAATATGAGGCGCATTATGCAGGGTGTCTGGGGTCCTCACTTCATCAAACACTTCACTTTCTGCAATCACCAGATGAATTTCATACTCTAATTTGTGCCTTTCTGCATCAATTTACGGTGGAAATATCTTTGTTTATGTGAAGGAAAACACAATAAGAATACAAAATATAATGTAATATTATCTAATGGAATAAGGCAGTCATATATTGATTCCAATATCTGTTATTTCTACCTAGTCTACACACATGTAGGCGCCACTTACCCTTCCCTCTTTTTTGCATCCTTTGTATGGGGAAGTAACCTTTTTTAAAGTGCATTTTGGCTCATATTTACATTAAGGTATTTATTTTAATTCATTTGTAAAGCCCTGGACTTTAATAGCTTATACTATGTATATAAGCAAGTTTTCTGATCATGTTGTGCACATAGAAAAGTTTTCCCTAATATCTGTGGTCAAGATTTGTTAACCATTTGTGTACCAAATAGACACTGACAACACATATTTAAATAAAAAATAATAATAATAATGTTGTTGTTTTTTCATTATTGCTAGGTAAAAAAATCTGTAGTTGCAGTTAGTTTATTTATTTTATAACATAATAATACATATTTATGTCTTATTTTTTGCTTTTAAAATTTTCACTAGGGACAGATCAATATAGGTGTTACACAGGTTACTAAGTGACTGTAAAATTAGTTTTTTGTCTAGATATGTCTGACTCTATGTGATAGTCTGGATATACAAGACAGTGTGAAAGTCTTAGGCAGGTGTGAAAAAATGCCTAGAAGACTTTAGGCTGGTTTGAAGGCAAAGGGTGGCCACACCAAATATTGATTTGATTTTGTAACGACTTCGGACACAAAACTGTTGGACTCAAATGCACGACTCACAGGCAGTAGAAGGTATAACAAAAGTCTTAATATGGCGAAAATTTAATCAAACAAAAACTCACTCACAATGAGGATCAAAGTACAAAATAAAGAAACGCGCCCACCTGGAGGATCAAAATATTCACAAACTAAATCAAACCTGATAACATGAAAAACCTGTCTGGGGCATTGACAAGTCAAAACATACTGAACAAGACGAACTGGCAACAAGACAAAGGAAGACAAGGACTATTTATACATGAGGGAGGGTTAGACAGGTCACAGTGGTGGGAAATTCACCCAAAGGGAGGAAGTCAGCGTCTGAAACTAGAGGGAGAATGTAAGTGCAAAATAAAACAGGAAGTGCATGACGAGACTAGAAATGAGTGACTTTAACTAAACAAGTGCTTATGACAACAAAAGACTAAACATGAAACTAAACTAAGGCATAACATGAAACACGAAACACTTAACATGAACATGAATAAAATTAACATACTTGACGAGACACAACAGATTTAAATTTTTCTTCTGTTTACTCACTCTGCATTTTGTTAAGTGAAAAAATGAACTATTAGCATTTCTATTTTTGAAAGCATTCTTATTTGACAGCATTTTTTCCACACATGCCTAAAACTTTTGCACAGTACTGTATGTCTGGACTGGTCTCTACATAATTCTAAATCCTTACACATGCCATTTGTGATATTTTACCAAAGTTTCTTACTTCTGGAACATATTTGTATTTGGGTCTACATGGCAGCCATTTAGGCAGCCAATTTTAAAAAAGTTTCCTCAGCAACACAGGTAAATGTGATTGGACCATTTCTAGAACAACCTGGACCCCATACTGCAAATCTGTGTCTCTCTGCTAATTCCGAAGTAGGACATGCATGTTAAAAACAAATGCTAAAGAAGATATTATTCATTTTGATGTGGTGAACTAGTTTGTAGTGACACCAGAATGTGGTCCAACTTGACGTTCATTAGGGAGTGTAAGTTGACATGGCAGATGCTGCATCCTCCCTGGCCTTCACCCGATTAAGACAGCTGAGTCTGTGGTGTAAAAAGAGGACACGGGGGAACGGTGTAACTCTACTGCTGACTAAGGTCTTCGGCTACAAGGAGTTGTTTTAGAAGACACATTAATTCAGACTCTTTCAGCTGTAGTTCATGAGGAGGTGAGTACATTTATAATGAAATGCTTTCTTTTTAATTAGCTGTACAAACTGCGTGTCAGCATGCCTTTGTTTCTGGTTGCTATAGCTTATCAAGCGCAGCCCGAGCCTTTTCCTGTTTTGTCACAGAAAACGGAAGCCAGGCAACAACCCCATCGCTTTTCTTCATGTTGTCAAACTAATTTCAAGCTTTTGATGACAAAAAGGATCAATTTGTTTGTGAAAATGGGCTCAACAATGTCGCCCGGGTGCTATTTCAGGGGTAATGAAGAAGGATACGTCTTCCATCGAATCCTCCTTGTTAAAACACATCTCTCTATAATGGAAGAAGGCAGTCACTACAGCAGGAACGCTTCATAGAAGTTGGGGATCAAGGGAATGAGCAGTAAAGCTTGGATAAATTAAAATCAATCACCAATCTCGCACAGCTGTTTCTTTGCACCCTACATCATAATTCCCCTACTTGTGAATCTCCCTCTGTCCCTCCATTACTATCTCCATCTTCCATCTCTCCATCCCTCCCACACTCTGGCCTGGTTTACAGTCCCTCTCGCCATCTCCCTGTGAAAATAGTAGCAAGGCCCTCCTCCCACACACTCTCTCACACACACATATGTTCTTTTGGAGAGGAGAAGGAAGAGGAAGAGAGAAATGGAAATGAAGAAAGGGAATAGTGGAGGAGGCAGAGCAGCTTCGTGTGTCTGCACAGGTTGGGAAAGTTTTTGCGATTTCCATCACCTGTCAATCAAATCATGTTTTGAGTGCTGCGATGTCTTTTTATAGTTTATGTAATGATGTCCACGTTGCTGTAGGTGGCCTTCTTTCCCTTTCCCCAGTTCGTCTTTTATTCATTCCAAACAAACCAAAAAATAGAAACACATCACTACCTGCACACTCGACTCCCAGACACCAGGCTCTTCTAAATAATGGAAAGGTGTTGCATTGAGAGGACAAGTCACACTTGTTCTGGATGAATTCAGAAAGATATTTTTAGGGTGAGATCTTTTGGGATGTAAGGAGCTATTCAAAAAATTGTGCAAGCATGTAATGGGAAGTTTAAAAAAGTAAACTCAAGATTGTTGAGGCAAAATGTGTACCTAGGGTTGTGAAAAACAACAGAATGTGACGGATACGTTGGCATGACTGATATTATCAAATGACAGCCTGTTAACAACAAATTGCAGTTCAGAAAGCCAGTGTTAGAGCCGGGGCTCTTAAAGCCTCCCGCACTCTGGCCCGTTCTTTTGTTCGAGACTTGGTTTTTCCAAAAGACTCAAAATAACAGAATACAGTTTACTATTTATGTAAAGGATAATAGCCAAATGCTTGGAGCAGCGCTGGACTCTGCTGTGTCCACGCTGGGATCACAAAGTCAGAGTGCCAACAAGTTCCTCAATTCACAGTTTTCTTCTGGGTGTTGGACCCACCCTGATCGTAGGTTGAACTTTTTTGCGATTGGTCAATTTAGGATGGTGACGGCAGTAGCCAACCCATACTGGACACCTTGTGGTTTGTGTCTTTTCAAATCTATGGTATCATGCACGTATGTTTCTTAGTTCCCTTTTTTGAGACTAATGTGTATGTTTCTTTCTGAAATAGCTGCACCCTGATGTAGTTCTAATTGGTTTTCAGGAAAGGTTCATTAAGAGGGCACGATGTGCTCAGTCACAGCTAAGCTAAGCTAAATATCCCTATCCTTCACCAGTGATATTGTTGGGGTGGAGCTGGATGCTGGTGGTGGTGTCAGAGATGAGGATGCTGTCTAAACTACAGGTCATCTTGGACATGACATGCTGCTCAGGTGCAGTCGTACTTTCAGTACGAGACAGAGCCTACAGAGATGCACCACAGAGCGCCACAGGAAGTCATTCCTGCCTGTGGCCATCAAACTTTTCAATGCCTCCCTCAGAGTCAGACACTCTGAGTCAATAGACTGTCCACTGGACTTATGTACTCGTAGCTGCTGACTGGTGAAAAATTCATAACTTACTTATTTATAAAAAATCTTTGCAATACAGACTTTCTAAAGAAATCGTTTGCAATAATTAAATTTGTCACTCACACTGTCTTTACATATATACATATTTGTACATATCTCTTTTTTATCTCTTCAGACTTGCGTTGTAGTCTATATTTATTTTATATTGTTGTATATTTAGTTTAGCACATTTTTATTATCATCATTATTTTATTTATGTACTTATTTCTATTTCTTATATAGCAGCAACTGTAACAAAAGTATCTCAACAGTTGCCAAATACAAAAAAAATACTTGACTCTTGAGTATTAACAAATAATGAAAAAAAATAACCATCTAGGGGGTCTGTGGGGCCCCCCTGGGAGAAAATTTTGTACATTTTTATAGTACAATGTGATCAATCTTGTCCATTTTGAGAGCTAAATGTGAGCAAACACCTCACATAACATTTTTCACAGTCAACACGGCATCCAGACAGTGTTGAAAAATAGCTAGCTAGGAGGGTCCGGGGGCATTCCCCCTGTTAAATTTTTTTTCATAAAAGCCCAAATTTGGTGCCTCTCACACATTCTAATGCCACTATTCCATCATATACACTGATCTTAATCACTGCCTATTTTGATTAATTATTGTAAAGGAGAATCAGGGTTATTCTATGTTTTATTTAGGGCATTTTATTTTGACAGTCTTCTTGTAATTTTCTATGGCACACCCCTATTTGATTCTGATTCTGATATCGTTTATAAGCCCTGAGAGGTGTATCACTCACTTTAAAAATGTATGATGTTGATAATATTACATTTAATGCTGTTTTTCCACTGCATGATACAGCTCGACTCGACTCTACTCTCATCACTCAGTTTTCATGAACAATATTTTTTTTAGTACCACTCCAGTCAAGGTTCCAAGGTTGCTGAGTTAATACTAGAACTTAGGGTTAAAAACATTGTACACCACTGACTGATCAGAGAGAATCGTAACTAGTGTGACACAATACATTCTGCTTAAACCTACAATTTTTACGTAACCAAAGCAAGCTGCACACATTCCTCTTTGTTTGCAGATGATTTAGCAATTTATACTCTGATTTCGCGAGTATGGCATTGAAGATGATGTCACAGCAATGTTACATTACTGTGTTAAGGCAATCATAAAATTGCCCCAGTCTCTGAAAAGGACCTGGTACCCCCCCAAACAATCAATATCCTTATCGATGAGGGTAAGTCATTATTTTAACTTTGCACTGTTCTCCTATTACAATGGGCAGGTTTTTTTTTCTTTTTTAATAAAAAGCAATGAAGCAGAGCCAGAGATATTTTTTTTATTCAATGCATTCTTTTTCAACCCGATGCCTACCCACAATGCACTGCACTTGCCTGCCCACAGTTCATTCAGATTTGGGTGTGTTAGCCTCCAGCATAGATGATGAGCAGGCTACAGAGGGGAATATATCCATATATTCATGTGTTTGTATGATGGGAACGTCATCGACTGTTTCTAGGTTTGATACTGTTTGTGTGCACATGTGGGAGTGTTTCTGAAAAGTGTGTGTCTGTGTGTGCGTGTAAAGCAGATTATAGTTTTTCACCCATCTCTGAGCACACAGCACCCGTGGGTGCAGTTACTCATCCCGGTTCTTCCCCCAGTTTAGCTGGGTACACAACATGGTTTCTGTCAATACTCGTCTTACAATAGCAGAAGCTGCCAGTCAGACACACTCATTCACATCTCTTACAAACGTTGTCACATTACATTTTATTTTCCATCATAAGACACGACTTAGGGCTGTATCTACGAGTCAGTCTCCAGTCTCAGGCACAGTCTGCAGCCCAACAGCTGGATACACAACTGTCACTCTGTCAGTTCAGAAACATGTCATGTAGATTGTTAGGTACGCTAAAGAGCTCCCAGATGCCTTTAATGTCACAATCTAAATTACAGGACATCCAAAGTTATAAACAAGGATTCAACACTGTAACAATTTAAAATTTATTCAGCATTTAAACATGGACTAACATTAGACAACTGCTTAATGAATTAGTAAAAATGTTTTGTGATAGTTTTATAAGCAGAACCTTTATATTCAATCATAAAAAGATGATGAAAAAAACACATTGTCTTTGACTTTAATTGACGTTTTGACATAAATAATTTACTTCTTTACTATAAGTATATTAACTTCATTATTGTGTTCATAAGAAATCATTATCATCCCTCTCATAATTGAAACAACAAGCAGAATTAAGCCTGCCTTTTAGTGGCAACTAAAAATGTTTTAAAGTATGTAAACACATTCTGCTATAATTCAGCATGATTTTCTCACATAAAAAAATAAAAAAAAACATTTAAAAAATTAATCTGAAAACGGGCTGGAGCACATCTACTCTTTCTCCCTCATTGAGAAAGTCTGGATCTGACATGCCCCGCCCCCCATCGTTGCTTGCTAGGTTGCCCGTTGAAAGAGTAGTGCATTTCAAGATGGATCCTAATCTGCTACTGTTTTGGCATCTAATCTATTTTTTTTTTCCATTCTAGGAAATATCGAGGAAAGTTAGCCATACATGTTCGAGCCTACACTGGGTAGAGTAGGCATTGTGTCAGGGAAGCATGGCCTGCTTCCTTTCATCACCCATGATAACCAAAAAAAGCTTATAAGACATGATGACAGCTAGCTGATCATGATCTGCAGGGATAGTTTCAATATGTGGTGTATCTCCTCTGTTAGAGGAATCATTGGAGATATCCAGCCATGCAATCAGATAAGGAGTCTGTTGTGCACCAATACCGGAGACTAGCAGACATATTAGAATGTTAAGTGGTGTTAGCATCTTTATGTTGTTTATTAGCTTGTAAACTTCTCAGGTATTTGTCACATGAATAATATGAATTCTGAGACTGTGATTGGCAGAATGTAGTTCTAAGGCAGAAATACTCAGTAATGGCTTCGACTGCTTATTTTGCTCATGCCATGGAGGATAAAAAAGACCATATTACATTTTACCAAGGATAAAAACTTGATTTTCATTTAAGCTGAATTTACTCACTTAATTACTTATTCACACTTTAACAAGTGCCCTTCAAATGTGTGAATAAAGTGACCTCAGTTAGTGCTTTACAGTACAAACAGAGTAATTACCACAAAGAAATAACCGGAATTCCATGCGGAGATTGTGACGTAAACCGTATCCATAACAACAGAGCAACTCCATCCACAGCTGGAAACAATAATTTGCCCTTTTGTTAAGAATTATTTGTTTTCAATGTCAAGGACAAATTTCCAACCTCAGTTTTCCAACTTGATTGTGTTCTGAAAGAGTCAGATACAGTATGTACTGTGAAAGGATGAAGGACAAAGTAACTCAAACATATCAAGACGCCATAGGTTGCTCTGTATATACAGTATTATAGCGTACGTTTACCAAGTTTGTGGATCTGTGTGACGTGATGGTTTACAGAACTCACAAACATGACATAATTTACACTTCCTCAACTGTCACACTCAGTGTAATATAGTTTAGAGGCACATTATTTACAAGTGTAATCAGTTCCTGGTTGCACTTTAAATTGATTTTCATTTTAAATTGATTGAATTGACCCCCAGACCTGGTGGAGACAGAGACTGACTTGATGATGTAAGCGAGGTCCAAATAGCAATCAGTCAGTGTCTATCTCAATCAGACCATATCCTGTCCGTACGCTGACTCCAGGAACTTCTCCTTTCAACTTATCTCTTCACTTCCCCTTGTCTGCCTGCCAGACTGGAAGAAAGAGCAGTGGACTGGGCAAATGCCTCAGCCCCTTCAGGGTATTCAGACGTACAGTACACAAACACGCACACACACACACACACACACACACAAGCAGACACAAAGCCATGTGGTTTTTGTTTGGAAACGGTTTCATCTCCAGCCTATTATTTACAGTCTGCTGGTGACAGCTCGCTGCACTGTATACAGATCTGGAGCGTGTGTGTGTGTGTGTGTGTGTGTGTGTGTGTGTGTGTGTGTGTGTGTGTGTGTGTTTATGTGTGTGTGATGTGGCACTCAGCACCTTGACTCAGAATATTGATGTAAGATTTCTATCTCTTTCTACACCAGCCTGGGAAAAGTGCTCAGAGTTAAACTTTCCCTTACAAACCTAGCTATGAATATATACGTGTGTGTGTGTGTGTGTGTGTGTGTGTGTCCTTGTGAAACCTGTTGAACCTCCTCTGTATTTTCAGCATTTAAAAATAGATTATGACTTTAGTGGATTAACATAAAGAAAATTGGACTTATGTTGCTTGCAAAATAACATTTTTTATTGCAGGTTTTCTTTTGACCTGCTGAAATAAACAATATACACACGTTTTAAAATGGGTTTCTGCACATATGAGGCCCTAGATGCTTTTTCATATACTCAAGCAGAATTCTTTAAGTGTTCTCTGTGATTATGTGATCTCTGCGGGCCCTTCTCAACACCCCGCTTTACCGCTGTATGTTACATGCTTACTTTAGTGGATCAAAATGAAGCTGAATGCACACACATTACACCATTGAGTATAGCAGCTCCACTGGGAGACGTTCAAGGCCAGTGACTCTTTCGGAAGCAAAGCTGCAGTCATTAACTAAGAAGAGAGCATCTCATGTTCCTTTGAGTCGAGTCCTTGCCAGTTTGGGGGTTTTAACACCCTATTATAAACTTTAATTGTGGTTTGCTTCCAACTTAATTCTTTCACGCTGTCAAACATTGAATCAAGACTGTGTATTTAGGGCATGACTCGTGCATTCTTTGGTTATTTATCTCTTAGTGCATGGTGAGTTTATTTTGAGTTCCCCAATATGCAAAAGCTTACAAAGAAAGAACTGACACTAAAGTGACAATGAAATAGCTTTGTTAGCAAGTTTAGATGAAGCAAAGACCTCATTTCACAGCCACCAACTGGAGGATTGACAGCTTAATGTTTAAAGCTGTACAGTAATAAGGAGCCTCACAATAGATGCTTTTGCTCTGTTGTTGCCCCTGTGATTAGAAGTACTTGTTTTTTGGGATTGAGTTTAACAATATGAAATAGATTGATGATACCATCTCAAACATGGCCATCAACCAATTATAATTCAATAATCTGGGGTTATGAATGGTGTCAATTTAGAGGCTACACAGTGGTTGGCAGTTTCACTTAACAGTAAGAGGGTTGCAGGTTCGAATCCAAGTTGCAGGTATTCTGTTTGCCCTGTGTCAGTGTAGCTTCTCTCCAGGTCCTCCAGCTTCCTCCCACAGTCCAAAAACATGCAGTTTAGGTTTAATTGGTGACTCTAAATTGCCCGTAGGAGTGAATGAGAGTGCAAATGTGATTGTCTGTCTCTATGTGTCAGCCCTGCAATAGTCTGGCGACCTGTCCAGGGTGCACTCTGCCTCTCGCCCAATGTCAGCTGGGATTAGCTCCGGCGACCAGGTTAATGATAATGAATGAATGGTGTCAATTTAAACTTGCTGCCTATTTAACCGATCCAGTCCTTGTCTTGGTTGGTGCCATCAATTCACATAATGTTTATTATTAGCCTCAGGGGGGAAGTGCCTATATTTCTGAGGGTTCAGTGTAATCAGCAGATTTACAGATAACAGATAGAAAAACGTAATATTCCATTTGCCAGTCATTGTTGTCTAATGAGCAACTTGAGATACAACAATGGAGTTGGAGTTAAGAGACAAAATTTACAACCGGATTGTTTCACAAGTGGCCAGACAATATCCAATTGCTCTCTAAACACTTACAGTTTCCCTGCAGTCAACCAAAGCCTGCTCAAACGTGATTGGTCAATACTATTTAGACTAGAAATGGACTACAAACAGAAACCAAATTGCTTCCGATACAAATATATGGTCCTTGTTGCTGACAGATTCTGCATTCATATGCCAATACCTGTTCATACAGATTAGCAGAACAGTGAATAATGCCTTTGTCCTGAATACCAGCTGCATTAGGACACAGCTGGATGGAGTTTAGTCCAACCAGACCATCAGTCTGACCACCGTCAGTTTGTTTTCATTGGTCAACAATTGAAATATACCTACGTCTTTAAAAATCCACCACAAATCCACCTGAACACCCCAAGGTGGCCTGTCTGTCTATATATTAGGCTGCTGCAAGGTCAAGAGATCACAAATGTGTTTTTTTTAAACTGTGAAAATGTAAATGTAATGTCCCTTCGAGGCTCATGCAGCCTGCCAGAATATGGGCTATAATGTAAATGGTAGACCTATCAATCTGCTTAATTAGGATTATACAACATTTCTATCCATTGGATTTCTATCACTGACTTAATGTTACTGGGCTCTTTGGCCGTCATCTTTCCACATCATCTCCATTAGTCCAGCGTCACAGACACATAATGAGCACACTATATTTGCCTCTACTGACTGTTGCAGCCAATTATAAACTTTCGTCCTGGCCGCGGTGCAGTGTCGTTGTCAGTGTCAATAGTGTATTTAAATGTAACACAGAGAAGAACAGGCAGTTAGTTAAGCTTCTTTTTTTCTTAAAACAAAGTACTGGGTGTACTGAAGAAAACATGAAGACTGTAAGAGAGAGTCTCAGTTTCTCTCTCCATCTTTCTCTCTCCTAGTGATCATTGTTTCTATCGATGGGTGAAGTAAGTCTCAGTACGTCAATAAGATCTCCAGTAAGAACTCTTTTATTGATTAGACAGCCTGGATGAGAGGGTTGCTGAACAAGAGCAAGAATGGAGGGAAGAGGAAGACAGGGAAGGAAAGAGGGAGGAGGATGGTAGAGACTGGCAGAGCACATAACTAGAGTTTTCTGAAGAGAGTAGCGAACAAGTAATAACTCACCTCCCTGTAGTTCTCTCTCTCTTTGCCCTCTTCCATTTTTATTTTCCGAGGGAGAAGACGGACCTGGCCAAGTACATCAAAGGCCATCCAGGATTTTGCCTGTTTCACTGTCCTTTAATTAAAGTAAATGAGGAGAGAGGCGAACAAGTGATGAAAGGACAAAGACAGGAGATGGGAGGAGGAGATGAGATTAATAGGAGGGGGAGAAGGAATGTGAAGAAAGCAGAGAAGGGAGGGGGGATTATAGAAGAGAAGAAGAGTCAGGTTAAGAGAGAGGACATGAGAATGACAAAGGATTTATTTTTTGCAAGTTTTGTTTGTTTGTGTGAAAAACACAGCCATGTGTTATTCTTTCCAAATGAATGTAGAGTTAAGGTTTAGAGGTTTACGCAATGTGAATTGCACCTCCCCAGGGTGGTGCGAAAGAGTTGAAGGGGAAGCACGGAGGGAGAGACGTGAGACAAAGATACTCCATGAGGTGAAATTGCAGAATTTGAGTCAAAAATAGAACTCCTCTCAGAGCCATAACTTACTCAAATCTCTCTCTACACACACACACACACACACACACACATGATACCCTTCTACCATTTTTAGATTTTTCTCAGTATCCAAATAATCCAGTGACAGTTTGTACATCCATGGGTAAATAGGGAGTGCTTATGGCTAAGCTGGCATACTATTAATGTGTGTTTGCTGAAATGTTCACAGCCTGAAATGTAAAATTGTATCCAACAGCTAACTAACAAAACATCCATGGCAACATTATACTGCTTCATTGCTCATTTTGGTTGTTATTGGGCTAATTGATAGTCATTATAGTTGTTATCAGCCTCATACATATGGGTTAAGAGGACCTGTTAGTTAAGCACCTACTAGTATGTGCAGAAGGCTGTTATCAGTCTGTTAAATGGCCGGTGAAGGTACCAGATTAGCTTGGCTTCCAGATTGGCTCTGGGTCCTTCGTCTGTTGATTACATCACACAGTATGATTGGCTGGTTGTGATTGGCTGTAGTCATAGCAACGAGATGTAACAAGATGCTGTACATCGGAGAGTTTTTTTGCTGTGTGATTGGCAGCAGCTATGGAGAGCTTTTATGAGGAAATTTAATATTTTCTCCAAAATAGTGTTTACCACACCTTGACTAGCCCCAAAACAGGGAGCAGAAATATATCTGTCTGTCTGTCTGTCTGTCTGTCTGTCTGTCTGTCTGTCTGTCTGTTTGTGTGTCTGTCTGTCTGTCTGTCTGTCTGTCTGTCTGTCTATCTAAGTCAAATGCAGCTCAGTTTGTCTGAGTGGCGTTGCTGTAGATAGCGTTTTGTGTGATGTAATCAGCAGATGAAGGACCCTAAGCCGATCTGGAACCTACACCGGCAGAAGTTTTGTTTGGGTTGACTTAGGCGATTAGTCACCAAACATACGTGGTTTTATTTAGGAGAAAGATCATTGTTTGGATTCAATACCTTACGCATGTCGGGGATACTTACAGGATAGAAAACTCAGTCATGAATGGCTAATTCTACATGGCTATATTAAGGAAAAGATTACATTAAATACCCTTTGTTACTGAACATACGCAGGTGGGGACATTTACAGGCAGGCCTGCCGTTAGGTATTCTGGAAACAGGGACAAAATTTTTCAAATTGGGCCCTGATGTGGACTCTTGCTCCCTTCATAATTATGACGGCCACTAGATATTGGTGCCTAACAATAAACATTAATACAGCAGTCCATTTAATAAGCTGGTAGCAGACTAGACGGTGGAGCTGGCTCCTTCTAACCCGTATCTATGAGGCTGATGACCAATGATATCGCCCATTCAAGTGTGTGATAGAACCGGGTGGCTTGTTTACATCCTCCGAAGTACAGCATGATTATCCTCCCAAATGGCAACATCAATGGTTCGATTCCAGTCGGGGGCCTTTGTTGCATGCCATACCCCTCTCTCTCTCTGCCCCGTTTTCCACTTTGTCGTTTCTCTGTGAACTATTATGATGGTGAATATAATATATAATAACATTTTTTTTTTTATTATCTTGTCATTTAATCTCAGTTCATCCATTAGCATGTTTCTTATATTTCTCGAACACACACTCTCCATGTACGTGTTTTTGCAGTTATGTTAGAAATGACAATAATACTCTCTCTGAGGTCTTTATGCTGAAGTGGCTAAAGTACATCCTCAAAGACCACTAAAAGATATGCAGACTTATATCCACATATCATGTGGTTTATGCAGGTATAACAGTGTGTTTCTGTGTGTAAGGAATGCAGAAGATACACAGCATATTTCTTATTTACTCGCTCCCTTCATAACAGTGTTATGAGTGTGCCGCCTGAGAAAGGTGCAGGGTATATATTCATAACGCTGCTGCTGGAGAATTGTTTCTGTCCATTATGTGTGTTTATTATGTGAATTTGTAAAGTATTGCATGTAATGTGCAGCCTGCATAATCCGTCATGTCTGCAGAATGCTCCAGCACCCTGGGAGGCAGAGGCGAATCATCTATAATGTATTGTGGATGCTAGAAATGTAGCACCACGGGGAGCGTTCACCAGATTTTCTGAACATCACATTGTCTAATTAACTGTGGTACCTTAGTATAATCACTGCAAACAAATGAGACCACTTTGAAGGCAGTTTGTTTCTTCTTTCTAAAGCATTAACATTGCTAAAGCGGAGATAATTGACTATTGGTTTTCTCAAAGTGAACATCTCTTCCTACTGTCCTTCCTCATGTGCTTTTGAAAACACCTCAAGGTGGTTCACAATGAAGCGATGAAGCTATACATGTACAAGTATTTCAGATTCAAAAACAAAGACAGTGACGCAATGAGCCACAAGGAAAAACTTGAGAAGCTTTGTTAATTTTTGAACAGCAGGCTCATTTGTAAAATATATTGACTGCTCAAATAGATCTTAGATCATTCTGTAAATAGCAGCTAGATAAATAAATGGATGGATTACTGACCGGGCCTACTGGGCACAGGCTAAGGGGCCAAAAGTTCCAGAGGCCCCCCTGGCCTTCACCTATAAAATGTCACTCAAACAAACACATACAAACCAGGAAGATACTCAAGGTACTCAAACAGCTACAAAGAGATGCAAAATGACAACAAAACACCAAAAAATGAGTCTGTCTTTCGAAATTGCTCAATGTTACTGTTGAAAAATCTATCTATTTGGTTAGGCTCAGGCAGAAAAACAACTTGGTTGGGATTTGGGTTCAAATAAATGGAAGCGAATAGTTGGAGGTAAAAAGCATAAGAAAAATTACCAACAAAAAGGCCAAACAATAAAATTAAATTAGGGAAATTTGTGCATATCTCACCATCAGTCACATGGAAATGTGTTTCTCTTTTTAACCAGACGAATTAGATGAAGCACTGAACCTCCATCAGTGCTATCCTGCTGTCAGATCATACTCTCAAAAGTTGGATTATAAATACTTATTTAATGATCAACTTTCAGAACCTCATATAAAATGTAGCGCCTCTTTTACAATGTTTGGAATGGGCGAGAAAACCATTAATTTGTAAAAGTTGTCAACAGTTGTCAGCAGCTGCCTGCAGTCACTCTGCATTTATTTCATTTATCAAATTGTCGTATTTTAAATACAAAATGCCAACTGAAGGCTAATCAGGCTGCAGGAGCATAAAGAAAAATAACTGACTCTTTCCTTTGCTGCATTCCTGCTTAGTTGTGCTTTACTGTTCATCGAGCATGATGGCAATCTTGCTTTGTGTGACAAATAGACGTTTGAAACACCAGTTAATACATGAGCCTTAAAAAAAAGTGTTGGCGTAAAAGAAAGAAAGCTGATTGCTTTTCATTTTTTTGCGCAATTGTGCACTATTGTTGAAAAACCAGAGTGGCATTTTTGTTGATTAAATGTTTTTTTCATATATGCAAATGAAGATATTCAGCAAAGCCATCATATTTGTATTGCTGATGTAGTTTGTATAAAAGAACAGATATTTTTTTTTAAATCTCAGATTAATTCTACTTGATTGTTTACAAAGCGTGACAGTGCATTACTTAAAGACAAACACAAGCCCAGCTCACTGCTGTGAAGTCCTAGATATGTTGCTGTGACGTCGACATTGCTTCATCTCCGCTTAATTGGTTGGTATTTATTTTTCATGATGCCTGATGGGGCTCCCACTGATCTAATAACACTTGTTTGACACATCAATAAACACATCCGTCTTTCCAATGTGACCATGGGGAGGCTTCAGAGTCAACAGTAAAGATCTGATTCTATTTAGTTTTATGTAATTACTTCTTCTTCATGGTTCACAAAGCCTGATAGCACACAAGCTGGCTGATTGTTTGGGACATAAAAGGTACATTACAATGAGTTATGGCGATGTTTTTCGTCGAGTACTTGACTTTTATTATTCTGTTCCTTCATATGTGAGCATCGGAATTACAAGTGTGTCACATTCTTTATGAGCAATTAATGGCGCTTTGTGGCAAACAAAAACAAATGATTTATTTGCAGATGTGGTTTAAATACCAACAAACGACTTCCTTTCTTGTTTCCCTCCAGCGTTCTCGCTGATCATCTGCTACATGGTTAAGTGCATGATTCAGCCGTCACATCGCGAGTACTTTGTCATTATTGCACATCTGTCAGCAACAGAAGAGCTAATTCCATCTAATGTTTCCCGATATGTTTTAATTATTAATGCAGCTCTGTGACATTGTTGCGTTCATGATATTGACTATAAGAGACACTTGAGTTGCTGATGGGTGCTTTAGGTGGCATTGAACTGAACGGCAAAAGCACCAGTTTTTGTTTCTCGGCTGCAGGATCAGATGTTTTTAAAGCTTTTGGCAGCTTAAATTCCTTCTTTATGACTGACGGGTAAATATTCTGAATGTTTAACCACATGGTAAATATTATGGGTTCCTTTCTCAGCACATTAACATGCCTAAAGTAAAGTCTTAGACATCAGACATAAAGTAAATATCACTCAGAGCGCTCACGTCTGGCTCAGGCATCAGACATAAAGTTAATAAAGCAGAAATCATATCTTTTTCAATTGTACTTCCATTCTGAATACATGACATTGAGACTGAGAATGAGATAATGAAATGAGAAGAAATAGCAGGGCTGTGTGTCTTCTGAGAATGCACTTAAAGCATGTATAAATGAGTGAAACATGTCCTTTGGGCGCACAACCTCACCAATGAAACCACATAACTAACATTGAGTACCATTGAATTTGACTGCATGTCCTTTTGACCTGATTATAACAGCAATAATGATTGCTTTTAGGGAGGGAGTAGTAATAATGGAAGCTCTTGGAAGTGGAAGCGCTGCATCACATTACTAATAAGGTGGTATTCATTCTGGCAGCCATTTTTGGTTTCATTTGTCTGAAATGTTGGGGGATTTTGGGTTACATCCAGTTTCATCCACTTTAGTTTTACGATTTATGAGGATGGTCTCAGCTCGCGGACTTAAAACTAAAAACCACTTGTCTTTTCTTGATAATAATAAATACAACTAGAGTCAAGGACAAAGTCTACCTTAAACCACAATGAGTAGGATTTTTCTTAAAAAACAACGTAGAGTCATACAAAAATAAGTTGTGTGGCAGTGTCTGTATCTGCAGAGACATTGTCCTTTGTCTGCATTTTCTCTTTTGATTTTTCTGCTATCAGTACATTTTGGGGCATTCTGGGCACTGTGTGTGTCACCCCAGCCAATGTAAGCCGGGTGTGAGGGTAACGTAGTGACAAGGTGCCAGATTGGAATCAGGAAACTAAGAGGAAGCTATGAAAATGATAGCCTGCCATCGCCAGACTAATTTGCTAATGTGGATCAAAATGCCTCTGGAGAGACCTTCAACCGATCAGAGCCAATTGGGGTGCGGTGCTTTGTATGTTTCCAGGCATGGAAAAAATGTCGGCCTGACCACAAATTTTCGCAAATAACATTTAATGTTTTTTTTTAAAAACATTTAAGGCGAGAAATGCAACACAGTTACAGGATCTTGATTCATATTTGATCAGAGCTGCCTAGTTTGGCAGTTTGATCTGAGCTTTGTGAGTGCACTGTACCAGTCATGGCATAAAACCTGCATCATATGAGATAAACGGGTTGGCTGGAATGCTGTCTGAATGGGAGAGCCACCAGAGACATCTTCCAGAGCAAATAAAACATGAGCTCGGCAGATTCATTTGTCTTCCACATGGACGCATCACCGAAAAACACACAAATATAGCAAGAGGAAACGCCAAGCAGACTAAGCTCATCCCAAAATGAAAGTGAATCTATCTATCTATCTATCTATCTATCTATCTATCTATCTATCTATCTATCTATCTATCTATCTATCTATCTGTCTATCTGTCTGTCTGTCTGTCTGCTCAATTCCTGCTCATTGTGCCCCCTTCTCTAGATGTAGGTTAGGAACTTAAAATGGATCCATGAAAACTATGAACATTTAGTTTACCTTCTTCTTCATATGCAAATTAGACTTTGTCTTAAAAATTCCACATCAACTTTAGGCAAACATAAATCATCTAAGAAATATAGGCTTTCTAAAAAAAAAAGAAACGTAACTCTTTCCGTTTCTGTAACTGTAATTGATCTGTATTTTATGCTTGGGCATGTTTGCCTTCGGATTTTACAACATTTCTTATTCAGTGTGATGTGACTTCACAGACTTTGTCAAATTTAAGTCCTTAAGAGCAACTACAGCGAATGTTAGTTTTCACCCAGAGTGGAGGAAGCAGACAGCTTTGAAGTAATGCTGGACTTCAACCATGATTTTTTTTTTTATAAGGATTTCTGCATTTTTTTTCTCTCTTACTTCAAATTTTAGAGTGGAGGCAAGTATCACACACACACACACACACACACACACACACATACACACACTACACACTACACACTACACTTACACTAACTCTCAGGATAGTGCAGTCCTAGAGGGTGTGGAGCGATGACAGTCAGAGGATGAATGACCCAGCAGAGTATCACTGAGCTGACACTCTGATAATTACATGCCAATCTCACACACTCTCATTTCCGCCATCGACACACACAAACATACACAAACACACTGTGTATGCCGTGTTCACAGATGAACCACATGCATAGACACACAGATCCCAGACAGCCACAGCTGCTTGTGTTCAAATGCGCGCAACACATTCATTCTACACTAACAAACAAACAGTATTCAATGTGGTTTTGGTAGGAGCAAATTTTGACAGCATGGCAGACACACACACACACACACTCACACACACACCGACTTGATGTATTTTCCGCAATGCGTCTCTCTCCAAATTCCTAACTGTGTTCATTTACTAGCAGAGGTCTCATCAAACTTTAACCAGGCAGCGTAAACAGCTTCAAATGGAATAAAACACCACAGCCAGTTACACTGGGAATACAGACACGCACGCCACACAAACAAGCATGTGTACTGTATGTAGACTCAACACACCAAGCGTAGATTTTATACACATGCGTGAAAAGAAACATGCACGCATTAAAACACACAGACTGAACTGATGAGTTCACTGATTCGCTTTATGTGGGGAAAGTGTGTACACGTGCAGGGAATGTGCACACACACGTAGCTCAGTAAGAGTTGAGAAGGAAATGTAGGCAGAAGAATGAAGATGTTGATATTCAGAGTGTTATACCAGCTGCCAGTGTTGCTGTGTGTGTGTGTGTGTGTGTGTGTTATTGAGAGACAAAACGAAAAAGCCGAGAGGACGACTCTCATCAGCTTGTGTGTTTTGAATTGTTTTATTTCCTGCATTGCTCAATTGCTCAGTATTATTTGGTGCCACACTTGTAGCTCAAGCTCTTATTGTTTCTGTCTCTTCCTCTTCCACTTATTTTCTCTCAAAAAGCCACAGTTTTGTTCTCCCTATCTCCCCCGCTCTATCTTTCTGACTCACCCGCGCATCTTATCAGGGGAGGAGATGAGACTGAGTACCCACAATCCTGTGCTGTGATTGGTGATTTCCTGTCTGACGCTAAGCCAATCGTGTGCCAGCTTCACATTAAGAAGTCATATCATTAATCACGGCTAAACTCATTCACCCAGAGGCCCCTCATGACTTTATTGATGCCTGGCCCTTAAGAAGCCCATTGGCTCCCCTTTGTGACTCAGAGGAGAACATATGATTGGTTGTCCCAGAGGTGAAGGTGGACATCCATTGGCTGTCATGATCAATGCAGGATGTCTCTGAGAATGAATGACCAGCCTTGCCTGTCAAATCACTCTTACTAACTTGTTTCAAGATGCCTGGCTGAAACGTGACATTCCAGTTGGGTGGGGTTTGCTGCATTTACTTAATGTGGTGCAAACTGACATCATGCCACAAAATATATTTTATAACCATCAAAACATCACAAGTTTTGCCATCTGCATACATGTGAGCTGCACAGATATAACATGTAGGTTTAAATTAAGCCAGCATAGCCACAGCTTACAACGTCACTCTACAAATGTTGCTTGTGGCTTTGCGAGCCTACATTGTCATCCAAACAACTGATAAAACACATTTGTTCTTATTGGCTAGACCATATCAATCACATTGCTGTTAAACAAAACAAATAAAATGAATGATACATGTTTTATTTGGTCTTGTTTGGAACGATAATCCCGCCCCCAGCCCCTGATGTAAGTGATTTGTGGTTCGAGTTGGTGCCACTCCGTAACCAGTTTTCCTGGCCGAGAGCCGGTTCTTTGGCTGTCGAAACATGAAGAACTGGTTCCAGATTAGGCACCGTTTCCAGGAACTGCCTTGGTCCAATCGGGTAATAGGGACAAACAACCATTCTCTCTCTCTTGACCTAAACTGCATGTTTTTGGACTGTGGGAGGAAGCCAGAGGTCCCAGAGAGACAAAAGTCGAACCAGCGACCCTCTTGCTGCAAGGCGAGAGTACTAATCACTACACCTCTGTGTTGCCCCTGGTCTAAGCAGACTCCTACTCCTTTGAAGGTGCCTTCATTGCATTTCTAGCAAGATTTTACCATATTAAATTATGAGGTGACATTCAAATGAGAGAATATATGAAAATTACTGTATTAAAACCCCTGTTTAATATGCAGTTATACTCCAGTTAACAAAATGATAGCTCACAGTTTCCAGTTGTCATAGTAACACAACATATTTTGCACTCTGATCGAACTTGAGTCAGCCAAACTGAAAACAGACTGCACAGTGGAACAAATTCCTATGGAGGGATGCCGTGGTTTAAAATAGTTTGGGAAGCACTGGTCTACAGGATGTGCTTACTCACACAGTACATAAACAGACTTTATACCACATTGATTACTGAATCCATTCCCTGCTCACTGAGCTGGTTTATTAGATGATTGTGAGTGAGTATGTTATTATTTTTAAGCTGACACAAAATTCTTTTTTTACCAAACCATCTTTTTGAATGATTAAAATGGCTAATGACTACCAGCTGCTGGCAGCTCCACTTCAGTGTAGCATATTGTCTTTAATGTTATATTAATACAGCTGGTTCCCTTCTTACCATTTGTCATGTTTAACAATGGCCTTATATTGCAGGTTTATTGGACTGGATTACTGCCACTGCTAGAGTCAGGCCGGTCGTGTAGGAGAGACTACTGCACTGTTTCTGTAATGTTTGGAAGCTCTGCAGTGTGACAGGACAAGTAAAGGTGACTGGACAATGCCCTGCAATGTGCAAAAAGAAATAGAAGAAGGAATGGGAAAAGGTGAGAGTTTTTATCTGCCATGCCAGGTGTTAAAAATAAAAATAAAAATCACTATGCAATCATGCTGAGGAAGGTTATACCTTGTGTGGACGGACCGCATGACTCCCACATGTCATAAACAGAATACAAGGAGAGAATAGCAAACACATTTCCAGCCAATGCCAGTGTGAGCAAGGTGCTCCTGTAATTCACATTAACATTGATATAAATTGAAATGCTAATTTTGGATAGCAAAACAAAAGCTTAAAACAAAAAGTATTTACTGGACTAATTGAACAACCGACTGTCTTAGCACAACTGAATGCTAAACAAGACATTTTTAGGTGACCAAAACTGTGAACTGAAAACACACTGTGAAAGGGTCCAAGATGAAAACAAAGACAAACCCCAAACCAAGTTCACAGCTATTTAAATGTACACAGTGCCATGTTTATATATTGATAATATTCTCTGGATTATATCCAGAGGTTTGCTGCGGAAATGACTTGTCAATCACAAGGTAACCGCGCCCTAAAACTTACCCTTCTCTTTCATCTATTTTACTTAAAATGTACAATAATTACAACATAATTTACTAAATGCAATAGAGAGAAAGCAATAGAGAGCCTGAAACTCATTAGATAAATGTTTCCTGAGGCAATTAATCAAGTAGGTAGAGTTATTTTTCTCATAGAATTCTCTTCTTTTTGCAACCAGTTGAGTCGCCCCCTACTGGCCATTATAAAGAATGCAAATATAAGGCACTTCCACATTAGCCTCACTAGCTTTCACTGCATCTGTATTCAAATGAATTGCACTTGATCAACAGGGATTGTAAGTTCAGTACTGCATTGTGTCTATATTCCATATAATACAATTATATTTCTAAACATGACCAAGCATAGCCCACATGTCTCCACTGTTTCTTAAATGGCGGCTGTTTAATCCATTCACTTCCTGGGCTGAAATTACTCGTTGTATAATTCAGTTTATTGTTTGGCAGAGTCTCACAATATGAAGTCAGTGTTTGTTTTCAGTCCAGCTGGCTCACTGGTTTGGCTTACCTGTCTGATGTAACTCACTGTAACCACTGACTTAACTGTGCCACCATATGGCACTCAGGTGTGTGTGTGTAAGTGACGTAATGAAATGTCACCTATGCCAAAACTAAATGTAAGCAGATGACTAAATATGACTCATATCATAGTAAGTAAGTACTATATTGGCCTTCTTTTCTTTGTCTTTGAGCAGTTCTGACAGTAAACTGTCTTACCATATTTGTTTAAAACAAGTAAAGTCAAGAGAAAAGGTCAGGGGAGTTGGTTTGCGTGTGAAGAAATCTGTTAAAGTAGACATGAATCCATTTCTACACTATCATTTTGGCACATGGGGTAAAGAGACAGCCTTGCCCACAGAGAGAAGGTAAGCTGCAGTGTTTTGTCAAGCAGCAAATTTGTTGAAATCTCAGGGTTAGTGCTGTGTGACTCAGCTGGGCCCTGAGGAGGAAAGTATGAGGGCCAGTAAACCCATGCAGATTTTATCTTCTGTCTCCAGCAGCTTGGAAAAAACTACTCTGAAACAAAGTACCTCCTCTTTTATTGTTGGTCTTCTTTTTCATGTGACCATGGGGTCTGCATTAATGTGGGTGACTTGAGGTGAGACCACGCTGATTGAAAGGGTTGAGTCTTTTGATGGTGTACGGTTCCGAATATGAATTCTCACTGTAGGATTTCTAAACGGCGCATAGACTCCAATACCACACATTCACACACATGCAAGGAATTTGTTGATGGTCCTGCTCTTGCTCAAGGACACTTGGACACGTGGACAGGATAGAATCGCCAACCTTGCGTTCAAGGGAGGACTCGCTCTACTTCCCGGGCCACAGCGACCACTAATGCAACTTTGCATCTCAATGTTGTCCTCCCTGGAAATGCTTTGTTTTACACATGAAAGAGTTCAACTTAAGCTCACAAATTCTGGGTGTATGTCGTGGAAACCAATGAACACACCCTGCATTTGCATTATTTACCAGCCCATTAGTTAGAAACCTCACATGTCTAAGCACATCAGATCTGTGGAAAGTGATGGATGAATTTGCTTCTCTCTCCGACCGCTTAAAGTAATGCTTTTGTTTCTTCTTCTTTTAAACATCCAAAAATAGACATTAATCTACTAAAGAAATCCAGATTGTGGGGCAGTTATTTTTATGCTGCCTTTGTGGAGGAATATATCACTTGTAGTTTATAACTATTTCCATTTATTCCTCAGCATCAGATCAAATATCACATTTGTAAATGTGCAAATACTCCTGTAGCTGTATGTGTTGCAGTTAGATTGCGAGTGTGTGTCTGTTTGCCTAGAAACGCACACACCCCTCGCTCCCCCTTGTATCAAATGTCACATCTGCCTGTTTAAATGGCACTGACTTCACTTAACACAGACACACAGTCGGGTCCCACTTCCACTTATTGTTGCTGTGTGTCAGGAGGAATAGCACACACACTCAAATGTACTGACACACACATAGGACAGAAGCCACTGATAGCCTCAATTTTTTTTCTTCCTCTTTCTTCCCTTTTCTCTTTTTCTTGACACATAGACACACACACACAGACACACGGCGTGTCTCACTGTGTTAAAGCTTAGGTCTACTTGGTCTAAAGTGAGTCTTTTTCAGCAGCTGCTCAGGTCTCCATCAAAATCAATACAGAGAATAGGTCTACTGAATCCTCAGGGAAAGTTACAATATGGGAGTGTGTCTAGGTGTGTGTGTGTGTGTGTGTGTGTGTGTGTGTGTGTGTGTGTGTGTGTGTGTGTGTGTGTGTCAGGAGCTATAGTATTGAGTCCAGAAGGCAGGAGGGAAGAGAGTAAGCTTACTGGATGCCATAATGGATTCCTGCTCACACTCCCCCTCCCCCTAACTCTCTCTCTCTCTCACACAGTTTTTTTTCTGTCTCCCCTCTCTCACCCGGCAACTCTCGAGACGACCTCACCTCCTCAGACTCCAGTCATAAGACGTTAAGCTGTCTAATCTCCTCCTCTCCTCACTCTCATCTCCTCCTCTTCTCCCGTCCCCGTCCTCCTCGGTCTACTCCCTGTACTCCCTCCTCCGGTGCCTTTCTCCTTGTTTGACCTCCTGCCGATGTCAAATGCATAGCACCAGTAGATGGCTTTATCCTGTGTTGAAAGAGGTATATCCTCCTTAGAGGCTCCTTTTGTGTCTGGATAGGCAATTCAAGCACATCAGAAGTGGTTCATTTATTAAGAAGTAGCATAGGTGTTCCCAGGACAAGGAGTGAAGTATTACATTATGGGCCTCTTTTAAGAAACTAAGCCTGTAATTTATCCCTCCATATGGGCCTCTTTAGGTTTTCTGCATACTGAGTGAAGCTCTTAGATGGTACTTACATGATCCCTGTGGGATCGGTGTGTTATTACAGCAACAGCTGGAATATAAGATAAGAAACTAACATATGGAGAGTATTTAAGAGTGTCCACAAGTGATAAAAATTAATGCTAATAAGCTTAAATACATAAAGTGAAGGTGGACACTTTTACTGGTTAAAACCCCTAAAAACAATCTCTTTTATGTTTTTGACCTTTTGACCTCAGGTTATTTTCAAACTGAGATGTCTAAAAAACCCTAAGTGATTGAAGATTTGACCAATCGTGAAATCATGAAATGAGAAATCAGTATATGAGTGTCAGTTTTTGTGTACCTGAGAAACAGTCAATCGACCCAACAAACATTCATTATAATAAGGCATCAATGTCTTGGCGCCAAGAACCATAACAACCCTTCAATAAACACATTGTTCTGCTCTCACTGTTGAGTCAATGTAATATTAACTTGCAATACACATCAATAAACATGGGCATATGTCCAGAATATATCCCTCAATTTAATTAGGTAAAACTTTTCAGTTCGAGTAAATACAAGCAAAATGCTCAACTCAAGCAGACTTGTCTGTGAGAAGTATATTTTTTGGAAAATGCCTAACAACGTTCAAAGGGAATGTTCAGATTTTTTTAATTAAACAACATACGCTCTGTGGGCTGATATTGATTATGTGAGCCAATACATTTGAGAAAAAGCCAATATCAACTTAATTATTTCTGCCAAAGAGGTTATGTTTTCACATAACCTTTGTTAATTTTATGTCTGTCAGTGTGATGTCTCAAAGACATATAAATGGATTTCCAAACTGCCTGCTGGACAGACAGCCTTTGGACCAAGACACAGCTGATTAGATTTTAAAGCTGATATGGATTTGGGATTTTTACCATCATCTACTTTTAGTTGTAATTATGAATGTAATGAGATAGCAACTTCATACTAAATCTTTCAAATATATTCTCAGGGGAATGAGTTAAAGGAATACTTCAGCCTTTAAATGACCGTTTGAATTCAAGTAAATAGGGACCACATTTAACAAGAGCAAAACTCAAAAAATCCTTACAAACTCTCAAACATCTCGCACTGTGTTCGTCAAGCCTCATCTATTGAGGATAAAGCTCAGGACTTCCTAAGAAAATGCACTCTACGCTAAAATTGGTAGGCATAGGCGACTACTCACCTACAGTCATGGAAAAAATTATTAGACCACCCTTGTTTTCTTCTATTTCTTTTTCATTTTAATGCCTGGTACAACTAAAGGTACATTTGTTTGGACAAATATAATGATAAAAACAAAAATAGCCATTTTCCATGGTTTTCTTGATCATGATTTTCATTATTATCAAGAAAACCATGGAAAATGACCAGATATCAGCTCTTAAATTAAACTCTTATAATCTATTTTTGTTGTTGTCATTATATTTGTACAATCAAATGTACCTTTAGTTGTACCAGGCATTAAAATGAACAAGACATTGGAGAAAAAAAAAGGTAGTTGTCTAATAGTGTTTTCCATGACTGTATGTGTTGAGCACTGTAGTGGTCAAAGTGGTTTAAGTCGTAAGATTTTAGTGAAATATGTGTCAAATCAACACAGGGTGACTAAAAAGATCATTTTAAGAGTAAAGCATTCCTTTAAATTTGTGTTAAAAATCAAATTTTCTTTAATACACAAAGTTGGAGAACTATTGACTGTTCTGATTACTGAGGTTTGTGTTCTCTAAGCACCTTCTAATTTCACACTAATTAAATGCACTACATGAGGAAGAGCATCTGTGTCAACCGCTGGGAATTTAAACCTGGCAACATTTGAGCTCGGAGGCTTCCATCGGACACGGTGTAATGGGCACTGCAACAGCTTTTATGGATTTCATAGTAAGCATTTCCTCAGTGGCTGTGGTGGAATTTGTGGGCAATGCTCTGACTGTCCTCCAGGTTTGCCTTCCAGAAAGTGTTCATGTTGGTTCCGATACGTCGAGACTTACAGGAAGACAGCTTAAGATATAGCTTCTGAGAAGTGAGTTCAGCTGTCTTAATGTGGCGCCTGAAGTTTATGTGGTGAGGTGTAACTGAAGGATGGGCCATTTGTGGGCAGTGAATGTTCACTTCCTCTCTGCAGTAGGTGTTGTAAATTTGTCATTATCATTCCCTGTGTCTTCCGCTGCTCCTTCTCCCACTTGCACTTCTCTCTTTTTTCTGTCTCTCACTAAAACACACCCAAAGGATGCTATCCACCCATTAAAAGGCCTGAGTACCAATTAGCTTCACTCAGCTCAAGTGATGTTCTGATGAACACACTAATGAGCATTCTCCACATGCTGGACCTCAAGCATGCACCTTATGTTCAGCTATACTGGGTGTCTACGAGGGTGGTATCGTTGCATGTGTTATCATTACCATTTTAGACCGACTCCCCACTCAAACACCATCTCACTGACCCAACACACACTTCCTTCCGAGGTCTGCGTTCAAGGCCATTGCCCCTGCAATCCTGACCCGTGCTGCCATGTTGCCCTGGCGACCCAGCTCCAGATGTCTGTCTCTGTTGGACTTCATAGTAAGCAGCCGTTGTAGTTGCCAACAAACATAGCCAGTGCTAATCACTGACAACATGGACGCTGTTGGGTAGCTAGACTGGCATCAGGGTGGGCTGAGAGGTCTGTGAACTATTAAAGTCTTCATCTGCAGGCGCAACTTGTTGGCTAACATGGGTTGAGCCATGTTTGAGTTCTGGCATCATTTAGATCTGTTTCCTGTTGTTGTTGTTGTTGTTTTCCTTCAAGGGCATTGGTACATCCAGGCACATTCAGGCCAGTCAGGATGAGGAACAATTCATTACAGTAGTGGATCAAATATAAGACCAGATTGAATTTGAATCATGCATTGTACTGTGAAACTTAATTTAAGTATTGTAAATGGACTGCACTTGAATAGCGCTTTTCTAGTCTTAGCGACCACTCAAAATGCTTGAACACGACAGACAGTGCTCGTTCACCCATTGACACACACATTCATACACTGGTTGCCGAGGCTATACTACATGGTGCCACCTGCCACCATTATTCACTAATTAAAGTCATGGCCAGGGATAGAACCATGGACCTTCTGATCAGTGGGCGACCGCTCAGCTGACTCAGTTGGTAGATGTGCAGTACATAGATAAAAATAAAATGAACAAATAAAAATAATCTGATTTTTAAGCAAGTTATTTTTAATCCCATCTCAAAGACAGTCATGAGTACATTCAGCCGGTTTGCCATTTTCCAGTGCTTTCATAATTTTAACAACTCGGCTAATGCCTTTATTAGGTTATTGGTCACTTCACTCACTGCTTTGTTAAGCCTTTTGGGAAATAGGGAATTCTAAAAGATTTTTTCTGTCTGGCAGTATTTTTAATTTTGTGTATTTGGGCTTATTTTATTATTGTCAGCTTGTTTATTTATGACCTGGCGCCACAAGGGGTCTTAAGGGGATTAAGCCCCCTCAGTTGTATTTTTTGCCCCCTGTGCTTAGACTTTAATTATTTATAGAAAAATAGCAAAAACAACAAAATTATTGGCTGGAATACAAGTGACTATTGCTTAGCTGTTGTTTAGGAACCATGGACACACTGTCTGTCTGTCTGTCTGTGTGTGTGTGTGTGTGTGTGTGTGTGTGTGTGTGTAGGGGTGCATGCTTAGTTGTGTCTTTGGTATTTAAGCAGAGGAGGCGATCGATTAACAGACAGAATACGTCACTTAGTTTCTTTTCTTACCCTGTTTGCTTAATGTGGTTGTAAATACAATTTTCGGCCATAATTCCAACACCCCCATCCATTTTAGGAATCAACAGACAGAAGGGAATGACAGCAAAGTGAGGGACAGAAAGAGAAAGAGAGCTGCAAGCCACAAACAGCTGTTTCCACGCCTCTCCATGCTGATTATCACAGTTCATAACTTTTATAACTATTCAGCGTTCTACTAGTTCTATATTTATCGCTGTATATCTGTTTAATAAATGTAGTCTTTAATTTTAAAAACAGTATCCCTTTGTTATTGTTATTTAGACTTTCTGAGGCTATTACATGGTTAAATAATGCATTCATGTTTTTAACAGCCCCCTCAGTCACTTCAGCCTGGCACCTGGCCTCTTGAAAGGATTTCATGTTTCTTAAAACTGTTATATTTCTTAAGTTTAGTTTTGCCTGATTAAATCCAAACAGTGGAATTTGCATTTGTTTATTTTCAAATTTAGATACACTTTAAAATCCTCTACTCAGATTAGAAATGCTATGCGTCACCTCCACAAAAGAAGCTGGAAAATTAAAAAAGCAAGAATGTGTTCTGGTCACAGCTATTTTGTGGCTCTTTTTGGGCAACTGAGTCACGTCCTTCAGAAAATTAAATGTCATGTGTTTCAACACTGTGATTGCTAAACTGTTCCACGCGTGTCCTTCAAAAGTGTAAAAGGAGGCCATTAAAACTGAAATTAAAGTCCTCAGATGCTGCCCAAATTTACTGCTGCGTGCAGTGGGTGCAGTAAAAAGTTGCATCAGTAAAATGGCAACACCTGTGCACAGAGAGGAGAGAACATGCGTTTACAATTTATTGTTACCTAATTCGCTAATGGGGATTATAAAGACTGATTAATTCAGCACTGGCACCATTGAGCAATAGGAACATGTAATGCATTTGATTATTTTTTTAAGACCCCACAGGTAATTTATTAAGCATATTCTGTTTTCTCTTGCACTGCTCTACAAGGAGGTCAAAGGTCATGATGAACTACAGAGCAGCACCCAGCAGCTGGAACTGGCTCTCTGTTTTGCTCAACGATAGTTTATAAGGGTGGACGCTTGCCAGGAAATGAGTTTGAATCAGGATGCTCTTAAATCTGTATGATGCATAGACACACACACGCAAACACACATAGTTATTTTTCACTCAAGTGTTTCTTAGCAGTGTTGATGCTATAAAAACATTGTGCCTCATCGTGCCAAAAAATGGAACCAATCCAGATGAATTATCTTTAGGTTAGGTGACAGAGTGGTCAGAGCTGCAACATGTTACACACTGAGATTAGCATTGACAGCTATTGTGCTAGACATGAAAACAGTTAAAGCATCGGCAAGCCACAAACACACACACACACACACACACACACACACATTGACACGCTATGAGGCAGCTCGAGGCCTTTCTGTGGTTTTGACATGGGCTCTTGTGATGTGTAACAGTATGCCAGCTAGCTGGGTGGGAGGATAGAGATGTGTTCTTCTACGCCTCAGTAAGGCTGTAATCCATGACTCACACTGCGTGTGTGTGTGTGTGTGCGCGTGTCGTGAGATAAACAATAAAGTAGCAGCTGGTGTTAATGTAAACTTCTCTCTTATCTCTAATGGGTGTGCCTGTGTGCAGCAATGACAACAGAAAAGTAACAGAAGCTCTGTTTGACACTTTTTTAATAGTATCATGTTGTTTAAAGCACGGCTATTTCTCCACACGCTGGACATCTCTATTAAGGTCACATGTCATCCCACTGAGCACAAACATTTACTCCATCATTTATCATTTATTTATCCTTCATGAGCACATGTTCCTTATCAGTGTTGGGTAGGAACAGATTAAATAAATAACTATAGTCAACCTATTTTATTATTACATTTGAGGAAAAATAGTGCCGTTAGATTATAGTTGCATTGCAGAGGATTATTTGATGACATTTTTAATTACTTCTTTAAAATATAATATCAGAAGGCCAGGTTGCCAGTTTTGTCATTGGTGACTTAAAAAAAATATTTGTTTTTTATGATGTTTTATGGAAAATTTAGTTTTTCTTTTTTATTTACAAAAAATGGAAGATGATAACTTTGAGTAAGTCTTCCTTATGTGTTAAAAGAGCAAAGTCCTCAATTTGGCCTTTGATTAAATGTCAGAGGCATCAAAAAAGAAACAGCATCCCACATATTGCAGAATACAGGGTACATGCGTAGTTGTGTTTATCTTAAGTGTTGTTTGGTTTGACTAATTGTAAATGGCCAATACTCAAAGACTTACTACTTTTTATTATTATTTGCATTGAATATGTTTTAGATGTCCAAAGTGAAAAAATCTGGTTGCATCTATTTTTTGGTACAAAGTCAAATATTTCCAATGTCAGAATTTAAAGTAATCCAAAAGTATTCCGATGAAATTACACTTTTTTTGCAATTCACTTCATTATGTTGCTAATTCCAAAATTGCCATGTAATTCAATTCAGTAACTGACTACATTTAAAAGTTAAATGACCGAAACCTTATGTTACTGATGGCACTTGTCAGACCAAATATGTCAGCATGGTGTATTGGTAAGTGATGTAGAATGTGAGAGAAAGATGGAAATATGTTATTTTTAAAGCCGTGGATGCTCATGCTTCTAAACTTTATCATCTTGGGAAAAGCCAACTATATGCCTGCATTTTTAAGCAGCACTGCTTCAAATTCATACAGCCAAACTCCCACTCACATAGAAGCAGCCCACCACAACAACAGTCCTACTTTTTGGCCTCTGCTGGGGGTTGTATTGCTCAAGGGCACCCACACATCTTGATCAGGGAGGAGCAGGTCCCATTCATTTCACTGTTGAGAATATGAGCTATTGTCAGTGACCCATCACCATCAACATTAAAGACTTTTTTGTGTGTATGTTGTTTGATTTTTGCATTATTGCAGGGGAATCTGGCAAAATGTGTCCATATAAGGTAGAACACAATATGTGGGCTTCTGAATGTTATTATCGCACTTTATCGTACTTAAAAGGTCAGAAAAAACTTTTTTTATCTTGCCAGCTAAAAAAATAAACCTTGTGAACAAAGAGTCCTGACCTCCACCTCCATATAAACAGACAAAAGAGACAAAGAGATGATGAAGTAAGAGAAAAGTGTGGAATGAAGAAAGGAGGGATAGCGGGACACATAATGGTTGACAGCAGCAATATATTATCAGTTCTTTACTCTGTAAAATCCAAAGACAAATAAGGAAAGGGAGCAACGAGATGGGAGAGACAAAAGAGGATGGCAGGATTAATTAATTGGAGGAGGATGTAATGAAGGGAAGTGACACATAATCAAAAACAGAAAAGGGTAGTAAATGTGATAGGAAAAGGGATGGATTAGTGAAAGGATGAAGAATGCATAATGAAAAAGGAATATAACAGTTTGGGAACTAGCTACAACAAACAGACTGAACTGTTAACCTTTTATCGGGAAAATAACCATATTGGGTAACTTCTGCGGACATCCAAAATGGGCTCTCTGTGAGGTCGTAGAACCACATGGATTTCTCACAGCTAATCAGTGAAGATCAGGTAAGGTAAGATAAAACTTTAATGTCCCAGAGGGGCAATTTGATTTACAGACAGTAGTATAAGATAAAAGACATAAAATACAAGTACAACATTCACACAAGTGCAATGGTATAAACAACACAGTTCCAAATTGTCGCTCACTGTTAAATGTAGTGGGATTATGAGAAGCATCATGTCCTGACATCATTGCCATAGCATGTGACTAATCAGTATGACATAACATGAGAAAGCGCCATCCTCCCCATATCCCAAGTAGCCACAAACAAAGATTTGTCTGATTGTAAGGAAAAGTATTTATTTACAAAAATAAATTGATGAACACATATATTGTCAGGCTTCAGGGTGGACTAAGGCCAAAATAACAAACAAAACGATTCTGTCTAGGAAATAAACTTACCTAAGAAAACAAATCTCCTCTCCACCAATCCTCCTACAGCTATGGCACAACCCTATTTGCCTATGGAAGTGAGATAAGAAAGGCACGGGGCACACACACAGCAGTCTGCAAAAAATGACAGGAGTCATAACAAAAAACAATAAGTATAATAATGATAATAATAATATCTTAATTAACCTGGATTTGCAACATAAAAATCAAACATTTTGACAAAGTTACAAAAGTAAAAGTTTTGGGATGCCCTCCAATAACACTTGGTTAGGTTTGGATTTCAATGAGTGGCCTACAGGGGTAAAATCCTATAGTACAGACCCAATCAGTGCAGCCTAACATTAGTCAAAATATTCTTAGTGTATTTTATTATGTTGATTCACTTTATCTGTAACTCTTTTTTTTTCATTTTTTGAGTTAACAGCACAGTTAATAGATTACAACACAACATAGGTTTTATGAGTATTTTCAAATAATTAAATCAAAAATTTAAATATAAGTTTCAGAAATGAATACTGCTTCATCTGCAAGTCAAAGTTTAGACATGCTATCAGAAACTGAAAAAGGACGTGTGATAGTGTTCAAAGTAGCCTTTACACTACACTACACAAATAATCCACATGAATACATCAAAACTACTCATACTGGCAGCAATGCAAATTTGTGACAGTTGAAAAACTTGTTCAACACAAGGTTTTGAACAGTTCCAGGCAGAGGACCAGCTAGCAGGATCCTATTAACCCGGAGCAGCGCTTGGCAGAGTGTCTGAGGTAACGTCTTGTATTGCCTAAAGCTCCTGTAAGCTATTTTATTGAGTTTCCTTTTAGTGAAAATCTCAGTGAATTCAAGTCCCTCTAGTAAACAATTTATTTGTCTTGGGCTTTTATTTTGAAAGGTAAGAATTTAAGGAGTGGCTCTTGTAAGTGTTGACTTTGTCAAGGTTCAAAGGAGTAAATAAAGTAAAAAAAAAAAAAGTATAGTAAATAAAGTAAAAATTTCTGCCTTGGTTCTGACATTTGAAACTTTATGTAGTAGTAATAATAATAATTTAAAAAACACCTATAGCACCTCTCGAAATACAGCTACAAAGTGCTTTATATTGCAAAAAATAAAGTAAGAAACAAGGGAAATAATAACAATAGATACAAATACAGAGTCAAAAAAAAAAATCATAATAAAACATTTTGAGCGGAGATTGTTAAAACCAGCCTGTTCTCCTGTCAAAAAAGTTAATATGCACAGGCAGCAAAAAAAAAGCTTTGTGACTTTCTAAGTTACGTTCTTTACGTAAGTTTAGTAAGTTTGAATGTAACCTACGTTTTTCACATAACTTGCGGCAGTCACGTGGCCCTTGTTGTTTTTCCTTGTATTTACGTACATTTATTTACAGTTTAAACTGTCTTTTATAATGCCTTACTAGACGTGTTTTGGCCTAAATCTAAGGTCAGTGGTTTTACAACATAAATTCACAGAACTGCAGAAACTGCAGCTATTTTTACAACTGCGGACCGTACCTGTGTGCTATTTTTAGAACACAAGCCAGCTCGCGCCATGATAAACGCGAGTCGTGATACGTGCCATAATTTGTGGTACTGAAACATGACCTCTTCTGCCTTTTATGTTGGAGAACTTGTTAGTTAAAACATCACTATAGGATCAGTTAAAAGCATACATTTGGTTAACCACAGATATACTATATTAAAAAAAAGCCCTCCTCTATAAGGAGATCTGATTTCCTCAGGTAGGGAATTCCACAGCTGTGGGGCTGCTAACAGAAAAAGCGCGGTCATCTTTTGTGGCTAGACTGGCTAAGGGAACGCTTACACATAGGGTTATACCTGAGGAGCGCAGGCAGCAACCAGGCATATAGAGAGACAGTAAATCAGAGATGTAGGTTAGTGCAAGGCCATGTAGGGCTTTAAAAGTGATGAGTAGAAGTTTAAAATCAGTTCTGTACCTGACAGGTAGCCAGTGGAGTGATCATAGGATGGGAGTGATATGAAATTGTCTCTTGGAATTTGGAATTAGCTGATGCCTTTATTTCAATATTGAAGCTCCGAAAAATCTACCTATAGTTCCCCCAAAGAATCGGTATTCACATTCTGTGTGAAAGTACTCATCAAAAACAACAGTTTGGAACAATATACTGATGTGCCCCTGGTGTATAAAGACCAGAAACCAAGGTAAAAGAAAAAAAGTATAAAGCATTTGCTGCAATAAGATCAGAGGCATGCAGAAGCTCCAGGGTGTGACTTGAATAGTAATAATCCCAGAGACAAAAAGCAGAGTGAAGGGACAGAGGGATGAGGGTGGGTTGACTCTGGCCCTTAGTAACAACAGACAGAAGCAGAGAAAGAGAAAAAGAAGGTGCAGTGGAGGAAATCCATTAATAGAGATGTTATCAAATGACTGTGGTGTCTCTTAATGCACATTAGAAGCTGTTCTTTTATATGACGAGGTGTTGAATCTACTGCAGTGAATATTATCTGACTAACTGCTCTTCCTCTAGCTGGTGAGAATATTACAGTGTCACTTCAGTGTGTTAATCATAGTGTGTTACATCACTGTAACCACATTTACACTGTTTTTCCACACTTAAATGCCGTACTATCTCAGCTGAAGTGAGCTAAAATTGTGCACGTTGAGAAAATGAATGAATTCAAACACATATATGCAACACGGTCAGTGAAGCGTCCGCCATTCATTTCAAAAGAAACATTCCCTATGGGGAGAGAGAGAGAGTGACGGATAGAGAGACGGACGCTTTCACGCGAAGAAACAGAGAGAGACACTCATCTGTAACCTCACAGCAATACCTCTCAGCCGATCATTCTTTTCTTTCTTTTCATTGTCAATAAATTCTATTAAAATCCAGCTCAGGGTGTCTCATTTGCTGATTCCACTTCTGGAGAGGCTCCTCTCGCTTTCCCACCAAAAGGCTCAAGTGATAATTCATTGTAAAAGTGAGATTGGTGGCCCTCAAATAGTTATTTCATTTAACTCGTTAAATTTTCATTTAATGAAGTCATAATCAGCACTTTCCCTCCCTGCCGATGTCATTTTGGCAGTCCATCAGCAAAGCCTCTCTCGTATGTCCACAGACAACTTGGTGCAGCATTTTTGAGGCATTTAATTTGGCTTCCAGTGGAATTCTTGTTAAATTAAGTCCGTTAAAATCTCTAAATAGCTGCTACCCTGCTGCAGCATACAGTATATAGTATAGGAAGCCCTGGGTGGAACTGTCGGGGAGCATTGAGTAATGACACTCACCCAGTAATGTTTACCGTAGGAGGGTAATTTTTATCAGTGACATGCTGAGGTTTGACTCTGTAGCAACAACAAAATGTCTCGTTTAATCAATGTCATATATTTTTCTATTGCCTTCAAGTAATGCAAACTCTGTACATATATACTGTGCTGATGTTTTTATTCCGAGTGACTTCAGAAGGCAATATGAAGATATTTTTTCCCGGTTACGCTTTCCAGCCTACTGTAATGCCTTCCTGACCTCATCCATACATGCAGAAGACAAAAGTCATCTTTCTTTTATCCGTTCAGCTGGCCTGTGAGGGGGGGGAAAGCTGATTTCCATAGTCTTTACAGTCCAGTGGACAAGAGGAGAGGCATTTATATTGGAGGTGTTTTCCCATTTTCTCATGCAGATGAGGAATTTGACACACCTGAAGATTTCTGACAGGTGTGTGCGCTTGTGTGTGTGTCTATGACGGGGCTCCATCTGTGTGTGGACACACATCATTCACCGTGCCACCGACTGAAGCAGAACATGGGGGGAAATTTTAATCAAGGCTCTCAGCAAGCCTGGTGGGCTGGTCGAGGTGTGTGTGTGTGTGTGTGTGTGTGTGTGTGCGTGTGTGCATGGATGCAGGTATATTAGAAATCGCGTCTTGGGTATTGTGATGAAACATTAAGAGCACTCCCACCAATGATAAAGAAGCAAATAGTCCTGTGTGACCCCCAGAGCAGCTTCCTGAGTTTCCTGTTAGAATAAAGAATCGACTCTGGCTCAGTTCTAAGAGTAACAAGATATATGCATGTTTCGGGATTTCTGCCATGACCACCACAATGGATCATATCCAAATTTTTTGTTTTACAGGCTCTCCCTTACTTATAGTCTTTTCTTCCTCTTGTGGTTAAGTGAAAAAATATTTCATTTTTTCTCCCGGAGTGCTTTTAAATCTGCTTTTCCTTTTCACAAAGCTCTCAATTTAACAGAAATATCATCAGGGCAAACTGGCTCTGACTCTTTTATTATTGATTTTTACAGGATTTCATGTCCTTGGATTAAGAATTTTAGCACTGTCAAGTTGTTCTCTTTCACTGTTTGTATTCAAAGCTCCGAAAAGTAATGCACTCAAATTCGCAGATAACCCACGTAATTGTGAGCCAGGAGATGCAGTTGATAAGTGACCCATATTGATTGTGGCCTCTAGTGGCCTTCGTAAATATGACGGGACAGGAAGGAATGAGGAAGTGTGGCATTGTGAATAAAAACTAAGAAGGTCCATTCAGGGCAGGTGGTTGGAGTGGTGAATGGGTCCAACAAGCTCCAGACTTTGAGCCAAGAGACTTGTTTGTAACTAAAAGTCAATTTCAACTTTATCTGTAAATGAAATTGCATACAAAGATATGTCACCTTTTACATCTTCTATGTGACTCTGTCCAGTATTTACATAAAGAGTCATTTTAACTCAAACATGGATCTTTTTCCAAACCTGAACCAAGCAGTTTAGCTGCCTAAACCTAACGGAGTAGCTCCAACAACCATTTAACCACGTCTTCAAAAAAGTGATCGTGCAGCTATTACTTAATTAAAATGTCATATTTCATAAGATATCACACAACCTGTTCATAAGGATGCATCACAAAGAGAAAATAGGTAACATTTATGAAGTAAGTGGCTTCCTTTAGGTCTAAGCATGATAAATGTTAGGAGTTGTTAGGGGAGTACATCTCTCTTGGCCAAAGAGTTTGAAGTTTTATTTATTTGTGGGTAGTTTTATCTGGGCCATTTGCCACATTTTGATTAGAACCTAAAAATGAGAGGCAGGATTTTGGTCCGCTGGTGCTGTAGTAACCCCTGCTGCACTTATTCAAAACTATAAAAGGTGAATATTCAATCTGTATCCTGACATGTTTAAATATGTACTGGCCTTTATACTCCTCACTAGTTGCTTTTAAAACTGGACTTTCACATGATATGACTCTTGTAGTACAGAGAGCAACTCCTGGTATTTCATTTTTTTGTTCCATTCAGCTCAGATAAAATGCTCACCTTGACTTTTGTGCTTCTTTTGCATCTTTTATCTGACTCTCAAGTGATGTGGGTCATCCAACTGAAGTAGAGATTTCAGCCGTCATCTTTATAAGAATGTGTCAAGGTCAACACCAGTGGGAAGGTTTTTTTTCCTACTTATCAGATTTATTTTAGTCCTTTTTAATCTCTCTACAGGGAGTGTAGAGCGCAGTGCTTTTACTCAAGGGCTTCGTATCTTAATAGTATTGCTCATCATGTCTTTGTACCATCTCCAAGGTTTATAGCACCAAGTCGTCTTCTGGCTTTTGTACAGATGGATAGATATTCAAACAAACAAAACAGTGCTTTTAAAGGAAGAAATTGGACAAAGTTTACTTTTATGACTTCGTCAATTCAGAATGATTCAACAGTCAACTTTTAAAGTCTGGATACTTGCGACTTCTGTCCTTTACACTTCCCCACAACTAAAGAGCACAACAGATCATTGGCCATTGACTCTGAAAACGACATGCTGACATGCTTTTTTTTTTCGAATATTAAAACGGCTAACTTTTTGGGAACGCTGTTGCAGATAGGCGGAGGTTGTTGTGGCAGCTTTGGTTTTATATCTCTACAGATTGAATATTACTCAGTCCTAAGAAAAGATGATTATAATGCTTCTATAAAAGTTAGAATCAATTTGAAAACTGCTTGGCAACAATTAAACTACAGAATATTCCATTTGTAATCAAAAGGGCAAAAATGCAAAACCAACAGCATGGTCCGTTAAATGGCATCAAATGCCAATTAACACAAATTACTTTTTTTTTCAATTTTCATGCACTTGGGCATACACAAATCGAACCCTCCAAACATATGCACACACATACACAAAATACAATTATTTTTCCATCACTGTTGCCAAGAGGAATAATTTGCAAGCTGTGCTATTTTTTTTCCACCACTTTGGTTTTGTGCAATTAACATTTTGAGATGGCCCTGTTCCACGCTCTGGTTCATCCCAGTCGGCTGTGCAGGAGACAAGTTGCTATTCCCCTGGACCTCATGTTAGATGAAATTCTCCCGTCACCTTAAACTAAGCTTCTAAAAGTTTAATTTTCCAACCCACCCACATGTATTTATTTATTTATTCTTTTTCTTTTCAGTATGTACAGTTAATGAATTCCACGTTGGGTCTCCCAGAGTGGAAAAGACACAATTTGGAGTTGGGAGGTTTCCACACCTCCTTCACTCCCTCCTTATTAACTCATGTTCGGTCGACGCTAACCTCCTACCCCCTGCTGTCTGTATTAATTATGCTCCTGTGTGGATCAGGGAGGATTTATTAGATAGAGGAAGGCTTAGGGTTGCTGGCATTTTGCTTATTAATGATGATCATGATAATCCCCTTTTCTACTAGACTGGGATTTAGTGTCTGAGGACATGAGGCCTCTTTTCACACTGTTTGAGGTAAACCGATTTCTGTTTGTCAGTCCCAAAGTGGTTGGTTTTCACCACGTTTGTTGACTGGGCCTACTCAGCGCAGGCCCAGAGGCCCCTCTGGCCTTCACTTACAAAATGTAACTCAAGGAGACAATGAAACGTAAAACGAAGAGACGTGCTCCTTTGTCGAAGAGGTGTTGGGGCCTTTTGCATGTCTGTGCCCAGGGGCCCACTGTCTCAAAATCAGCCCATGCTCCTCCATGGCTGAATCCTCTGCTCTTCTTCCTTTCCTGCCCCTTCTACCAACATTTCTTGTGTCTTTGCATTGTCTTCTCCTGACTGAGCTTGCATATTTTTGCTCCCCCTACATCCGTAAGGTGTTGTTTCAGGCAGCGATTAAACTTCCTTCAATTACTCCTTCTTTCCTTCCCCTTCCCTTCTCTCCCTCTTTCCCTGTCCCTTCTGCAGCCCTCTTTTCTCCTCATTATCTTTGACAGGTGAACCTTTACAGCTTATTCCTTCAGTCCTTCCTACACTATTTCCTTCCTTCCCCTCCATACAGACATGTTTTATCATTCTTTCCAACCCCATTCGGTCTAACATGTAGACACAGAACAGTCAAAAGCGTTATGGCTCTTTCTCTTTTCTCCAATTTCTCCATCTTTCCATCTCTCCGGTTCTTACCTTCACTCTCTCCTCGCCACTGCTTTGTCTGCTCGTTTCACAATGTCAGTCTCTTTCCTTCTCTCCTTCCTTCCCTTCCCCCTACCTATGCCCTCGCTCATCCTCCCTCACATTTGCTCCCACCGTCCCCATCCCTTCTTTCCTTCATCGATTTCTTCATTCTCTCAATGTCAGCCCTTCTGCCTCCCTCTCCCCTTGTTACCCCCACATCTCACTACACCGTCTCCTCTTCTTCTACATCTTCCATTCATTTACTCACCTCATTCTTTCTCTTTCTCCTCCTCCAATCCCCCTCTCCTTTCTCCCCATCCCCTCCCTCCTCTCCTCCTCTTTACCAGAAGTCCTTGCCACTGGGCCAAGCCTGCCTATTTACATTGGAATAAATCTACCTCATCACACGGCCACTTCTCAGTTGTTGCTTTTTTTTTTTTCAACCACTGCAATCCTTTTAGCCACCAGCCTGAAGAATTAATAAAACACAGCTATAAACCCCCCCCCCCCCCCCCCCCCCCCCCCCCCCCCCCCTCCTTCTCTTTCCCTTCTCCTTCTCAATGTCAAATGATGGATGGCTGGTAGAAGTGGGTGCCAGCTGTGATGTAATGACACTACAGCTATGTCCTTATTTTAACTCTGGCCTCCATTAAGAGTATTCGTCAACATGGGGCTCCTCTAAAGACACAAATAACAATGAAAGCTAATAAAGGGGGGCTAAAATTGCAAAATTATACAGGGATTGTAATAAGTAATCAAAAATGACAGTTAATTGGATGCAGCTCTATGGTCTCCTACAGGGACATAATGAAAAAGGAATGTGAATGTAGTCTAAAGAGAGGGGAACAATATTTCTAAACAGGCAAAAGATTGTCCAACAACCCGGCGTCATTGGCACAATGCTATGTCGATCCTTTTCACTCTGCTGTGAACATTTCTGTATCGTCATGAAACATTAAAGATCGAGACTATTGTGTCTCTTCCTATACAGTGCCCTTTGCTTTCATAGTAGGAAAAGCAGAGGTGTAAATAATGATGGCTGAATCCCATTTAGCTGCTTTGATTTCAGGATCCAGGTGTGGTCATTCTTACTGAAATACTTGAACAGAACCGAACCATAATCAGTAGCCGTGTTTCCATTAGAGTCAAAATGAATTGTGAAGCGAAATTTGGAAATGTGGCAAAAAAGAAAATGTAAATTAGGGACGTTTCAACTGGTTTGCATAAACGTACTTTGGTCAGAAAATGGCAGTGTAATGAATTGCTGTAGGCTAATCCATCGTTATAGACATTGAAGAAGAGATAAAAAAATTGTTAAAGTTGCTAATCCTGACAACTTTGGCCACCCACAGGAGAAAATGTAGATACGTCTTCAGGAATTAGATTCAAGTGGGCATCTTATAATTGTTCTTTAAGAGCAGAAACAACTGATCAGTCATGCGAGTCAAAGGTTTGCTACGTCAGAACTAATTTGAAGAAAACGTTTCCATCTCCCATTTAGCCGCTAACTATTTTTCAAAAAATAAAAAAAGCCATCTCAAGCGAGCGTAAACGTTTTTGCGCATTTTCAAAAGTTTTATCCAATTTTGGTGTTTCCATCAAGCTTTCTCATGCAAATCTTCAAATCGTACATAGAAATTCACTGATGGAAATGCAACTATTGTCATAAGGCCTTAAAGGATGCACCTTCAACCAGGGTCTAAGAAGTCAATTAATTATGGTGCATTCATGTGCACTAAGGATGATGAATGAAGCTGTGAAGTTGTTCTTTCATCTTCAGTGTATCTATGAACTTTGAGTTTTAATGTGAAAACATGGATGGAACAAGGAACATGTGCTGTATTTCATTGCTCAGAGCGTTTTAATAAAACCATGATGATATTGTTTTACCCGATAAGTAAGTCAATGCTAATAAATGATGCTTCTAATTAATCTAGGTCTGTTACTGTGAACTGTTACAACCTGATATCAAATTGCAAATTACATGTGTGCAAAAAATGGATAGATAGACATGAACATGTCAATAAATAAAGCATTTCTTAAGTCATCTTAATCTTGGTTCAAGTGAATTTTTCCAATCAGGACCTAATTTTTTAGACGATTCTGACACCAATGAAGGCAGAGTTAGTAAACAGAACCCCCCTGTATGTAGTTTCAAAGGTTCTAATGAAGAGAAAGTCGAGATTTTGTTGAGTCTGTATCATGACAAAGTCTACACAATACACGTCCAAATGTGCATCTGAAAAATATTCTATTCAAGCCCTGTTAAGTAAAAAAGGAAACTGTGTCCAATTTCAGTATCAACAGAAAGTGTGTGGTCGGGGTTGCAGTCAACAGACCCTTCCCACAGTTTGACTTGTCATAACACAGGTGAAACAAATTTGGTTAATAATTGTTTGGTGTCCCAGTAAGCCATGGCAGTGAGCCAACATGCACAACATCAGGACCCTGACACTAGCTCACCTAAATTAAATCCAGTCATTTCTATTGTTCAATTCAATTATGCCTTTGAGGTTTTTGCTATGACCAAAATGTGCCAAAATGTCTGCTGTTAAAAAGCTCTATAAAACTTGGCATTTCTCAATACTCAATCACGACAAACATCTTTCTCTCAGCTTCGCCAAATGTTTGAGTTGCCTTAATGTTACTGTACCTAAAGTGTCTTGCAGCTACCATTTGTAGCTGCTGTAAAATGGAAGCAGCTTTCAAATACAGTAGCAGCATTACAGCAGTCGACACGTAGGGAATGGAAAATGCACACTTTCAGAGAATCTCACTCACACACACACAGGCAATGACGATTCTGCCCAGCTCTTCGACTCATTAGTCATGTACAGCAGAAGCAGTTGACACTTTATACTCTTGTAATAAAGAAATGGGATTGTGTGTGTTGTGTGTGTGTGTGTGTGTGTGTGTGTGTGTGTGTGTGTGTGTGGGTACCATGGAGTAATTAGATTCAAGAAACACTGAATACAAGAATAAGAGAAAGAAGCCCTGAAGAACACACACAAGTATTAGCAGACATTTATGTGCATCCACAGCCTTTTTACATCTCTTTAACACACATGACTTTACTATCTAAGAAGAGCAAACACTGACATTCAACACAGATTCACAATCAAATGTCAATACAACCTGCTGATGATTCGCACAAATGAGCCGACAGCATCGGCAGCTTTCATCGAATGTCTTGCACCGTTACGTAAGGAGCTGTCCTTAATGTGGAGGACGCACTCAGTCTGTACTCTGGGGCAGACGTTATAGAAGACGGTGGAGGCTTTGGTATTCAAATGACAGATGATGAAGAATTCACAAGCAGGAGATGAGCGGAGCAGCCCTGTACTTGAGGTAGAAGAGACGGGGCGACCTTTTCAAACCACTGTGACTCCGCTGCCATCGAATGCTCATTTGTCATACTTTGCTGACTCTACTTTCAAATGACACGGATCAGCATCAGGCTGGAAAAGGGTATCGCTGAGTTTCACATTTGTAATGTCTTACTCCTCTGCTCTCAGGTAATTTCTATGTATAGGACTTTTTCACTCAATTCTCCTCCACTTATTACAAAACTTTAAAGGGTCTGTTAAGCCAAATCACATAATAACATTCTGTACTTCTAGTGATACATATCTCTGATTCCCATTGGCTATTGTCTGATGACGATTTGGTGGTAGTTCTGTTGTAGCCAGCAGGTATCTGGGTGGTGATATCCAGGCCAAGACTTCCACTTCCATGCACCAATCCTTGTTTACAGTCTGGGTAGCATCTTGAGACAATGGAGTTAAGAGACATTGTCTAGGACTGTTTTTTCATGAACTTACTTTGGTCAGAAGATGGAAGTGTAATGGATCCTTCAGTAAACAGACAATGAAGAGATAAAATTTAAAAAAAAGAGGTTGCTTATCTGACAACTTTGGCCACCAACGGGAGAAAATGGAGAGAAGTCTTCAGGAATTAGATTCAAGTGGGCAACTTATAATTGTTCTTTAAGAGCAGAAACAGTCATCAGCCCACTCGCATCAGTCATGAGAGTCAAAGGTTCGTTAGGTCAGAACTAATTTGAAAAAATCGTTTACATCTCCCATTTAGCACATGAACCATTTTTTTGAAAAAGACAAAAGCCACCTCAAGCAGTGTAAAAAAAATGTACGCATTTTTGAAAGTTTTATCGAGCTTTAGTGTTTCTGTCAAGTTTTTCTCATGCAAATCTTCAAAATGCACAGAGAAATTAATTTATTGAAATGCAACTATTGTCATACAGCCTTGAAGGATGCACCTTCAACCAGGGTATTTGGAGTCACTTACTTATGGTGCATTCATGTGCACCTATGGATGATGAATGAGGCTGTGAAGTTGTTCTTTCATCTTCAGTGTATTTATGAGCTTTGAGTTTTAATGTGAAAACATGGATGCAGCAATCCTTGTTTACATTCTGAGTAGCATCTTGAGACGATGGAGTTAAGAGATGTCATCTTGGACTGTTTCTTCAGATTATTCAGTTAATCAAAGTTAAGTAATAAAAAGCTAAATCATCATCAGACGATAGCCAATGGCTCTCAAGACTTCATTTCGATCAATATAATCTGCCTCTTTTGCTTCCGATACCAAAGTATGCTCCTGTTGCCTACAGGTTGTGCTTTCATATGCAGGCATCTGTTTATAGAGGTTAGAGCATGAGCAAAGTTTTGGTTTTAGTTGTTAATGTTTTGGAGACATCTGTCTTCAGGATTCCTGCTTTCAACCCAATGCAATGATTGTGAATAGAATTTTGTTTGTGTCATTCACAGCATTGAGTTTGAGTCACATCAAGTGTTACTTTGCATATTCCACAGAAGACGCTGTTTGTGTTGGGTCTATTTCCTTGGTAAAAAAGTAGTTACACTGAAAACTTCTCACAGCAAAGTGTGAAACTATTTCGGGTGAATAAGATTGTTCTCAGCCACATTACACCCACTCCAGTGGAAAGATAAAGTCTAGACTCTCCACCTCTTGTCTGCCATATTTCTCATTCTCTCTCTTTCTCTGTCAGCAGGGAAAACAAATTGAATATGCTGAATGAGTTTGCTTGACCCTGTAAATGGAGACCTGTCAGGCCAATCCAATTTGTACACACACACCAAACCAAACGCACGCACACAAATGTACACTGGCTGAATCGAAGATGTACATATATTAAGCAGTGAGCGTCTGTGTGCAGCTCTGAGTGCATCTCTCTGTGTATGTGACCTTGAGAGAGCGCCTCAGAGTCCTGTTGAGTGATGTGTTACCATAGCAGTTAACCGCACCGTATGCTGATGTGCAAAGTCAGATTAAAGGGGATTACGGGAGCTCAAATGTAGCACCCTTGCCCCCCTCCTACCCCTGCTCCCAACCAAGCCATTCATCACGGATTCCTGTGTGTGAGCTTGTGATTACCCAGTGGACGCTGCACGGTGATGGGCATGTCTAGATCCCAGACGTTCACCAAACAAGGCAGACAGGTTACATTCACGAAACAAAGCAGATGCAATTCACTCATCAAATAAAGTAGGCGGGTGACATTCACTTAACAAAGCCTTCGGGTAAGATTCAGCAAAGGGATGGGCGGGTTACATTCACTAAAAAGACAGGTGTGCTACATCTATTAGGAAGGATGGTTGTATTGTGTTTAAAAAACAACATGGCTGTGTGATTGTGTGGTTGAAGAAAACAGGATATGAGACACGACAAATACTTTTTTCAAGCGCCCAATACATAACCGTCATATGACGTTTGTTTCTCAGGAACAGCAATAATGTTTGTGAGCCGATTTGACCCGGGGCATGATTGATAATCCAAAATTGTCCGAAACTGAAAAATCCTAATAAACATTGTTCATATTTCAACTCCATTACTAATCATTGAAATCAATATTTAGTGCAGTGGTGTTCTTTACCTCTCACAGATCATGGTTCAATAAGGATAATTAAAAAAATCCATGTTAAAAAGTTTTTTTCATGTACATTGGAAAGACGTACATATAAATACAATGGTTTTATATGACATTGATTTTTTTTTTTATTTTACAGTTTTTCATTCTTTTTCTTTTTATGAAAAAAACTTTTAACAATTTTTTTTTAGATTTTTAAACTTTGAAATTGGTCAATCTGACCAGCAACATAACAGGAGGGTCAATGGGGATTGACTCACTTTTCCAGCCAGCCTCAAGTGTCCATTCGAGTAGTTGCATTTCTTGAGACGTCCACATTGGCATCAGTTCTTTCAGCCACGGAGGTTGCCGCTTTGTCCAAATACACATAAAACAGAGCAGCAATTTGATACTCTTTCATTTACTCTTACAGCCACATACTGTTTATGTTTCTCCACATAACAAATCTGATTGCAATCAGTCTTGGTTCTCTTGAGTGTCTTAATTTAGGATAATCTGCACTCCAGCCTTAGAGGCTCATTGTAATGCACCAGAAGCTTTTTGGTGACTGCCAAAACCTCAAGAAGTATATAAATACTGTTAAGTTAAAACAATTAAAATTGAATTTAAACAGTTTAACTATCTCAAAAAAATATGCATTAACATTACATTAACACAAGCGTCAAGGGCTAATTTCAATTGCCATATACAATGCTATGAAAAAGTATTTGCCCCCTTCCTGATTTCTTATTTTCTAGTCACACTTAATTGTTTTGGATCATCAAACAAATTGTAACATTAGACAAAGATAACCTTAATACAAAATGCAGTATTTAAATTATGATTTGATTTATTAAGGAAAAAAAGCTATCCAAACCTACCTGGCCCTGTGTGAAAAAGTATTAACTCCCTAAATCTAATAACTGGTTGTGCCACCTTTTAGGGCAAACAACTGCAATGAAGCATTTGCGATAACAAGCAATGATTCTTTCACATTGCTGTGGAGGAATTTTGGCCCACTCTTTCTTGCAGAATTGTTTAAATTCAGCCACATTGGAGGGTTTTCAAGCATGAACAGCATGTTTAAGGTCATGCCACAGCATCTCAATTGGATAAAAGTCCAGACTTTGACTAAGTCATTCAGAGGTGGACTTGCTGGTGTGTTTTGGATCATTGTCCTGTTGCATAACCAAGTGTGCTTCAGTTTGAGGTCATGAACTTATGGTCGCACATTCCCCTTCAGGATTTCCATTAATTACGGCAAGTCGTCCAGGTCCTGAAGAAGCAAAGCAGCCCCAGACCATCACACTACAACCACCATGTTTGACTGTTGGTAATATTCTACAATTCTACAATCCTACAATGTCATTTAGCAGATGCTTTTATGCAAAGTTGAGTACAAATTAGACTTAATACAACACAAGCAAGGATGAAGTCAAGAAACATAGCAAGAATAAGTGCCTTGGGTTAAGTTTGAGTCCATTAGGTGCTTTTAGTTTGCGTGTTTAGGTGTTCAGTAAAGAGTAGGGTCTTCAGTCATTTCTTAAAGATTGACAAGGACTCAGCAGATCGGATGGAGGCACTACAGAGGAGAAGAGTTTAAGATGGAGAGCCCTTCAGCGGCGAAGGAGCCAGATGTCTTTCACACTTGTTGGTATGATGTTCTTTTTATTAAATGCTGCGTAATTTTACACCAGATGTAACGGGATGCAGACCTTTTTAATTTATTTCTTTTGTCTCATCAGTCCACAGAATATTTTCCCAAAAGTCTTGGGGATAATCAAAATGTGTTTTTGGCAAATGTTAGACGAGACGTTCTTTTTGGCCAGCAGTGCCAAATGGATAGCTATTTACATAGAACACATTTAGCGGTCTCATTGGGCTGATAGTGAACTAGCTTTCTCTGTCACATGTCATTTTCCTCTTTTTTTGCTGAACATAAAGCATACTCTATCTCACAGAGTAGTTGATGTTTAAACCTTCTGGAGTCTGGGGCTATTTTGGCCATTTTTATTCTTCCTGTGTTTAACACTTAAAACAATGTTTACCACGTCATGTTGGAATCTTGTTTGTATCAGCTCAACCTCACCTTTATGACCTGACAATTATTTTTTCACTTTGACTTATTGGATCAACATTTCGAACCCAAAGAAACCCAACAAAATGTTGCAAATGTGGACACAAGTGGCATATAAGAGGTAAAATGAGGATAACATCTAGTTCTATATTTTTATACTAAATATATTTGACCTTATCTCCAGTTTTACTTGGCCTATCATCATCAAACAAAAACTGGCATGGAGTTTTAAGCCGGTATTGTAGAGGGAAGTTGATGGCAAGGAAACACACTGCTTCGTTTTTACGCCATGACATCATGAACTGTTTGGTTTGAATCATTTTTTTAAAGCAATGAAGCAACAGTGCAGTGTTCCTTTTATTCTAAAAATATACTCTATAGTGGATTGTATTTATACTTTGCTTTAGAGTGGGTCAACTTTACCAGCCAGTAGTTCACGTTCATTATGGTGCAATGTTGTGACTGTAATTAATGAGCTCATTTTAATTGTGTTGTGACCTTGTTTTAAGTCCCAGTGCAGACTGGTGGTAAATATATATTTTTTAAAAAGGGCTGCTGATGCTGTGCTGTTCAGCTGCTCTGAGCTTCTGGTGATTAATTACTCCAAAGACAACATGGATGCCATTACACTGTGTTTAAATTACACGTGATTAAACATGTGCACATATACACACGCACAGACAGACAAACATGCTGGCACTTGTTCATGTTTGCTCTCAAGTGGACCCACACATGTTCCGTCATCATTCTTCGTTTTTATATCCATCTGTGCTCATGTTCGGTGTGTGTGTGTGTGTGTGTGTGTGTGTGTGTGCATGTGTGTGTCTGGGGAGGGGTGACATTTCCTGTATCACGTACCACTGCTTGTTTGATCTCCCCCCTTTCATCTTCTCAGCAAAGAAACCTGACATTACAGGGTCTCTCTCTACTCTCCTCTCGCTCCATTTTAGGCCTTAAGTGTAGCTGACCGTGTGTTGGTGTGTGTATGTGTGTGTGCGCTTGTTTGTGTGTCCGTGTGAAAGCTAAGCAGAGTGATAAATAAGTGTATCCTCTCCACCTTAGGGTGAAAGAGAGTAAAGTGTACATCCCCTCCTTCCTCACACACCCTGCATTAGTAAAGGTAGTGGGTGTAGTAGTGTGTGGTATGTGTGGATGTTCTGTGCAGTTAGTGTAGCCACTTTACCAGTATGTGTTTCTACCGTTTGTGTGTTATCAGTAGATATATTATCCCATCTGATTATATATTTGATTGTCTAACCTCATGACTACGGAGGCTCATTGAAATTCAAGGAATTTCAGGTGACTCACCAGAAAAATGCCTCCTAACCTTGGGAGTTTCTGAGGAGGAACAGCTACAATGTAAAACCATAACCTTGAAATTCCTTAACAATGGAGTGAAACAGACATTGGTAAACAGCTCCTCATTATTATAGTAATTGCTCAGTGCACTGGGGCTTTTATATCAGTTGGACAAGATAAATACAAGGTAGCATATGCAACAGAGCAGAGAATTGTTCTGCAGAGCTGAATATGCAGCCACAGTGGTGCTTCATTAGCAGCAGCTTGGGAGGATATTTGTGTTTTCCTTCACAAATCAAAAGGCCCCAGACATGAAACTTCTGACTTAGAAATTTCCTTTCCACCAAAGGAGACACGCTTAAAGTCACCATGTCAGCAACTCTCCACCTTTTTTAATGCCCTTAAGTATGACATTGAATCACTGCCAACTGCAGTGGTGCTATTCTGGAAATGACACTGACCTCTGACATCCATTTGGACAAGGCTGATAAAAAACAAAATAATTTCCCTACAGGGAGCAATTAAGAATCACAATATGATGGGATGGATGAGGAGGTGGGAATAGGTTAACCAGTGACCTCAGTATAGATACAACAATGGCTTTCATTATCCTTAGTATAAAGTACAAAGTTGGTAAAGACTTTCTGCACGATCAGTTATCGTTTGATGTGGAGCTGGAGAGGGTCATGATGCCTGATTAATTGACTGAACAATCAACAATTGGGCTTTGTGACAATTGGATGGATTTCCAACATGTTTTTCACTCCCAACTTTTCCAACACCAACGCCTGGTCGCTGCTCCTTGGCACCATACACAGACGCACACAAGAAACCCTTCAGCATTAATTTTTGAGCTGTCAGTATGTCATGTCAGAGGGTTCGATGTAGGGTGTTTAGATAACTCTTTATAAAATGAGACAGCAGGATGGAGACAGATATCTTTAGTCAGCAGAACTTTACTCTTCTCCATGCTCAGGCAGCTTCACAACCACAACCCCACAACTTCCTCGTTTCCCATCACATGTCAGTCCATTAACCAATCAGAACTAGCAAGAATTAGAATGAGATAAAAGCAACACATTTAAAAAAAAAAAAAAAAAACCTGATCCAACTTATAACTGTGACTGATGGTTCTTGTGCAAATATATATAATAAAACATGTAAATATGTAAATAATAATTATGTAAATATTAATATGTAAATGATTAGCTACTTACACATTTTAAATATATTTTAACCACTTAACTCAACTCAAATTAATTATTGTTTTATCCAAACCTTACAAAATAAACATACTTAGTTAAGTTTAAGCAAAACCTGTATAGTTAATGTGAGAAAAAACAAGGAGGGTTTGGTCAAAATAACTACTTTCTTACCTTACTACTTACATTACATCAGTGATGTAGAGCATAATATATAATGTGGTGCATCCAGTTAATTCACAGATTAAAATAACTGGCCAAAACCAGTTAGGGGGTCCTGTGATTACGTTTAGTGTGAGCAGCCACTTGCGGTCAGTTAATTGATTCACGCAGTGTGAGCATAAAGATTTGCAGGTTCTCGCTGTGCAGAAAGGCTTCAAATGTGTAATACAACATAAGAGATCTAGAAAAACACACATCATTAGCCCAGCTTTGTGTGAACTGGTAAATATGTCAGTTAAACAAAAGGCATTCACACAAATCAACAGCTCTCTCTGTTTCAAAGGTAAACGAGAGGCAGGAAACAGTAACACCTTTAATGAACAGCAGGTATTTTCCCCTTAATTTTTTCTGCCACATTTCAAGTTTGAGTTCTAAAATGTTTTAATAATTGAGAAATCTGCCAATGAAAAGTCCAAATTCAATACTTTTTTCCACACATTGAAGCACTGTGCATCCCATAAATTCCATTTAGGTAAAAATGTCTAATTCAGTTAAAATATTTAGAAAAATAAAACATCCTTGAACAAAAAAAAATCACAGACTCTCTGTATTTTCAATAGTTTTTATTCATTTCGTATTTTAAATTGCAGCCTTACAAAGTACACGGTCAGCCATAAAGATGGAGTTAAATATTTTTTACCTCTTTCCATGAAATGATTGTGACAATGTGATTTATTCTTGACATATATTGTGTATATCTTCTCAAAACTTCATCAATCAATCTCTTCCAAACATATCACAATGAAAATGAAACCCCAATTAACAGAGGATTGTGTCTGAACACAAAATTATTCCAAGTTCATGGGCGACTGTGTATCAGGCAATGAGAATCTCAAAAGTAGTTTTCATATTGGCTGTATGCATAACCATCTGGTTATGCCATTGGCAATGGCATTGCAGACATTGCAGGTGGCTGTTTAGACTGATTTAATTTTCCAATTTAGACTAATTCAACGCTGCAGAGCCCAGTGTGGAATTTCTGAGCTTATTAACCTTCAAAAACACATGTCTATTTTTGTTGCAGGGCATTGGTACTGTCAGTTTATGGCACACAAGACAACTGAAATTAACTGAACACAACGGACCAAAAAACATATAGGACTATAAAATGTGCCAATCTTTCATGGCATTCTGATACAGCGAGTAGAAGAGGTCACTGATTCTGGAAGTGCTTTTCTCCTTTCTGTAGTCCTGTTTAAATGGTATCATGCCATGTGAAAGAACCCAGTCAGAAGCATGAATCAGCATGGCGTAGAATTCAAAGAGTTTCTTTGAAACAGTTTTGAGCAAAATGCAGCACCATCATACTGAATTTAACCACAAGAGTAAAAGCAAACCAATTTAAGCTGCATAATTTAAACCAGTTTCTAGCTTCTCCTGGTGCACATGACATCATTTTTACCTTGGTGATTGGATGTTTCTTGGAAAAATGCACCTTGGGAGTTGAAGTTTATGTCTCATCTGCAATTTTTCTGTACACAAACTCGAACTTTCAACTTTCTATCAAAAAAGCACATATTTCTCAACACAATTAATAATTTAGGTATTTTTTATTCAGTTTTGTCAATCTAATCTCTCTCTCTCTCTCTCTCTCTCTCTCTCTCTCTCTCTCTATACATATATATATATATATATATATATATATATATATTTATATATACTCTAATTTTAGTATGTCCATCTCTTTTTATGGGTACAGTGATGTTCCTTCACAGAAATAATGAAACACATGATGACATGATGTGTCTGGATTAGTACTTCTAATTTAGGCATACTACTGCAATCCTTCACATGGACTGTATTTTTATAACTCCTCATCTCTCTCAATACTAATAGTATCTTCTTCTCCCTTTAAAATAAACTGGAGAGAAGGTAGACACTGATGCACACACAAAAAAACCTTTAAAAAATACCCTGTTGTTTTATTTTTTAATATATTTTTGTATTTATCAGTAGTCATGGTAGAGTCACAGGCATGATTGGATGCATAAAGATAGTCTAAAGCACACAGACTGCAGTATAAAACAGACACACAGCTATCATGCTGTGAAAGGCTGTTGTTACTGTTTCATAATGCTGTTTGTATCTCTGCACACACAGCAAATGAAAACACTACTTAGATGACAAGGCTCTGTCTCTGTTTCTTTCTCTCTTTCCCTCTTTCTCTCTCCCCTTCACTGTTTTACCCAGTATTCTTCTTCTCCCTGCGTGCCCTGTCAATCTCTTACTACACCATGCCTGTCGTTCTTTACTCATCTCAATCCCCCTCTATCTCTCTCTCCCTTTGTCCCGGGTGAATGTCATTTTGTCAGCCGGTTGTCATTTCGCCTGCTGCCTCTCTCTCACCCTCTTTCTCTTTTTGCAACCCTGCTGAAAGACTAATGAGGGACTGCATGCAGAGGGATGGAAGGTTAAAACAGGTGACAGAGGGTAAGCAGAGGTAAGCTGCGAACAGGGACAGAAGGAGGGACTTTGTTGAAAGATGAATTGAATGGAAATGAAAGCAGAAATGAGGAAAGTATGACACAAAGCTGGAGAATTAGAGGAGCTCCACCAATATCCAACCACCTCTACCAAATTTAGCATCATTAAAATTTGACATTCCCTCACAATCAAAGAATACAGTGTTTCCGGCAGACGTTAATGCAAAAGAACATATATAGATACTAATTTGTGTCTTAGGCACATTAGCACATATGTTAAAAACATATCACGGGCCAATAAAGTTCAATAAACCAAACATGAGTCGACAAACACATCAGGGAGGCCATTCATGTCCAACAACAGCCATTAACAAAGTCAGCTTTCCCTCTACACACAATCATTTTTAATTCCACGACTGTGTCCATACTTCCATACTGAGGTCAGGTTATCTCACATGAGCCAACCTCAGTCAAAATTATTACTATGGTGTACAGTCAAAAGCTCTGGTCAATGCTAAGTAGACCTTAAATTAGGAATGATTTGTCAAGCTACAACTTTTAAGCCAAGTAGGAACTTCAAGTTAAGCAAAAATACAATTGCACATGCTGTCATACAGAATAATACTCCTTGCTCTGTCTTTTCATACATAATCACAATGAATACATCAAAAACATTAACCAACTAGACAAAAATAAATGAAAAAACACGCTTAACAAAATGTAGAAAACCACAACAACAAAATAGAACAATTAAATAGTTAATTCATTCTTTGCCACTGTGACTGAGCTTATCTATGTTCCCACACACACACACACACACACACACACACACACATACACACACATTAAAACATTAACCCTCCAATTGTGTTTGGGTCAAATTTGGCCTGCTCCAAGTAAAACTATTTAATACATATTGTCCAGTTAATCCTATCATTTTTCCTACTATAAACTGATTTCCTAATACAGATTTTTTTTTCTCAATTGTTCATCTTTTGTTTTTCTTTTATCTCACTTTTAATTGGTTACTTGTTATTTTAATATGTAGGTCCAAGCTATGTTTGGTAGTTGTTCTCCATAAAATAACAGTAACTATTATCTAGACCAGGGTTGTCCAATTGATCCATGAAAGGACCATGTGGCTGCAGGTTTTCATTCCAACAAAGCAGAAGCACACCTGACTCAGTCATTCAATCACCTAAACTGCCTTCTATCAGTGGATGTGCTGTGAAGGCACTTCAGGTGATTGACTGAGTGAGTCAGGTGTACTTCTGCTTGGTTAGAATGACAATCTGCAGCCACATGGTCCTTTCATGTATCAGTTGGACAGTGCTGACTTAGAATAAGACCTGTGCCATTTAATGACTCTCTGGGTAAGGACTATATCGAATCCTAGCCTCAGTCCATGTCATTTTAAGCAAAAATAGAGCTGATGGATATTTTCTTCAGGTTAAGGATTTATGTCCTATGTAGAGCTGGGGAACATTGGACCCTTGGTACATAGGAATGACTGTACTTGTCACAACATTGACATATTGTCACCTTTGAAGTTGTTATTCTAAAATTGTCAGCAAATAGTGGCACATGCAGCAGTTTAACCCTTTTTTGGCCCTTTTTTGGTCTCCACCAACTCCTGAGAAAAACATTTGCTCCTCTAGCTGCTAAATGAGCCACTATGTACAGCAGTGAGTTGTTCACTGTCTCTCTGTTGTTTGATGAGGAACAGATAATGTAAAAACATTTGTATTTGCCCTCTCAGATGTGCAAATAGTAATATATAACTAATATTAGTTAATATAAACACCTGCCCCAAACATAATAGGGAAGCCACCTTCCTTTTTATATCCAGACGGTATATTAACAAATGTGTGTATGACATGAAGTACTGTAATCAGGATATAGCTGTAATGTGGCGCTTAGTTTTATTCAGTTTTATTGTTTATTGGCAGCCAAAATGTTGTTTTTCTCTGCATTGTTAAAGCCATAACGTTGGCATTAAAAACCCATCTTAGACACACAGGCATTGTCACACAATAAGCACTCGCCCTCTTACTCATACTCCTGTCTCTGTCTCATAGTCGTAAACACACACACACATACACACACATACACTCTTGGGAGTGTGTTGGCATTTCACTACAGCTCATTCTGTCATGACGACGTTACGCAGCCTTCCAGACACCTCTCAGACAGATTGGCTTCTCATCTTTAAGACAGCTGATAATGAATTTAAAGCACGGCCCTTGGCTTTGGCATACCTGTGGAAAAGCACAATCCCAGACGATGAAAGAGGCAGACAGACACTATGTGCCTTGGCAAGACATCATAGCGGAAATGAAAATAACTTGTGCTGGTGTGAGGGGTAAATTGGCAGGTTTCATAAAAGGCAGCCATTCTCCATTGCAAGATGCTCTTCGAAATGAATGAGATTTGCTTTTCAGTGTTGTCCTGAAGAAACCTGGAATCTCTAAAATGACAGCGCGGTTAGAAAACACAATATCTGTTTGACTTTTCTATCTGCCATGTGTGTGTTTTGACAATTTTCATTGAGACTCAGTTATTTGGCTTGGTTTGGTCTCAAAGCTTTTCATATGTGAGACAAAATCAACTGTCAATTACACTGTGAGAGACTGTCGACGCTGTGTACATCTTCTTCAGGCAACAGAGAATCATTTTTGGTATTTGAGTGAGTCACAGACATGTTGACAAGCTGGAGTCTCAGTGAAGAGGGAATTAAATGCAACAAATTGATCAAACTGCACTGTTTCAGAGAATAGAAAGAAAGCTTTGTGAGCATGGCAAGTTTCTAGTAGCCAATTAACAGCCAATTTCTAAAAATTGAGTCAGCAATGCACTGTAACATTTTATGTTAATGAGAGGCTAACAGTTATTTAATGTGCTCTTATGATTATTGTGATCGCATGGGGTTTGTGACACCGTGCCTTCACCGGCAATTACTGCATTACTTGTTGCACTTGTGCAGCATTATTTTTCCACTTTTCTTCCAGAGAGAGTATTAACTTTCGTATCCAGGTCAGCGACATGCAGTTGTATGCCACTTTATAACCCAATCATTGTGTTGTTATGCTTATTTGGCTGCTTCTAAATATTTGAAACCAAGCAAATAACACTGCCACCTAAAAAACAAATATCTCACTCTACCATTTATCCTGGCAGTGTTCGGGTTAGAGGATATTTTCTTTCTGATTTAATGAATCTTAATTCAGCCAAGTGTGTCAACTGAGAACAAATGGTTATTAAAAACAGATGTTTCTTAGCATAGAGTATTAACAACAAGAGACTGTCCCCACCCCTGGCTCGCCTAATATCTTACCAGTGGAATTAAATGGCTAGTAATTAATTCATCAAACACTTCCTGGCATGTAAACTAACTAATCATTAGGGAAAGAGTAAACCTAATCCCTTGATATAGGACACGTTTTAGGCAATGTTTTAGAGTAATAAATACCTAGGAGTGTAAGAAGTAAGCTTCTGTGCAGACTGCTTAATGAAGCTGCCTGATGGCATAGAGTGGGGACATTTATAAAATGCTAATATCTGTAGGTAGTGATAGCCATTGGTAGTCATAGCATATTACATGCTGACATTTCATGGCAGCTGGAGGGCGTGGCTTAGGTGTTTGACAATAGGAGGCAATGGTTTCTGGAATTCAATTATGTCTCCAAAAGAGGTTGATTTTCGAATACACAATAGAAAATAAACTGATTCATACTTTTGTGTTTTTATGTACATGCACAATTGTCAGAGTGCATAAAAAAGACATCAAAATAGATTAAATGCGGTAAAGTATTTAGACAGTCCTTGTGCCAAGTCAAACTAGTTAATAAGTCAGTTATTTGAAAATAAAAACATAAAGAGAAAGATGAGTTATGGGTCATTTAATGTAGAAGTGACTGCCGGGCACAGCAAGTTGAGTATTCCTGGCATAGATGCTGCAACAGCATTAGTTAAATCAGAACAATAAAAGTAGAGCAATGGACTGAAGGCTTTTCTCACTGAAAAATGTGTTTTTGTATATGTGTGTATTTTGATAGTGCGACTGCCTTTTTCAAACTGTTTCAAATGACAGCTTCTAAGAAGGTTCTATGTAACAAACCCTCTGGCACCTCAGGTTAACAGAAATAAGAAATTACTTATTTTTCTAGAGGTTCACCCAGGTTAACTGGACAACCAATATAATGTTTAAAGTTAAAGGCCAGGGGTAGGCAACCTGCGGCTCCAGAGCCACATGTGGCTCTTCAGGCCATCTGCAGTGGCTCCCTGTTGCTGTAACCAAAACATTTATACAAAATGAAATTTTTTAAAATTTTAATTTTTGGTAAACATCGTTGTAGACCCAAAGCAATTTGCATTCTTCGATTGTAAAAATGTGCAGATTACAAACCGTCTAAAATTTTTTTTTTTAACTTGTCAACTTAAATGTGCATCAAACTTAAGAAAGTCTACGGCACGGCACCCTAACCTCTAAATTTTGCCAATTTGTCGAGTCTAGCTTGGCTAGCTTTCCATTCCAAATCTCCTGAGACATTTATCCAGTGTCAAGCCTCTCACTTGCACTTTGTTCTCACTGTTTTCTGACAAAATCTTATTGATATATGCTCATTATGACCTATTAAGTAAAGCTGGTAGGCAAGTTTAGACTCAGTTAGCTGTTTTATCGTTGTTCTAAGGCTTGAAATAAGGTCTGCGTTAAGGGCTCCATTCCAACATTTTCCCCCTTTTTCGTGCAACAGTGGCTCTTTTGCCCTTAAAGGTTACCCCCGGTCTAGTTAGTAGCAAGAATGTGAAAGTAAAAAAGTAAATACACCACACATTGTTCCACCCATTGAGATTCATCTCAGCCACTGTTGTTATTTCAACCTCTGTCAAATGTTTTTTCGTCTGAATAACTTACACGATTGTGGAGATGGGTGAATTTTCTTTTAAGATGTCAAAAAGTTAATATTCTCAGTGGCTCAACTTTTACTACCTTTAATTAGTTTGATTCGGCTCTACATATTCTGTACTTGATTTACAGAAAATTGTTTCAAGTAATATGAGGTAAGTAAATTATCTCAACTCAACTTTGATTGACCTGAAACTTCTGGAGAAATTTCTGAATGTTAATTTGCTGCTTAATAAGTAAAAAAAAAAGTGCAATAAATTGAATTTATCCCATTCAAAATCTAATAGTGTGCTGTAGCCTCTTATAGCAGAGGGACCAGGGGGAAATCAGGATTGGTTGAGGGAGAACCATACACAGAGAAAATTTGACAGTTATTTAGTATAAGAAAGAAAAACAATATCAATATATTGCAGAAGAGAGAGTCAAAGAGAGATTTAAATGAGATTTCCACGGGATGAAAGGCAGCCTGCAGATAATGAAGTGCCCTCTTTGACCAGTGGCCAACATAAAAAGGGACACAATAGCACACGCACGCGCTCTCCAACATACACAGAGGACTAGAACCATGAACAAGCATACACCATTATCAAGTGGATACTGGCTTTTACACACTAATCCCAGTCAAATCCCCTTGGAAAGCAATGAGACTGGCACCATCTAACAGCCGTACGTGTGTGTGTGTCTGTGTGGGATAAAGTGGCATCATGATCATGCAGAGTGTAAATCCCGGAGTTGAGTGTTAACCATCCCCGAGGTTGTGTTAGTCTGTTGGAACAGCATTTCACAAACTCCTGGGAACCAAAAGCAGTAAATTTAGTCCGTCCCCAGGGGTGGTGAGGGAGGGAGGTGAGGGCGGGAGGAGCATGTGTTGGGGGTTGGTGAGCCTCTGAAAGCATACAGCTCAATTGTGAAGTGAAGAGACACTAGAAAATAGCCTGCCACACACACACACGCACTTCATCCACGCTGTGACATTTCAGTACAGGGTGTCTCGAACATCCCTTTTAGCCTGAGGCCAAATTGGAACAAAATACGGGCAATTTAATCCAGTTTGGGAATTTATAAAAACACATACAGTATATGTGCTTATTCCTGGATGCATCAACAAGACAGCATATGACAGGCTTTAAATGTAGACATTGGGGAATGAAACAGGTGCTGTCAGGTGCTAAAAACACTGTTGCAGCTTGAAATAATCAAAAGCAATTACTTGGAGGAATACTAAATGGCTGTTGAAGATAATGAAAGCAATTATAGCAACCAATCGTGTTGAAAATAACACAGCACATACAGTAATTAAAGACGTTGGACCTATTCTATAGGACTATTGGATGGAATGATAAGGAAGTAAAGAAGTGAAAGTTAATGCAAATCGATAAAGTGAGGTAAAATGACAAAAAATAAATAAATAAAAATATGTTTTCAGGTTAAAGAGGCCTTGGATGCATGTAGTGGAAAAGAGAAGGGAAGAAGGAGAAGACCAAGGGAGGAGATGGATGTATAAAAAGCCGGTCCTGTCTGCTTGTGCCGCTCCCCCTCGCCCTCCCCCAGAGGATGGTGTGATGGGATGGAGATGAAAGAGAGACTTTGAAGAAGAAGTGATCCTTCCCTTGCTCCCTCGAAGGAGGAGGAGAGGGATCAGAGCAGAGGCCCCTGACACAGCAAGAGATGTCAAGATACACACACTGTACTTTTCACATTATGCACTTGACTTCTTTTAGAAGTACTTTCGAAGGTGACTTTACAGTCCATTTTGTTTTGCTTTGCGCACAGCTTTTTGAAACTGACCATATGGGTTATCTTTTTTTTCCACACTTTCTCAGTGCTGACAGCACTAAACCGCTCACACAAGTCATCTCCACAAGTGATTTGATGGCAACTAAAGATATTTTACTAAACTCTGAGTATTATTTTCACCCCCCTCTATGAGGTTGAACATACTTGACATTGCTCTCCGATTGTCCCAAGTTCATGAAGAGACAGGTTCACAAGAAATAGGATAGTTTGCCAGCTGACACACTGTCTCTATTGTGTTTGCAGTGTATCCTCATAAAACAGTTTGTATATCTTACATTTTTTTTACGAACAATGGTTTGTAGGGTATCTTAGGGAATATGACCATTCTCTTTAATGTTGTGAAATGGTTACAGTTTAAACAAGTAGTTAACAATGTGAAAAAGGACTACTTGGCTAAATGTAGGCACCGAAACTACTCAGTTAAGTTTCAAAAGAAGATCATGGTCTGGGTTACAATAAGTACTTTCGTATGTATCTAAGTTACATACAACATCCATGAGGTAGAATGTGATTAAGTTACATTACTATAGTCACAAAGATTACTTTGGTTTCTCCTGAATGAAATTCCAGTGTTTTTGGACCCATCTGAACCCCAACCTCCTTTCTTTGTGGGCTTTGTCGCACTTTATACTAAATTATATGACGTCCTCCTTTGCTCCTGCTATAATTATTACAGCCACAAGAGGTCACCGCTTAACAACAAGCATAATAATGAGGAATTGAAGCTGGACCTCCTCGCTTATTATGTGTGTTATACAGAAATTATAGTGCACTCATTTTTCTAGGTATTAGAACAGCATGACTTAATTTCAGACATAGCGACACAGTGAAGTTTAAAGGTGGATGGGATTGCTCTGTACAGCAGAATCCAGAAAAAAAAGTTTTGATTGACTGTGCTCCCTCTTTGTCTGGGATTGTCTGCTTCATTTTAAATGCAGTGACACCTCAGAGCTACATTGTGAAAGCACAGACTTTAAACAGGTGGCTACTTAGGACTCAGGGATGAATGTCTAAAAAATGCAGGCGGTAAAAAACAAAGAAGAATGGTTAGCCTTGTGCTTATTATATAATCTGCTCCTGGCAGTCTTTGTGGCAAGTTCAATAAGTTGAAAAGATAAAAGAACTTGGTATTGTGTCAGACAAGAGGCCCAACTTTACTACAAACACAGTGATCTTAACTTTTTTTTGGCAATACTCAATTTTTTTTTGCCTCAGTGTGATGTATTTGCTTGTTGGGTTTCCATCTTTTCATCTATCACCAACTATAGTTTCACCTTGTGAACTCCCTGGTAATAATCACTGCTTCATCTCGAATATGTGAAACAGTTTGTTGAAAGGTTGCAGGCACAAAGTCTGCTTCCTGGGTAGTCAGTTCAGACAGCTCCAAACATAACAAATACTTTCAAATCCCTGTTGGTGCCTTCATATTTTTACACATTTTCTGCAAATAGCTCAATCATTTAATGTTTCCTTCATCAGAAATGTCCCTTTCAATCTTTTAGTCGGTTTGTCTGTCAGCCTGCAAATCCTTCCAATCATCCAGCCACCCATCCAAAACTCTAACCATTGATTTCATTTTCAACTCATCCCTTTTTATGCCTGGCTCTCCTAATGCCCCTGTCATTTTTGTGCTGTCAGCATGCAGTTTCATTTAATCTAACTCTCTCCTATTGATTTGGCCATGTGTGGCCTATCTCTCGTGTTGTCACTGAGAAAATCCTATCTATACATCCATGATTTCATCCTTTAACTCATAGTCAATGATGAGTCATCTATTCAAACACATTCTCCTTTCAGGATATGCAGTCATTTCAATCTAGCCTTAATTGCTTCTCCTTTCTACTTTTTTCTTGAACACCTTGGTATTCACACTCACACTATTCACAGCGGCAATCAACCTTTTGATGTGCTCACAGCAGTGACTATGTGGTAAGTTGTAAAATTTTAAGGTAAGCCAATTTTTAATTGCTCTGAAATGTCACAGAAAAAAAGAGAAGGAAAAAAGAACCCTGTGGGAGAACCCAAGAGGGTCGGCAAATACAAAGGGTTGATGGATAAGGCTGAAATTGAGGAAAATATGATTTTAAGCACATTTAATTAAATCTGAATATAATTAAATTAGATCTTTAGTGTAAAATGGGATTTGATGTCCCCGTTGCTGTTACAAGAGGCTGGGTGGCCAAGTGATTAAAAAGATTGTCTTTAAAGGATTCATGTTCAAGGTCCTGTGCCAGAGGACATCATCCCCTTTGTAGTGATCTTTAGCAAAACTCTATGAGTTTTGGTCTGTAGCTGACCAAGGCAACTGGCCTTTTAATGAAGGAAAACAGAACAATTCCGATATGAGAGTAATAATCATTGGAGATGTTCCATACAACATCCAAAACAAAATCATAAATTTAGAAACAGTAGTATATTTTTGCGTACTATACAGGTACATCTCCAAAAATTAGAATATCATGAAAAAAGTTATGTTTGAATAAAAGTTAATATTTTTTGTCAATCATTTGATATAGATTCATTACACATAGAGTGAAATATTTCAAGCCTGTTTTTCTTGTAATTTTGATGATTCTGGCGTAGAGATAATAAAAACACAAAACCCAGTGTCTCCGAAAATTAGAATATTGTGAAAAAGATCAATATTGGAGTCCACAGTCAGCGGTGGTTTGGGGACATGTCCTCTGCTGGTGGGTCTACTGTGTTTTCTGAAGTCCACAGTCAACATAGCAGCCTTCTACCAGGACATTTTAGAGCACTTCATGCTTCCACAAGCTCTTTGGAGATGCTGATTTCATTTTCCAGCAGGACTTGGTACCTGCCCAAACTGGCAAAGGTACCAAAAGCTGGTTTAATGACCATGGTGTTAATGTGCTTGACTGGCCAGCAAACTCTGCTGACCTGATCGTATTAATGCAGTAATTCATGCAAAAGGAGGCCCAACCAATTATTGAATGTATAGAAATGAGCATACTTTTCAGAATTCTTTTTTTATTGGTCTTATGTAATATTCTAATTTTCTGAGACACTGAGTTTTGTGATTTCATTATCGGTAAGAAAAAAAAAAATTACAAGAAATACAGGCTTGAAATATTTCACTCGATGTGTAATTTCACTTTCTGAAATAACTGACACAAAATATTGAACTTTTCGACGATATTCAAATCTTTTGAGATGTACCTGTAAATAAGTAAAATCATCAGATGCCTAGACTCCTGTACCGCACTGAAATTTAGGTCAACATATCTTCTAAACATGTGACCACATTGTTTTCACAGGAAACACAAAACACTGGGTTAAAGTCCTGTCTTTGATCCATCCTAAGCGGACATTGTCACTCTTTATACTTCTTATCCTTGCTTTACACTTCATAACGTCACTTCTGCCTTGGTGGCCTTCATAATTACTACTGTACAAACTACTGATGGGGTTTACTTTAATAGTTAGAGTAAATGGTCGTTCTCTTACTTTAAAATAATGGGATTTGGCTTGTTTGCTGTCTTACTTCCTTCCCACGTTGTATTAATTGAGTGTGACCAATCAAGACGTGTTTAGATGGATAATGTTAGCTTATTGGCTTACACTTTGTTAAAAGCCACATGAATTGTTGGGCCTCTGTAAATTCCCCTCCCAGGCTGGACTTGGTCTTTGTTCACAGTTTCAGATGGCTTCTGTTGATAAAGCCCCCTGCTGTTTTCTTGGTGAGAAGATAGGAGGAGAACATGTCTTGTATGTAATAGAAGCCAGAGATGACTTGTTGAACTCTTATTGTATCATCACATTCATGCCAATACTGGGTCAGCCCTCAAGCTTATGATTAGCCTTCCAACACCATTATGTTATCCAATAATTATTGTTTGATGCCACTTTTCCTGACATTTAAGCAGCAATTGATGTCACACTTCTAGCCCCTCCATGTTAAGTGTCCCACTGCATATTGATTGAAAACCTGTTATCCTTCAAAGCCTTTGAATCCCAATCAAGTGTGCCTCTCTCTCTCACAAGCACACACACAGACAAATGTGCACAATTAATTAGACAGTCGTCAGGTTCTATTGATATATGACCATGCCAATTTCATCAGTCCTGACTTGACTTAATAGGTGTGCGCATGATTGCACGTGTATATCCATGTGTGTGTGAGAGTTCAGTGATCAAATATGATTAGATGGCAGTTGAATACTCCATGTCAATAAATCTCCATGAAAACTATGCATGTCCTGTACATGACATCAGAGAGAGAGAGAGAGAGACAGAGAGAGACACACACAGAGAGAGAGAGAGAGAGAGATAGATAGATAGATAGATAGATAGATAGAGAGAGAGAGAGAGAGAGAGCGAGAGATGGCGTGTACTTTTTGACCTTTAATGCTGTAGGCTTTGATTGATAAAGACGGCACACAGTCCATTGATGATGGTTTAGGATGCCTTCCATGATGAGAGTCAGCATACACAGCATACACAGCATACACACACACACACACACCACACATAAGAAAGCTTGGGGAATAGATCAATGGGGTGTCAGTAAGAGCAGGTCGATAAGTCTACAGATAATCACAGCCAAGGTTGTTATGTATTGGTGTGTGAGGGTGGATTGAGATTAAAGTGGACTATGGATGATTGCATTTTGGGATAAAGATTATGTCTTGCTCCAATTGGCATGTTACATGTCAGTGTGTGTGTGTGTGTGTGTGTGTGTGTGTATGTGTGTGTGTGTGTGTGTGTGTGTGTGTGTGTGTGTGTGTGTGTGTGTGTGTGTGTGTGTGTTGAGCACCTCAGTTGCCACTGGGTCCCATGAGAAGGCAGGTGGGAAGAATGAGTGCAGGGGAGCTGATAGGCTGTAGATTAAAGAAAAAGGGAAAGAAAATGTACTCCTCTCTGCCATCTCCCCTCTCTTCTCCTCTTCTACTCACCCTTCTCAGCTTTTTTTAATTTTTTTTTTCATTTTCTGTCTTCATATCTTCATATTGCCACATTATATTTTCACATCCACTGTAAAATTAAGATGAGATGACACCCACTAAAACTGAAAAATAGTTTTTCTTGTGATTTTTTAAAAGTTTTTATGATTTTGTTAAGTAAATTTAACTATGCTTTTTCATCAGTTCAGGTATTTGCACCAGAATTGAAATGCAGCTTAGTGACCTTTAGGAGTGATCCTTGATAGACCAATGCTTTCTCAGCATAAAAGTCAATTGTAGTTAAGGACAATAATTACATTTTTCATCAAAATAATTTTTTAATGTCACTTTTTTTTTTGTACTGTGATGCACACTCTGAGTCACGCTGAAGTTTTTTTATCAGCCTGAAATGCTAATTTAACAATAAACTACTAAATTATGAACTACAATCTGAACTTCAACTAAAACAAATACAATATACAAAACATACAATAATAGTGTACTGTGAACTACCATGTACGCATACAGCAAAGTTCTTCTTTTGAATTGCATAGATGATTACTGTTAATCTGTATACATACATTCTGTACAGTAATGTACAGGTATTTCACAGAAATAGGTATGTATGCACCATAGACTTGGTATGCACATGTACATCTCTTATGCATGGATGCATGTCCAAGCATATAAGATATTAGATAATAATACTAAGAACATGTGCAAAAAATGAAGGAACAAAACACACTCGACAGTGACTCTGCAGTAACAGTTTGCATACACACAATAACAATTGTTCACCACATGAGCCTGCTGTACCTGTACTGTATGCAATCTGAGGCTGAACAACTGCTCGCATGCTGTTTGCTTTGTGTGTGTGTATATGTGTGTGTATGTGTGTGTGCACTGCAGTACTGCAGCCAAACTGATAGCTGAACACACTGAGGATTCCTTCCTGCGAACGCACCAAATACATCCAAAAGGGGGTGGGGTGGGGGAGAGCGCTGTGATTTATTCAGTGGAACAGCAGGAGGTAGAGAGTGTGAAAGTCAATAATTTTAAAGTTTATTTGCTTATTCAACAGCTCCCCACTCTGATCTTCATCATCCTTCAAACTTGGTTCAGTATAAAAGTATGAACCTATGGAATACAGGCTCGTGTGGTTTGTTGTGTGAATGCTATGTTGTTGTTCTTGCCTAAGTGTGTCTTTTTGTATTTGTGTGTGTCTTTGAGGTGAATAATAACTTTTTTCTTATTACCCTGGATATGGCACGGTACTTCCAAGCTTCGCTCACTGGAGTTCAATTACTGGGTTCCCTCTGGCTCGCCTTTTATCACTGAATAAGTAGCTCCCCGATACTGTGTGTGTGTGTGTGTGTGTGTGTGTATGTGTTTGTGTTTGTGTGTGTGTATACGGTCCAAGTCACACAGTTGTATAAGAAAGTGGGAAAACATGCAACGAGGTTTCCACTCACAGCGTGTATAAAAACAGCCAGGCATGGATGCCTGAATACACACAGGCTCATGGAGAGGTTTCTCATGGTACGCTGACACATTCATGAAAACAAGTGCACATTCTGCTAGTCACACACACAAAACACAGGTGCACACTCATTACCTTTTTTATTTTTTCCCCTTTGTGAAACGCATTATTCTCCCCACCCCCATTTTTAAAGCACTGTGTTCACCTCATACACACACACACACACACACACACACACACACACACACACTGCAATGCCTCTGAACTATGGGGACTTAGATTTGGGTCATCAACTCTACAATGAATGCCTGCAAAAGAGAGATAAATAGTGTATTACTTGTTTCCACCTATTGTAATGTTGACACACTGATTTTCCTATAAAACCGAATTGTGCACTTTCTCTAAACAAACTGGTAGATAGAAGTAATGAGCAGAACCAGAAGCGCAAACTACATGTTGCTCTGAATTGGGTGACATTTATTGATATATGTCTGAATATTTGAGTTTGAAGTGTTGCTGTCATAAGTACAGTATGTGTGTCTAGTAAAGTACCTGTAAGATGTAACACTTGAAGGGATTTACTCTTTATGAGTGACATTTATTGAAAATTCCATGGTCTGAATAAATGTCAGGCAATTGAGAGATACGGTTGGCCAGCTGCATTTAAAAGAAAAAAAAGCTTTTACACTTTCTCTTCAAACACACTTATGTATAACCTTGTAAATTCAATATAAATGTCTGGAAGGAAAACTCAAACAATGATTGTAATTTGAAAATGTAAGCATTTAAGTCCACTATCAGAGGGTATTCCTCGTGATTCCCATTTTGCAGTAATATCATCTGAAAAGTCACTATGTAGCTCTTTACCAGCAATATTATATTGATATTAAACAATGGTGAGGATATTGTTATCATATAATTACCATGTCAAGAAAATGTTCCTTAAAAAGAGTACTGTAAGTGACAAACAGAAGTATTATATTAGAATAGCCACATTGTCACATTATTTTCTTGCACTGTCTATCCTTTCAGTATCCCAAGGTATATCTTTGCTTCACTGGCTCATAAAATGATGCTCATCTTTTCATTTAAAATGTGTGCATTCTCATGGGAAATAACAATGAGATTGCAGATAAAAAACATATGCTATGTGTGCAATACTTACTCTGTTAACAGCTACTGTATGAAGCTCAAAATTACCACAAGATGGTGAGACTTAAAGTTCAGATCACAGCTTGAATGATTAATGAATCAAACATGTCATGGTTCCAGCTTCTGTATTGAGTACTTTTCATATTTTAAGTTCATTTTGTAGATAACAAACTGACAAACTTGTTTTTGGGTGACTTGTTGATTCTTTGATAACTGATGACACAAGCACAGGCATATTCAGTGTTTCGCAATGTGATGGCTTTCATTATTGCAGCTTCACTATTTGGCCAATAGGAGGCCTTACTGACCACAGAACTGTTAATTCTGGCCAACAATTGCAATGTTTTCTAGTCATTTTAACACCAATATCACTCATGTCATGTATTTTTTTTATTGTTTGCAAGTATGACCGTATAAATTATCATGAAAAGTATAAAAAGTCTTTTTATTTACTATCGGGTACTGGATGGCACAGCTGTACTCGAACTGAGTAATTGGCACCGACTCTGTTGCCCTGGAGATTTCAGATATCGTCACACTGTAAAAAAAAATTGTCTCAGTAATTTTTTCAAGTTTTGCAGGAAACACAAAAAACTTCACCAAAAGTGTAACATATGACATTTATTGATCATTTCACTCAAAAAGGATGTAACAAAGGATGGCTATTGGCATAGTAATAACATTGAGTGTAAATTATGTAACTTAAGAGAAATAAATTACTTAGGTAATTTTTTGAACATGCCTTTGTGACTTAAGCAAGATATGGTAACACTTTATTTTGAAGGTATCTACATAAGCGTTACATGAGTGTGTCAAAAACATGACATGGGATGTGTCATGAACATTAATGACACTTTGAAGCAACATTAATGTTCATGATACTTGTCACAAAGGCATGTTCAAAAAATTGCCTAAGTCACATTTTATTTTGACTCAGGCATAATAAATCCGCTTAAGTCACACACTTGACATAAGCCATTGTCTTAAAAGGGTAAAATCACATGATCTGATCAACTGAGGATGTAGGTGATTTTACCATAGGTGGACGGCGTCATGAGGAGATGATTTAGGCAAAAAAAAAACAATTTTGACAAAAAATGACTTGGGCGCAAAATGCATTTTTAAAAAAGCACTTTGTTGTACTCGATAATGAAGACGGCAGAAACTGGAAAGAAAGACTTCATGGATAACTACGAGGCAACAGGAGTGAAGTTACTCTGCAACTCTGGTGCTGTCATGCTAGCATCTTTTTTTTCAGCTAACGTTAGCACCTGCTAGGTAGTGTAGTGTTACCTTAAGGAAGTACACGTTAGCTAACCAACATTTGGGTGAATGGTTCTGCACCAAAATGAACGAACAAACAAACTTTGTTCAAGGTAAGACTGCTTGCTGTGTTATTTTGTTTTGTGTCAATATATATCAATGATTCTGGTTTAATGGGCAAGAGGTTGTTTTGTGGTTTAAAGCTGACGTTTTTTGGTAAGCTAATGATAGCTGAATGGTTAAACTGTATGACTTGCTGGTAGTGGTTAGTTAAGTATGGACGTGTTGGCATACTGAGGAATTTTGAAGGGGAATATAGCATTTTGTCATAAATTAGAGAAAGTCACCAACCAACAGATGTATCATAACGTCACCCTGTTAAATTAATCGCCTTACTCATTTTTTCAAGTTTAGCAGGAAACACAAAAAGGATGCAACAAAGGATGGCTATTGGCATAGTAATAACACTGTGTGTAAATTTTGTAACTTAAGAGAAATAAATGACTCAGGCATTTTTTGATCATGCCAAGATATGGTAACACTTTATTTTGAAGGTGTCTACATAAGAGTCACACAAGCCTGTCAGAAACATGACATGACAAGTATCATGAGCATTAATGTTACTCCAAAGTGTGTGTATGTATTACATAACATGTTCATGTTTGTGACATGCTCATGTCACTCTTATGTAGACACCTCAGAGTAAAGTGTTACCAATATTAGTGTCAACAATAAAACACTGATGCACTAAACTGATAACTAAACAATTTCCCTCTAGTTGCCTAGTTTGCCTCTGATTTAGGCAAAAAAGTTTTGACAAAAAATGACTTAGGCGATTATTTTTACAGTGTGACGATAAGTTATTAATTGGTGAGGATTCATTTCATAGCTACAGCAAATTTTACTGATTAGTTATATTGAGCGTACAGGTGTGTAGCAGTACAGTTTTGTGTATATACAATATAGCTATCTAGACATTTTATATTTAGCTATGCCTTCTTGTTGGTAAAAAACACACATTTCTCATCGGCTTTGTGAGGTGGTTTCCATGGTGTGTTGGCCCACAGATATTTGTGTTTTAATCTGTGGTGGATGCTAACCACATCTAACTCAAGGATGAACAAATGCTGCGAGGAAGTGAAAGTTAAGCTGGATTTGTGTGTTTCTGTGCAAATATGTGTTTCCCAGAGCTATAGTTGAAAGTGAAAGCAGACTTTTCACAAGATTACTGCTTCAAAAATATCCATATTACTTGCAATGTAAATTGTCGAGCATTGACAGTGCTTTGTGTTTCAAGGGACTATTGGTGTTTGGGTTGTGAATACACTCTATGCAATTTTTATTCTAATTTCTGAGGAAAGTATTCAACAGTAGCAATAATAGAGTCATTACATATGTTGAAAAGGTCTAAAATAAGTTAAACAAAGATTGGTAAGTGACAAGTAAGAATAAATAGGAACTATATGAGGGAAGGGGTCAATCAAAAATAGAGAGAATGAATGAACAAAGGTAAATAAAGGATATTAGGAAAGGATATTAGTCGAGGAGCAGAAATTGGAGAAATAGATAGGGGCTAGGACAGGAGGAAAGGAGAGGAGGTGGAAAGGGATGAGAAAGGAAGACAGGAGTCGAAAAAGAAAGATAAACGAGAGGGAATAGCTAAGAAAAGAGAGACCGTGATTCATGTCAGTCGGGCTACTCTGCATCATCCTGTATTCACCGGCTCATGATCTACCACTGCCTTAGACAAGTGTGCATGTGTATGTGTGTGTGCGGGTGGGTGTTTGCGAAGTGTGTGAACACTTTATATTGTGTCTACTCTCTGAGGAAATGGTGCCAAGGTTTGGATAAGGATACAGATAAAGACTGGGGAGATGGGGTTGTAAATCACACACAAACACACACACATACACAGACACCACACACAGTTCGACCTTGACTTCAGCTGCTACCCTCCACCTCTCATGAACATGTTGTGTATTATTCTCTCCTCTCCTCCCGCTGCTGGAAACCGATGTTTATCTACTTTACAGAAGATAACGGAACGCACATGAGAGAGAGAATGGGAGAGAGCAATAGAAAAAAAGACGAAGAGATATGGAGTGTGTGTGAGAGAGAGCGAGAAATGAAGAGGGGCGAATGAGAGGGGTTGTAGCTAGAGAGTGAGAGAGGAAGAGAGATAGAGGAATGAAACAGAGAGGGGTCTGAATAATAGATAATATACCCAAATAATAGATAGCGAGACGGGCAAAACTGATGTGCTGCTGACTGTGTCCTACATTTGTTCATTTGCTGAAGAAAAGGCACAGATGAAAATCTAGTGTGTGCATGTGTGTTGTGTATATGGTGCGCTTCCCTGTGAGCTCTCATAAGGATAAAATGGGGGGAAATCCATAACAGGGCTGGGTGTCCAAATCTCACTAGTTTTTTGTAATATCAACAGAAATGTGCCCATAGCTATGACTATCAAAAACGGATCAAATACCAAGCTGGCATCGCATGACTGGTCGGATTCATAATCCTGTTTACTTATTCTTTGATGGGTCAGATTTAAAGGGCCATACACTTACACACAAAATTCAGCCCCAAGCAGTATTGCTCAGCTTCTGAAAACATTTGTGTAATATCGTCAGTGTTTTTGGAAGCAACTTTCCAATTTGAAGAAAATAACCCCGACATCAATGACACAAACTTGGGTTTAAGACTTGAGAACTTTAAACAGGAAGCCTGTGTTATAAAATGCAGGTGTTTAAATGAGTTGGCATGGCTTCTGCTGCTTCAATTTTTACCTATATATATAGAATCTGTCTCCCTGAATTCCATGCATGTGTAATACTTAATTGTATTTTCTAAACTGACTGTTTCATTTTGACAGCGGTCTTCTAAGACTGCTTCTGTTTAGACAACATTTAACATTCAAGAGACTTTTTTTTGTTAAATGAAGAAAGGCAAAATCCAAAATCGTTGGTCCTTGAGAGCCTCTGTAAAAAAATCTGAGCTCCTACACCGACTAACTGAAATCTCTGTCTGCGGAGCTGCTGTCTGCTCTCATAACAGTGAAGTGTCCTACCAGCGTCGAGTGAGGCTGATCACATGAGTCGGAAACAATCTTACACAGCCACCACTGGAATCTAATTCTACAAATAGTATAATTAGAATTAGAATTAATATGAATGACGTTTCTGAGCTTTCAAGTATTCGGTACAGCCCTAGTTTCCGCATTCTAATCGAATAATGTCAACCCTTCCCCACATCACAGAAATGAAATTTAACTTGTCTGCAGAGTTTTTGTTGAAGGGGTTCAACAAAAAGTTCCCCCATGGTGTAGAGCATATGTCCTTTCTATGTCCTCTCCTGGCTAATGCCATGAACAACCCTTGGCTTCTTACCTTCTGCTCTATTCATCATTGCTGGAGAGATCCTGTAGCTGTGTGTCCCCCCAACCCTGAAGATAGCACATTAGTGTGAAGTACAGTATGTCCTGGTTTAAAGTCAGTATGTCCTTGAGCAAGATGCGGAAGCAGCATACGGTGTTTGTGACGCATATTTCACTGCAGGTATCTGTATAATGTTGGAAAGACATTTGAAATTCATTTTCATGTCTTCCCCACTGTGCAATGTTTAAATGCTGCCTCAGTGTTGTTTTGTGTGCTGTTGAGTGCATTCAAGTGCCCAATTAGGTAAAATTTACGAAATGACTAACAATACTGAGCATGATATTGCAATCAAACATTTTTAATTGTGTTTGCACTGCTGTATGTGCATGTGTGTGCATATGTATGTGACCAACCACCTCCTACACTAGCTCTATTAATAATAGTGTTACCCATTGTGAGTCATTCTAACGCCAACTCTGGCATGCTGACTCATACATATCATACTCCACCAGCCCAAGTTGTTTCTCACTTTTGAATATTAGTAGCTTCTTTTGACCTTGTGCTATAGTGCCTCAGCTACAGGTGATATGTTTTTTCTCAAAATGAGACTAATTAATCAGGAAGTCAATAGTACCTTGGCTAAAGTAAACCGAGGTTTTCTCAGAATAGTACTAATTTGTAAGGAGTTCAACAGTGACTTGGTTAAATCCGCCCTGGGTCTTCTCAAGATAAAATAGTGCAACTCATTAGGATTCCATAGTCCCCTGGCTCCAGTTTCCTCACAATAAAATGAGACAAATTTGTTCAGACTTGAGTGTTCCCTTGGCCAAAGCTGCACCTATTATTTCTTCAACTAAAATGGTACTAATTCATTCAGATTTCAGTAGTCCCTTAGCTAAAGAATCTAACTTTTGTTGGAATTAAATGGCACTGACTTATGACAACACACCTAAAGCCAGCTGCTTTTAGTGCAATAAAATGTCCCAAGTACATGCTCCATTTAAAAAATCTGATTCATCAGTATAACCTCTTAATACTTGAGAAAGATGGTATGAACATCAGCCTGAAGAAGCATGGTACAACTAAAACTATGTATAATCTTATACAGTTTTCAAACAGTGTTTTCTCATTTTTCTGAGTTGTTCATCTTACTTCACATGATGACGGTATTCAGTCATTGCATTTCAGTTTTTCCAACTTCTCATGGTTACAAATGTCTGTTATTTAAAGCTGACAATCCTGAGAATTGAATGTTCCATATTCTTTCAAGGTGAAAAACAAGAACATAATCACTAAATAAACAGGCGTATGTGCACTGAAACATACACAGACACTAGTTAAATGAAGACTCAAATACACAAACAGTGTGCTGCTGACTCAGGGAGATTAGAGGAGAATAATAATCCTATTATCCTGTTGTCTTTCCCCCATGTCTTCTATTACACTTGACAAGAGCAGAATGGATTTGTTTGTGTGTGAGTGTATGTGATAGGGAAAGAGAGAGAGCTTTTGGGACGTACCACTGGATCTGTGTGAGTGTTTGTTGTCTTTGGATATGCACATGGCACTCACATGATAGAGCATTTAGAGTGTGTGCTATTTGACTCTCCTTGTTGGTGTAAATGTATCTGCAAGTACACTGAACCACACACTAAGAGGGGTATGATGCTGCTCCCTATTAAGTTAATTTTAATGCTTGTGTGTGTGTGTGTGTGTGTGTGTGTGTGTGTGTGTGTGTGTGTGTGTGCGCGCGTGTGTGAAAGGCCAAGTAGCTAATTGTTTAATGGCTATAGACCAATATATAGGTTCCATAACGTCCATTAGAGTCTATAGAAAATCAATAGTTGTCATATGATGGACCCAAATGTGGGCTCTAAAAGCATCCAAATGTTTTTTTATCTCTTCATCTCTTACACATAATCTTTGTTCTTCGTCCATCTCCCTCTCTCTGCAATTTATGCCTCTAGCCCTCCAATATATTTGTCTCTTTACTGCTTTTTATTTTTTTTTTGCAATTATATGGCCTTTTCTTGTTTCTTGCTCTTTCCACTCTCCTTACTGTTGTCTGTGAAATCATATTCTCTATCTCTTTGTCTGTACTTCTCACTCTTTCCTCTATCATCAAGGCGTTTAAGTACGTGTTTATGTCCATCCAGTGGTGGATGTTAGCAAGCTCAATATCCTCAATAGCCCTTTAAAATATATGTCAGAGGGACACGTATCAGCAAAATGTCTCTTTTTACACACACACACACACACACACACACACACACACACACACACACACACACACACACACACACACAAACACACACAAACACACACAAGCAGAACAATTACCCAGGGGGTGCAGGTAGTGATGGCTCACTACTTGACACTTGCAGCTAAGTGTTGACCTCTTGACCCTGAGCTTCTGGTATAGCTGCTTCTTAATGACTTTATCTTTCACCCTAGTTCCTCTCTCCCTCCTTCTCTGCCCCTCTCACTCAATCTATCAATCTCGTTTTCTCTCTCTCTCTCTTTTTTTTCTATCAATTCTGACCTCTACCTTCCTTTCTCTCCTCATTGTTTTTATTCAGACAGCAGTATCTGTCTTAATCCACCCACTTGCCTACAAACAAAGTAAATACCAATTGTCATTGATATCTGTGAATAAACACACAACAACTGTAGTTACACACACATCTACGGTACACACAGTCAAACATAACCACACTCATCCACACATCTACCTACCGTATAAGCTCTCTGTCATGTATAATTTGCACATACACTCAGAACCAAGCAATACATGCACATGCTGTTAAAGTAGGTTGTCAGCCACTGAGCCAGACAGATCACTGTGTTTCCTGTGGGTTGCATCAATACTGTTTTCTTTCTTTTGGTCCCCATGATATTAGGCCTTTGAAGGAGATGGTTGCTATAGTAATCCAATAGTCTTCTATAACTATAGCAATTTAACACTAATCCTTCATCTCACAACCACGTGTCTTCTTTGTGTTTCTGCTGGTTGTCTTCACATCTCTGCCAATTCAGGCTCTTATGTTGGATTCAATATTCAATATGTAAGCTTTGTGAAGCTGAAAAACAGTCTTTCATGAAACCATTATCACAGAAAAAAAGAGGTTTCAAGAACAACTGTTTAACCACAGGTATCATTAAGAGCTAAAAGCTAAGAAGAAAACTAGACTCACAAAAGTATAGACCAGCTGTCTGAATGGTTACATTGTTCTTCCAAATGAATCATCAGTTGGGGATGGGCATTTTTCACTGTTTTCTGATGTCACAGAGACCAAACTATTAATCGCTTAATCTAGGTGATAATCATCAGACTATTTCATAACAAAGACAATCATTAGTTGAGCCCAAGAACACATTTGCGTCATGCGGCTATATGAGGCTTCCCTCTGTCTGGTTAGCAGTAAACTAATCAACCAAAAAATGAGTTAAGTTAACAAATTAAAAATCAACAATCAGAACAGAGCTCTAAAATTATCAAGGGATCTACAGTACATATAATTACATCAGGGGAAGAGACAAGAGATACTTGTCGATGTTTGCTTGGTCACAGATTTGACAAATGGCTTGATGTTAAACAGCAACTGCTGTGGATCTGTGCCAGAAGGGGTTGCTACTAGCAACATAGTGTTCAACAGAAACTGTTGGTGGCACAATACATTCATTCATTCATTCATTCATTCATCATTCAATCAATCAATCAATCCATCATTAAGAACTCACAATAAGCCTATAGAAATGTCAACAGATGACAAGGATCATTCCTTCTCTCTCTCTGCAATACTATTGAACTGTGTGAAGGGACAATCTCCGAACCTGTTTCAGAACATTTATTATCTTTATTATTTATTATCCTATTTAAACTTGCCATCACTGGATATACATGTACATTTTTGTCCGTGCATTCTTCTTTGTGTATTTTAATCTGCTTTTGAGCTCTTATGAGGGAACATTTGGCTAGTGCAGTATAAATGTGGGCATAGTGTGTACACCGTGTGTGTGTGTGTGTGTGTGTGTGTGTGTGTAGCATTTGCCTAAATAGACAATGCCCAACATGGTGAGTTGTCCCTAGAGAAAGTGAGCTGGCTACAGGGGCTATTGTAAGACACGGAGAGCTGCGTGTTGCTTCGCCTCAGTTGCTTCATGCTACAGATCCAATAGGCCAACACACATTTGAGAGGGATTGGAGCAGAGGGGAAGGCTGATAACACACTCCACTGCTGCCTACCATGACTAACATGTCTAGACATTATAAACTGTTTGAACATGGATTGAAGGAATTGAAAGGTTTTATGGACAGCCTGCTTATGTGTGTATGAGTGTTTAGTATGAGGTATGATTTTACATTACCATCTAGTGTGTGTTACAGGAAGCAGTTTTATCTTCACACTTTCTTGGAACGTACGACTCTGTGTGTCCTTCCTCCTCTTCCTCCCCCCTTAATCCCATACTTTTCAGCCTCTTCCTCCTGTGTTTCACTGGATAGAAGCAGATTGTGACTTTCTAGTTGTGCATTGACATACGACTTGAACAATGTATTTGTTGTGCTGTGCATACATTTATTGTTCTTACTGTAAATGAACTTGGATTCTTCCAGTATATTATAACTTGGTCATCGTTTATAGCTAGATTTATAGACTCAATGGAAGTCTGCTGTACACCCCAACGGTATAGGTTTTGATTTATAGTTCTGCATCATATTTCTCTCAGTGATTGCACTACCATAACAATGTGTTTACTTTACTTTGTGATATGAGCAATGGCAAGGAGGATCGCATTGTTTCAATACTAAATATGGGACCGTAGTCAATGTATTTAGATGTTTTTATCCACTGTGTTTCAGAGAGGTGATCAGAATGTTTGTTGTGGAAATTACTTTGCTAGATGTGTGTAAAAGGTGAATATAAGAATCTTTGACAGCATTAGAAACTTGTAAGAAGAATCACAAGTGGTCCATGTTGACCAGTCACAGTTTTTGCGCAGTTCACTGCTGAGATCTGGAAATGTGTCAAGATTATAAAATAAATGGAATTCGAGTGGGACATCAAGAAGAAGCTGTGGGTTTTTTAAACATATTTAAAGGGAAACATGTAAGACAATCTGTGGTAGTCAGTAATCAGTAGTTTTCTGTTGTGGTGAGCACATAGTTGTAGGGTTTTTTTATCTTCAATGAGGGAATATAGCAATTATTACAAGCATTTTGTTACAGCCTGTAAGATTACCTGGTCACTTGTGCGTCTTTCCCCATTACTCTGTTGCTGTGTTCCCAACAACTACTTTGGGGAATCCAATGATTCCATTGCCAATAGCTACAGCTACACATTGAAAACACAAATTGAACATGATTTTTTTTTAATTTAAGACCAAAGTGTAACAAGGGATGAAGTTGATGACAAACATGTCTCCGATATTTAGGTTCTTCAGCGGATGAAGTATTTTTTAATTTATGAAACCTACATTATTATACACAGACATTAGAAAGCAGATGTTAGATAAAAGTGAGGCAAATGGTATAGAGAGTTACTCTACACAGTGCATAGCCAAAGACTTGATTTTTAAATAATGCGGGGGTTTCATAGAATCTGGCTCCTCTTGGATAATTGGTGATTATGCTTCGTCTACCTTTTATACTTACAAGTTAGAAAAGCTGATGGGAAAAAGATAAACAAGTTGAGATTTAAAATCAGTCGAAACAGCTGCATGACCTGAACTTTGTGAAGGCCTGTATTTACTCCATGTATTATAGATTGAGTCTGTTATACAGAAAACACCAGGTGGGCCAGTATCATTACCTACCGCAGAGGCAGACAGCAAACATGTATCTGCTGAGTAAATATTAGGCTGCTTGGACAGGCATGCAGTGGTTGTCATGGTAACTGACCCATATGGGATGTTGGATGCCATATTTAGAGTTGGCGAGCCAGACATTTTTGCCTGATGACTGAGAAATTGATAGATCCACTGGGTAACTCCTATAGTCTTTTTTGTGTGTGTGTGTGTGTGTCTGTAGTATGAAATTTAGGTGTCTGTTCAGCATGGACAAATGCACCTGAGTGCATGTTAGCATGGGTTTATGCTTCCATTTTAGTGTCCTTTTGACACATAAACATAGTGCCTTTTTTTGGGATCAGTGTGTATGTAATGCTGAATCTCTCTTTCTTGCCTCCAAACAGTTAAAACTGTATCAGGGCTACAGAGGCAGAACAGGCTCTATCTCTCTTTCCCTCAAGTCACTTTCCTTAATTTACATGTATATTGAATGAGCTCTAATGACAAATAAAGTATATACTGTCAATTAAGTTGTATAATGACATATTTTGTATAGCAGTTAACTGAGCTAAAATAATGTTTTATGTCTCTGTTTACACAGCAAGTAAAACAACGCATGCAATGACTTTATCTGTTACAAAATGCAGCGTCAGACATCAAGAGAAAGCAGTGAGGCTAAGATGGCAAGAGTGTCGGAGAGAAAGGGATGGGAGGGAGGAACGGTAGTATTGTGAAGGTTGGAAACCAATTATCTACTAACAGTGGATTCTCCTTAGGGACCACTAGAAGGCCGGCATGAGAAGCTTTGTGTGTGTGCGCGCGTGTGTGTTTGTGTGGCTCTTGTTCTGAATCTGTGTCTGGACAGGGCAGCTGGTGCAATTATAAGTTGAAAGTTCCCATTCAGGGCTAAGATCGTGTCTGGGAAGAGAGAGAGAGAGTTAAAGTGAGTATGCATCACAGGATGAGTGTGGCAGTATGAATAGCCATGAGTTTTTACCTTCTATGACTGCTGCATTTTGCCATGGTTGTGATAAAAATACAGAGAGTCATGTTTCTTCTTATTGTAGTATGTTTTGTGATGTAAAATAGTGTAGTATTTTCCGAAATGATCTTACAACCAATGTTCTTTATCCTCATCTCTGTGTTGCATATCTGGGAGTTACTTGTAAAATGTAATGAGTGGTGATGGATATATACAAATAATATTTCTCCAACAATTTCAATTTTTCCAACATAAATGACTCAAACCTAGCATGGATTATTCAAAAAATGATGAGCCACATATGTAAAGCTTTGCCACAAATGCCAATATTGATACATTGATACAAAGCACTTTGGATGGAAACACCTAAAGTGTACTTGGCAGTTAAACTTGATTCAGAGTGGTATGAGGAGAGGGTGTTTACAGAGATTTTTACTGTCATATTGACAATCTGGACTTGTGAGTAGAGGACACAGTGTACCAGACACAGTCAGCCATATTGACTATATAAAACCTGTTTATGAGCCTTGTAAACTTACTTGAAAATAACAGTGGGGGATGATGGAAAAGGTTTCGGTCTGCATGTGAATGGAGCATGGGCTCTTTGTGTGTATGGGAAACAGAAGGTGGCTTTATTTGTTTGTGCATTTGGGCAGTTAGTTGCAGTTGTATGTGTCGAAGATTATGCCTTTTTTTTATATGTGTGGGGCTGTATGAAACTGTAAAATTACAAAGAGAGCTGTGTGTGTGTGCAGATGAGCATGAAGCACAAGCAGTAAAGTCTGTTTACCCACAACCACCCTCACAAGTGGGAGGGGCGCAAGGATGACAGGAAGGAAGCAAGATGTTTTTTTTCCATATGAGAAATCTTTGCGCAGCAATGTCCAGTACTCATGATGCAAGTCTGATGATTCCTATGTAAAGTTTTTTTTTTGTGGACCTTAAAATTTATCTGACATGTATTTTGTCTTTGTGTCTTTGGTCCTGTTCACACATGAAGCTTAAGATGACTGCGATTTTGCATTTACGTGTTTCCACAGCAGCCAGCTCCATTTGCATAGCTATCAGGTCAGCAGCAGTGACCAGTTTATAGAAATGTTTTCAGTTAGAAGGAGTTTGCTTCCAGTAAAATATTTTTTCAGAGGACGCAACTGTGGAAGTAAGTCTTGCGTCTCGAGAAGTGCACCTGGTGTCTCCAGTAAAATCAGAATTTGGCAGACACACAGACTAGATCAACAGCAGTAATGGCATAGGAATCAGTATTTGGTCAGATGAGCATATTAACCAACCAACCTATCAGAAGGTGTCTTATCTGGCAGCCTCCTTTGTTGTCTCTTTGTGTCTTCTGTAAGACACATTTTACAGATTTAAGTCCTCAATGATGTCAGACCTTGATTGTAGGTCAGAGGCTGGAAGACAAAAGAGTAAGATGATCCCAACTTGGATGTTGATGACAGTTCAGGTCAAACTTTTCTCTGTTTACTTGTCAAGCACAGTTTTAACACATTAACACGGCTGGTGTTTGAGTCCTTGTTGGAATTTTTGACATGAAATAGTAGGGTTTTGTGTCCTGTTGTTTGATGTTTGGAATCAGCATTTTAAGCATTTTCTGAAGCCTAATCTTGTTATTCTTACCTAACCATAACCAAGTGGATTTGGTGCCTAACCTTATTGTTGGTGTTTACAACAGCAATTGTCACATTTACAATGCGTTGCTTTCATCACTCGTTTGCAGCAAGTTTTATTTTTTAACTATCTGGTATCTTTATGCACCAGATTCTAAGAGTGTATTTGCATTTGCAGTGTGTCAATCTCTGACTGTGAGGCTGTATGTTAACCTAAAGGAGAAGTGGTAATCAGACCATGCATATGTATGAGGGCTTGCGAATGCTCCTCTAAACGTTGCAGAGGCGTTACCAAGACATTGTGGATCAAGGTCTCTGAATGTTTCCTTATCACTGGCATACTAATGTCTAAAAATGAGGTGGAAATGTATGTGGTACATGCATGTATGTTGCCAGGGGGAACTTCATTTAATTTATATAGATATAAACAGACACATGAGTGGGTAAATAGACGTACAGACTGATCAGAGAGCCAAAAAGAGACAGAAAGAGACTCTGAAAGCGATGTGTTCTTGAGAGGAAAAACAGACTGATAAGATGTGAGTTGGGGATAACGGCTTTATATATGTGTATATGTGTGTGTGTATGTGTGTGTGAGAATAAGGAATGTGCAAACTTGGCAAGGTGTGATTATCATTGTCAAGTTAATAATACCTAATCTTTCTGTGTTTAAACTTTCTGTGTTTCTGTGTCTGTCTACAGGCAACGTGGCCATGTTGGAATAAATGAGTGTCTCCCACTCAGACATATTTATATAGAAACTAAGTGAGAATCGTTGGTGGTTGCTATGATAAAAAGCTAATGCTTGTGATTTGAAGGCCTCTGTTTTTCGGAGGAAGGACCTCGCCGCTTTTCAGCTCTGTTCTTGTCCTTATTTTCTTTCCTTAAGTAAGACAAAGCTCATTACATCAGGAAGTTATACAGAATATTGAAGGATGAAATATTCAGAAAAATGAAATATGGCAAATTGAAATTCCATAAAGTGCAGCTCAGTAGCATAGAGACTTTCTATTCTGTTAGACAAAAACAAAATGGTCACTGCCAGCAGCTGTTCAGCTGTTTGATCTGGTTGTGCATCTTGATGATCGACTGTCTTTTTCCATATGCACGCTGTCAGGAAGATGTAATTTCATCATCACTCATTTGACATTTGCCAGCTTCATGTGTCAGAAGACAAAACTTATTTCTGGTTTTCACAAGCAGTATATGGAGAACGTTTTCGGGAAAAAATCTACCTGGGACTAAGAGTGAACTGGATGGACTCCGAACTCAACTATATGAGCTGAATAGAAAAAGCAAGAGAGGGAGGAGGTGACCGTGCCTTCTTGGAGTGAGTGCTCACTGAGAAAGAAAGAGCTCCCTCTGAGAACCATCAATAACCAAGTTTCTGAATTTATATGCTCAATGCCACTGCCAGAGAGGCATAGATGTATACATGTAGTTTAGGTCTATATCAAGGCAAAGTGTCAAAAGTTCAGAGTGGAAGAACAAGCTTCATAAACATTATGCATTATGCTTTACCTGGCTTATCCTGCTGTTCTGTGGAGACAATAATTAAACAGGAATGCAATTTATTCCTTTCCTATGACAATCTGAATAGGAAACCGCGATTAGGATACCGGCATTATAAGTGAGATAGTATAAGACATTTGCATGGACTTGAAATTAAATTCCGCTGCAAGAAATTATATTGCAGACACTTTAACTGTGTGCTCTGGATCTTATCTTTCCAGATCGTGACTTGAAATGTTTTTTCGGCCTAATATAGAAGCTTAAGAATATATTATTATATCAAGCAAACTGTATACTTAATGTGGGCCTTAATGCAATTCCCCCTAGAAATTCACAGAGGCGACTTTAGCTGTGGACTTTAACTACTTCTCTGTGTGGATTTTGTATGGAATGTAAATGCTGTCTATTGTTTAACAAATCAATTATATAGACTGTATGCCAGTTAAATGGACATTTTATGTTTACAGTTCAGTTAAGACACTGTCACCAGCTGGAGCCAATAAGATGGAGTTTCATAAGGGGTATCATGGTCAGGGAATTGTTCTTCATAGTGTATTTTTCTTTTTCTTTTTGGTATTTATTTTGCTTAATTTCATGGAAATTAGACATTTAGTTTAGTGAGCAGACACAGACGATTAATAAGGGACTAAGCCAGTAACAGCAAGGGTGTTGCCATCTTGGCACACCAGAACTGACATTTCAAGATAGATAAACTATTTAAAGATCCCAGTGGCAGATTGTTAATTATGTGTTCTAAGATTCAGGGATTTTCCTTAATTCTGGCAAATACATACGCACCTTGATGGTTCATCTTTGTCTGTTGAATTAGAACTCAGACTGCAGGAAATGGCAGATGGCTGATGACTTGACAGTTACCCTATAGATGCCGGTGGAGATGTTAGTCAGGGACAAGATAATGTATTAGACGGAAGCTCCCCTTCTTCTGTCACAGTATGATGTAACAAAGTCACATGGTTATGTGAATCTATGAAAATTGCTTAAATGCTGCAGACTGTACAACAAATGCACAACTCAGACTGATAGTTTGGTCCCTAACTGAACACTTATGTTTGTGTTCTTCTGTTCTTCTGTTGTGCTTCTTCTTTTATATGAAAACAAAATCACTTCTCAAAGGAGTATTTTCTTCATTATGTGAGACCTAGATCTGTCTATCTGGTGTATTTTAGGGTAAATATGGTTTAAAAGTAGCCCTTTTGCAGTCTGTCTGTTCTGTTGTTATTAACAACTGTTATTGCAATTTAATACTGAACATTGTTTCTATAGCTACATAGTTCCTGCCTTTCTTTGCAGCATTATATTGCTCTATAAGATGGCTTTTTCAGCCCCAACACCAGTATTTTATAATTTCTTTGTTCCTATTTTTGTCCCAAGGGATTTTTTTTGGCACTAAAGTGCCATTCAGTTCTGGCTTAAATTACACAAATGTATTACCTTGTTAACGGGAAAAATGTGATGAAAATCTGAGCTGGAGTCATAATGCTCATGTTGGACGGACTCTACTGTTTGTTTTGCATGATTCCTTTTAAATCAATTAATGTTTCATTACCACAAGCACTGAAAACAACATAATCCCAATAATATGCTAATAAACATCTCCTGACAGATGCAACAGCATAGTTTCAGTTGTAAAGTTTCAGTTAAATCTTTGGGCAGTGTATCTTGCAATTATGTTCAGTTTGAGCTGTAACTAAAACTGAACACAATAATCTGTGCGACTTTCGATGCCACATATTCAACGGGAGTTTCCTTTTCATTCTGTGATGTTTAATGAGCTCTTAATGTTTAACCAAGTTCTAATATTGTATTGTGTTACAGACCTCAGACAATAACATAAATTTCATTATACACTCAGTATAAGTGAATTATACTTTATTTCCCCTTTTCGAAATAGTCTCAAGCTATGTTGTATCATAGAAAGAAATAAAAAAAATCCAATAACTCACCATCACAAGGAATTTAATCTCATTCTACATTTGAACTGGAGCGATTTAAACATTCTTTTTTTTCAACCTGGGGAATGGAATTGAGTAAATTAATCCACTCCCGAGACCCACAGACTTTAAATCATGCTAATACCTTTTGTCAAGTGGATACCCATCACAAAAAAGCCTGTGCTCCATTCTGTTCTAATGCACTTATAAACTATATGCTGAATTTGATGATAGAGGGACGCAAGCGGTTAAAAATGTTTTGACAATGACCTATTGAACTGCAGTACGCTTTAGGACTTGAAATAAAGGCCAAATACAGAAGGTCTGCAGTAACTTCTTAATCACTGGTTAAATAGCGTTCTTTATTGATAACTTCTCCCTTTAAATTGTTCCCTGGGGCATGGATTATCATCCTCCTATGTGTGCCATTATGGCTTCTTCAACAGTTCAGTTGTGTGGGTGCAGCACTGCAGATCAATAGCCAATAAAGCCAGATCAATTGAGCTTACAGAGCAATCTAGCACTCTGAAGGCATTTTTAGGGTACCTATTATCAGGACATGGCTGCAGCCTAAAGCTTAGGGAGATTGTGTTTGTCACTGGTAAGTTGGTCCGTTGAACCTGCAGACTGTCTTGATAAATTGTGGTTAATGAATTCATGGCCCTATACACTGAGCAAGATATTGAGTTCTTTTATGTGATTCGACTGTTCAAACCAGAGCACTCTTGTTTTGTCTTGCTATATTAGGATGTTCAGCAATGACTGAGGTCAGTTCAGGCTATGAGCTCTATACTGCCCTACAAAGCCTAACTGCAGTAACTACATTTTTGGTGAAAATTGAGTTATAACTAAAAATGAACTCCTTGATGAAGTTTTAGCTTTATTTCAGAGAAATAATTATATAAAAACCACAAAATCCTATTCTAATTTAAACATAAAAAATAATAGAGATTATAAATTTATTTGAAAGGGAAATTATTATCTAGGTAGTGCTCAAGTAAAAAGGTGAGATAATATTATATTAAGACTAAAATATAACATTTCTTTATAATATTAAGTCTAAAATATGCAAATCTTTGGAAAGAGTTGTTAAACACTTAAATACAATGATAACAAAATCAATTTGAAAATGTTTATTCACTGAAAACAAAATATGAAAGCTGATCTGCTTTTACAGCAAAACCAGAGTGCAGTAACTACGTTTTTGAGGTCAAAGGTCAAATAAATAATCATGATTTTTGAGCATAAAAATGATGTCATCAATACAGAAATAAGTGTCATATCACTTACCTACCCATAACCCATTTTTGCTGGCCAGTTAAAAAACGTTAAAAAACTTTAAAGCAGTTTTTCTCAGTTTGACCCTTTGCATAGTTACTGCAGTTAGACTTTGTAGGGCTGCATAGCTCACGCATTCTAGTTGACAATGATGGCTATTTCTGGGTACACACTGTATTGATTATACTCAATGAGCATGTAGATGGGTTATCTATTTGGCAAGTGGTTAAGTAATGACTGTGGCAATTTAAGTCAGCTAAAAATCAATTATCCCTCATGGGAAAATTACTGACCATGGATGAAGATTTAAAAAAAAAAAAAAATGGAATGTGACCTAAGTGTGCTGGATTCAAAATCTAAGAACATCAATTCATATAGTATTGGGATCAGTATTGATAAAAATGCTTGAAAAATAAACTAATCACTCTGGTGATATTACTCTTTTCAGAGGCTTTTCCTTGGATAATATTAGGATAACTGGACATTTTAAGCCTTTAATCATTATCATATCTATCAAAACATTCACATTATCATATCCTATACCTCCAATGGACCATGTCAGTAATTTTGCACATGTTTTTCTATTAATCCCATGTAGTTTACATAGCTAAAAATTTGCAGTACTATTCTCAGCATCCATTGGTTTCCATTCGTTTCTGTATGGTATGGAAAAGACTGATCGAGTTAGAAGTTTTAACTCTACATGGAACTGAGTTATTTCAGTTGATATTTTTTAAGTATAGAGTATCGATATCCAGCCCTAGTCAGATGTTGGAAATTAGAAGAAAGGCCTTACCTGAACCCCATTGCACTGGAATAGCTCTTCACCATTGCTCCATTCTTTACCCACAGTGTTGTTCACTTGACTCTGTAGTGACAACCTGTGACTGTGATAGGTTTTCATGTATGGATTTTTCCATATCAAATAGCCTTACCACACAATAATAAAGTAAGATGGAAAAAAAATGATGCAGCCTTGATGTTTAGTTAGGGGTGTGCCATATCGTATCGTTCACGATAATACCGGTATATTTTTTTTATGGGTAAAAAAAATGCATATCACGATATTGGCAACATGCCCTACTTCTTGACAAAGTGGCGTAAGGATTTCCTATTAATTACCTAGACCTTGGCAGCCCGCCAGAGTCTCTTGTGCTGCTCTAACGTCACATCTCAAGCTACTGAAAGTATATCTACACTAGTCATAACATAAAGTTATTTTGCGTTGTGTCTCTGCTCAGCAGAGTGTCTGTCACCCGTCAGTCAGTCTAAACCCCGACCCACCTCTCTGTCCTCCTCCGAGACATGCGCACGCATTCACACACACGCACTGAATATACCGAGCTGCCCTCCCACTGCGCTTCAAAACAAGCACCTACCTGTCTGTAATGTATCAGTCGCGTCCCCACTCTCTCTCTGTGCGTCTGTGTGTGCGTGAGCCGATCTAAATACTATCAACCTGTCCTGTCAGAGGTCCAAATGGTCCAAACACACTGTTGCATTGTGCCGTTCGTTAGCCGCGAGCTAACATTAGCTAACAATTAAAGTTGTTTTAATCACAAAAAGCTACTATTACTTCCTGTCGCTTCACAAATGCAGCTTTCAAAATAAGAGCACAGAATCCACCACAGAAATTACAAGAAGACTGTCAAAATAAGATGCCTTAAATAAAACATAGAAGAACCTTTATTCTCCTTTACAATAATTAATTAAAATAGGCAATGATGTGTTTGTGAGGTGTTTGCTCACATTTAGCTCTCAAAGTGGACGAGATTGATCACATTGTACTATAAAATGTACAAAATTTCCTCGCAGGGGGCCCCGGACCCCCTAGATGGTTATTTTTTATTATTATTCGCTAATACTCAAGTGAGTAATTTTTTGTATTTGGCAACTGTTGAGATTTGCAATTTACACTACATTTAGATTTATGATTGATTTTTATTTTGTTGTACAATTTTTATTTATTTATATGGACTAAAAAATAATTTTCTATATATTTTTCAGTATTTTTGATATCGTCAAGAATATCGTTATCGCGATAATACTCTGAAATATCGTGATAATCTTTTAGGGCCATATCGCCCACCCCTATGTTTAGTCATAAATTACACAAGTCAAGCAGCGACAGTTGTGTAACACTAGTCTACTAATGGTTTTTCCGATTATAAATGAAACTGGTGGCTGCATGTGACTATAGGAAAAATGTTCCATGTCTAAAACTGTATAGTATGCATTCAAGAATCATCAGCAAGAAGTTCATATGATTTACATTTGAAAAGCTTAAACCTGTAGACATACTAGCATATCAGATTTCCTGTTAGAGTTCCGGCAAGAACAATTGCTCTTAGATGTAGTGCAAAAATAACACAACAGAGTGTCACTCCTTTGTTGTCTCATTATGTAGTAGGAAAAGCAATTATGTTCTGTGATAGCAGTCTTTCTGTTGTACCTATTTTATCATAAATACATGATCACAGCCACAGCCTCTAGCTTTCATCTCCTGTTAGCGCTATGATCAATGCAAATGTTTCCATGAACCATGTAGCATGATTTAGGCTTGTCTTTGACATAAATGTCTGTCTGCTTTTATCCTTGGCTTTATTTAGGAGAACTCACATATTTAAAATTATTTTTTCCATCAGTCTTCCACTTATTCAACCATCTGCCATTAACAGAAACTCTGAAAACTTTAGCTCTGTTAGTGCCTTGAGGACAGAACTCTGTTCCTGTGTTGTGCTGTAAATCAATTAAGATCTCCTGTCATTTCATTAGTGTTATCAAAGAAATGTCTCAGAATGAATGTTGCAGTAATTGCATGGTTTTATAATTCCACATGAGGCATCTTTAAAGTAAAAGAGCATATTTTTCTTTTGCAAAACTGTGCATATTAATGATGTATACTGAAAGAAGGCGCTCTGGTCTCAGTCTCCTGACCAATACATTCAAAGGTTTCGATGCTATTACTTCTAAGTTTTGGTAATTAGTCTATTTGGAAACCATGCACTGTAACCACGTGGACTGCTAAATAGGCTTCAACACAATTCTGATCAGAGAGAAAAGTTTGAAACTAGTCAAAATAAATACATGGGTGTAGACAGGTCAGTCTCATTACCATCAAAAGCAGACTGTCTAATTGTTAAGAGAGAAGCAAAGACTAACCTTGATTTAATTGTAAAAAAATAAATAAATTGATGGATGTCATGAACATGCATGTATCTATGGTTTGTATACGTGTGTGCATTACCTTGTGTTTGATTCTGCTGAGTCTCATGTAAAGAAAACGACAAACATGATTGCTAACATGCAGTACACCCAAACGTATATGTGCAGAGACAGCGAGTGACTGATTCACCCACCCACAGACGCACACACTCGGCATCATATGAAGGTCTGCCTGGAGTCTACCAAAAAATGGCAGATGGTCTTTTTGCTCCCCCATCTTGCTTGGGCTCTGTCTCTCTGTTGCTCACTCCACCAATCTCTTTCCTGTCTTTCTCCCTCTCTGTTTTCCTCTCTTTGTCCATCTGTTGCTATATTGCTCACTCTACCAATCTTTTTGGTGTCTCCCTCGCTCTTCCCCTCGCTTTGTTGCTCCTCTATGTTTTTTTGTCTCTCTTTCTCTTTTGCTCCTCTGTCTCTATCTGCCTCACTTTCCCCCTGAATTCACCCGGCCTCCCTTTCTTTCCTCTCTCTTGCATATCTGTGCTTTTGGGGCTGTGTGTCTCTGTGTTTCCTGTGGGAGGTTACTTCGGTTGACAAGGCCACTAGCAGTGCCTTGCCATGCCACCTTGATGCTGTGCCAGTGTGTGTGTTTGTGTGTATGTGTGTGCCCTCTGGACTAAGCAAACATCAGAAGTGTGTGTGTCTATGGGTGTGAGTGTGTCTGTGTGTTTATGTGTACGTCTATGTGCGTGAGTGTAGTGTGTGTATGTAATCGGGTTGACAGGGTTGGCAGCAGGCCCTTGCCACCTTGTCTGTATGCCAGTGTGGCTCAGCCTTTTTCAGTGTAGTATTTTCAGGCTGCATTTGATGAATCTGAAAGTGATATGAAGAGTGATTCTCAGTCTGTTGTAACACATGTTTATAGCATTACTGTGCCCCTCAATTTTTAATTAACATTGAATTGATCATACAAATGAACCTCATGACATGCTGATAATTGGGTTTTGATAAATTGCCAATTTTTACTTGATATATTGACCGAGCAATGTCAGACTCACCTTAGTTTACTTTGTCTCCAACCCTATTCCACCAATTTCAATGCTCTCACAGTAGAAATGGGCACAATTGTTCTAAATGCCTAAAAAATAGAGGCACGGCAGCAGAAAATATTGGAAAATGAGGTGTTAAATGCCGGAGCTGGTATTCACAGTGCTGTAATGTCAAACTGCATTTTCTCTGCTCTCACATTCTGTCTCGTCACGCTTTCCTAAAATATAGCACAAGGAGTGAACCAACAAAAATGGCTTGGAGCTAAGAAGAAGAAAAAAAAACTCTAAGGCTCCCTCTTTTCCACTGCCACTTTATTTCCCATCAGCTTCTCTCCCTCTGCTTATTCATCCTCCCCTTCCTTCCTCTGCTCTCTATCTACCCCCCTTTCTCTTTTCTTCATATCTTTGTCTCCTCCTTTCCCTCCCACCTGGCATCTTTTCTCTCCATCTTCCCCCTTTACTCTTTTTTATCCCTCTCCCTCTGAATCATTAATGCCTGCCATGTCATGATCTGTGTGGATGTGAGCTGCGTTCAGAATGATTATTCCTTCTTACTGTGTTCACTTGATCTCCCACTTGCTGCTGCACACAGGCAGCAAACTCCCGACTTCTAACACAGCTTATCATCATATATTCACTAAAAGGCTCAAATTAACATAAAATGACATAAACGTGAAGATGTTGCCTACACGCTCTTGCTCTCTCTTTCTCTCTCTCTCTCTCTCTCTCTCTCTCTCTCTCTCTCTATTAAATTATTGCTTCACAACTTCTCATGTGTATTTTGTTGCAATAAGTGCAAGGACCACCATTTCCGTCATTGAACAACCTTATCTGAAAGTAACAACACCATAACTTGACATTTTTCGTTTTTGTGCGTGTGTCACTAAGCCTTGCCTCAAGTGAACCATTTTCAGATTTTACTGCAGCACATTATGCAACAGCCTACATTCTCTGAACTTACTTTTTCAATCAATGTTTCTTTTTATTCATCTTCTTGGTCATAACAGTTTTACTTACATTACCTGTCTATAAAGTATGTACATTTATATACAAGAATACTCTCCTGTAATGGCTTTGCCAAGCATGTATGCATAAAGGCAATGTTATAGCAGACTTATTATCTGCAGGCAAACTTCTATGGAAATGGTATTATCAGAACACACTATTATTACTCAAAGTAAATCAAATTGTTGACTTATTGTTTACTGTGTGTCCACACACAATGTCCATTTAGCAGTATTTTTTTTTCTCCATTAAGATGAGAAGACAGAAACAGCAGTGATGTGCTGTTAAATCAGAAACTCTAACAAGTTCTTGCACGTAAATAACCCACCTAAGTAACACATACAGGTCAGTACAAACCCACAAAATCAGCATTCTGTTTGGTTACATTTGAACAAATGGCAGACTTTCACCTCAATGGGGTTTGTGTCCCGTGGGAAAACAGAAGTAAATAGCTTTTTATTTAAAATGTGTTTTTTACGTAACTTCCGTAGCTCTCGTCACCCGAGTAAATACTTCACTTCCGCCATTTTACATACATTTATTTACTGTTTAAACTTTTAACTCTTACCAGGAAGTTTTTTGCTTTTGTAGCCTAAATTCACTGATACTGCAGCCTTTCAAAAGTGTACTTTTATGTATAATGATGGGACCGTGATCTGCTAAACGCTCATTTTGATAACAATTATGTGTTGTTAGGGGTGCACTGTAAAACCCAATGTTGCTTGTTTGTTATCATAACAAATTTTTCCTTTTCAATACAACAAAGATTTGTGCAAAAAGTAATTTTAACTTAAAATATTAAGTCAAATAGCAAGATTCATTTGAGTAAACTCCATTGTCTTTGTTGTCTTGACAAACAATTCTTTTGCAGCATGATCACTCAAATATTTAAGTTGAAACAACAAGTTGGATTTACAGTGTGGTATTGACAAACGGTCGTTTAGGTTGGAGACCTTGATGGCTTCAAATGACACATCTCAACAACTGGGCACAGCAAACACATTGTGAGGGGTTACTGACTGGGAAATACAATAATGCAGCGGAAAGTAAGAACTGTAAGTAACTGTGTCACCGAAACAAGTTGTGGGCTGAACATGATTCATTGCATAATAATGTTACAATACAAAAGCGATGACTTTAAATCAATGGTGATTGATTATCATAAATTAATGATCATAGTCATATGGCCTTATTTTTAAAAAGATGGTAAAAATAGCTACCTATGGGAGCACAAATTTCATGCAACAAAAAATGTACATTTACTGTTACTGTATAGTGCAGGTATTATATATAGATATATATAGTGTGTATTGTGCATATTCAAATGAACTGTTGCACCCACATTCACAGTAGAAGTCGTACAGTATGCAGAGTCAGGTTGAGCTGCAGTCTTATATAAGAGCTTAAACATCTAAGAAACCTTTGCGCTGCACTGCCAGCATACGTGACTGGGGAGGAAGGACGGACAGAATTAAGGAGGAAAAAATGGGGAAATATAAGACAGAGAGAGGCAGAAAGGGACAGAAATAACAGGGGGCTAATCAGGAAGAAGGGGAGGATGGATTAAGGCAGGAAAGACACAGAAGAAGAGGAATAATAAAGGAAGACTGTAGCAGCATACTTCGGACCTCCTCCTTCTAGATTTTTATTGAACTAGATTGTGTGGCTTCAGTATTCCCTGTTAAAATGTTTATGCCACGTTGTATTTTAGAAGGAAGCAAATGTTTGCAATAGCTAAATAAAACCAGAATTGTTGGTAAATTGCTCTCCCAGACCCCTGAGTCCAATCATCTGATCAGAGGTTTGTTGCTCATTTGTCCTTTTTGTCCTTAACTATAATTGAGGAGAAGCGGCGAGACAAAACTCAACACCTGCTGGTCCTCGCCACAGAAAAGAAAGCAAAGTTAGACAAAAGTCATTTTGCAGATGCAGTAGGCGTCGCTTTACTGCAACACTGATGGATTTACTGCTGCTCTGCTGCTGACAACAGTGAACATCAGGTAAACTTTCTACCATCTACACACACGATGTGAGCGAAACATTGCTGCGAGTCATAAATTAGACAGATGGGGATCCAGGATTAATGAAGGAGGATTGAGAGAGAGGAGGGGGGAGACAAACATGAAAAAATGAGCACATTCAAAAGAAAAAAATAGATAGAAGACTCACTGGAAGTTGATAAAAATATGGTGGAAAAGAGAGACAAAGGTTAAGGACAGTGGAGGAGCGTGAAAATAGAAAGAGGAGCAGGATGCAGAGGAGAAAGGTGTTGGACAGTAGGAAGGATGATATGGAAGAGATGAAGGAGGTAGAGGGGGAAGAGATGGGGGCAAAGAAAGAAAAGGATGTTGTGATGGAATAAGTAACAATCACTTGAAAGAATAATTTATCCTCGCTTTTATCAGTCAGCTGAAGGAGAACACTATTGATCACTTCAAATCACAAAGAACACCTTGTCCCCTTTGCATTAATAAGAATCCTTTGTTTTTCTTTATACTTAGACTGATAGACTACTTGACTGATCATTTATATGAGCGAATCGTTACAATTGATATCGTTCTTCAAAGGAGGGAAGTTGTGCTGTGTGGATCTGTGTGTGTGTGTGTACTGCAGCTCCTTTAAAGTTGAGTTTTTGTCTTCTGTAAAGTTGTGCTCGGTGATTTTACAGCCCCTGTCAGTGTCTTTTGTTAAAAAGTCAGCTGAATGTCAGCTTAATATGTTACTTTTTGAGATGAATGGGGAAAAATATCTTGAACAGTTGTAGGTGCTGTGTGTGTTTGTGTGTGTGTTTCTCTCTGACTGGCTTGCTGTCTGTCTGCCCAATTAAGCTCCTGTGTTTTTTTTCAACACTTAAGGCAGTCTTTGTTGTCAAACTTCCTATAATCCCTTTTAGTCTGCATCTCATGACAGCAGCTGACCAGAAATCTCTCTCTTTCTCTCTCCAGCTTTCTTTTTGATCCCTCTCTCCCAAACCTTTTACACAACCTCCTACTTATACGCACACACACACACACACACACACTCAAACAACACACGGGCAACTCTTTCCCTTTCCACTGTCTAAATCGTTTGCTGTGATTTTATCCACTTCACACAATAACAGCACTTTGTGTTGTTTCTTTTCCCTTTCATTGCTTTTCATTTCACCTGCATAGACAATTAATGTTTGGGAAGTTATGATCGCTCTTGACACAGGAACTGAACAAGCTACATCATCATTTATTAAAAGGCTACCCCCGTATTATTTTGTTTGCATTAGAAAACAACCAGACATGTTGCAAACAACCTCGCCTGAAATCTTTTTTTACACCTTAATGTGAAAATGGGTCTTGACGCAGAGAATGAACTGCATTTAAAATAATTCATAACAGCGCAGCAGCTCTCTTGACCTGCGGTTGGCTTATTATTAAAACAACTCTGCTTGAAATGAACAATTTTAGCTGAACACTCTCTTCTCTCTTTGTCTCTTTCGTCAGATGATGATGCTTGGACACCATTTCTGCATCGTAAAATATAGAGATTTGCGCGGCTCGTGGCACAACAGCGCATTCTAAAAAAAGCATACACATACGGTCCACGGTTGTATAAAAAAAAAGACAGCAGAGTCTGTAGATTTATAATATCTAAATGGATATATAAAACCACTGACTTTAGGTTTAGGGCAAAAATCTTCTGGTAAGATGTTGTAAAGGACAGTTCGAACAGTATATAAATGTACGTAAATGACGGAAATTAAGTAGTTACAATTTAGGGTCACATGACTGCCGCAAGTTATGTAAAGAACGTAACTTAAGTTCAAAAGGGTTTAAACTTTGCTGGGCTGTCAATCACTCCTATGTCAGCAAAATGGCGGCCGCCGCATGACAGCGGAAGGTGAAATTCGTAAATATAGCTTGTTTTTCTCTGCCTGTACACACACCCTTTATTGAAGTTTTTAGGCTGGAAGAAGTTACGAGAATGACATGACTACAGGAAGTGACATAGGTGCTTAAAAACATGATGCGCTGATGTTCAGTAATGTTTAAGTCACACTTTGTTTTCACATGGGACACGGACCCTGTTTTACTGGGAGAAAATGCGAAGTTTGTTCGACCCATCCACCTCCTTCCCAAGTGCAACTTCTTTGTTTAATAGTCCGCATCGCTGCCGTTCATACTTAGAACGTCCGCTAGAGGAGAAGTTTAAAGTCTAAAACATAAACATGTGTCATTTTTGCTGCCTGTACAAATGATGTTAATGTAGAAGTCCTGCACTTTGCACTTGGCTCCATTTAGTGTTGGATTAACCCATTTTGCTGCCGTTGGCCACATGCGACTTCCGACACTGATTGAACAGATAAGATTGTGGCTGCCCCCCAGAGTAGCTCTGCTTCTGTTCGTATAACTACCCCTCTGACACAGTCACCATCGACCTTTTTCTCCCTCCTCTTACTCATCCTTGCTCCGAGTGCATCTCTCAGTTCATATGTACTAACACAATTTCACAATTATTGTGATTCCTATTCATCGCCTGTCTCGGCTCACTCACCCTTCCACTAGAAAGGCTAATATATGGCTTTAGTTCCATTTCCTAGAATTAACTTCCACTTTCACTGCTGTTGCCTTTCTCCTACCTGACATTTTCATCGTTTCCTTTCATATCCGCTCTCTCTCGTCATCTGATTGTTGTGTGTTTATGTGACGGGGTACCACTCTCAGAGTTGTGTCTGTTCACCCTTACAATATGGATGATAATGTGCAGGTTTGAATCTTTCTACTAGGATTTACTTCTCTTCCTCCTCACCCCTCAGTCCCCTCACTGTGTTTCTCTCTTCGCCTGTCATAGCTAAAGTGCCTGTAGACAGTTTCCTTTAATATATCGTGGTCACTTTATTACTGAATTTTTGAAAGCTTTCCATATAATTTTTCAGAATTGCCTGCGATATAGATATTTTCCAGTCACTTAACAGGCAAATTCAACCCAAAAAAAATCCCAAATGAGCCTTAAAGAATCCACACAGATCTTCAGGGCTGGAGTTGCAGACACAGACAGTTTGCCACTACTTTAATGTGTCACTCGTCGTAATTTCACAGTGATTTATAAATGAGGAAAATCTACAGATAGCATTTTTAATGTGACAGTAACATTCCAATGTGCTGTGTGGCAACCCGCCCATTTTCTTACAGTTTAATAACGTCGGGTTTTGAATTCTTTCCTCCCTTGCATTTACTCCTTCTCCTCTCAACCTCTTTAAGATATTCCTATTCTTTTCTGTCCCTTGTCTCTTTTCTCCGTTCCATTTCTTACAGACTAAAGCGAAACGGGTGTTACTCTGTTTTGCTCTGTACAAAGGGGATGAATGAGTTTAGCAACTTTTTCTTTTCATCTCAACTAAGTTTAACGAGTCACACAACTTTTATCTAGTTTTCCTGTGATAAATATTGCAACTTTCATCTTGAGTATGTCTTTTTGTGTTGATTGGAGACTGATGCTAATATCGTAATTGAAAAAAAAAACATATTGTCTCTACTTTCATGCTGGTATACATACAAATAAATGATTCTGCGAACCTGGTCTCACAGAAATCCGTGAAATAGCCACGGATTTCGCTTAACTCAAAATCCGTGGAATAGCCATGGAATCGCTCAAATTTCCGTGAAACTGACACGGATTTCGCTACAATGCAAGTTAATGACAGTCATATCCCGTGGCCGTCCCATTGATATTTTTTCCTTTTGGTTTGTTCCAAGTCACGTGACTTTCAAGGTTCCGGCGGTCAGAACAAAAAACATGGCGGACAGTTCTCTCATTTTTAGTGAAAAAATTAATATTTTGACTTTGTTTCTGCATAAAAATGGATTTTGATCACATTTCTAGCGAGAAATATATGTTTTATTTTCTAAATATTCACTCAGTGAATGTACATAATCACTTTGTATGTTGGAATAGCCACGGGATATGACTGTCATTAACTTGCATTGTAGCGAAATCCGTGTCAGTTTCACGGTAATTTGAGCGATTCCGTGGCTATTCCACGGATTTTGAGTTAAGCGAAATCCTTGGCTATTTCACGGATTTCTGTGAGACCAGGTTGGATTCTGCAGTGTGTGAGTATCTGTTTTCCACTTTGCAGGAGTTTAGGTGTGGTGTGAAGATCCTGATGGGGCTGTGTTGAATATCAATGTTCAATTATTTCAAAATAGGCACCTGTGACAGTTCACTTGAACTAAAAATATTCTCTGGACAGGATGCACGGACTGACTCGTTACAATGTTTTCATATAATATTTATATCATTAGGGCTTTCATTATTCCTTAATTGTTTGTTCTATAAATGTCAAAAAACAGTGAAAAATCCCCTTCATACTTTTATAGAGCCTAAGGCGATGTCTTTAAAAGGACTTCTTTGTTTTGTTTCATCAACAGTCCCTAAGGTATTCATTCTATTATAGTATGAGACAAGGGGAATGGCAAATTGTCACATTTAAGATGCTTGAAGCAGAGAAATGTTGACATTTTAGCCTGAAACACAATTAACTTACAATCAAAATAGTTCTTGTAGATCAAGTTTTGATGAACGTAACATTGTGGGCCACTGAGGAGTTCCATTCGGTATGCATCTATACCACCTTCATGGCTCAGCGTTTTTTTTAAGGAAAGTAATCCTACTTAAGATGCAGGAGTGGCCACCGTCTGTGTCTCTGACTTCCGAAGAAGTTTTGTGCATTTACATAAAAACACAAAAATACAGAGAAGCATCAATAGATATTTTTCACCCTCTCCCTGTCTCTGTTTTTCTCTCAATCTCCTCACTGTCAGGATGTTGGGGTTGTTTCGTTGACTAGATGGAAGTATCGCTTTCTGTGACATCAAACTGAGGGCCAATCAACCCCCCACATACACACATTTTTCTCTTTCATTTTAAGCTTTCTGTTTTTCTTCTTTTTTTCCCCATTGTTCAGCAGAAAGCAGGCCTCCAACAAAATGTGTCTGAGGCTGTACTATCTGCACTTAAGGATAGGAAAAGGCTTTTAGCTTAGTTTTTTACCCCTACATTTAACACAGGGGGAGGGTCAGTGCTACAAAATGCATTTGTAAACTGAGTATTGCTACTGTTGTTAACAAAAAGGGTCTTCACTTTTCATTACAAAGCCATCTTCACAAACTACTTTTTTCATGAAATAAAAACGTTACTGCCTACCCCACTGTATGACAGAAATGCAAAATTAACACAACAGAACAAGCTTGGCGGAAGGAGCATGCATTACAAAAAAACACACTTGTATGCATTTTAATCTAATTAAGGGATACATCTGATAAATTCTGCTTTTGTTGTATTCTTTGTCATTTGTAACCAGAATATGTTTCTGTACAAACTCACATGCATGCACTCACACACTAAAGCATGATCACACGGACACAAACCTGTGCATACTGACAAACCAACATGTATAGTTGCACACATGCCCTCACCTTCCACACATGCAAGATATACAAATGCATACACAACACACATGCTCCTGTCATTTTCATTAGATACACATATCCACATAGACATGCAGACAGATGAGGAATCGCTCAACAAAAACATAACCTTACACACAAGTTTTCTCAAGTCATACGAATTCATAAAAAGTCATGCACACAAACCGAAAAAAAACACACTCACACACACACACACACACACACACACACACACACACACACACACACACACACACACACACACACACACACACATTATTTAAATCCACTCCAGTTGATTAAACCCGTCACATCAGACCTGTCTAAACAGAGAAAGGATGAAAGGAGTAGAAAAAAAGGCGGAAGCATAATCAAAGAAGGAAAGAAAGAAAACTATGACAAGCTGTCCTTCACATCTAGTTCTGATTGAAGAGATCAGAGAGCCAAACAGTAGTCACAAACGCCCTCTCCAGCTCTTTTTTGCTCAAAAACCTTGCAGGTAATTGCTGCATCTTGAACAATTAAAGGTTGAAACATTTAATGAGAGCAGAAGATGTGTGTCTCAGTAAGCAATCCTCAAAGTCACAAGTCATTAATATTAAAGCAGTAAATACCAAAAGTATTAGTTTTAGCAACCAAAAATATAATTTGAATTGCAGATGGCATTTCTACACACTATTTGTTGTGTCAAATTTAGCGAGCCTATTCCTCAAATCGTAATATAACAAATGGTTGGAAATAGGGTAAACTGCTAAATCTTCTCACTGTCCTTTGCTTTGTCTGTCTGTGATATCAACACAGCCACACACACACTCAGGTAAACAATAACAGGCAGGCCAACGCAGGGACATTGAGTAAGAAATATTAGCTTTGTACTCCCCATCCTTTGAGGAGTCAATATACATTGTTCCCTTGTCCCGGTCTTGGGACACATTTGTCATCCGTTACCTCTAACTTTGTCAAACAATATTATATTTATTTTTCTCTGTGTTTCCAAATGTCTACAAATCTCACATAGTTTGTAAGGTGAAATGTGGAATCTGGTTTCATGTGTGTCTTTCTTTGTTATCATTGCTGCTATTTTCTGAGGGTCGTACTTCACATAACAGAGACACTTTTTATGTTAGTTAAAGTGCGTGTGTGTTTTGGGGGACAAGCCCTGACAGACAAAACAGACTGACCTCTAGTAAGACCAGAGACAGTAGGGCAGATAAAGAAGAAGATAAAAGTGCACTGACATTTAATAACAGATTCATGGATGATGGCATTTGACTCAGACTGACAAACGCCTCTGATTATCCCTCATCAGACAGGTGAGAAAAGAATGAGTGACAGAAAAGTTAGAAACTTAATAGACCAAAACAGATGCTATCTCTGCCTTAATCAGATTATGCACTTTAAAATTAATTATACAAAGATACATTTCTCCACAGTGCATTTAATCAAATCAAGTTAGTATGAGCTTTGAGTGAGTCAGAATGTTGACCTAATAAAGGTTAACTTTGTGTTGGAACAAAAGAGTTGAATAGAGTAAAAAACACAAGTGTTTGTGTGGATGTCTTAGCATACCAGAGCTCAACGCTAACTTTCAAAAGTGGTCTCAGGTATCAGCTTTTGTTTGCTGAAACGTCATTTTTATTCACCTTTATATTTTCAATAATTAGGATACCCTGCAGTTATATCAGCATAATAATTGTGACATAAAATAGAACACTTTATTAGAGTAATCAAACAAAATACTTTACAGTCAATTTTATCTGGTACAGAATGTAAATGAGTTAACGTCTCCACCCTTAATTCCTTCCTAAACAAAATAAAAGTCATGCAGCAGTTGTCATGTTCTACATTCATGGAAAAAAAGACCACCCTTGTTTTCTTTAATTTCTTCTTCATTTTAATGCCTTGTACAACTAAAGGTACAATTGTTTGGACAAATATTATGATAACAAAAAAAAGTTTAATTTGAGAGCTGATATCTTGCCATTTTCCATGGTTGTCTTGATAATGATTTTGGTTATTATCAAGAAAACCATGGAAAATGGCTAAAAGAGATGCCTGTGCACACAAGAGTAAGTGCTAGGAATGTAAATCATGACCATCATCTAATTGAGATCTAGGAACTGCAGTTACATCCATGCTTATCAGGTCCAACGTCTGCACAAGAGTTTATAATATTTGCACACTTGTATTTGATTGGCCAATGAAGTGCATGAGGACATTGCAGCAAAAGTGAAGCAGGGTTTGGCACCACTTCCCAGTTTATTTGATTGACTAGAGATGTCCGGAAAGGTTGCAAGACATAGCATGAGTATTTGCACCAATAACTAAAATAAAAAAAAAATACTAGAACTACCAGTTAAACACTACGCCTCTACATATTCACTTTGCCTTTGCACCAAACAGCCTGAAATAATCACAATCCATTTCTACAACTGACTGCATAACCATTTTAATCCAAAGCCACAAGGTACATTGTAAAAATATATGGGCTTGCTCTATCTCGGCTATTACTCTCGGCTGTTTTTAAAGCTTCAACTTACTTTTGACCAATTCCTGAATGTGACTGATACAACAAATTGAGCCTTGGGGGCATTTCCCGCCATTCTGCTGTGCTGCTTCTTGTCCATATTTGACTAAGGGGATTCGGTAATGGCTTCTCCCCGCATCCCAGAACCAAATACAGTTTCCAACAGTTGCTGGCACATAGCATGACTGGGTATGCAACCGAGACGCCGTTATGGCCTTAACACAATGCCATTATCGCTGTAACACACTGCTAATGCTCTCTCTTGCTTGTTCTCCCTCTCACACACTCACATACACACACACTTACACACATTTACACACTAAAGCTGTGTCTCTGCAGAAACTAATGGGTTGTGCTCCTAGAAAGACACGGATACTTAAGAGCTGGTTAGGGGCTGAACACAGATGGTGTATGTGTATGCTTGTGCATGAGAGAGAGAGAGAGAGAGACACACACACACACACACACACATATGTGAGCCTTGTTGTTTGATTGTTTGTTTACTGTGTTTAAGTTGTCTTTCACTGTGTCTGATAGTATGTATGCTAATGACTACTTGCATTTTGGTTTGTGTGTCAGTGATCCTATGTGTCTGCTTATGGACACCAGTCTTGTGTTAATTCTTATTTTCTCTGTTTGTGTGTGTCCATGTTTGTCCATGTGTGTCCTGAGCTGTTATACTGACCTTTCTGTTTCCCACAACAGTGTGTCTGTGTGTGTCTGCTTTCCATGTAAATAGATGTTTCCAATTTATTTGCTTCGGCATGAAATGCAAACATGACTCCAGACACACAATCGGGCCCAGTTGACAGTAGTGCAGTCATCCATCCATTCTAAACACTGGGCTCAGCGCAGCACAGGAACCCTTTCTAGAGATGATAAAGCGCAGATGCACACAGGCAGACGCAGTCACAAGTGCAAGTACACAAAAAGTAGATCATAAACATATTTTCATTTACGCAAATATACAGACACATAAGCACACGGCTGCACATTATATCCTCAGTATACATCCCCATTCCACAGTTTGTATTAGTATAAATGGGCTCCTGTGTGCCTTTAATGTTTAAATAGAGTACTGGGACCAGGCATTGGGACCAGCTGTATCGCCTCGAACCTCTCCTCTGTCTTCTCTGATGACTCTACTTAGCCCTCTTCATCACTGGTGGTTAAAAGAACAAGAAGAGGATGACAGCAGAGAGGGATGAAGAAAAAATGTCCAGAGACTGAGAGGTGTTTTCACCACCATCTCATTGGTGCTTGCAGGAGTGGCTCTGCATTAGCTCAGCCCTGGGCAATGTACAGTATCGTATGTCCTTGTAGACCAGTAATTCAGTGATGGGAATCTAATTTGCATGTTGCAGCTGCCATCTGTTTGCAGTCTGTATGTGCATTCTGATACTAATTTAACATAAAATGCAGTTGCTTGGGAACTTGAGCAAATTTAACTGACTGTTTCATTGCTAATCTTGTTCTGTGCACTGTTGGCTCCACATTTGGCTTTCCAGCTGAATAATTTGGCTCTTGTGGCTCACTTCCCACTATAGCTAGAAGGCCTGCAGTAGTTCAGTTTCTATATTCTCTTCTGCATGTTGGTTTCCTCTGGGTGATCCAGATTCCACACACAGTCCAAAGACATGCAAGTGAGGTGGATTGGAGAAGATGAATTGCCAAAAGGTGTGACTCTGAGCATCAGCACTTTTCTGTCTATCGGTGTTACCTGTGACAGACGACAGGCAACATGTCCTGGGTGTATTTGTGTCTTCCACTCAGTGCAGGCTTGAATACACTCCAAATCCTTGTGACCCTGAAGAAATAGCAAGTAAAGAAACTGAATTCATGAATAGCTTTTGGTTCTTCTCCTTAAAATAAATAAATAAATAAAAGTAATATTTTTTGCAGTTTGATATTTTCAGTCACCAAATCAATTTTTGTGAGCAAAGTCCAGACCACAGTCTCAGGGTAAAATTTCATAGTATTATAAGCCAATCTTACCAGATAATGAAGAAATACAACAGCAGCTTGTCGACCGGATTCAGTGTTAAAGACAAACTGTCACGCACTGAGGAGGAAATAACCACGGCTTGGTTTGGAAATTTGTGTGTGCATTGAGAAAATGGGCAGAAGCAATAATATGTCCTTGTTCTGGGTGTGTATTGGTTTGAGAGGCATGCTCGCGACTACCTGCTACACTTTGAGTGATGGGCAGAGGAAAGAGAAAGAGACTTAAATGGAAAAGATGCATAGTGGAGAGTGGCGAGGGATTTGTGCATGATTCCATTTACCTTCAACTGCTCCATTTTCTAGAAGACATTGACAGTTTTTAGTGTTAGTAAATAAGAGTGGATGATGGGATGACTACCTTGACAGAAAGCTGGAATGACAGAGAGAGATGTGATCCATAGAGAAGGAGTGGGTGGATGGCAAAATGAGAAGGAATACAGAAAAAGGAGGTGGCTACACAAGCCTGTATCTGCATCTGTGGCTAGAGTATGTCCTTCTAATCTTGCTGTATAGTGTAGTATAATCTAACATAGTTAAGTATCACATTAAAGGCTATAATTTAGTGTGCACAAATTTTAAACTGTCCATAATTCAGGTATAAGCAATAAGAGTTCAGATTGCAGTGTGGGGTAGTATGCTTTACTGCACAGCTGTAAGATTTCTTTACAACAACAATTTTATAAAAAAGAAAACTGGAAAAATGTTCCTCTTTTCAGCATAAGCACGGCTTAGGTCTGTAGAGATGTTGTTGATGGCAGATGGTGGAGGTGAATTGAAAGTATTTATCCTCATCGTTCAAGACACGGAGAATGAATGCACCCAGAGATGTCTGTAGGAACATCCTGTTTGCAGCAGGATGTAACAGGATTTATGGGAACTGTGAACCTAATTTCCTTATTCTGCTTTTACACCGCTTGTGTGAGCTTTAGCCTACTGTTCTGTTTTATTTGTTGTAAATACAGAAAAAGCTTGCAAAAAGTATAGGTCTTGGTAAGCAGCCTCTCTAGAAGTGAGAAACCATTATTGCAGTGGTGTGTCCAGACTATTTTCGCCTAAGTTGGCCCAAGTGTGACAATAACTTATGGAGGGGTGGCATGAAGTATGTGTGCTCAAACACACACTCGTCATAATAACATTAATTTACTATATCTATTTCCAATACTCACATCTACTTTAACCCTTAGAGACCCAACATTGACCGTTTTTTGGCTTTTTTAGAAGTAGGGATCTTTAGTGGACATTGTCTACATTGTGGAAATGTTACAGGCTTGGGGTATTTAGAAATCCTGACAGTATGATTTTCAATACCGTCCAAAATACAGATGCTGCTCTTTCAGTCCAACTATTAAACTGATAAAGACATTTTTTGCCTTTTGATTTGTAGTGCTCTATTAATGTCTAGGATATTTTAAAGCTTTCAAAATATTGGTATCATATGAAATTAGAGGACGCTAGACTGTCTTAAAGACAACACAAGTCATATTATAGGATGGGGTGGCATGTGGAGTGGCCAATAAGATATCCTATGTGGCCCAATACCACTGCAGGCAACTGCCTGGACACGCCCCTGCCTTTTTCTTCTGTTTCTGCTTAGATTAGACAGAGGTTAGATTTCCAGTAATTGCTGCAGCTTTTGGACATAGCATGTGGTTCATGTCATTTGCATCAAACCATTCAGTGGCCCCTCAAATGAGCGTTTTCCAAAAATGTTTTTTGGGTGTTCCCTTTAATTGGTATGTACAAACCATCATGAGAACAATTTGTATCATCAGCTGTGAGGAAAGCACATTGATATCTGTGTAAATGCTGCAAACATTCAAGGGATGTCTGCTTTTGCTGCACTGTACCCTGATATAGCTTTCCACTATGAACAGCACTTGAAGCGAATTCTCAAGCTAAAAGAGTTACTGCCATTGTAAATGAATATTAAGAATTTGAAAAGTAAAGCAACTTTAAGCTACTGCTGTTAATGATTTAGAGTATGCGGGAAATTGCATCCCTTTCAATGTGAAAAAGAAAAAAAGAAATTGCAGCTTCTTGTTAACTCTAGACCTTCGAAGCCAAAATGTGTTAAGAAATGATAATTAACCTCCTCCCCGTCCTCCTTATTAAATTTCAACAAAGCATCGACTGGTAATATCCCAGAGTTCATTCGGGGAGGGACAGAATGGTTGATGGGATACGGAAGAGGGAAGCACATCTGGTGTTAGAATACACCCACTGAGACGCTGAGAGGTTTATGGGGCTACACTGATTAGGAGACACACACATACCCAAACACACACACACACCCCACACCCACACACACACACACACACACACACACACACACACACACACACCCACACACACACACACACACACTCACATACAGTATCAAATGTATACCCACGTGCTGGGAGGAAGCGGGTACATCATAAATAACTTTGTGTGCATGCTTGTCGACTTACTGGTGTACTACTCTACCTGCAAGTTTATGCACTTATCTGTGTAGTGGGTGTACAGTTGTAGTGAAATGTGTGTTTTGCATATATAAACATGTTAGTCAACGTGTTTGTGTGTGCATGTGTGGCAGGGTGAAGATGGAAGATTTGAAGATGTTCTATTGTAATCAGAACTGCAGTAGGAGCCAGTGCACGTGTGATTGTGTGTTTCTGTTTGTGTCAAATCAAATTTGCCCAGTTTGTAATCCTGAAATTAAAAAAAAAGACTGCAAAAGTTACTTTGTGCACAATACATTGTATCTTCAATAAAATATAAAATATTTAAATTATAAATAAAGGATAAAATCACAAAGGGTCACACACTTGTCATATGTGTCTTGTGCTCCATAATAATTTGTTACAGGCATATTTCAATGAGTCAACTACAGAAACGAAGTTGAGCTCGCTGTCCCAATTCTTTAACTTTTGACTGCAGCTGGGAAACTCTCCCAGGGTAGCCATTAGTGGCTAGAGAGGCTGTAATGAAAAGCTGGAGGGGGTCCCAAAAAGTCTAGATGAAGCACTTGCCACTTTACACTGCATAGGCGTGAAATAATAGCTTCCTGTAATTGCCCTGGATACTTTATGGGGGTGCAGTATGAGCTCTGAGAGCTTTAATGATACAGCTGGAGTACTGAGTCCGTTGCTGGTCGTCACTTGGTTTGTCTTGGACCCTTTTGTGTTTGTGTAAGGTTATTCAAAATTAAGATTCCTCACAGATTACTTTGAGGTTGAAGTAGCTGATACTTGTTAAACTTTTAGCTTATACAGGGAAAGTCAACTGAGAGCTCTCTATCATTTGTGTAAAGTAAGACTTGCTTCCGTCTCCCATTCAAAAATATTCACACTAGTTTTTCAGTGTAGTCATCTGTTTCTGGTCTTACTTTTCTTGTCTCCACCAATGTTTTGTACAGTATGTTGGTAAAACAGCAATATGTTCATTATTTGAGCTTCAGTCATAATACAGAAAAAATACATTCATTTGTTTCATACTTTGTATTAATGCTTCTTCCCACAGAACAACAGGCCATCAAATAATAAGCTGGAGTTGCAGTTTGTGTAGGAGTACATGCATAATGCCTTGTTCCCTTTTTGATCTTAAACACACACACAAATGGTACCAGATTACATAAAATATGAGCTAAAATGGCAGTGTAAGATGAACATGCTAATTAATGAGATTTATTAATGATGCCTGAGAAATGGAGATGGAGACAAAAAGAATTGTGTTTATCATTTAATGACGATGACGATTCCACTGTTTTTCTTCTCCCTTCGCGTTTAATTTTTCCTTCTACTTCTTAGTTTTAATGAGAAGTTGGTCTGCCTCTGAGTCACTGCCTGTCACTTTCCTGTTTAACCTGTCTTTTACAATCTCACACTGCTGCTCACATAAATGATATTAGTGCCAGCAGATACCAGAGAAGAAAAGATGCAGCATATCCTCCAAAGTCTTTCAAAGGCTCCATACAGCAGGGTTGGGCCGGTCTTAAAAAATGTTTTAACCGTTTTGATATTGAGCTAAACACCGGACCAGACAATTATACTGTATTTTACCACTAGGGTCGTACACTCTGCAGCGTTTTGCATTACAGTATAGCAACTCCCGTCTAATTAATGTGGTAATGCCTCTCTAAACGGGTTCGCTAAGTGACTATAAACACCTTTTGTCCAAAATGTTTCCATATTGTCACAGTTTTCTTTGAGACTTACTGCCGTGTCTCTATTCGTCACCCCAAAAAGTATGAATGCATGTGGGAGATAATCAGTTATGAAAAGTGTCATTCCCATGGACAGATAAATATTGAAAATAAAAAATGTTAAAATGTGTCCCCAAATATACTCAGACAGACCTTGGTGGTAGATTGCTATTTTTTAATTTGCCAGCATGTGTTCTAATGACAAATGCCAGTTCAGCCAGATGACATAAAATCATCTATTGAATTAGGCACGTACAATAAAGAGATGTGTAATGTAATATGATTGGAGATTATGCAAAAAGACAAAGCATTAAAGTTGAAGCAGCAGATACATACATTTCAGACATTTAATCAAATACAGCGTTTTTCACCATTTCCATGCCGCATACTTTAACAAACTCCTCCTAAAGCTTTAACCTGATTGACTTCAACATTGGTCAGTATCATCACAAGGCCTTTGGGATCAAAAGTTATCCAAAGGTTCACTGACCGTCACACTATGTGGCCGTAGCATGGCGGCTAAATATGGTGTCCCGCCATAAAACACGAGACTGTATAACTTGACCATACATTGTCAAATCTGTCCCAGATTTCTAACACACACACACACACACACACACACACACACACACACACTCACACACACACACACACACACACACACACACACGCACACACACACACACACACACACACACACACACACACACATATTTATTCTTTTCTGCATAAATTAAGCAATTCATGACTATAAAAGATAAATGTAGTGTATGTCCCTCACATGAACAAAGAGAGTATAAGTAATGCATGAATACTACAGTATATATTCCTAAAAGGTGTTGGGAATGTCTATTTAAAATGTAACATCCATCTACATCCATCTACGATACAGAGAACAAAATGATTAAATGTTGAAGGCTTTTTTCATGAAGATTTACAAGTATAGACAGCTGCTGACTTTTTATGCATCACGTTCTCTGCAGAATTTCACCAAACAGTACATTTTTGATATGACAGCGGGTGTGATAAAATATTGAACCATTCATCTGGATGGGTTGTCTGTTTGAACGGGACAGATAGTCATGCAGATAGACAGATCTGCCGAGCCACAGATCTGTGATGAGGGATTTCTGTGGACAGAGTGACAGTGATATGAAGTGATGTGCTAACACACTGAAATGTCATAGAAAGCTGCTACAAAGTGATAAACTAAATTACAAAAGCAGCTCAAATGGTGAAATGCCACTTTTCCTGCATGAATGACTGTATATATGACTGGTAATCGTAAAAGTCTGTAACAGACTTTTCCCTCTGTGTTGTCACTAACCTGAAAAAAAACCATCCCTGCTTGACATGTCAAGAAGCATGTAAGATGAGACCAACAAAAGTAAATTCTGACCGAACCCCATGATTATAAGCAGGGTATCTGTAGAGAGCAGATCTCTCTTCTCTTTAAAGTGCTGTACATTTAAAATCAATTCATGTATGAAAGCCACAGTGACTGCCAAATACAGGGCATACATTATTAACTCGCTGGAGGCATATAGAGTAAATATTGGATGACTATTGGACATTAGAGAAGTTGGGAATATGCTGAGCTGTTGTAAATTGTGTATTTTTGCCAGAACTAAAAGACACTGGATTGTTCAACACATCAAACCTTGCATGTTCTTTCCCCCCTTTTTTTCCAGCACAGAGCTTAAATTATGTCCTGTGGTTAAAATATTTTGAAGTAATTGGAACAAAGTAATGATCTAATGATGTGAAATAATTAAAGGGAAAAAAGGGTCCTTGAAATACTCGAGACTATTGTAATCCTGCTTATGTGTTACCATGAGTACCAAATACTGATTTTGAACAACTGGACAGGTGGTGAAAACTGGATACGCTCAGGCTGAAATCCACCCTAGTGGACGGCCTTGATGTTATTGTTTTGTCAGCATCAGACTTTAAAAGCCAGTCAAAGCAAACTACACAGGAAAATGTGCCATAATGTGTTTGAATGCACCAAAAGTTCAGATGTGACACACTCTGGCTGCATTCATTCATCAAGTGGTGCGACAAGGATGCCAGTCGTCCTATTCATTTGAGTCAGGGTAGTGTGGGCTGTGGTGGTTGGTGGAAAGATTATAGCAGTCTCAACTTGGGGAGTTATACAAACCAAACTAGACTTGAGCGATGGTATGAATATGATTGGCTATCAGCTGACAATATTGGTGGTTGTTTTGGATTCATTTTAGCCTTTTATTTTGCTAATTTAATTCTGTGCCTCTGTAGAATGGTCATGGGAGAGTGTTGGCGGCGAACATAGCATATGGTGGGATAGGGTGAGGGAGTAACTGTATAAAGTCAATATTGGTGATAGGTCTGGCTATTTGAGAGCACTCAGTGTGCTAGTTACACAAAGACAGCAGGAGGAAACAGCTGTAGAGCCAGCATACTTTCACATCTCCCTCACTGAATTCATAAGGATTTATTTTGACCAAACCAGAGTTGGATAAGGGAATAGACCAAGTAATCAATCAATCAAATCAAAATTACTTTATGTATCCCCGAAGGGAAATTCAGTTAGTCTCTTAGCTCTGGAAGAATGAGACAGCCTGATGGCTGTAGGAGCGAAGGATCTTTTGAATCTCTCCGTCCTGCAACGGAGAGAGAGGAGCTGTCCACTGCTGTTTTTTTTGGTACATAAAAGTGTTGTGTAGTGGATGATCCAGGTATTTCAAGATGGACTCGAACATCTTGACAGTCCATCTCTCCACCACCTCCTACAGTGTGTCTAACCTGGCTCCAACCACAGAACCAGCTCTTTTGACCAGTCTGTCCAACCGCCTTGCATCTCTGTGCCTGATGCTGCCTCCCCAGACTGCTTAGAATAGGAAAATATGTGTAAGACTATATAGAATGCTAGACATTTTGTAAGTTTATTTTGTTTATTTATGAGCCTAAAAAAACTTGTGTAATGTTGCCACTCGACACTTGATAATCACATTTTGTTGAACCATACATCGCAGAAATAACAGCATTTTATGTCACTAATATAATGACAATTTGATAGCATAATGAAGTAGGTATAGTGGTTTATGTAACATGATAACACTGAAGAAAGTTGCAGGTGTTGTACAGGATTGTTACTGGAAAAAGAAGCTGGGAACATATTGAGTTGTTTGTTAAACTACCACACGTTTGAACAAAAACTAGGCAGGCATGCACAGCATCATTTGTCCCGTCTAAGCAGGCACAGTCGCACAGTGGGATGGCAATGTCAAAACACAGATGACTTTGTTATCAAACTGTTGACATGATGTGGTGCAGTGTGACTGTCAGCATACTGTGTCTGCGTCTACGCTAAAATGAATCACAGTCTGAGACAGACGCAGCAGTTGGTCTCAGTGGACGCAGTGTGGATGGCACTTAATGACTGTACTGCACGTGGGCCTATTATTTACAGGTGGTGGACAAAATAACTGCAGCCGCTTAAACTCGGAAGGCAATCTTATTTTAGTGTAACCGGGGTGTTTTCAGCTGCAGACTTTTCTGAGGCTGCAGATTGTAGTGTTGATTGCCTTATATTTTAAGTCTTGTTTTGGCTAACCCCTCTGTACTACTTGTTTTTGTGGACAAAATGCAATTTGATTGCTGCCTGGGCTAGCTCGATAAAACCCTGATAAAACTGGACAAGAAACATAATCAGCTTACCTTAGGGCCTGATCCCTCAAGCTGACTGCTGTAGTAAATCTAAACAATGTTAGTGTGGACATCATCTTTACCAAGTTTTAGATTTAGGTTTATTGTGATATCCACATTATGTTAGTGTAGTTTGTGTGTATGTGTATGTGTGTGTGTGTGTGTGTGTGTAGTACTGTTTTGGACAGTAATAAAACAATTACTGACAAATACCAATAAAAAGAAACATCCCTCAGCTCCCAGCTGGAATATGCTTGATCCTTTCTTGGATAAAATGAAAGGATGGATGGAATTTAAAGACACACACAAACACACGCACACACACACACACACACGCACGCTAGCACGCACGCACACACACACACACACACACACACACACACACACACACACAGACAGTGAAAGAGCCAATTTATATGCTAACCAGCTCTATATATGACTCCTCCCAGCTTTACTTTCAAAAGGATTATCACAAAGTGTTGTTAAATTACTGTGTGTACACTTATGTGTGAATGTGTGTGTCTACAACTTCACTCATAGACGCCTGCCAGAGAAGGCTTTAGGCACAGAGACGAATCAATGAACAGAGGTTTTTACACACTTGTAAACACATCTCTATCATAAGTTTAACACAGCAGTGAAAGCACCAGGGTCCATGCTCCCATTCCCTAAGCTGTCGATTTTACAATTATGAAGGTGCTGATAAGAAAGGAGGGGGAGGAGAGGGAGGGGCTAATAGATGGATGGATAATATTTGCTTTTGGAGTTGTGCTGTCACTTACATAGAAGTCAAGACACATTCATTTGGCTACAACAGCATTAAGAGCTTTTAACATCAGGATTCACTTTATTTATTTGTAGGCCTTGACCCCAGCTGTGAGCCCTGCATTTAATTTGTAGGCGTTGCTGGATTTAGTGCAAATCCTGCACACTTCAGGCATGAATACCTTTAAGAACACGTTAAATGTATCCCAAAGAACAAAGTATAGTGGGAACAAATGACAGTGAATGATATGTCAAGCTTTGTACGTATGTGTCTGCATGTGAAGCAAGATTTATGACATACACACTAATCACATTCTTACACAATATTAAAAAAATTACATAACATATTACGTCAGGGAGTGGTATGATGTACTGTGACATACAGTATGTTTCTAAGCCATTGAAAAAGTCCAGGTCAACAAATATTTTAATGTCTTTATTATTTAGCTTCCTTGATTGGGCATGCCTGTCTTATCAATCATTAGATAAATACTGTTTATTTATAATAGTGCACAAGCTAAACTTTTTGAGAGAGAGCTTGACAGTGGGATTTGTCGTGAGATTTGGAAAGCATTACCAGTGTTTACATCTCCGCTTATTTAAGAGTATGATGTAGACCTGCTTGATAAAAAGTGTCATGACATAGCTTCTTTTTTTTTTTTAGCTCTATATAAATAAAATTGACCTGACTTGACTTTGACTTGTAGGCACCCGTGTTTCTTTTATATTTCAATGTCTGTTGTTTTATTTCCTTCTCTCTTGTGCCCTTGTGAGTATTTCAGAGTTGCTGATTCTTTAGGTTTTTTTTTGTATAAAGCCCTGTGTTTACTTATTCTGAAGTTGGAAATCCCCAGCTGGATTTTCAAGATACTGAATGCAGTCGAGTAGTAATATGCATTTAAATAGTTCATGCATTTAAATACACTTCAACTAGTTTTGACATGCAGTTTATGCATTTTTAAGAGAACAGTTCTGTGGTGTTAATGTTAAGCAGAGGCTTCTTAGTTCCACCCAAGAACAAGGGGAGGTAGTATGTAAATGATGTCCCATTAACAGATAGCTAATATGTTTATAATAAAGTTCTTCATAAACATTCATTACCTCTAACTGATTACTTATGTAACCCCGATGCCACTTTTCGTAGACACATACACTACTCAGTAATTTCTCCCAGACTTTATTACTCTCCTACTGACATACATATGCCTAAAGTAATGTAGGCTTTCATGTTTGAATATTATAACTGAACTATTGCCAAAATGACGAGCCACACTCACACATGGATGCCACTGTTCAAAAAGGAAACAGTATAAATAGTCCCAAGGCGTAAAATATTAGCCTTACTTCTAAAGCTCACACTGTGTAGCTGTTTAAACTCACTAAAATATGCCAGTCTCCATTACCAGCTGTCTACACTGGCATCTCACACTTCTCTGGCAATTTCTCCAAGTGTCACTCTTTAAGCTATCAGTAAGCCCATCAGTAAACTGGGCTGATACCCAGATAGGCAATCAGTCTTTTTTGTCTCCCCTGTTTCTGTTTCAATCAGTCTTAAACTTATACGGCCAAGTAAGTCATGGTACACAAGATAATTAGTGTCTTTCTCTGCAACTTAGCATCATGACTGGTAAACCCAAAGATCACCTCCAGAACAGCAGCTGTCTTTCTTAATTGGTGGTTAGAGAAAACAAATGTACCAGTCATCTCGTTTCAGTTTTTGGCTGCAGTGACTGTCACTGTTATTGGAAGGTAAACATTGCCAGGCTCTGTTGTCATTTGCGGTGCTGTGTTGCCTATTTAAATAATTTTCGCTGTGTGCATTTCAAATCTTTCTCAGCAGCAATTCAGCCTGATTCCTATGAGGATGCAAGATGGCATGAATGAACAGTCCCATTAGGCATGTAGAGCAGGCACCAGCTCCTAAAACAGTCCGAAGCCAGTTGGCAGATAAAATATGATCATAATAAAATCACATCAGATGATGCCACTACATATTGCCATTTAAATCCTATGTACAAACTCCACAGCTTATAACCGGAGCACACACCTGCTTGATATAAATTGTTGTGGAAGGCAGATTGCTCCTTTTGCTGTAGCCTTTCCTTTAAACAGAAGGGCAAACAGCTTTATCCTTGTTAAACTGGAACAAATCACCCCATGACCAGTCCTCATCAGTATGGATCCACACAGTTAAACTTCCTCTTCCGACCCTTTGGCACAGTGCTTTGTCAGTCCAATTCTTTAGCAAGACAGTTGGCAGTGGTGTCTAAAATCAGGATGGGACTGCTTGTTCTCCATCAGGTTTTTCACATATTCCTATTGATCCTAATTCCTGTGACTCCAGCTGTGGAGAATTAGCATAAATACATTCCAAAAACATTTTCTCTATTGCCTGAAACAGTGCCAATAAAGAGAGAGTGAATGTTTGAAGTATTTTGGGGATTTGGCTCGGGTACAGAATTGGAGAAAGGGGTTTCTCTGAGGAATCGCTCTGTTTTAATGATTTTTGCATCTTCCCAGAATAATCACATAGTCATGAGTGCTGGGATGTACACGTCTACATAATGCATACATGCACGCACATGTTTGTACACACTTAATTCTTTAATTGTCAACTCAAAGGTAAATATTAAGTCTTCGTATGTGTTCAGTATTAGTCAGTATTTACCTCATTTGTACTTTCTGGGGTATACTGAAGTACAGTATTAAAAGTTTGTTGTATGCAAATCATATGTATATCCATTCACAGTTATTTTAAAGTAGGTCACACTAAAGAAAGTCCCATCCATAAAATCACCATGCATTACATTTGGTTTCATTGTTAATAAATGTCCTGGATAAAATGCAGACAAAATCAACCTGAAATATAGACTAGATTAAACTGGAGATGCTGTAGAGGGGCCATGGAAGCCCCCCCTACAGCAAGCTAATGGGAGCAGTGACTCATGCTCCTTACTTTGAATTATTAAAAACAAGCTGAAACATTTATATAGAGCTAAAACACTTACCTAATTTTTTCACAGATGACATGATATAGCAGAAAAATAAACCATCTTCAATGTTTTTGATCTTTGAAGCTTATACACACATAACAGTATTCTCACCGGTTGCACAAACCCTTAGCCTTGAAATATAATCTTAATATAAAACCTTCCCATATCCACAATCGGAACCCTCACATTTAAACCCTTTCATTCAAAATGCAGAGCTTAAAGACAATCGCAGTTATACAAATCCACATGCATATATGTATGCACACACAGCAGTTTAAGAGGGATTCATGTCTTAACATAATGCAATTTTGTTAATGTGAATTATTTATCGTATTTCACATTATTGTAGCTGTAGACCAATCTTTAACTTGTCCATCTCTGACTTCATACTAGATCACCTTCTTCATTTGCAATCACATACATGTACACACACACACACACACACACACACACACACACACACACACACACACACACACTCACTCACTCACTCATGTATTAAATATGCATCAGAAAGAGTGACATGCATTGGTTGTCCATGCTGGCACACGTGGATGGTTGTTAGATTGCAGTAACTGGGGGAATAAGAGGATGTCACTGCTCTTCAGCACTTTAGCACCTCTTGTGCATTGATGAATAAAACATTGCACGCTTTGCCACACACACACACACACACACACACACACACAGACACATGCTGAGAAGGATTAATAAAACATTAATCCATCTATTACTGACTCATTGTAGTTAGCAAGATCACCATGTGCAGTATATGTTTTAGGAGACTATTAGGGAAAAGTGCAGCTGGATGTTTCTGTGTGTAGCTGTGTTGCAGTATTGGTGTGTGTGTGTGTGTGTGTGTGTGTTGGTGTGTTGTATTTAGAGACAGGTCTTAGAATTGAAAAACTGATGAACTTAACCTACTAATTGCATCCTTGCCTTAAGGCAACACTTCCGATTGCACTTTCTTTCTCTCTACATCTGTCTAATTTTCTCTTCTGTCCTCGCTGCCTTTTCCCGACATTTACTCTTGTCTCCACTTCTTTCTTCGTATCTATCAGTTTCACTGACTTTGTGCTTTTATGCACAATTTCTCATTTACAGTGTTTTCTCCCCCTCATTTTCTCTTCCAAACAAATGGCTTTACAAGGTTTTGAGCACTCGTGTTTTGTTGTCTGCTTTCAGTAGTCTGATAGATACAAGATGTAGTTTTGCCTAAAGTGCTGCTTTGCAAATTGTGCTTTACAAACACTGGGTGAAAAGAAGTGGAGTGGAGCCTGTTTACGTTTGAAGGACAAGATGTGAGATGGCAGTGCTCTTCATATCATCCGTTTTTAAAAGGTTGTTAAAGAACCTTGCATTACAAAACAAGTCTTCCTTTCACCTCATTTGAAACACTGTGTCCATCTAGAGGCAAAGAGTGGCCCAGACCCAGAGATAATAAAATCGAAAGAGCACTTGTGTTGCTGCAACAAATCCCTGGTCTGATGTTGCAGTTACAGCAGCTGTGGAGTAGCTTAAATGACCTCAGTGCAATCTATCTGCTTTTACTTGCATTTGAAGTCTAAGCATGTTTTGATTGCCTTTGCACTTTCATGGGATGCAAGGATTGAGCGAGGATGAAGGTGTGACTCTGGTAGTGGATTTGATTTCTCTCTAGTGGATTGTTGTTATTCTCCTAAAAAAAATTTCTTGAGCCCCAATAAATCAATAAGGGGTGTTTTTATGAGTGATTATTTTTGAGACTTAAAATTATGCTTTTGTGGTCTGGTGATTTGCAGTTCATTAGACAAAGCTCGAACCAACACAAAGATTAAAATCTAATTAATATCTCTTTAATTTGATGTTAATCAAAGACGAATGATGGGTGCAAAAATTTTACCTCTGTATTTTACATCAGTTAGAGAAATAAGCAGGAATGTCTTCAGTGCAGCTGCTGAATTCAACTGCTTTAGGTTCTCACGACTACACTTAGTGAGCACACCTTCATAAATGAGTAAGTCAAGGGCTCAATAAATTTTACATCCAGTTCAATAAAGGCTGGAGATTTTAAAGGTAGATTCTGTACATTCTCTTCCTCTGACCCCTCGATGTCACCTTTTATACAGTATGTGTGAAATTCTCCACTGCCGTTTTACATTTTTCATGAAAGGAGACGTGCCCTAAAGAAAAGAAGTTTTTCTTCATCACCTTGTTCACCTACCATTTCTCCGCTCCTTCCTTATTTTATTTCCCCGTCGGTTTCAGGGTGTCGGGTTAAAATAATGCTGTGTTTTCCATTGTTTCTCACCTTAAAGGTGCTGTACATGACATTGAGAACATTAAAATATAATAACCTGTAAAAATAATAAAATAGCAGCAAATCACAGTATGCTATGCAAAGATGCAGTGATGGAATTCCATCCTGAGCAGAGAATGAAGCCAAGCTCCCTCTGTGAGTGTTGTAATCTGTTGTAATCTGGGTTTCTTTGTTCTTTGATGTGGTGGTCGGTCCTGCTGTGGTGCATGTTAGCCCATGTGGGTAGTCAGTGTGTCAGAAAGTCATACTAAGGAGTCCTGACTGCTCGTCCGTATGCACTAGTTTGAATTAAGAGAGCCATGTGCAGCCAATCCCAGCCCAGATGGAAAACAATAAATATGCGCTCAGTAGTAGAAAAAGTATTCAGATCCTTTACTTAAGTAAAAGTACTGATACCACAAAGTGAAATCAGCATCAAAATGTACTTAAAGCATCAAAAGTAAAAGAAACTTATGCAGAATGGAACCACTCAGATTGTAATATATATATATATATATATATATATATCCTAAATATATTACTCAATAATGGATATTGAGTTGTATTTGTATTGATTTATTGCATCTCAAAAGTGTACTTAAATACAGTCCTTAAGTACCTGTTGTTATAAGATTTTTTTCAGAGTGACCCTTCAATAAAGACAGTTGGATTCAGAGTATCAAAGTTCAGGTTGAATTTAATTAAATCTTGTACAAGAGGAGCGCTTTAATCATGCAGAGAGAGAGAGAGAGAGAGAGAGAGAGAGAGAGAGAGAGAGAGAGAGAGAGAGAGAGAGAGAGAGAGAGAGAGAGAGAGAGAGAGAGAGAGAGAGAGAGAGAGAGAGAGAGAGAGAGAGAGAGAGAGAGAGAGAGAGAGAGAGACTGATGCTGATCCCTCATGTGCCATCCATAGCTGGTAGTTGGATGGACAGACACACACACATACACGCACACACACACACACACAGATACACTCATGATACACTTGTACCACTGTTTCATCCTTGTTCACACACTCATACACACTACCACATTCACCCATTCTTTAATTTTCTGCTTCTCTGCAGTGTATACACACACACACACACACACACACACACACACACACACACACACACACACACACACACACACACACACACACACACACACAGCTGGTGTCAGTGCAGTTTCAGGCTGATTGGCAGTTATTTCTCAGGCTGTATCTAATGGCTAATTAGCATGCGGTTAATGATCTCTATCTCTCAGTATCTTGGTCTTTTCTCTCCCTCTCTTCTTTGTAGAAGATCGAGGGAGGGTTTCCTCCAAAGGGCAAGAGGGGGTCAGGAAGCTAAGCAAGACTTTCACTCCGTCTTTCTTTCAGAAACAGATGGGTAGACAAAGGTAGAAGGAAATTGCAGATGCTCTGAATTCTCTTTACTTTGAAGCTCGAGGAATGAATGGACAGACTGGCACTGTTGGGAAAGATGTTCCACCTGGCTTCTGTTTAGGAAATACGCTTTCCAAATAAGAGCTGCACATTTTAGAGAACTGCTGATGTTATAGATTACCGTTTTCATAGGTCAGTCTTGCACAACATAGAGGAATTGCATTTGATGCTATGCAGACGTGCTTCTCCTTTTCAAAACCCAAACAAATAGAAGGCAATTTATGAATCAATTGTTGGTTTATATTCTAATTGCATTCATCTATTTAAACAAACGGCATTGTTTAAGCTGCATCAGAAGAAATTATTCTGTTTCATAACTTTTTTTTATGATAGTTGTTGAAAATAACGTCCAGGCTGCTTTCATTTGCCAAACGAGGAATATGTGAACAAGCCATTATTCTTCAGCTGCACTATGCTTCAAACATATATGCAGCATAATGTAAAATGGATCCTACTGCTCCCCTGTGACCTGCTCCCTTCTCTGGAGTCTACTGTAGAAAAGCAGCAGAGAGGTTAGGAGTGAAGCTGAAAAAGGAGTTTGCCTCATGTATTCCAGACTTTACGACAACCTTTTTGATCTGTTATTTCTGCCTTACTTGGATATGTCAGTGGCTACAATATCAAATATTTATCTTAACATTAAAGCATTAAAACATCCTAACATTAAAGATAAAACATTACATACATTTTGTGGTGGATTTGTTGTCACAGTATAGAACAACAGCAGCACTTCTAACACCTACAATAATCATATGTTTTTGTCTTTATTCATATATATATACATTCACCTGCCACTACATTAGGTACACCTTGCTAGGACCCGGTTGGACCCCCTTTTGCCTTCAGAACTATAATTTGTGTCATAGATTCAACAAGGTGCAGGAAACATTCCTCAAAGATTTTGGTCCATATTGACATGATAGCATGACACAGTTGCTGCAGATTTGTGGGCTGCACATCCATGATTTGATTATCCTATTATAATATTTATCCCCCACACCATTACACCATTACCAGCAGCCTGAACCGTTACATGGCAGGATGGATCCATGCTTCCATGTTGTTTATGCCAAATTGTGACCCTACCATCTGAATGTCGCAGCAGATGTTTTTCCAATCTTCTATTGTCCAATTGTGATGAGCCTGTGAGAATTGTAGCCTCAGTTTCCTGTCCTAGCTGACAGTTGTGGCACCCGGTGTGGTCAAAAAGGCATTTTGGCCCAGAGAACTGGATATTTTCTCTTTTTTCGGACCATTCTCTGTAAACCTGAGCATACCAACAACCATGCCACATTCAAAGTCACTTAAAACACCTTTCTTTCCCATTCTGATGCTCGCTTTGAACTTCAGCTGGTCCTCTTCATTATTTCTACATGCCTAAGTGCTTTGATCTGCTGCCATGTGATTGGCTTATTAAATATTTACATTAACGAGCAGTTGAACAGGTGTACCTAATGTAGTGGCTGTGAGTGTAGGTTTGCTGAGCATACAGAACTTGTCATTTTAAAGTGGAGACCAGACTTGAGGACAAACTGCTTTTTTGCCCTGCAGCTTTGATCTTGCTGTTGCGAGGTGACCCATTAATCTTCTGTCAGTAACTAATGTGCCAGTGAGCTGCTGGCGACGACTCTCATGTTTAAACAATCAGAAACATACATGGCTAGCCCCGTTGAAATTCCTTCATGTGTGATGAAATAACTTTGGCAGCCGGCTCCTCTGATTGCATAGCAGACAAAAAGCCGTGCTGAGATAGACCATTTTTCTGCTCAGGATTCAACATTATTAAACTTGAACCACTCAGACAACTCTCCATGAAACATGTAAGTGCATTATTAGCATGTAAAATGCTCCAAACCCTTTGAAAGCGATAAACTATAAAAACCTCTATAAAATGACATCTGTTTACAGGACATTAGTAGTTGCATTATGATTATTTTTTTGTTGAATGAACTGTAATGTGTTTCATGCTTTAGTGAACAGAATGTAGATTGTTGAGGGAAAAAAGGGGGAAAATGTAGCAATAGTGTGACATAGAAGAAAGAGGAAAAAGTAAAGGAAGTAAACATGAACGAGAGAGCAGGCCTTGCCAGGAGATAGTGATTAAGAAAATAACTGCCAACCAAGATATGAATCATTTTTGTCTGTCAAAAGATCTTGTGACTGGATCACTGACACATAAAATTGCTGCTTATAAAAAGTTAAACCCAGACAATCCTTTTATCTCACTGGCAGTCCTCTCTATGTCTTATTCTTTATATCTATCACTTTCTGTCCTCGTCTTCCCAGAACCCTTTTCCCTGCCTCCATCCTCCTCTGCTCCTCTGTGTCCGTCTTCATCACTTTCTGCCACAATCTACCAATCTTCCTCAGCCTTTCAACCCCCAACTGCTTTCCTATCTTTTTGTGAATAAAAACTTGTCATCTTTGAGGTGAGAAAGGTGCAGGAGGGAACTCTAAAAGAAACCCTGAAGTCCAGCTGCCGGGGAATGGAGGGCGAAAAGGTGGGAGGTGAGGAAAAGAATAGACGAGGGAGAGGGAGAGAGTAAGAGAGATGAAGTTTCAGCAGGTCCATAAAGACGGCAAGAGCAGTGGTGGAACAATTGGCTCAGTTTCTGAGAGCTGAAATGTTGAACTGATTCATCCTCACATTCTTTCTCACACTAGCTGACACTGTCCATATGCAGACATTGATGATATTAATGATATTCTCAGCATTTCATGGGTGGCTGTGGGAAAGTTTTGACTTTTTGATTGTATCAAGTTCTGGCAGCTCCCAGAACTAATTTTGCTTTTTGCATGAGCCACCAGGTGCAGTGCATATGGTTGAATCCCAGTGCATTTAATTTGGCTTTCAATCAGAATTCAAACAGCTTTCCGTGATGTTATTTTCAACCATAGAACTGTCGCAGGTGTGTGTGTGTGTGTGCGTGTGTGCGTGTGTGTGTGGGTGTGTGTGTGTGTGTGTGTGTGTGCATGCTGGTAACCTGTCAGTTTGATGCAGGGGTAATCAGCCCGGCTAATGGAGTCCTCGGGCAATTAATGACTGTCTTAACTCCACCTAAGATGGAGACATACAGAACACACACACACCCACACAAACAAGCATAAACACACTTACACTAATCGCACAGGAAAATCTACACACACAATAACCTCAGCACTAATGCAGTAAACTTCTCAAACCACCCAAGTCAGCGTTTCCATTTAAAACTAATTACTGAAGGCATATTTCATTTTCTAGTAGATCTCCACTCGCTACACAGAACAAGAAAACAACTTATTGCAGCCATCAGTTATCAATGACAATTAATCAATACAATAATGCAACACGGTATAGGGAGTTGGTGAATGCACCCATGGGGAACATGCAGGGGCACACACACAACACACAGGGAGTCACAAACACACACTTTTAGTTTGTGAAGTGCATTTATGTATCTTTTATGCATTATAGTAGTGTGATCACTTTAGTATTCCATACATTCTTTTCTCCCCCTCTGCTCCCTCTCCCCATCAAAAAAATCAATGGCAGATACTTTTTTAATTACTTCCCCTGACAGCTTGACAATAACACATGTACATTCTGTCAGTTGCCTCAGCTGCCTTTTACTTTCACTCTCTTCAGTCACAGACTCACCTCAGTTCATTTTCACACCCGGCTTCTTCACAGTCCTGTCTTACCTGGTGTATCTGTGGTTGGATAATGTATCACCTAAAAGGGCAACTTGTTCACTGTTGCCGTTTCAAACGTTTCTGCATTTTTTACTTTTTTTTAAAGTTCACAAAGAAAAGGGAAATTAGTTATTGTTAAGTCCCATCTTGCAGAAAAAAGGCCTGCTTTGTGACAAAAAGCCAAACGAGCCAGATGCAAAATAAATAAATGTATTTCATATCCACAATTTGAAAAAAAGCATGAAATAATGTGAATATGAAATTTTGGTTTTAGTTACGGGGCCACATTTTAGTATTGTCAGCTTACAGACCATGCAATTTGGAGACTAAAAGGTAATATGTGTGACTTTCAGAAACTCCTTGTTATTGATAACACTTTAAGTTAAGTTCAATTTAGTGAACTGCTGTAAGCATCCTGTTGCTTGTGCATGTGTACGCACCCCAAATTAATTCAAAATATGGACTGTGGTGGGTGCCAGACAACAGACAATAACTTAAAGAAAACTGGTTGGCTAACTAAAACATTCTAGCCATTGTTGACATGATTACATGTTGAAGTTATGCAGCAAGAATTTTTAGCAAGCAGGAGCTATAATTGCATTTTAACATGATTAATATAACATGAAGCAAATCAGTCCACGACAATGAGAAGGTTGCATCCACCGAGAGCTCTAAAAATATGACAAACTAATCTCATTGTGGTACAATGATGTTTTAGTTCACACAAATTGAAAGCAGTCTTAAGGTAAAAGCTATTTCTATGTGCACTTTTTATGCGTAAGTTAATAAATAAAACCAATAAAACTTAACTGTGCAAGTTAAAAATGCATTCTTGACAGCTTGAGATGGGATTTGTTCCTAGTTCCTCTGAAAAATATTCCTTTAAATATGAAATATTTTTTTCTGACAGCAGAGAAATCCTGAATCAAATTCCAATGAGACCTGTTTATTCTTTCAATCATTCATTTTGCATTTCACTCTCCCTCACACCAACTTTAGATGCAAATACTTTTTGTATGCTTTGTGTCTTACCATCTCTGAAGTAATATTTCTGTCAAGGCACTGACGGAATTGGATAACCTTCAAATTAACCCACATATATTTTTAATATGTTCAACTCACAACAGTGTGTAATAACCAATCTGGTTTGGTTTTCAGGGTCATCAAACAGAAACACGTTTGAGACACTCAACACAGTTGAAATGGCATAATTGGAGTTCGGTTCAGTTGAATGCATCTTTTTTGATGTCTTCAACATCTTTTCTCACATATTAGAGCCACACACACACTGCAGGAAGTAAGTAAGTAATAGAAAGCTGCATTCTTTCAGCTTACTGTATGAGTTTCAGTGTGTAAGAAAATCGGCACATTAAAAAGTGAAACATCAATAGAGGGAAATCTTTTTAACAGCCCACAAGCCGTCTCAACAGACACACACACAACCTGTGACACCCTGTCCTTGCACACTGACTAATCATTAATTCCTTCAAGTCAACTCGTACTGACACTTGCCTTTGGTTATTGTTTATGACATGACTCCAATTTGCAAAAAGTATATATGTATGTGTGCGTATATCTCTGGACAAATGAAATCCACACCTATTTCTCTACTTATACTTTGAGCGCTACTATGTCAAGGCTTCTTACTTGCAAGATGTAGTTTCTAACATGATGCTAATGGCAGCGCTCACATTCTGTGAAGATTATTCTCAGCATACGGTTTCATATCCGGTTGAATATTATAGATCCTTACACCCTTATTACCTCTATTGTGAGCGATGGCCTCATCACCAAGCAAGTGGTGTGTATTTACCAAGAGCTATTATCCACCCTACTAGAGTGTGAATTTTACACCAGCCGTGTGACTTGTACACTGGTGGAGTAATTACTCATCGTGCTCACCATGAACTGAAGAGGATAATGAGATTTGTAAACAAAAGGCAGCCATTTTGGCAGCAGCTGACTCACTTACCATCCTCAATGGTCTCCTTTGACAGGTGTGTGTGAGTGGATGTGTGTTAGTGCTCGGGTGCTTTGTGTGTCTGCGTGCTTTGAGCTCCCCTCAAAGCAACAATGGACGAAGATAAAGAAGCAAGTTAGCAATGGGGAGTTGCCATTAATCCTCTCTTGCTTGTTTTCTCCCTCTGTGTCTTTCTTCTTCACTCTGACCAGATTAACTCTCACCAAGGGGGTTTCAATAATCATCAAACAAATGGTAAAGTGGGTAGAGGCCAGGGCCACAGGTCTGCTTTTATGTGTTATTTCCTTTGGATTAACGTTTGAGTGCATGCATGTGTATGTGGTGTTTTTATTTTACTCTTTTCTTGCCACCTAAACATTGTCAATGTTGAAATATTACCATGGGTTACATTTAATTCAAATTTTCTACTCAACTCTGCATGTTTCCATCCCGATCATCCAATCTCTTTCTACCCTGCTGTCTTCCTCCTCCCTCTCTCTCTAATTCATCGTCGCCCCAAGCTGGGTTACTCCATTGTCAGAATCTGCCTGAACAAAAGGGTGACTATGGAATTAAAGAAAGAAAAAAATCTACAAAAAGATGAAGAAATTAGCCTAAAAATAGAGCCTCCATTTATGGATGATGAGGTGTCCTGTGAAGTGTCTGACTGTAATCAGCACTTTGGGGAGAGGAGAATAATCATCTGGCATCAGTGGGGACGGCCATGGATAATAAGAGAGAGGGGGAGGGTTTCAGATTAATGGGACATTTATGTGCTCTGAGATTCTACTGATAAGAGTAGTATCGACACAATCTGTGCTCTCTATGTATGTAGATACATTACGTTTTATTGCGGTTCTTCAGTAGATTGGTTTAGGCCCTGGGTAGTCTCACATCAGCAGGCCGATCTCAACAGCGCTGTGTAAGTGCTGGAGAATGTTCGGGCTGCATTCATCATCATTTTGGGATGAAGGAAAAAACACTTTGGCTTGTTTGTTTTTCTACAAACCAATCACAATCATCTCAAGTGGTGCTAAGCCCAGGATGCAGAGACAGGCCCCGCAAAATAGATCCCGGTCCTGATAATTGAAACCAATAAACCTGCATTCTTTATAAAGGCCAGGAAGAGTCAACACCACTGTTTCCCAAAAAAATCTGTTTGTATTTAAATTAATCAGAAAATGTGCTTATTTCTGACCTGATTTATCACCTTAGTAAACAGTCTCATAATACTTTTATGGTCTCAATCTCAAACTTCAAGACTTTCTCAATGCAGTATTATGTTCATTTAGTAAATTATGGTCCGATTTAGCTTAAATAAGAGAAAAGGCAGGGTATGCTTTAAGATATGGCTACAGGTCGCTACCAGTACACTGTGTTTTTGTCTTTAAACTCTACCCTGTCATAGTGGGTTTTCAGTTCCCTACACTACTTTGGCCCCCTGGATTTAGACTTTGCATGCAAGCAAAGCTGCCTGATAAAAACTGGCCAAAGCATAACTGCAGAAATACAGCTAAGGATTTACTAATCTAGAATGTTTAAAACTACCGTATTGTCTTAATTTTTAGGTGATGTCATGTTTATTCTGAAATAACAGGTGTAAAATAGTTTTTTGTGTGCTGTTTCAAGTTTAGTCAAGGAATTTGATTGTTTTGGTGTCCTTATTTGGACTATTGACTTGGACTTCACCCATATAAAATGACCATCACAGGTCAACTTGGACTTGGTCTGGGCTGTCTTTGTCAGTCTTTGATGGTTTTGACAGTTTTGTCTGTATTTATTTGCATTAGTCTTCAACATTTGTATTACTACTAATTTACAGGTTACTCTGTCATTCTTTGATTATGGTGGTTTGAGACACTAAATGCGATTTTGCATGTTGTTGTGATATAGATATCCATGTCAATAATATAAACTTGACCATGATTATATCACAATTGATTTCATCCAGCCCTAATGTGCATTTGTTCTGCTCTGGAAAGGGTATAACATTTCCCTTTTGTGGCTTTCAATTAAAAACATCTTTAAATTTGATTTCAGAATGTGGGTCGATACCCTGGTAAGGTCCTGTAACGCCGGGGGCAGCTGCAGATTCAGGTGATGATTCAGTTAGCTCATCACTATGATTGACCACATTCATATTGTCACACTGTGTTCACATAAATCAATACAGAACTATTGATTATAGCCCTTTTAAGACTTCAAAGACACAACTGTTGACCTAGGAGACAAACCTCAGTCATCTGAGTTTCGGTCACATGCTTTTCACGCTCCATTCACTCCAACCACCTCTTTAAGTCATGTCACTACCAACTTTTCATTATTCACACAACTGCAAGATGTCGCTTTCCAGGAGAAGATCAGCTTGTTTTTCTTGTGTGGAAACTCCACTCCAGTGTGTGTTGTAGACCCAGTCATGGCTCATTTACCATCCTGTGGCCTTCTGTGAGATTCTCTCCTCTGGAAATCACCTGACCTGATCACCTGCCAGCTCAGCCATCTTTCATTCCATCTACCAGCCTTCTAGTGGACAGTTTTCACCTGTAGGTTACCAGATTCTCTAATGTTTGTTTCCAAGCTTTAGCAGTGTTCCAGTCTTTTCTGTTTACCTTTGCCTGTTTGCGTGTTACAGGCCCATAATCTGTTTCCTGTTTTTCTTCTTGTTGCCAACATCCTACTGGCAGACTGATTACCTGCCTGCCTCAGCCACTTTGGACTTCTTTGCCTTATTTGACTGCCAGTGCTTGGCCAAATGTTCTACTTTTTTATATATTCCTTAATAACTTTTGAATCAAGTGTCAAAAGTGTGACAAGTAGAGCTTTGTTGTGCAGTTTTAACTTGTTTTTCAACATTATCCATGTAGACTATACCATTCATCAACCTCATCGTTGCCTGATTCATATAAGCAAAGACTCTTCTTAGGCATTTTTCAAACTTGGTCCAAGGCGATGCAGAACATTTTGTTTATACTGTGTATAAATATACTCACCCTGTTGCAGTGAAAACAACAGAATGACGTGGTATGGTAACACAAGTAAGCTGATAAAGGATTTTAAAGAGTGTCCTTGCTTTGTGCTCCTGTTACTTTATTTTTTAAGTAGCTTTGGAAAGCATTATAATCTCAGTTGGATACAAACTTGGAGTCTGTTCAAAGTTGTGTTCAGCAGCGGAATCTTGGGACAAACCACATCCCACTTGCACAGTGCCTCTTCTTGTTTAGTGAAAGACGGACTCATAACTTTTGCCAGTTGGTGTTTTGAGTTGTTCATAAAATAAAATCAGATTAAATTCAAAGACTTGACTCCAGAAACTTAACTGAAAGTTGTGAAACTTTGAAAAGCAAACTTCGAAACCTTCTGCATTTATCCCTACCTCAAGCTGCTACATTAAGTGCGTGCATAGATCTTCCTTGTGTTTACAGACAGGATCACGAAGTACAAAGAAGCATATGTCCAAATACCAGCTGTCATGGCTGCCTGTGCTCATCCTTCTCTCTGTCTCACGTCTTTCCTTCCTGCTTGGGCTTTCTATTCTGAACGGTACATTCTGTCCAATTTCGATTTTCCTCCAACTCATTTGGCCACTTCCTCTGTGGTTCCAATTTGGTTGCTGATTTCTAGTTGTTTTATGCATTGCATGGCACATTGGACCCCTTTGTATCAACTTTCTGCCACTGTCCTGGAGTTTGGTTACTATTTGCAGTAGGGTTGTCACAATACTAGAATTTAAAACTCCATATTGTTACCCATTAAAATACTCAATACCATTTGTGATACCAAAGCAGAATTAAAAAAGGCTTTTACAAGCACTGCTAGCAATAACATCAGTGACAGCAACAGCTGCTTACTTCATGATAACTTAACAGACGGCTAATGTTGCTATCTGCTAATTACTAATATTCAAAACAGCTAACGTTAACATGTGCCGCTGGCCAGGTTTAAGTTTATGATAACTGTTTAATACTTCTATGTTGTTGAAACAGGAACTTTACTGACCTCTCAAAATTCCCAACAGAGACCAGGATGTCGGTCTTTCACATATTTAGCCTTAGAAGTTTGTTGTGCTACTTGACTTGGTTGCCACCACTTTGTAGCTTTCCTTGCAAATAGGCTCGACATCTTTCACTTTCCACTGGTCGTGCACCTCATGAGTGAAATATTTCCATATGGCACTTAAACTTTTCCATTTTCAACCAAAAGTGGTCTGCAAGGCTATCCTTCAGCAGCAGCCCCTGTAATGTTAAGTTTGTTTTGAATGTCAACTAGTGTTTACTGTTGAACTGCTTCCTGCAGTGGTGCTGTTGTGTGTGTGATGTTGTGTCAACTGGAGGAGGCGAAGACGGCACTGTTGGTATCGATACTGTTGAGGATGAGTTTCTAATCTGATACTAATTGATGCTGTCAATTAGTATCTGAGTATCGATTTTTTTGACAACCCTAAAAGTTGCAAGTTGCTACAAGTTTTGCAAGTTTTGCAGTTGTAACTATACTTTAGTCTTTCTGCACGAGCAAAATCAACAATTTCTATTCTTCAAGTAAAGCAAAGGAAATATGACTGAGCTGACTCAAGTCATTTCCTGGCTTGGTTCCGCTCAAAATCAAAAACTAATGTGAAATTATACAGAAGTCAACAGGAGTAATACCAGAAGTTGAATTCAAAGTTAAAACTAAAGTTTAAGTCAGTATAATGTCTTACATTTAACACTGTCCAATGCATTCCCAGAGTCTTCATTTAATACCATCTTTTTGCCAAGAAACATTTGAATTGACTTCTAATTATCTCCTTCCCTGAGCTGTTTTTTTTCTTTCCTTTGTATTGGCAAAGGTAAATGTGTAAATCTTCTTGTTACCAAGGTGATTTCGGCGAGTTCGATCACCTTATGACCAATAACACAATTAACAATTATATGCTCAATTAATTTTTTTCCGCACAGAGTATAGTCTCTAATAGATATGATACCTTTGACACATATTTGACACATCCTTTATTACAGTGTACTGCATGCGGCATTTTGTTGAGATGTTAAAGCGGAACTAACACAGAAAATAACACTTCAGTTAATTTTCATCACTCATCAAGCCCTTGTGAAATGGGGTTTAATCATGTAAGAAACAGCAGACTGACATTAGCCAAGAAATTAATATTCAGGACACAAAATGTAAGTTTTACTAAATATTTGATTCTAAAACCTGGACATGGTTTTCTGTAATCCCTGCTTTTTACCATTTTTTTTTCTCCGTTGTCCTTACATACACCATGCCTCTTGGGTTGATCTCTTCGCATGTCTTCGGTCTCTTTTCTCTCCCCACTATCCTTTTTTTTCTATCTTTAGCTCCTGCACTGAGATTTCGCTCTATTTCTCATCCTCTGTTTCTCATTTCTTGCCTTTTCTGCCCTTTCTCTTTTGTCCTCTTTCCATAAGGCTTCGAGTGCACTTCAGTACAACATTGTAAGATCTTGATTTATTTCCAAAAGTCTTAAAAAATCCCTGTGTGATCGATGCTGGACCAAGAGACATAGAAGAGAAATGGTCATTTGTATGTAGAATGCCCATTGGTAAGAAACTGATGCTGATGAATGAACTGTTTTTCTTATGTGTTTGTTTTTCTTACGGTCATGATGAGTTTGAAAGCCAGAGTAGTGTTTATTTGCTAAACTTCCCAAGGGATTTTCTCTCTCTGTTGGCATGTTAAACTCTAGTGAACCCCAACACAGGTCATCTGCAGTCAGCCATCTTGACGCAACATCTCCAGGCAGTGGGCGCCTCTATTCATCACGTGTGCTCCAGATTCTTGCAAACTTAAACACACACCCACCCACCCACCATGCACACATATAGACATGTGTTATTTCTCTTCAGCTGTCTTAATGTTACTCCCTCCCAACTTGCTTTTTTATTCTAATATTTTGTTGTAAATTGTTCAATTTGAATCAATTCTGATTCAGGTAATGAGTAAATGAGTCTGTGATGCATCTGGGTAGTCTACTGATGATAACCAACTTTATAGGCAAAGTGGTTTCTGAATGCACATGTGTGAAAGCCATTACAGTATCACAGTTTTCCCCAAAAGAGCACTCACAGTAAGAATTAAGTGCATCTTAACAATGATTCCTTAACACCAGGCCAGTCTTTAGGGTTACTATTTTTGCTATTCCCAAAAGTGTGACAAATATTTTTACGCTGCCTGCAAACCTTGTTATAACACATTATAACTACTTAATTAAATGATTATGTCCAGCTTTGTTGGATCCCCAAGTAAAGGAAGGCTCTGTCAATATCTTAGCTGTGTAATGTTGTTTGAGACAAACTGCTGTACATTCTTTAAACCCTATATGACTTTATAGGCCGCGGTTTAGTCTGCACCTTTTGGTTCTGTCTTGTCGAACTAAACTCACTGCATTTGAGGTTAAATCAGACCTTGTGCACACATTGTTTAACTTGGTTTTGAGATCACAAGCCAGGTAAATGTGCATTTCCTACAGGTTGTTTTGTTTTACCAAAGGAACAACAGAAATACAGGAAGGATGAGTGCACCAAATGCAAGTGTGTAATTACATTTGTAATGTGCTACATATGCCATAGAGAGGGCTAATTGAATATATGTCAAAACAAAGAGGTCAGTTTATACCAACCATGCATTAATTATTGCACCACCACAAATCCACCAAATAGGGAGTTAATATAGGCCGGTGAGCCACTTGTGAACTGTTAGGTGCCTTGAGACTTTACACAAGTCACAACAACACAAAATTTACACATACATTGTAAGATTTATACTTATTAACATGTATAATGGGATAATATAGTTTGCCAATAATTTATACAAGAAGTAGTTTGTAACAAGACAGATTTAGATCATCATTTGTATCAAAAAGACTCCTGGGAAAGAATGTAAATGATCAGATTTGATGCCAGGTTAAATAACTTGTTTCTACCAGTTATTTTCAGACAGTGCCAGCACGTCCTCATTCCTACCTCCATGATAGAGAGAGGAGGAATATTTAGGGGAGAATAGTAAAGTGCTGTTGTAGTTGCAAGAGAAATGGAGAGGAAAGGAATGAGACAGAAAGTCAGTAAGTAAGGGCAGATAGTGCTGAAAAATGTTCAGACCTGTACATTTTTTCTGCTGCAGTTTCACAGTTGCTAAACCACATCTGCATATCTGGGCTCCTTAGAGGTAAAGAGAAATAGACTAAAGCAGATGGAGACAAAGACATAAAGCAGTAGAGAGAGATAAGGGAGGTCAGTGTGCAGTTAAAGTGATTCAAATACGTTATTTTGTCCTTTAGAACAACACAAGCTCACTTAGTTCAACTTTAAAGTTTCTGCTGTCCTTTGGAACCTCCTAATAGCTATTCAATCATTCATTCGACTACACTCTAATTTAACTTCCTCTGTCTCTCCACAGTTACCTTTTTAACATGTCTTACACTTGCTGAATGTGGTCCTTTTTTTAAAATTTCAGCACTTGAAGCATGTCTTTTCCCTCTGCGTTTTCACTGAGGTGAGACAGCTGCAAAGCTGTGTGTGTCTGTGTGTGTCTTTTCATGGCACAGGTGGAGCTGACAGCAGGCCCTGGCAGAAAAACAAGGTTTAACAGTTGGCAGTGCTTGAGAATTCTGTACCAAACCCTCACCATGCTCTTAAAGAATACGCTCACACACACACTGATTTACACGCAATCATTGATGCACTACTGCTCACGCTGTTTTTAAAATACACACTGGCATGCACAACACGCCTACTTATAAGTACATGCTCTTAAATACGCAAACACTGCCAGAATCAGGCCCACACACACTGATCGGGTCGGCAGAAGCTGTGTCATAAAGGTCTGATTTCTGATTCTTATATAAGACTGTGGACACTTTGTATTATTTCTGGTAACATCTTGGCTGCCTTTGTGTTTCATCATTAAAATATGTCCTTTTTATAGTGTTCAGACTTTTAATTCAACATTTTCAAACACCTAATTTATTGTTTGTTGCTCTTGGTTGTATGTTCTGTTTGACTGAGATGAGAGAGAATGACTATAAATCTCCTTGTAGCATTGGGACAGCATTAGGTTTGTCCTACCTGTGCATTTTCTATGATGTATGGGCCCAATCTCCTGTTGCACACTCCCACATAGCAACTTGAGACCCCTATTTATTCTCCCTCTCTCCCTCTGCCTTTTTATTGTAGTGAAATCATGAGAGATGACTTGATTACAGTATCAGTCAACGATGATTCATACAGAAAATAAGCATGGAGCGAGCTCTAAAGGTGGCTGGACACCAGCATATTATTGTACGTTTGTTGTTTCGCCCTGGAGTGATCATTATACTGGTGGATGAAATGGCTCAATAACTAAGAGATTAAATTGATGTCGGTCAGTCATAATATAAGGATATTTTTTCTTATCACGTTAGTCCTTAAAGAAGTAATGCAGTGTATGAGTCTTTTTGTACAACCTGATGGATTAAATGCTCTGAGTGCTGTACTGTATTTCGGAGACCTGAATACTTATGCACAGTAACCAAACTGGTGCAGTTTATTTATTATTGACAATATACACTGATTTGAGGAAAAGGAGCAACCTTTTACTATTGAAAGTTGGTGATTTTTTTAAAACACATTTTTAAGATCACTTCCCCAGTGATTTAACATGTAGAAATGTATCACTGATTTAATGTTTCTTTGCTCTAACCGGTTCATTTTAAAATCTCCCTAAAACATATGTCTTTCCTTTTTTTTTTTTTTTTTTGGTATCTCTCTTGCATATCATGGATTTCTACCCAAACCACATTTTGTCACTTTAAGGACGATATGGATTGGCTTGGTTATTTTCCTCATCAGCATCCTCACATTATCATGGTTCCAGCTAAAAATGCATTTGTGTGTTTCTGCTTTCCCAAAAGACCATAAAAGATAAATTAGTTAGAATTGATTTCTTGTGAAATATTTTGTCATGTTTTGCTAATATTTTCCGTCGTACGCTTGGCATTCACAGAATGCTATTATTTCCTGATCCTTGTGTGTGTGTGTGTGTGTGTGTGTGTATTATTGAAAAACCATGGCTTATAGAAATTAAATCCATACGTTATTCCATCTTGATGAGTGTGTATGACAGCGGGCTCTCCAGGGACAATGTGTGTTGATGTATGCTATCTAAAGCTTGTTAGCCTCTGATTGCTTCCTAATCATAACACTGGCATTGTGGTACAGCTACCTACACACAAGCACAGACACACAAGCATGCACACACATGCACAAAGCCATGCTGATGGAAGAAACATGCACACGCTCACATGGGCACTCAAACACACTGGTGCACAGCTGCATGCACTTAGACACAGATACAGTTGCCCACTCATGCACTGTCTCACACACATATGCCTCATGGAAGCTGCTATTATGCCATATTACAGGTAATGAACCAGTCCATATGTCTCCAGTCAGTTTCAAAGTGAGAGAGAGGAATGGAGAGAGGGCTACAGTGCAGCATTGCTGATGCTCTGCTGAGGCTGTACCACTATGTCTGCTTTAGAAATGATTTTTTCCCCCACTGTTTTGCAGCAACGTCTTGTATTAAAGAATATAGGGCTCCCCTGTCTGTCTCTGCTCTCTGTAACCTCACTACAAGTCATGTCAAATGTATGTGTAAAGAATGGCCAAATGTCATAAGACACTTACTGTATGTGCAGCTATGGCCAGGATCAGTGATGCACACGTCAATAAAAAAGGTAATTTGACTGTAATTTTACCAGTTTAAGGCAAGCAACTACCCTCAAACAAAAGACATTCACTCTGACAGACACTCTGTTTGTTGTGCACTGTAATTGGTAGATTACCCATGTATTTTTGAGCGAGGAGTCACAGCTTATTACAACGATCCGAGTTGACATTGGGCGAGGTCGCCACTCTATCACAGGGCGGACACATAGAGACCCGGTTATTTTTTAAGTGAACTTGTAAAATCACTTCCAATGTAAATACGTCAAATGCAATTATTTCAAGCCAAACCCTGATCTTTTTTCCTAAACTGAAACAAGCAGTTTTGTTACCTAAGCCTAACCAAGTAGTTTCATTTCACAACATTAACTAAGAAAGTGACTGTTACATGTTTTAAAAATCCATGCAACTGTTTTTCAACGTTACAAAGAACGGTCATATTTTGTAACATATCATACAGTTTTTTTATTTATTTTTTTATTATAAATTATCATGTGAACTGTTAATGAGAATACATTGCAATTTTGCGTTGTAAAGTTGTATACTGTTTACAAGAATTGAAGCACATGTAGAAGTGCACCACAACAAAATTTCAAAGCACTTCTTGAGTATAAGTGGACATAAAGTGAGAGTTTATCTCTACCTAATAAAACGATAAGACTGCAAAATTAGACTGCATCATTAATTATAAATCACTACCTGACTAGACTATGATGTCTGAAATAGAGCAGCAAAGCTGATCTCATGCACACACACACACACACACACACACACACACACACACACACACACACACACACACACATCAACATGCTATGTGAGGAACCCTGGGAGCCCTGAACACTGCCAGTGCTTGTTAGGTATAGGTAATTAATCATGTAAATTACCTCCTCTTCTCTAGCCCCAGGGACAGATGGAGGGTCCTATGTTTGCATTTAAGTAGGTGTTCAGCATCACATTCCTGGTGATTAGCATATAGCTTGGCATATTAAAATTCAGTATATCCAAGATTAGTCAAGCATAGGTTGGTTTAACTCTGTTTCTCCTCTGGGGGAAAAAAGTATGACTAGTGAGTGTTTCAGTATTGGAGGGTGAAATCGACAGGAGAAGCCAAGAACGAGTACAGTGTACTAAATTGCTAGATGACACAGAGGACATATTTTTATTATTAAAACACAAAAATACACTTAAAATGTTTTGTAGGCAAAGTCAAGGGAAAATACTGATAAAAACAACAGTTCTCATCTGTACCTGCTAAAACATATTGAAAAGGAGAGACTGCCTTCATTCATACTGTCAAGTACACATTCATTCTCTACCCTGTATGTTTCACCTACTGTCATCAAAGTCCATGTCATCAGTCTTGAAACAATAACATTATTAATCAGAAATCTCTTCAATCCAAGGACTCAAATGATTCTTTCAACAAGTTATCTGCATTTTTCTCCCTTTTAATAAGCCTTCGCAATTTGTCCCTGCTGCCAACTAAAGAAAGATTGTGCCATTTAATTCTTTTGCCATTGTGCATTGTGACACACTCACAGTATGCCACGTTTGTTTAAGAAGAAAGTATTTCCATCCTTTCTGTTCTCTGCTAAGTGAGCATTTGGCAACAGTGACTCTGTCTCTCTTATGTGAGGACAGAATAAAGCAAAGTCCTTATGGTCGCTGGGCATTTTGCCCTCTTTGCCTCTCTATTCATGATTTTGATACTTGGTGCTATAACCTGTCCCACCACCAAAACGTTTGGCAGAGAGGTCTTCATGTTAGCATCACTTTTGCCAGCTTGAATCTGTTTACCAATGCAGTATCAGTAATCAGTAGGGGAGAAAACAAACAAAAAAAAGAAAAAAAAGGCAGCTCATTTATATTTCCATGCCCCAATAGCAGTCACAGGCTCCAAAATGGCCAATGTTGTTTCAATTCAGGCTGCTCTCATTCCGTCTCGTAGTTATACCTATAAAAACATCATTCACTGTAATCATAGATAACACACGTAATTGTGAGAGGAGACGCACAGCTATTACGACCCAAACTGACATTTGACATCAGTAATCATTAATAGGCCTGTCACGATAACACATTTTTTAGGATGATATATTTTCCCAGAAACTATTACGATAAATGATAGTATCGTTGTATCGATGTTGTTTTCGTTTTATAACGATATTAGAGCATAACAAGTATATCCTTTTCCACAGCAATGAATTTTTAAATCTTGAGAATATTAAACATTGGAATTGAAATGTGAAAAATAAATATTAAAATATCCTAAATAAATAAAACATAAATAAATAAACTACAACCAAAACAAAGTAAAAAAGACTTTCAGGCTCTGTTAACAAAATATTGCACAGAGATAATCATTATGTATTATACTATTTTATTATTAAAATAACATATAAACTTATAAAAAAACTTTTCAAACATTTGCAGCATTACTTTAAACGCAACACAAAAAAGCACAAAAAAGTTGATATATTGAGTACAGAAAAAAAACTATCGTGTCCATTTTTATATATCGAACGATAAGTCAATTAAGTAATTATCGTGACGGGCCTAATCGTGAGGGCATGCTTAAGGGGTGGTGGAACCAAAAGTCAACGTTGTTATTTTGAATCAACCTCTGAATTTACTTCTGCACATAGATATGTCACATAGCTACTTTAACCCGACCCATTATCGTTTTTCCTTACCCTAACCATGTAGTTTTGTTTCCTTAGCCTAACCAAGCACTTTTGTTTCCAAATCTTTAAAACAGCAATCATCATGTTTAAAAGGATGACTGTGCAACCACTTCACATTGTTCAATAGAATGGACATATTTCTGTAGATATAATATGATAGAGTGTGCATACATTTTTCCATAAGATACACAGACCGTACATGAGGATGCATTGTTCAGACGGATCCTATGAAACCCATAATTTTTTGCAAAGACAGGCATCACCATATTTTTAGTATGTTGGGGTGTAGTAGTATGCAACAAACTTCAATGTCTTCACAGAACAATGGCCGATGATCCCTGGTGGATGAAAGGCTATAGGTGAAAGAGCTTTTATTGTTAAAGGCAACATTATGCTGTTTTGTGTGGAGGAAGAAAGGTTGTCTTTTAAATTTTCTCTGTGAAAAGATAAAGGCCTTTTAGTTGCAGGAAGAAACTTCTCACAAACAGATAAGAAACTTTGATAAGATTTTGATTACAAAAGTAACAAAAGAACGACTTTGACTGATGGAGTTAAGGTTAGTTTGATTTATTCTGGAAGCAAGTACTAGTTTTGTCCTTAACCATTAAATTATTAACAGTTGTTTTGTTGTAAAATCATTCTGTGAAGTACTGAAGGTCAGTGCAGACACTTGATAACTGAAATACTGTGCTTAGTTTTTGACACCTTAAAATTGCATTGCTTTGTTCTATACACACATCTTTCTTATGGTTTTTCCCACATTAACGATGATCTGATTCTGCTACGTTTTACAACAGTAATAGGCTGATTTTCTTATTTTCATCAACTCTTCTAAGTTTTCTGAAGTTCTGAATCCGCAACAGCACAAAGTTTTTATTTTGAGTTTTAGCCTTGGGGACCAAGCTGAGCGCTGACTTTCAGCCTTTCTTCATTCCCAACAACAAAAATATATTCTCTGCTTGTTCTTTATTAAATGCAGAGAGATATTTTGGCACATCTAGTCATTGATTTTTTCTCATAGAATAATTGCAATGCAACACAAAGCTATTGGGAGACTTTCAGAAATCACTTCCGTAAAAAATGCGGAGGAACTTTTCCATACCTTAGGGTTTAGTGAATTTATGCCCTTAGTAAAAATAATAATAATTGCGAGGTGTTTTTCTTGGGAAGCCTATTTATAAAGTCTAATTCTTACACACCTTTGCAGTTTCAGCCTCCTCCTGAGAATATCTTTTTTCTGGGATGACTTCATCTCCCCATTGTTTGTAAAATACCAACAGAGCTTAGTGTTTAGTATGAATAATACTTTAACTTTTAGTGAAACGTTGCTGGGCTTCACACACATTTTCATTAGTCTCTTAACAATAGCAGAAGCTATGACCAGCAATCTCCCTGAGCATCTGTTTAGTGTTGCTGGCTGAAAAGAGGCACCTGGTGGGTACACAGGTTATATCCCCCCTCCATTTACAAACATGAGGAAATATGCATAATTTGGCTTCAATGTGATGTTTTGTCAGGGAAGGACGAGCAAGTGAGGGAAGATATGGATAGAGGGAGGAATGAGTTTAAGAACGGAGAAAGCGAGCAAGCAAACAGGAAGCTGAGAACTAAGGAAGGAAGCAAAGGAGGATATAAAGGACATGTCTCAAGGCTTGCATCAGCATCCATGAGGGTGCTTTCCCCTCGCTCTCTTTACAGCGCCAGATGGCCTTGGTCTTTAATCACGGTGTGTGTGTGTGTGTGTGAGTGAGACTGCGTCAGAGAAGTGCAAGTGTGGGCCTGAAGCATCTTGGTGTCTGAACGTGTGTGTGTGTGTGTGTGTGTCTACCTGGGTGCAAAGTAATTAAGTGCATGTATTTGTGTGTCAGGATGTAGTTTTATGTTGCTTTCATTAAAGACGTAACAGATTCTCTTTTCACCACTAACAGTACCAATGAAGCTGTTTACATGGTGTTGATTTAAAAAAACAAAAACGAGATGTGATCTTTTTATTAGACTTTCAATGTGTGGTTGCATGTTTTTCTGCTTTTTAACATTAACCGGTACGACTGACAAAGTAGCAGGCTGCTTTGGTTACAAACTAGGTGTTCCATTGACAATGTTAACAGCTGTATTAAATTGTTCTGACTCTCGTTTCCATTAAGTAGTTTAATGGCTGTTTGATTGTGTCTGGAGTGTTATAGCCACTGGACAGTGAGAGTGTGTCTGGTCCGTTTTTGATTGCCACAAATGGAATACTGGCAATGCACATTAAAGATCTGCTAGACTAAACTACTCAAAGTGTTCTTTATCAGTTGCATGCTGAAGTGCAATATAATGCAAGTCAATGATGCACAAATGGACCACTGATGGTCAAAACAAGACAATGTCACAAACTACTGAAAGGCTGGAATGTGTCAATGTGCTTATTGGGGCCAAATTGTTATGGGGATAGCCATCGATGGTGTGTATGTTGGAATGGATGAGCTGGTTCATTTAAATTGTACAGTGAGAGTTGTTATTCTTAAGTGTTTTCATGTATTTATTACTCATGTGCTTTGTCTGTACTCCTATCTCAGTGATATTGGAATCTGGAAATTATCTTAAAGCTTTGTGTTTTCAAACAGTATGTCTAATTTGCAACGGTCAGTTGAGGATTCAGTCAGATACCAACAAATTAAATATACCTACTGCATCATAAAAGCTTTGCATAGCTGTTTTTTGGAACGACTCTTAACCTGCAAAAAATATACAGTGCTTCATAGCTCGGCATGCAAACACACATGCACACACACGCACACACACACACACACACACACACACACACACACACACACGTTCCTTCCGTAAAGAGAGCCTGCAGTTGGTTAACTTGCATCTCTCGTGTGTTCTGTGGTATTTTATATGAAACTGATGCAGGATTTGCACACAGATATGCTACAGATGTCGTCTGTGTAATGAAGCAACCTCCTCCGCACAACACACACACACACACACACACACCTGCCAGACTAGTGGATGCCAGCATGTTTTAACCCTGGGGCTCTGCTGGCGAGTAGACAGAACAGAAGGAGAGGGAGAGAGAGCGATGGAGTAAAGCAAGAGAAGTGGAGAGAAAAGCCAATACAGGTAGAGGGAGGGAAAGTACAAGAGGGCAAGAAACACATGGCAAACCGTAAGGGATGATGGTGCAAAACAAGGAAACTAAAGAGCAGAGATGGGGAGCATGAGAGAAGCGAGTCAGAGAGACAGAGGCAGGGAGAAGATGTAGAGCTCGCAGCTGACCCTGAGCTGGGCTGCATTTGTAGTCAGAGATACAGAAAGGAGGAGACAGCGACTGGGAAAGACAGATGGAGGAAGAGCGAGGGCTGATGGAGCAAGGAGAGAGAGAGAGAGATAGAGAGAGGTTTATGATGTATTGTATGTTGCTGACCCTGGGCTGAGCTGAGCTGGACCAGTCTGGCACATTTTGACCACAGAAAGACAGATGTCTGGGATGACTGCCAACTACGTACATCTGATAGGAGAGGGTGTGCGTGTGTTGGTATGTGTGTGTGTTTGTGTTTGTGTTGGGAGATGTGAAGGCCTTGGAGGAGATTTAACTGTAGAGGCAAGGTCTTACCTGAGAAAAATCCTCTGCTACACAAGAACACAAGTTTACTGATTTTATTCACTTTTTTTCTTGGAATATGCAAGATACGTGGAATAAAATAACAAACTTGAACTTTTTGAAAAACAACGGCTCTTCAGTGATGGAAATTGATTACTCACCGTTTCATTCTTCCCATCAAAATCCTATTTCAAAACCACATAAAATAAAGTTCCTGTACTCAGTAGTTTAACATTAGCAATGGATGAACTGGCATGAGTAATGCAAAAGGTGTGTCTTGTAATGATGAAACTGCAGAGAATATCACCCGCTGTGCAATTGCTCTCAGATCTGCGGAGCATTTCAGCATCTTTCCGCTCCTGGTTTTGCTTTTACAGCCTGTTACTTCACTGTTTGGGTTCAGTGGATTTATACTCCTGCATTAAGGAACGATGCAGCAGCTATAGTGAATGTGTGAAGGCTACTGCATACCTCATATGCGCCTCCTAAATAATTTAATATCATGCCAGGGCTACGGCATTGACATAGATACCACAAGGGGATTGCAAGAACTATGTTTCTGATGCCAGTGGAGTTTGAGTGAAGACATTAATAACCAGCTTAAAGGCTCTCTCAGTTGCCTCTTTTCTCTTTTCAGTAACACTCATTTCACAAAGCAATTACACTGCTAAACTTTCCCCGCACAGCTCAATATGAATGAATGAATGAATGTAAACACAATGATTGCAAGGTATGTTCCAGTTCTGTACATTTATGAGTGTAGCTCACAGTCTGTTCCACAATGTAAATGAAAGAATACAAACATGGTAGCTATGGTAAATACAGAGTATGACACAACCTTGGCAATTGTCATTTTCAAATAATGATTTAAAAAAGGGGTTGTGTTAACAGTCAACATCACCTGTTTTCCCCAATTGTAAACTTTTTTTAAACAACACTGCACAGTATGAAACACTGCACAGTTTGTAACGACCTTGACACAAAACTGGTGGACTCAAAAGCATGACTCACAGGCAGTAGAAGGTATAACAAAAGTCGGTAACACTTTACAATAACCATCATTTATAAATGGTAAACAGATCATCATCATCATTTATAAATCGTATGTAGACCATTTAGAATGATAAATACATATTTTTTATTAATATTTAACTAACTAAATAATTTATAAATGGCTAATAGATGGTATATAATGTAAGTTTATAATTGCTTTACCATTAAAAAACAATTAAATTATAATTAATAGTTTATTAATTGTTTTAGTTGCACTCATTATAACATTTTACTACCATATTAAGTATGTTAATGATTTTGAAATGATTCATATACCTTTAAGAAATTGGTTGAAAACATTTAAAGATAAAATATGTATAGCACTTTGTAAATGGTTAATAATTGGTCTATAAACCATCTATAAACATCACATAGTTGGTTATTGTAAAGTGTTACCCAAAAGTCTATGCTTGGTGAGAATGCAAACAAACAAAATTTCACTCACTTGGAGGATCAAATATCTAACAAACAACTTAAATCAGACCTGATAACATCAAATAACCTGGCTGGGACGTTGACAAGACAAAGCGTACATGAACAAGATGAACTGGCAACAAGACAAAGGAAGACAAGGACTATTTATACATGAGGGAGGGTAAAACATGTGAAACCAATCAGGGGCAGGGTAGACAATCTGAGTGGGAGGAAGTCAGGGTCTGAAACGAGAGGGAGAAGGTAAGTCAAAGTAAAACAGGAAGTGGATGACAAGACTAGACATGAGTGACTTAACCTAAACATAAAGTGCTCAAGACAACAAAGACTAAACATGAAACTAAACTGAGGGAAGACATAAAACATGAAACACTAAACATGAACATGAATAAAATTAACAAACTTGACGAGACACAACACTTTTGACCAAATGTATGTCGCAAGTCAATCAAACAAGCTGCACTTGACACCAACAGGTGATAAAACACAGAATATAGAACTCTGGATAGAAAATAAACATAGTATTACATTATCAGTCAAAAATATTACATTATCAGTTTGGAAATAATAATAATAATAATAATAATTTAATAATTATTACATTGTAGGGGTATCTGGTTCAGATACACATTGCCTCCATTAGGGGTACCAAAATATTTAGAGGTAAAGCTAATTTAGATCAATTTTGCTATCAGAAATTGACTAAATTTATATTTAATACTTTAAATGAATTAAAGTTATTTTGGGGCACCACCTATTCACTTAGGAATAGGAAAAGATAGCAAATCATAGTTAATCAGTCTCATAAAGTTAACAAATTATCAATTTGGAACATTGATTATTAATTATGAATATAATTATAATCAAATTACCTTATTAATATTTAGTAACGGTTGAAGGAATTTTGAGTTCTTTCCATAGCAGAGGTTAGCAAATCACTCATTCATGTGCAACATTAAAGGGAGAAGCATATTAATCCAAAAACATGTTTATTCTAAATAAAGCAAAGCAAACAGAACACACAATAACTAATCTAAAAGATTATTTACAGGGGAAATGTGGTTGAGAAAGAATGTGTAACAAAATGGCGGCCGAAAGGCGGTCATTTAAATAAATCAAAATGGCGGAAGCCCTTTTGTTCTTAGAGAACAATAGACCATGCAGTCTTGATGGTCTGTGTGTTGTAGGAAGCCAAATTAAAGTATATTTCATGTGGATTAGTGTGTGAGCAAATCAAATGAGTTATAGTTAATTTACATGTACAACTTGAGATATGTAGAGCAACATTAATCATACAACTTCAAGTGATCTAACTACACAAAATATCCCAACAAATATACTTAAACACACAACAGATCAACACCATTGATTAAAGCTTAACAAACTTGTTCTTGCTTACTAACTGCCCAGTACTATACCACAGAGTCCAGAGTTGAAAGAGAAGCAGGAATCCTTTTAGAGAAGAATCTGGTTCCTGGTTGGGTTTTGGTGGTTGTAGCGCTGGTTGCTGTTGGCTCCAGAAGCTTGGTGAGGGTCTCTGTGATTATGTCCAGTATAGATCACAGGCAGGAAACTTAGAAGCGTCGTGGTGGGCCCACTTGGTTTGGGGCCTCACCGGCCTTCCCTTAGAGCTGGAGACAGAGGGGGATGGCCTGGTCTTCCTCCTGGAAGATCAGACCAGGACAGCAGGCATGCTGTTCCTCAGGGAGTCGAGAAGAGAAGAGAAGAAGCGAGAAGGGATGGCTGCAAGAGACTTTTGTGTCTCAACCTGGAAGTTGTATTTCCTGTTGGTATCAGCCAATGAGACGCCTTTAGGTATCTCCAGATACCTGTGGGGGTGGGGGTCGTTTGTCTTTGTTTGGAGGGGGACAAAGAACGACCTCCATCTTGAAGCATGGAGAGAATTTGTTGACAATTCTCACTGCATTCAGTCTTTAATCCAAATGAACCTTCTGGAGTAGCTGTGAGCCCTACAACATTATTATTATTATTATTATTATTATTATTACAGTCAGGACATGTTATTATATTATTGGTTGAGTTATTACACTATCAGGTTTTATAACATTTTAGATGATGTTAAGTGCCAACTTTATTACATTTTCAGGAGTTATTGCATTATTACGAAAGTATTTTATTATCGGTTGCTACAAATCTGATTATACACAACACACACATCTAATAGGTGAAAACTGTCAGGAGGATTTAGCAGCTAAAGAGCCAGATATTTCTCTCAAGATTAAAAAGAGGGTGAAAACTGGACTTGCATTCACTAGCTGTAGACAGAAATGAAAGATAATGTTGCTCCATCTCTGCTGGATGTGCAACAGACAAATATTTTCTACAAGCTTTGCCATAATAACTTTATACAGCTGTAAGTTTGTGATATTTTAATGTTAACAGCTCATTGTGTTGCTCCCGAGTGGATAAACTGATCACTTAATGCAATTTTGTGGGGCATTTCAAATTCTAGGACAAGAGTCTAATCCGAGGAAAAGTCCTAAAAAGTGCCACCATATTGTTTAAATGGCAGCTGATTGTTTTATAAGCACAGGAGAAGAATATCTGGTGGGTGGATGGCACCAGAAAGCCTCTTGTGATTGGTTCAAACACAATCAGAGAGAAATAACAGAGAAAGGTGCAGTATGCTTGCCTCCTGTCCCCTGACTTTGTCCATCTCGGTTCCTCTTTTGTGCCTAAGAATCCTCCTTTGATGAAAAACGAGTGGTCAGCAGAGAGTAACAGGGGTGTACCCATCTGCTGCCCATCCCCTCTATCTGTCTATCTTTCTCTCTTCCTCTTTTCACCCTCCATAACTCTCTCAGCCCAATCAGTTTCACTTTTATCCCGCCAATAGCTCTATTCTGCCCAGCTGAAGTCTCATCATCATTATCCCTTTCTCTCCCTCCCTCCAGCCCTCTATTTCATTTTACCCTCCATCTGTCCATCTCCTATTTTCCGTTCTTTCTCAATCTCCTCTTTTCTCTGCTCTTTTTTTTGTCTTGTGCCAGGTCCTCTTCCAGGGTACCAGCTGCGACCCCTGCAGCCCTACCTCCTCTCCCCTGTGCCAAGCTTTGGGTCTTTTTTCTAATCCGAGATGGAACGACAGGAGAGAGGAGGGATGACTGAAAAGGGAGAAGAGGCACATGAATCAAAGTTCACATTTCCATTTGGCAACATCAAATGCTTGTGTGAAAATCTCCATGTTAACACTAGAGGGACCAAGGAGTACTGATATTGTACATCTTTGTAATGATCATTCAAATACTTAGCTGTGTTCGTATCGCTGACAGTTTTCCAACAGATATTGTATGATGCAGGAGATAAAAAGAGGGATGGCAAAAAATAAGCTAATTTCAATGAACTAAAGAAGAACTTTGTTTTGCTGTGCAGGTTAAGATAGTGTGGTTTATGACATGATAAAAGAAACTCAAATGTCAATTATTTACAGTAAAACATAAATTAGAAATATAAGTTTTTCATTATCAATAGGAAGGTAAAAGGTCTTTTAGTTCTACTGACATCATATTTCCTCTACTGATCTCTTTTATATCCAATACAGTAGAAATGTGTGAGTCATTTACACCTTTCTAGTATGTTGTTGAAGGAAAAATACAACACTGAGCAGGAGTGTTATGCCGTGACTTCATTCTGCCTGTTTCCACTGAGGATTTTGTTTGTGCCTTCAGCGATATGAGATAGCTTCCTGATAAGCACTAAAGCTGCTTTCAACTGATCCATCGTGACAAAATCAACTGTATTTGCCAAAAGTGTAAACAACAGAGAGAACAATTCTGATTGAACACATGTTATGTGTTATAATATCTATCCACAGTCAAAAGCCAAAAAATATTAAAATATAACTTTAACATTGTAACAAATATCACAAAATGACACTAGGAGCATCTGGTCTAACGGACCTTTCTTTGGCAGCCCAAACATAATCTAAAAAACAATAACCAAGATAGGCCAGGATTAGATTGTATCTCTAACATGGAGCTGAAAGGTGTCTAAGATTAGTCTAAAAAAATGCTTGACCCCTGAGCTGTCACCGTCATAGATAGGTTTGATAAAAATCGAAATAATGGCAGAGAGGGAATAAGGCTGTTTAAGAAAACAGTCACAGGGAGATGGAGGAGAAGAAAGACAGATAGTAGATTGATACTGAGGGATGGATGGAGACAGTGGTGGCCAGCTGTTTGCAGGCCAGGACAAAAGGGTGAGGTACGTGCAGCTCAAAACAAACGCCCAGACACATGAGTTGCAGTGTGGTAAAAAATGTGCATAATTAACGTAAGGAGGCAAACACAACCTGTGCACAAAATGCTGTAGCTTTAGCGACAGTAACACTGCAAAGGTTGCATTTGCAATCCGGAGCCATCTTCGCTGAAAACAAGCACTCATGTAATTGCTTTGGAAAAATGCATCCATAAAATTATGTGTGCCAAATTATGTACATACACAAAAAAACATTAGAGGCAAATTAGAGCTGATGGACCATGCATGTCTCTGCTGACCTGGGAAGAGGTCACTGCTTTGATTATGGTCTGGCTGTCAGTTTCTCTCCCTCGCACACAGGGAAAGTTTGTGTTTCGGGCCAAAGTTGCAAGAAAATTGGCTTTTTGATTTTGTTTCCCATGGCTGTGAAACCAGTGTGAGACCAGACACTTCTGAAGCTTCTCTGTTGTCGGATGATGTTGTGCTGAAATGAGCTGGAACATTGGACTACTGTGTGTGTGTGTGTGTGTGTGTGTGTGTGTGTGTGTGTGTGTATATATATATCTGTGTATGTGTCATGCATTCTACATCTCTGTCCTGATCCAGCTCTCATCCCTACCCCTCACTGCCTTCATTTTATATTCTCATCTTTCAAAGCACTGCTTGTTTTTCTGCATTGCAATATCCATCTCTTGCAGTGTAGCATTCCCTCTGCCATGCCTGAGTCTGACAAGAGAGAGACCAGCTATAATGGGCGGACACTGTCCCCTAGCATGTCACTTTGTTCGGAAACGGCTATTTCGCCTCCCAACTAATAATTCATTTTGAGTTGAAGAGAGGGTGTTTCAGGTTTTTTATAGCCACCGGGACAATGGCGCAGTGTTTAACCTCATTAATTACAATGTTTATGTGGAGCAGGGCACTTGGGCAGTGGTACTGGACATTATCTTTCTTATTCACAGCCAGGAAGGCTTTTTGTGAGTAATTATATGAGGGCATTTCTGTTTAGTCAGGTTTCTCCAAGCAAAGCTGGTCTACAGTGATAGCAACACAAGCCACCAGTTGTTTCTATTGTGTTTAGTTTAAAAAAAATACTGCTCATTTTTAATAAAACTTTGTGTAACAAATTGTTCAAGCAGAGCCTCCTTCATGGGACCATGTTTATTAACATTGGGGATTATGAAGTCCCATCTTCCAGTTCAAGAAAAACACGGATCAAGGACTCTCATCACCAGAAAGAGATGCTCTGTTGACAGTGACTGATGATGAGAATTCACACAATGAATGCAAAATGTTTGGTATTGCCTTGCATGCCCAGGCGCTCGTCAGAATTAGTTTGGCACTTCAGTGATCTCAGGGACTGGCGGAGAAAATGATTTTCATTACAGCCATCTCACCCATGTTAATTAAGCCAATAAGTTGGGTGATTATGGCCCTTTGGCTGCATGCTGCTGAGCCTTGCATATTATGAACCTTTAAGTAAATCTGTCCCTCCAGTAAAGGTTTCTCATGGAGCTTGTCAAGCTGCATTTGGCCAAACTACTTAATAAACATACCTTATCATTAACATGCATTAGTATTCGTAACAGGGAATCATTTACATAACACAAGGTAATATTCAGTGTCAGACACTTAACATTAATGTCACTAATCAACAAGAGCATACCATAAGGCTCCCTGCTGCCATAAAAATTATAAGGGAGCTGAACTAGTAATCATCATCATCATCATTAGCACTGCTTTCCTTTTCATCAGAGAAAATCCCTATGACTCATCTAGAAATGTATTTAGAATTAAAAAGGCCCACAACAAGTCTGTGATGTAACTTAATTCAAAGTGGAAGAGATGAGACTGTCTGTTTGAGACTGACCCAGATGTAATGCATGCTGGGAAGTGATCCCAGTATTGAAAAAAAAAAAAAAAACAACAGCCTGTAATATCACAGGCTTTCCACTAGGACATGGAGTAGCCAGTGTGGAAAAGTAGCCAGCTCGGGGGAAAGTTTTTGCCGTAAAAGCTCAAATTTGGTTTTCTCTTGCACATTCTAATATCACTATTCAATCGTATACACTGATCTTAATCATTGCATCTTTTAATGAGTTTGCAGAGGAGAATAAGGCTTTTTGTGTGTTTTATATAAAACAATGCTAATTCCTGACTGATAAGAACTTTTATAATTAAGACTCATTACACCTTATTTATTATTTTTTTTTATCTATTTATTGACACATTCACTGTAAGGTTTATGAGACACTGTCATGCCATGAATGTTGTTGTACAGAAATACTAATTCAGTCTTACACAATGAAAATAATTATTAGTTATTGTTTATAAAATATACCTTTGCCAAACATTGTAAACAGTAAAAAAAACAAAACATGTGAATAACTTACCCTAACAAACAGTTCATTGTTGAATGGACCAAAGAGAGGCACTTGGCAAAGTGTGATGTACCATAAGCCTATGGAAAATACATTGCTGACACACACAAATAGACACACTCGCATAGAGACTCACACAGAGCATGTGGGGGCGGGACTGAAACAGACAGATAGGCATGTTTGTCTATCACCATGCTGGCAATTGTTTTTTTTAAATTGGTGTGCAACTTTGATATTTTTCTACATATATAGAGACCATTGCTTATACTCAGTCAATAATATTCTTAACAAACTGTACGTAGCATGTTATATTAAAAATGCTATGCCTCTGTGCTGGCGAGAGCCATGGCAGCACAAATTGTGTTTCCTAACAGAATTAATTAGATTTTGGTGGTCAAAAGCCACTCTTACTTTACGTTTCACTGAAATAGAGTTTTAAGCCATAACTCAATAATTAATATGCTATTTATGCCAGACACATGTGACACATAGGATAAAATGATGAAGCAATGGCATTTTATATCTTAAAGGTCAAAGGCCAACTTCACTGTGACATCACAATGTTTTATAAAAACACTTTTCTGGCCATTATTCAACACCATAACTCAGAAACAGAACGGTGTATTTTGTTCACTGGTACTGCTAACGTTACACTTGAACACTTGTTCCTTGTCTTGTAAACTCCAGTTACTAGAGCGAGTCTCTTTATGTTGCATCTTCACACTCCTGCAGCCTCAGCTGTCAGTCGAACACGTACACCAGGCTGAACCCTTCAGAGGGTTGGCGGCTTAAGGGAAGTCTCTTAATATATCCTTGAAGATGTTTGTCTTTATTTCACTTTGTTTAAGTTCACTTTGGTATATAGTTTTTGATTGGTTATATGAGTTTGTTGTACAGCTTTCCAATGTGTTTTCAGAGTCTCACATATTGTGTCTTGCATACTGATAGTTTGACTGTCCACCACTCTAAGCCTATAATATACACAACATCTGTGATTGTATTTGGTTTTGTCTGTATATGTGTGTATTTATAAGCTGCTTGATAAATGCCCCTTCTAAGGACAACAAATCACTCCTTCCCTCCCTTTGGTCCTTCTGTCGTCTTGGTCTTGTCTCTGGTGTTGTGCCAACAGCCCTCTCAGCACTCAATCAATTCCATATATGTGTGTGTGTGTGTGCTTGTGTGTGCGCACTTACTGTCCGTACAAGTGTTGTAGGCTTTAGCCAGCTCTCTCTGTGTTTTTATTATTTTAGTCTAACCTTGGTTTGTTCATTTCTACCTAATTGTTGTTGCTGTGGACACAGATGCATACAAACACATTATAACTGTATCACACATCCAAGGACTCACAAGCTATACAGTACTTATGAAAATCCACTTAGCCATGAATGCAGACTGATGAAGCCATATTTGTTTTCATTAAAATAACATGGACATGAAAGGGCCATAATTCACACAATCATAACAGATGCACACTGAGGCAGAACAGTAGCGTTTTTATTAGATCATATTTATTCACATTTTCCAACTCTGCAGTGGCTTGTAGACTGTGGTAACTCATAAAGCACTTCCAGGACACTTTTTATATAACAGTAGAACTCACTGCTATTTGCTGTGTTTTGAATCGGCAGACTGTAAATATTATCACAGGGTGAAATTGCCCGATTTTGTATCTAAATTATATCAAAAGGTCTCACAACCCTGTTAACTTTTTCTGCCAATTTGCCATCATCCCTTAAGTTTCTTGCTTTGTCACCAGGGATTTACAGTGACACATCATAGCAAAAGGTTTAGTACACCTGAAGGATGTCCCGTTAAAGGCATAGTTCAGATTTTTTGGAGTGAGGTTGTATGAGGAACCACAATCAGTTTAGTTGATGATGTCTGTGCATTCCCAGTTTGGAGAACCAGTCCTGCGTTCCAGGCAGGAAACAAACTGCGGACGGGGATTGCCAGAAAACTTATTTTAACCACATAAACAAAGCCTCACCCTAAAACTGTTATACTTGTTTATACTATATTAACGAAATGTCCACTGATTTTTGTTGCTATCCACAGCCATTTTATTTGGCACTTCTTTTTGTCAACCATAGAACCTCCATGTTCATACATATAAGCACCACAGATCGACTGTTTTGGTACGAATCAAAACAGAACCAAGTCCCTCTCATGGCAGCAGTAGCTCTCTGCCTCTGTAGGCCTGAGTTTACAGTTTACAGTTCACACACCGGCACCACCAGGTAGCTCGGCTCTTTGTTCTTCATCTTGGGGTCCAGTTTCCACAGAATTTCCCATTTCTCTCTTTCAGCCAGTTCAGTCTCCATCTGCAAAAGATCTTCTTCTGTATATTCCAATTCATAAAGATGTTCTTTTGTCTTTGTAGTGAACAAAACTTCATAGTCGCTTTCATAATGACTCATTTTTATTTTCTTGTATTTGTTGTCTCTTACAAAGGCGTAAGAACAAAGTTCTACGATTGACAAAAAGTAGTGCCAAATGAAACGGCAACATAAAGTTATTTTTAAATATCAATAATAAATAACATTTGAATTAATTTTGCAGTCTCAACTCTTAAAATTTGATGACGTGGCAGCTACCTTTTTTCATCTGTGATTAAAGTTGTAACATTTGTTTTTTTTGTACAACATGATTCACTTAGTAGATGTCTCTGAAGAGTGCACTCCTAACCATGAACCACAAAACTCTCTTGACTGAATACTTCAGCAACATTTGATGACCTTTAAATTAAGCTTGAAAGCTTGAGTTTTATTTCTGCTGTCATTCTGACATTAATGATCTGAGAGTAGCATCAGTATCATCAAGAAACCACAAATGATGCACTTGAGAGGCACATTTACATACAGACGTGTATAGGGATTAACTAACGTTATGGCTATATCATGTAGTTTTCATGTAGTAACCACTGTTTGCTGTCCATAAGGACACATGAGGCTGCTATATTCATCCACACTGCACGCTGGGAACATGCAATCATTCCGATGCTACCAGTGTTTCCACAAAGGTCTTTAAAATTGTAGGCTTGCTGCATCCTTAATCATCCATAGACCAACGTGTTTGAATTATTAATCTCCTAAACATTTTATAATGTTTTGTGTGGCTGCTTCAGCAGGTTCATGAGTTCACTAGACTGTTTTTACTCGCCTTAACATTTTTAAAAGGATACGGTTTTTAATTAAAAGGTGATGATCTCTCAGCAATTAAGAGTGCCTCAAACGCTTTGCATAACTGGTATTTGGACTGAATGGGAATGACCCGCACACACAAGAAAATCTGCTTAACAATGTATTTAGTAATGACAAGTGAAATTTATGTATAAAACACATGGGAAAATGTCCTTGTTTGTGCTCCACCTTGAAGACTTTTCTTCATATAAAATAAATTAATCCCCAAAATTTGGCCAACAAAACAAAACCTAGGTTCTTTATTCGATACAGTTTGTAGTGTTTTAGTACACAGTGGTAAACATGTTTTGCCTGTATCTTTTACGCTCATACTGTAGCCTGCATTATCCAGCTATAAGTGGAAGAATTACCTCAGTTAGGATAACATTTTTTCCCTGTAATTGACTAATATACTGTTGACTCTGGTATACTGACATCTTCTCCAGCATAAGATTTATTTTCTTCTCAACACCCTCCTCAGTAGGCTCAGGCTGTGGTGGTTAATGTAAGGCCTGAATGCAGTTGTGCCCTCCTGCAAATGGCTGTATCATCTGAGGGCTGACACTGAGCTTTCTACTGTTACTGCCATTAGACCGCTTAGTGGAGCTAACAGTACAAACCCAGTGGAACTTCTCTTACAGTGTAGACTCAGCTTCTAATTTCCCAAGGTCAATTTATTTCCACTTCTGCCAATTGAGAGCTCCTCTTGCTCTCCCTTGGATACCCGTTCTCACACTGGTTTCCTCTTAGATTATTGCTGGTGTCAGTTAGTGCCCTGCATGCCCTCCTTGGAGATGCATATTGACATGCTGATCAGTCTGTCCATGCTCTATGAGAGCTCTGGACTTTCCTTATTTCCACCTCTGGCTTCATGCTCATTTACAGCTTAGCAGTCTTTTTCAAGAGCAATGCCCATTGTGCTCCTTTCACACACATGATGCTGCTGGTACAAATTAGAGGTTTGAGACCAGTTCACAGTCATTGAAGACCATTTCTCTGATGGACAAGATTTTTGTTTTTCCCACTTAAAGCAGATCAAAGCATTGAAGATATCTTCCCTTTATCCAAAATGCTGTTTCCATGAGGAAACATCAATTATTGCTTATTGTTTTTATTGAGCAAAGTAGTTTTTCATCTCTTAACGTACATTGCTTAGCATCCATGCCGTTACTCTTCAATAATCAATCAAATCAATCAAATCAAATCAAAATGACTTTATTTATCCCTGAGGGGAAATTCAGTTAGTCTGGTAACTCTGTTAGAATGAGACAGCCTGATGGCTGTAGGAGCGAAGGACCTTTTGTATCTCTCTGTCCTGCAACGGAGAGAGAGGAGCCGTCCACTGCTGTTTTTTCAGTCCATAAAGGTTTAATAATGATACATATAACCTGGAAATATTTATTTTGCACTCTCTTGCGATCCACGTTACCTAGATGGGAGTGTGCATTGTGCTCAGGTTGTGTGAATTCATTTATACGTTACATACTTTACGTAACATTACATGCTGTGTCATTAGATCATTGATGAAGGGCGGAGAGAATCAGGTAGGTGAGCTCAAGAGGAAGGTTAGAAAGGGAATTTTGGATCGATTGAGACTGAGGAGTAACTTGGGGACTGATGAGATTCAAAATGAGAGAAGGAAAAAGAGAGAGACAACAAAACAACAACAAAAAATGATCATCAAAGAAAGGTTGGATGGATAGACGGCACAATATTAAAGAGGCAAAGACAACACATTCAGGATGTAGTTTGTGTGTGTGTGTGTGTGTGTGTGTGTGTGTGTGTGTGTGTGTGTGTGTTGTTGCAAGGGCACCAGATGCTCAGATGATGAATGGGTTGCTATCACAGCACAGGCAGTGTAGTGACACTGAAGACCTTAGATCACATGGCTGTCACACACACACACACACACACACACACACACACACACACACACACACACACACGCACAGGTTCTGCCCTGACAGTGCTGGAGAAGAGCTGAAGTTAGTACTCATCTTTCATCTCGCAGTCTGTTTTCAATCCTCAATCTTCTTTTTTTCCTTTTCCCCATTTTTTTTTCCTGTCCCAACTCTTTAGCTCTTTCTCTTGTCTCCTCTTGTCTTGTCTTGTCTTGTGTCCTCTCTTATTGTCTCCTCTCCTCCAGTCTTTCACTTCACCTCCTACCTGCCAATTACACATTTTCTCTTTCTATATCCCTTTTTTCTGTCACTTTCCAATACGTCACTACTTTTTTTTTTTACCCTCCTTTCCCTCTTTCTCTATTTTGCTTGTGTCCTTGTGTCTCTCCCTCTCTGTGTTTTCTTTGACCCTCAACTGTTCTTGTCTTTTCTCTCCCTCATTCTCTGTTTCTCCTCTCAGTTGGGGACCAGTTTAATTAAAAGAACTGACAATAAGCCTTGCCAAGCGTAATGCCCATGCACACATTCCATGAACACATTCACAAATCCTCCTGCAGTGTACAGGAGAGATGCTATACACACACAAGTACAAACACACCCTCACATGCGTATTTGTGTACCCTGACACATACTCAGAGCCTGTGTATCTGCTCAGTGGCTGGCACACTGTATTCGCACTCGCCCACAAACAAACCACACGTTATCACAGTGGGAGGCTGAAAGAGAACAAAACCATGCAAGTTTTTTCTTCTTTTTATCCTTTTTGCCATATCCCATCAGGCCTCTCTGGCCACTTGAGAAAGAGAGGAAAACTATTAAGATTCAACAGCCATTCATTGAAATTTCCCAGGCTTTTTATAACTCAAAAGGGCACCATAGGGATTCAGATTGTGTGTGTGTGTCTGTGTGTGTGTCTATGTATCAACTTGTGTGCATATGTATTACGCATGTTTGTGAGGCAGAGATAATGTGCTTCTTTATGTATGTAGAAATGAAAAAGAGAAAGCTTTCTGCTTGCGGAGGTCAAAGAGGAACAAGTAGATGGGTGATGAAGAGGCGAGCAGCAAGGAGAAAGAGGAGGATGTAGTAACTCAGAAATGTTTGAATAAAAAGCTGACGATAAACAAGAAGGCAAAGGTCCAGGTCAATGTGTTACTTTGAAGCCAGTCAAACAGCAAAAACAAATATTTGTATGCATTTTATAAAAGATATGACCTTATGCTTTGACCTGATTAAGCTATTGACAATGTATATAAACTGATAAGGGTGTTTTTTCTTTAAGTGCATGGCACTTATGGGCTTATGCTTTATTTTGATATTTGAACCGTCACTTCCAGTGCATTGGCTTAGTTATGAACAGAAATTCTATGTCATTTAGCAGACACTTTTATCCAATTTATCCTATTCGTTCCAACACTGGGGAACTAAATAGGAGAAGAGTCTAGTTTGAGTCGTAGGGCCCTGCAGCAGTGGAGGAGCCAGACACCTTTTGCTAGAAGAGTGTAGTGAGCGGGGAGGTTTGTGGACCTGAATAAAGGAGTTCAGGTAGGCGGGAGCTTTGAATTTGATGCGGGCTGCAACTGGGAGCCAGTGCAGAAATATAAGTAAAGGAGTGACATGTGCTCTTTTGGGCTGGTTGAAGACCAGACGTGCCATCGTGTGCTGGATCATCTGCAGAGGCTTGAAGGTGCATGAAGGGAGACCTGCCAGTAGAGACTTGCAGAAGACTATTTGTGATGTCACGAGGGCCTCTACCAGGAGTTGTATTGTCTGTTCGGTCAGGTAGGATCTGATCATCCTAATGTTGTATCGGGAGAATTGACATAATCTGGCAAATGTGACATGAACCTTAAAGGTCCGTTGATCATCAATCATGACACCCAAGTTTCGTGCAGAGTTGTTTGTGGGCACAAGGTGTGGTGATCCAAGCTGATTATTAATTACCTGATATAAAGCAGGACGGGCCGGGATGACAAGAAGCTCTCCGGGCCTAGCACTGACCCTTGAGGTACCCCTGTGGATAAGATGTGCTGTTTGGAATCATCATCCGCCTCACTGAACAAGCAATGTCCTTAAAGACACCCTATCACACAGTGCCTAACATTTGATTTATTTAGAAACAGCAATCATTTTTTTCATTCAGCATCAGTTTGATATGCATAACGTTACAATGGCACTGCAACCAAAATTCTTCTTCTTATCCTGAGAACTATCTGCTTCCAGCTTTGGAGATTTTACATTTTTTTATTTATCACCCTACTTCTTCAGCAAACCAAACCATTAAAAACCCAGTGGATTATTTGTAATATTTATTTTTACCAAAATGTACAGCTTCAACATCACAAACCTAAAATTTTTATGATGCTGTGACCCCTGTCTTTCAACTCTTAAAACCACAGAGAAACAGGCTACAACACCTGAAAAGCTATTTTGTACATGAATGGGCATCATTGTAAATGCTACAGTGCAGTTCACTGTCTTCCTCAGCCAACCGTTGCTGTTTAATTATTTCTAAACTGTTGGTCTGGCTGGGCCAGATCATGTTGTAGACACACACCTGGGGCACCTGCTGCGACCCCACAGCTCAAACAGGAACACCTCGGCCATGTTCAGGGTCAACACTGCAAGAGTGGAATGTTACTCAGTGTTGCATGTGTGACTTTGTGTTTGTGTGTGTGTGTGTGTGTGTGTGTGTGTGTGTGTGTTCATGTCTTCAGGTACGTTTCTGTATGTGTGTTTGTGGGGTGATTGGTGCCAGTGATAAATCACTTCCACCTCTCTCATCTACAAGTACCTCATTAGATTTGTCCTTTAACAAGCCAATCAAACAGCAGACTAATTAATAAATCATATCACCACGGTAACAGCAGGTACAGGTCAATGCTGCATGCTGGGTAAGCGGCATCTGTTTGTTGTTTTTAGGGAACAGGTGTATTGTGTGTGCACGTGTGTTTTTGTGTCAGTTTGACAATGTTTTTTTTCTTCTCCTTTTTTTTAGATGCTCAGTAATCAAAAGACAGTTAACAGACAAAACCCAGTATGTATTGTTTATATTAATGTTTTATTTGATAAACATTTTTTTAAACAATTTAAACGCTGGTATCACCTGCTGTAAAAGTATGCACAATGGAGGAACCAAAACAAACTCGTAATGTGTCCTTGGTTATTAATGGCCGTGGTGGTACAAGCTAAGTGTTAATCACACCAAGTACAGTCAATCATAAACAATCAGGAACTATTTTAATTATCCAATAACTGTTAGAAAGTTGTTTTTTGTTTTTGTTTTTCAGGAAAAATCCCCCAATTTTTTATGGTCCCTGCTTCGAAAACATGTGAATTTACTTTTACCCGTCTAACATTATTAGATAGGAATATTTTTGGGCCCTTTAGTGACTTGACAAAATAAGACATTTGACAGCATCCCCTTGGGCTCTGGGAAATTGTGATGCCCATTCTGAAAATATTTTCTGATGTTTCAGAGATCAAACACTGAGACACTTGAGAAAATAATCAGATTAATAGATAATGAAAATAATTGTATTGAAAATAAGTGCAGCTCTACATGATGATGCAGTAGGTAGTGGCATTGCTCAAAGGTGAGAAAATCTAATTGTTGTATGGAAGAATTATCCTATCTTTATTGAAGAGCGTAGATTTTCAGTTTGAGAGCATAATTTGTCTTTCTCGTGCTCAGATTTGTTCTCCTCATGCTCACATTTTGCGCTCGCACTCAGATTTCTGCTGCTTTCTTTCAAAATGTGTGCGTGCACTTAAAAATCACATGCTTGTGCTCACATTTCTTCTTCTTGGACACAAACATTTTGCTCGCACTCAAATATGTCCTGTGCGCACTCAAATCTAAAGTCTACGCGCTCAGATCTCAACTCTGCGCTCTCAAAACTTTTGTGCTCGCACCCAGAACACGCACGTCCTCTCAGGTTGAGGTGTCTGCTCAGACTGAACAATGTCCCGCCCTGCGCTTAAACTAGTGTGTTTCACCAGCCAATAGGGAGACAGCTAGATTGTGGCCCGGTCTTAGGTGCGTTCCCTCTCCCTTTTGAGCGCTCCGGACGGGCGGGTATATGGTCTGTTTGTAAAACTGCTTCTCTCTTAAAATACACCAATTTACCATATTAGCCAGCTATTTGAATCATCACCTATTTAAAATGCAGCATATTTATGTAGAATTAATCTTAAGTAGTCCTAAAAAGAGTTATAGTAGTTTAGATTATACATATATATTTTTTTTTCTATTATTATTTATATATATATATATATATATATATATATATATTTTTTTTTTTTTTTTTTTTTTTCACCTCTACAGTGGTATCACGATAGTCCAGTGGTGAAGTACACTACTATCTGTTGCATTTTAAACCATGGGACGCCGGTTCGCATCCCGTCAGCCGCACTCTTGCTGCATTATTATGATTTAAAATTTTAATTGATAAATTAATGTAACAGTAATACAATCCGTGTAACCAGCTGATTCTCTTATTGCAACGTGTATCACCGTCCTATTTATGCGGTCAAAGCCAGGGGGCGCATAATTAGGCTAATGTTGGTAATACTTTCACTTTCACAAGAAGAAGACTTTGAGCAGGATTCGGAGCGCGACAGCGAATGAATGGGAGACAGATGGATGGCCAAAGACCTCAAGTAAGGTCATTGCTAAATGTTGCTACAACTCAAAACACATCGATCATATACAGTAGTTTCAATAACAGTACAGTAATCATTTTGACACTCGTACTTGTCAACATATATAGCGGGCCTTCATTGTAACATGTACAACGAAAGTACAATAATTGGCAACGTATGATCGTACCAGCGGCAGGTCGGCACACATAATGATGCCCGAGCTGAAGGGAATCCCCGCTGACGTCACTTCATTCATAATGAGTTTCTGTCCCTAGTGCCGACAAAGGCCCGCTATATATGTTGATAAGTACAAGTGTTTTGAGTTGTAGCAACATTTAGCAATGAACTTACTTGAGGTCTTTGGCCATCCATCTGTCTCCCATTCATTCGCTGCCGCGCTCCGAATCCTGCTCAAAGTCTTCTTCTTGTGAAAGTGAAAGTATTACCAACATTAGCCTAATTATGCGCCCCCTGGCTTAGACCGCGTAAATAGGACGGTGATACACGTTGCAATAAGAGAATCAGCTGGTTACACCGATTGTATTACTGTTACATTAATTTATCAATTAAAATTTTAAATCATAATAAGACATGCAGCAAGAGTGCGGCTGACGGGATGCGAACCGGCGTCCCATGGTTTAAAATGCAACAGATGGTAGTGTACTTCACCACTGGACTATCGTTACACCACTGTAAAGGTGAAAAAAAAAATATATATATATATATAAATAACAATAGAAAACATAAATATGCTGCGTTTTAAATAGGTGACGATTCAAATAGCTGGCTAATATGGTAAATTGGTGTATTTTAAGAGAGAAGCAGTTTTACAAACAGACCATATACCCGCCCCTCCGGAGCGCTCAAAAAGGCGAGGGAACGCACCTAAGACCGGGCCACAATCTAGCTGTCTCCCTATTGGCTGGTGAAACACACTAGTTTAAGCGCAGGGCGGGACATCGTTCAGTCTGAGCAGACACCTCAACCTGAGAGGACGTGCGTGTTCTGGGTGCGAGCACAAAAGTTTTGAGAGCGCAGAGTTGAGATCTGAGCGCGTAGACTTTAGATTTGAGTGCGCACAGGACATATTTGAGTGCGAGCAAAATGTTTGTGTCCAAAAAGAAGAAATGTGAGCACAAGCATGTGATTTTTAAGTGCACGCACACATTTTGAAAGAAAGCAGCAGAAATCTGAGTGCGAGCGCAAAATGTGAGCATGAGGAGAACAAATCTGAGCACGAGAAAGACAAATTATGCTCTCAAACTGAAAATCTACGCTCTTGAATAAAGATAGGATAATTCTTCCATAATTGTTGCAGCATATACTATGATAAGAGCAGTTGTTTACAAGAGACAGCAGAGCTAATCGCTGGCTGATGTATTAAGTTTAATAGTGGATGTGAGCCTTCCATAAACCTGGCAAAGCTATATCCACTTTACTGAGTTAATGAGTACTTAATGTTTTTAGTATGATCAATACTGTAGTCATACAAACGGCACAGTATGAATAATGCCCATAGCCATTTGTTCCTATAGAACACATGCTTAATGATGATTGGCATGTATCTAATAGATAATAATCTGTGTTGTCAACAATGTTCCTAGCTTCTTCTGGTGAAATTACTCAGTAATCGCTACATTTAATATGGTGTGTGTTTCTGTGAATATTTGTGTATGTGTATAGATTTATATTTGAAGGAAAAGGCACAGTACACAACTTCTATCCACACTTGGTTTCTCCTGACCTCTGTTTTAGCTAATTTATTTCTGTCCATCTGGCCATAGCCCCATGTCAGCTTTTAAACTAGCAACTCAGCTCTGACTGCTTTGCTGACACACACACCCGCAACCTATGTAATGTGTGTATGCAGCAATTGAGTTTTCAGCAACACCATTCATCAGTGTGTGTGTGTGTGTGTGTGTGTGTGATAGCCATGTCCTTCTAACCTGATGTACTATTCCTATACACTGTCAGTATGCAAGATGCAGCGGAACGTAAAAAGCTTTAAGTCAAAGTGGCTGAAAGCCAATACAGCTGTAGAGGCCGGGATGTCCTTGAAGAACGCGGTATATGTAGAGTCTGTACACACATGTTGTAGACAAAAATACACTGAAACACATCTTCAAAGCTCCACACAAGCACATGCACGTTTGTTCTCATGGTTACCTAAAAGAAAGAAAGAGAAATATAAGGACATCAGACAAGCAGGAAGAAAAGTGGAAACAACAGGGAGGGACTTTCTAACAGCTACAAGCTTTGACATTTTTCACAGCACTGAAAGAAAATGGTAAGGGGAGATCAAGTGTCCACCACAGGCATTTTTTTTAAATTCCAAAAACTATCGTGTTTATTCAAACAACATGATCTCAAACGACAGAATGGGTTGTTTGTCAATACCACCCATAACGACCCATATGAGCATTTCACACATATCACTTTTCGCACACATCAGTATTACATACACGTACGGTTTGTGGTTTTAAAAAAGTTTAATTTATGTAGGCTACGAAACCACTGATCTGGGTTAGGGCAAAAAAAATATCCTGGTAAGGCGTTATAAAAGAATGAATAAATGTACATAAATGCCGGAAGTAAAGTCGTTTGGACCATGAGACTAGCAAAAGTGACATAGTTACGTAAAAACATGAAGTTCAGCGATGTTTAAATCACATCGTTTACTTTTGTTTTCACATGGGACATGGACCCCTAACCCTAACTCTATGTGAAAATCTGACCCATCCACCCACCCGAGAACAACTTCATTTAAACTCTGTATTGCTGTCATTCATAATTATATGGACGCTAGAGGGTGGTGGTGGACATTCTCAAACATAAATATGGGTCGCACTTAAGGTTCATTTTTGAGAGGAGACCAGTCTCTATTTAAAACATTGCTATTCATTCTGTTAAGAGTTTATTGTTGTTTGCTCAAACATAGGTGATTCACAAAGACTAACAATGGTACAGTCTGTATCTCTGTTGATTAGATAAGATACATTCTATGCTTCAAGTTAGAACTTTTATATGGAGTTAAATGTTGCATTTTAGTGCTACATATTTTGATTTTCTTCGGTACATTACTTTCCTGGTGGGAAACATTTGCATACATTTGCAGTGCATATATTTCTACAGTGTTTGTTTTGGAGATGATTTTGAAGGTAAACTGGACATTAATTTTTATTTCAGATGGCATTAAACTCTTATGAAAAGCCTTCCAGTCAGAATTAGTTTGGAGAAAGAGAGAGATGCCTTTTAAAAGCAAATAAAGCAGGATTGAAAAGGTAAACGGCATGTTAAGATATTTAGAGTTCAGACACAGTCAAAGCATCAGGTCTTTCAAAGGTTATATGAGCAAGAGGAATGTTAAGTGTATATGTGTAGAGGTTTTTCTCTAAATGGAAGGAAGTACTTCTAGGGAGAATGAGAATGACATTAGGCAGAAAAGGCTGAAATGGCCAGTTTATAGCCAACACATTCTGTAAACGAGCTGAGAGATGCCTTCTTGCATGGCGCGTTGAAGGTTACAATGGAAAGAAAGATGAATGAATGAATGGGAGAGAAGGAGACATGATGCGTCAAGTCACATGCAGTCAATCGGGAGTCTCCCTGTCTCTAATTTCCTTATCTCCTAGCACTTTTCTCTTTCTCTCTTTCATCCCCTCTTTGTCAGCCAGTCTCCGCTCATTCCATTATATTGTGCAGGGCTCAGGGGCTGATATATGAGTGCTCCATAGAGGGACTTGGACATGAGCGACTGCTGGACATACATCACACACATCACTCACACATACACTCTTTGGTCTGGGCCATGAAAGGGAGCTTTGAGTAGGGCCGCTGGGCTGACAACACACAACTCAATTAGAAGTCAGAAAGAAATGCAAGTAGAGTGAATGATGCCAGCAGAGATAGGAGGGAGGGGGAGGGGTGCTGAGTGAGAGGGAAGGGGAGGCGTAGGTTATGCTAAAGACGGAGATAAACTACAAGTGCATGTGAGATGGAGGGTGCTTCCTGCTAACACTTCAGCACAGAGTGCGTTGAGTGATGCTAACAATCTGTTATATTAAATTGTGCTGTATGGTCTTCATTGTGAATCCAGCATGCAAGTGATCCACTCATGTCTTTGCATTGACTTAATATGCACAATTTACCTGTTGTGGAGACTTTAGTGTCACCAGCTGGGCAACATATTGGGCATCGTATAACTAATTTTGACCTGGTAGACCTGGCTTTAATTTCTTTAAACTCTCAAATGGAGGCTGAAAGGAATTGAGAGGACAATCAGAGGAGGTTGCAGAAAACAGTAAAAGTAAATGAAGACAATGAAATACAGCAGCAGTGATGAAAATTAACAAGGACTATTAAAAAAAGGAATACCGTATTTTCCGGACTATAAGTCGCAGTTTTTTTCATAGTTTGGCCGGGGGTGCGACTTATACTCTGGAGCGACTTATGTGTGAAATTATTAACACATTATTACCGGTATATCATTTCACATGTTATTTTCACACTAAACCGCAAGAGGGCGCTCTAGGCCGAGTATGAGGATGAGTCTGACATAAGCGACGTAGAAGAAGAAGCGCCGCATCTTCTACCTCCGGAGTTAGCGGAGTTGTTTAAAAGTGACACCGAGGATGAAGATTTCATTGGATTTTAGTTATTTGGAGTGACACGGATGGTTTGGTTAACTTCTTAGCATGTTATTTATGCTATAGTTATCTGAATAACTCTTAATGTGTTATGTTAACATATCAGGCACGTTCTCAGTTGTGTCATGTAATGTAAGCATACCGTACAATTATTCAGCCTGTTGTTGCCTCTATTCTATTTTAAATTGCCTTTCAAGATGACATGTCTGTTCTTGGTGTTGGATTTTATCAAATAAATTTCCCCCAAAAATGCGACTTATACTCCAGTGCGACTTATATATGTTTTTTCCTTCTTTATTATGCATTTTATGGCTGGTGCGACTTGTACTCCGGAGCGACTTATAGTCCGGAAAATACGGTAATTGTAAATGAAGCATGGCATGTGGGGCAAATTCCAGAAATGTTACATATTTGTGTGTCTTAGTCACTGATAATTTTGTGCATGCAGCTGTGAATTTCACTTTAAACACACACAGAGACTTTTGTGTTGTACACTCCTCTTTTTTGGTGAGATTATTGGGGGTCATTTTGTATTTATTTAATAGTGGCAGTAGAAATATATACATGATACATGGGGAGAGAGAGGGGTACATGAGTTTCATGGTTATAACCACTAAAGCCCGACTGATATGAGATTTTTGAGGCTGATGCAGATACCGATTTATCGATTACCGATATGGTGGCCGATATAGTAATTTTTTGAGACGGAAAGGGAATTTTTATGTGGAATGTGCAATGATTTTACAACGCTCTGCAAATGTATCAAGAGAGCTACTTACTCAAACATAAAACTTTATTAAATAATATTTGATATTGTGATACAATATTGCACATTATACAAACAATGAATTACATTGTCAGCCAATTCTATAAATGATAACTGAGAAAATAAAGAATAAATATGATAATAAATAATTTAATAAAATTAAAAACTAAATAAACATCATTACTGTTCAGTTTAAGTCAATTGCTGACTATTTAAAAAAAATAGTTAACAACATTTCTTAATCACACAAAGCTGCAATATATATATTGTGTGAAAAAAAGTTTTAATAATGGCACAAATCAGACAGCATATACACAGATATTATAGGCTTTTAATAGGCCAATATCGGCCGATAATATCTGTCAACTGATAGATCTGTCTGGCTTTAATAACCACTTAAACACTGACTTCAGCGTGCCTGGATACTCTTTTAAACTGTCAGTGTTAAGTAGCTTGGAAGACTTGTTTAGCCAGAATGGTTGAATATGTAGACATGGCCAGATTCAAATAGAGTCACTGTAGTATTTATATTCTGTTTGGTATAAGAAGGTGTGTGTGTGTGTGTGTGTGTGTGTATGTGTGTGTGTGTGTTTAAATGTGATCTGGGGGGTTGGTGATGATGGAGGAGGCTAGCTCACTGAGCAGGGTCATAAAGTCTGTGTGCTGATTCTGTCACCAGGAAAGATTTACTTACACACACACACACACACACACACACACACACACACACACACACACACACACACACACACATGTTAAGCACTTACAGCAGGCGTCCATCACATCTCTCACAGCGTGCCTGCCCTTGGAAATCGTCTTTCTCTCCCTCGCCATGTGATTCCTCTCTCTACTTTGCTCTCTTAAGTGTCACTATCTTATGAACACACACATAAACACACACTGCCGTCTGCAGAACATTGTTCTACCCCTCTAAGAAACAACACAGTAGGAGAGAAAGACACTTATTTTCTAGTCCTTTTTGCAAAGTCACAGCACTTATCTTCTTTACTGTAACAACACACGCAGTATAACTTCAGTTGTCGTCCTTTCTGCCGATCATCCTGTTCTGGGTCTGTAACAGCAGTATGACGTCCCTTGTTGCAGCACTGTCACCACATCACTAGCTTTATTTACACAGTGATTTAGCAGAGTGAAAACTTCTTCTGCACGCCAAACATTTTGTAATAGGCTTTCAATACAAGAGTTGACTGCGCGTGACGGTGGAGATTTGAGTTGGCATGTTTTTGTGGTTGAAAAATGGGTTGCATAACTTAGACAAAAAGGCCTGTATTTGGAGGATTTCTCAAGGGAACTTCCTAACAGGTTATATGTCTAATATGAAGCAGTAGATGGTGGCATCTGTCAACCTTCAGGATGTGCTTTTATTTCATGTTTTTTCTATTTCCTTAAAAGCCAATCCTTGTCTATCTTATGATATTGAGTGTTTTCCATGGCCTATAGAATTTCATAAGAAGCGCCATTATGTTAATCAGTGGTAACTGACTCCCACAGTGATAGGGAAATTAACACTTCCTATTTTCCTATTTGCTATAATTGGGGCTAATCATATTCACACAACTGACAACTTATCTCATTTATATAATTGTGAAATATGTATTTGAATGAATGATACTCACATTTCTGTGGTATGAAAGAATTTTCACCTCTATTTTGTGTAATTTGATGTGTTGCCACCTACACACCACACCAGGAAACGGCATACTCACTCATCAGCTTTTGTTGTGAGTTTCAATGAAAAAACGCAGGCTGCATCGCCAGCAAGCTCTTTTTCCATGACGCTTTCCGTCTATCTCTTCAGGAGGAGTAAAAACCCGAGCTCAAGTCTGTTGTTGTTGTTGGCGGTGTTTAACAGTGGTGGGTTTTTGATTGACAGGTACTGACTCAGCGGGAGGCGGCATGCCAGAGAGAAGGAGAGAGAGGGGAGGGAAGCTGAGTAAAAGAAGTCAATGATATTGGAAGAGCAAGAATGGGGCCAAAGCAGAATTCAAGTGGAGAGAGACAAACAAACATTATGACAGAGAGAGATACAGAGAGCGATAGGAGAGAAAGTGATAACCCCAGGAAAATGTTTCATCTATTTGAGGCAGCACTGAACATCTGTGTTAGTTTGCAAATCTTACTGACAAAACCTTAGCAAAATGTGCCGTTGTTTTACAGAGCCACACTGTAATGCATGTTTATATGAAAATTTCTGGCTGTGTATACTGAGCCAATACAATACTGCCATCGTGTTGTTTCATGCATTTACATGATCAATGTATGAATAAAAGCATGTGGCAGCAACAGGGTGTGACTATCTACATTGGTGCTGTTCAGCAAAGGGCCGACTGCACTGAGCATCTAAGAAGCCGGAGTTCTGTTGCACAGAGCTGTCACTTTTTAAACACGTGGAAAAGTGTTGACAACAACCAGATGCTTCCCATATGAGAACAGTAGATGCAGTTTCAGCACTCTGGAAAGGTCCTTGTTGCCCAGCACTGTGTAGAAAACGGAGCTGTCCATGGTTCTGAAATGCTGCTGTGGAAAAAGACTGGCTATGATATGCAGGATTTATTATTGTGACTCCATGCAAGTGTTGAAGTGCTACAAAGTAATACTCATCAAAGTAACTACAATGAATATATATTTAAGATACTGAAATGAAGACATGGTGTTTACATACTGGTATACTATTGTATGCGGAATTGAAGGTTCTTTACATTTCTTCATTTACAGTATTAAAAAAGTTGGACAAAGGAGACTTTCAAAATGGTTTCAAGTTTCAGTTATAATAAAGATTAAATTCCATGAAATTACTTTACTACTACTACTACTACTACGACTAGGACAACGACTACTACTGCTACTACTAATAATCATAACACTGCTATCCCATATAAATAGATTTTTTTTCTGGACATATAGGTAGCACACGTCATTTTACATGTTCTCCGCGGTTGTAAAAAAGGCTTCAGTTTCTGTGACTAAAGCCTACAAAACCACTAAAAGAAATCCTGGTTAGGTGGTTTAAAAGACAGTTTAAACAGTAAATAAATGTACAAGGTGTTGTAGTTACCAGGGTGATGTTGGCCACGGAAGCTACGTAAAATACAGAAGTTACGTAAAAAGTAATTAACTTTTGTTTTCACACGGGACATGAACCTGTTTGTTGGTGTTCGTTCTCCTGGGTGAAAGTCCGCCATTTGTTTTTAACTCAAATGTTGTCTCATGTGAGGGTTTATAAAACAGTTCCAGAAGAAAAAAAAGTCTAATGTGATGAAGTACTCTATTTTAGAAACATTATCATATAACATTTAGTGTATTGTGATACCAAAATTATATCTGCTGTGATAGATTTTGGCCATATCACCCACCGCCACTATGAATTTTCAACAGTAAAAATTTGACATGATGATGAGGCTTGGTGGTGCATGAAAATCACGGTGGATTTACCAACTACAAACATACCACAGAGGCATGATGAATGCCAAGCCTCCTAAACTAGAATTCATAGCCAGGGCCCATTCAGGTACTGTAGTTGCTGAGCTCAGCCATCAGTCTCACTTTGTTCCTGCTAGCATTACAAAACTGTCACTCCTTAATAATTTAGAGGCAGGTGACAGCAGATGCTGCTGAACAGACTGTATAAACTCTGATTGTAGGCCTGTAGGTGGACTGATACCAGTGTTTTGACAGCCAGGCAGACTAGAAGTACTTTATATGCCTTCAAATATTTAAGAAAACATGTACTTTTCAATTTGTGGTGAGGGTGGCCAGTGGGGGGTTAAGGACACTATGACTCAGGCTTTGCAGGTAGGGAGACATTTTTTCCTGCTTTATAATGAAACTAAAAATTGAGTCAAAATACCCTTCTCAATTTTCGATTGTGTTGTTTGCTAAACAGTTCCTTCTGATTGTAGGCGGCAGCATGTGCTTGCCAAGTTGCCCGCAGGAATGCTGTTGGAAAGTAGCAAAAGATGGCACTTTTCAAACATAAATTTTCAACCAATTTTGAGCCGCCAAGCAGTTTATGAACCCAGTCATCAGCTACCTACTATGCCGTTTATAGCAGCATGTGATTGGAAAATGATGCCATGAGACAATAACTGGTCCATATTGAAGGAGCCTTTCCACTGACCAGGTTTTGGACCAATGTGGGCAGGGAACCTGCCACACAACAACATCAGGATCTCTGTTTTGTTCTTTGCTCTACCTGCTCCCCCCCCCCCCCCCCCCCCCCCCCCCCCCCAGTCTTTATATTGTATCTCTCTCTCATCTGGCCTCTTTCATTTCCCTCTCCATTTCCATCATTCACTAATTAGTCTCGTGGGCCCTGAAAAAATGAGAGACATCATTGGACGGAGATAAATCTAGACAGAGACAAATGGGAACAACTTTTCACTCCAGAGTCTCTATAAATAGAGTTGGTAGTAGAAAGCAGCCCCTTTAGCGCCAAATCTGACTTTCAACAAACACCAACATCAGATGAACATGAGAACACACTGATGAAGGACTCTGTGCTCCTCAGAAAGGCCACAGTGCAGCATGTTTGTTTAAACAGCTTAAAGCACATCTTTTAGTTTGCTGCCAAAGAATGAAGCCAAAAGTGTGGGGAAGTAGGAGTGGATGGAAGGACCGAAACTTCAAAAGTAAAGCAGACCAGTGTTCCCAGTGTTCCTGCCTTCAACTAACAGACAACTTGGTTTCCTTTTAATCATGAAATAAATCTTTCTCTGGCATGGCCAAGTAGTACGGAAACACAAACTTACTTCATCTGCTGTTTCCAGAATTTGAATTTTGTATTTTATTTTAAAAGAGTACAGTATTTGATATATTTGAGACTTAATATGGATTCAAAAGGCCACCCAAACAAATAATAAGGATAAATACTAAATATTGTTATTATTTTGTGAAAGCTACCTCTTGATCCACAGAATTACTTTTTCTTTTTTTTTTAAATGCATATTTTATGTTTTATTCTAATAGCTTCTCATATTGTCAGTTTGGTTGTTATGGATAAGTTATAAAGGCCATCCACACCAAGAAAAAACACTTTAATGACGTCCACAGTGATGAACAAAAACTGTAGCGTCAGAGCCCCCACAATAGATATTGTTGACCTGCTACTGCTTTAGCACATACAACATTAAAGCTATTGGCTTGATTTAGCTTTTGTTGATCATTATACTTATTCATGATGATAATAATACTAATTTGCCAGGAGAGAGACAAGAAGAGAGATGTCTAATCAAAATCTAAAAGTTTTAACTAAATCACGAGTCTCTTCCCAGTGTCATCTGCCTTGTTATACCTGATGCCCTGTACATTTGGATGGTTTCATCAAATCACCCTGAAAGTGATCTCAATAATATATTTTGCCATTGTCACAGAACGGTTATTAAAATAATGTATTTATAATAATTGTTATAGTTAATGGCGTGGACAGCCCTTTACTGTACGAGCTAATTCCGGTATGTTTTATATTAAAAACTGACACTTCACTGTCACATGGGTTGTCCTCTTAGTCACAACCCCCGAAATACAGTAGCACAGGTCATAAACTGATCTTTTCTTTATCAACTATCCTACCTTCTGTTCTGTTTTTTGGTTTTTGACCTTCCTTCCAGTTCTGTTATCCCTTTGTCCTCTCTGACTGTCTGTCAGCCGTAAGTTGTTTATATGGCGACAGCTGTTGTGCTTTTGGCTTAGTTATATGTTTGGCGTGTGTGTGTGTGTGTGAGAGAGAGAGAGAGAGGGAGAGAGAGGGAGAGAGAGAGAGAGAGAGAGAGAGAGAGAGGGGGAGAGAGAAAGAGAGAGAGGGAGAGTTATCCTTTTAAGTCTTTCCTTTTTACACTCGGCCTGCAGCAGAACCTCGTAAATCTGTTGGAATAGTGAACGCCTCACTGCACAGCAGCCCTGTTTGCGTGTGTGCGTTTGTGTGTGTTCAAGTGCGTACGCATGCTTTGTTTGCCGATTTTTCCATGTGTTTGCTGGTGCATGTAGCTGCAGTGTGATTTTGTCCGTCTATACGTATGTTTGCTTGTTGCTTGTGTGGATTTTTTTGGTGCGCATGTGTGTTCAAGTTTCTCGAACCGTGTGCACGTGTTTGTGTGTGAGTGTGTGAGTGTGTGTGATCCATCCACTGGCTGAACACCTGAGTGCCCACAGTGACAGAGAGGGATGGCAGGCTGTCCAAACCAACAACCTACAGCCAACACAGAGCGCTCCCAATTCGGTTGGCTTAATGTTTTATCACACTGGCACAAACACACACACACACGCACACATGAAAAACAAATGTACATGCATTGAAACACCAATACTTTGTTGCATGTGTAAGCATTTGACATAAAATCCCTTGTTGAGTTTTCCGTCACACACATGCACACCTGACCCCGTACAGTGTTGCAAGTTTATTTTTTTATTTATTGTCGTAGCTTAACATTTATTTGACCCAGAGAACTGACTGTACATAAAATAATGTGCCACTATAAAATACAATTTATATTACAATTTCCCGAAATATCATTACAAAAGTAAATACAATGACTCACAAAGAAAAAAAAAAAGTCAATTTAGAAAGTTAAATAGCATTGTGAAAGTGCTATTTTTTCATCATCACAATTAATATTACTGATAATGGATGATTGTCCATTCATCTGAGAGATATTGTCTGTGTATTATGTCAATGTCTGATTTGAAAGTAGAGGAATAAACAATTACAGTAAATATCATAAATTATAACTCACAGTAATATAAAATCCATAAAACAGCCTTCATTTTGGGTGATTTTCTAATCATCTCTCCCTTTTGGCACACGCAAACACAAGGATATTTTTTTCTGTTGCAGTGTATTATAACTTTTTTTTAAATCTTCATTGGGTGATACTTCTATCTACAAAACCTCTGTAAACCTAGGTTTTTTTCACATAGGTCCCATTGTAATTGATAGTCATTATGCCACCTATTCTGCATGAACAGTCCCAGCGCTTTAATTTGTTTACTTAAAGTAATCGAGCAACAATCGGGCATAATTATTAATGATGGTGAGGCGAAGGATAAAGCACAGAAGTTGCAATGAGGGCGGGGATGGTGGATGGGTTGATCAAACTCTGGACTTTCACCCTGGAGAACAGGATTCATGTCCCTTGTGAAAACAAAAATAAATGGTGTGATTTTAACATCACTGAACTTCTGTGCATCATGTTTTGTGCACCTCATTTTTACGTAACTATGTCACTTCCAGCATTTATTTATGTTTATTCACTTTTATAACTGTCTTTATAGCATCTTACCCTTTGCCCTAAACCTGGAGCCAGTGGTTTTGTAGCCTTAATTCAACGAAACTGCAGCCTTTTTTACATGTATCTATAATGACATGCACTATTTCTTAGAACAATCCGCTCTGTTCCGTGAAACGCTCATATATGTTGTTATGAAAAACAACCTATTCTGTCGTTTAGGTTGATTATTTCAGAAGCATTTGTCGTGTAATAGTTGAAGGTGACACCTTTGTGGTGACCCTAAGTTGACTATTACACAATTTGATCAAAGAAGCCAATTAAAACTTCAACCGGCAGGATCATGCAATTCAAGCTATATGAGGGTGCTAAATGTCTAATTTTACATACAATTTCTCCAAATGAATCACAGTATATAGTCTGTTCGGCATTAATATCAGACAATTAATTATAGTCATTAAAAATGTGAAGTTAACTCATGTGCTTTCAATCAGTCTTGCGTGTGAGTGCGTGTGAATTAAATCACCATTCTTGTCTGCATTATCCAAATCTGTGGGCCCATTGAAGACTTAAAAAGGCTAAAAAACAACAGCATAAGCCGACTGTTGTCTTTGCTGTTCTATAGATAAATAAACCTTAAACACAAGGGGATTAATGAGGACGACGGACAAGACTTGATGAGAACGATTCAACTGTAAACATTCTCACACGCTGTAAATGTAAAAAGTCAGAAGGTTTTGATAATATACTGAGTCACTGTGACTGTTTTGACTCAGTTTATTGTTGGGTATTTTGAGCATAATAGCTGCCACTTATATAGAGTAATTCTTTTTAATGGGTGCACAACAAAAGAATTACCTCAAATTCATAGACCATTAGTGATGAGTGCAAGAGGGAGAACACTCGTTGTCTGGAAATAGAAGTACCAAATTACTTTTAATAGCTGGGGAAATCCTTTATCTTTAGGTAATATTTCAACACAATAACCTTCTAGCAAATACGGTGGAGATAAGAAAGAAGGGCCTGTGATTTATTAAACCACTGTATTTTCCACCAAACTATTTCCAACCAGTTAATAAGTACAGAATTAAAGTAGTAGAGAACATCCAGCACTCATTACTCAAAAAAGAAGCTGCATTGTACTTTATTTATAAGCAGTACTCCCAAGGTGCAGTAATTTGTCACATCATTTATTACATTACTTTTCCAATAGCTAAAATGTATGTCTATGCCCATAAGAATGAAGACTGTTTTCTCTTCTAGGCTGTAATTGTCTTCCCTGTCTGTTTAATTTAATGCATCATTTATATCATGCATGTTAAAGTAGTGTCACATAGGGCTGGGCGATATTGACCAAAAGTCATATCCCAGTATAATTAGGCTAAATATTGATATACGACATATATTCCGATATTGTTATTGCAGTGAGAGTGAGAGCAAATGTTCAGTCAAAGTCAAAGCCAAATGACACTTCACAAGTAGTTTTATTAAAACCGTTAATTTAACTGAACATAAATACTGTATAACAGGAGTACCTTTAAAAAAATTAAATAAATCAATGCTCCATAAAGTGCACATTTAAATAAAAAAATATCTCAAATAAAAATAGCCTATACAATAAAATAGGCCAATGTTTTTCTTAAGTAAATATATCTATATGAGAAAAGAGTAATGAATATTACAAAATAACTAAATATGACAAACCCTAGTAAGGGCAGCATTTATATATATAAAAAAGAAAAAAAATGATATGACCCTGCCCTTGTGTCACATATGATTCTGTTAATACTACCTGGATTTTCTATAATATACTGAGAAAAGGTCAGATTTAAAGAAACAGTATTGAATATTGAAGTGAAAATATTGGCTTTTTCCACCTTAAATCTACATTTATCCTGTTCTGTCCTAAAAAACCCAGTGGTTGATCTTTACCACTCAACTATGTATAGTAAATGCTCTCTTTGGGAGCTCGCATTAAAGAGGCCGACATAAAGAGAAACTGAGAGAGAATGTCAAGGCCATCAGAAGTGTAGCGATATTGAAGCGGTGGTATCGATTGAGTATAAGCAGATGAGAGGAGAGCCGGGCTGTGATGCTGGCTGACAGATACATTGAATCGCCCCCAGCACTTCACATATAGCAGCATCACCAATCGGCCGTGCACGCATACTGATTACACTTGATACGCATTTCAGCTACGAAGCCGAATCCAAAGCTGTCTGACTTTCTGTCTACAAGTCCATACCTCCATCCTTTTATTCATTATCCAGCCATGCGTCCATGTCAAATCCATCCATATCCACCCTTCTGTCAACGTGTCCAGCTTCCACATACATTATCAGGCAGCACACGTGTCCATCTGTTCCCACTCTCCTCTTTATTCCCAAAGTCCACCAGGCTCAATCTGACTTGACACATACTTCACATCCCACGTGCATTAACATTCATTTAGTTGCATAATGAAAAAGAATGACACTGTGCATCAGTGTCTGGTTTTTCTGGGATGTCTCTTTCAGGACACGTGTGAGAAGCTTCATTTACATCAGAACTGTTAATGCCCATGGAACTGCAATCACAGCAGGACACTGAAAGACAATTTATGATCACATTTTACATTGCCAGGCAATCATTACTATGACCTCCAGAGTCATACGGCTCCAAGCCAGAACAAAACCAAGATCTCTTACCCATTGCAAAGAACCCCCGTGACATGTCATATGAAGACAAATGTGTGATTGATTTGTCATATTGAAAATGAATGAAAGTCTCTTTATATCCGAAATGGAGCTGCTTGAAAGATGAAAGACAATTTCAAGTAATATGTTCCGTCCTCTCATCTCCTCTCTTTAAGTCTTATTAAACCGACACTGTTTATATTCTGCTTTTCTTTGTGACGGCTCACAGGGGTGGAAAAAGTCAAGTGTACGGATCACAATCATATATTTTTCTCTCCTCTTCATTTCTCTCAATTGTCTCTTCCGTCGCCTCCCTGCTACTCTTCATCTCCTCTCATCTTTTTCATCTCCTCTCATCTTCACTCCATGCAGTCCTCCATGAAGCCAAGCTTCAGTCTGGTGTCACAAGACGGTAACGCGTGTATGTGTGTGTGTGTTACTTGTCTAGGTTTGACGTACAGATACGTGTCCACTACCTGACTTTGGGCCACCTTGTCATGTTGCCATGTTTTGCCATGATGATCATTGTAACCAGTGGTGGAAAAAGTATTCAGATCCTTTAGTTAAGTAAAAGTACTAATACCACACTGCAGTAAAAGTCCTGCATTCAAAACTTACTGAAGTAAAAGTACAAAAGTATCAGCATCGAAATGTACTTAAAGTATCAAAAGTAAAAGTACTCGTTATGCAGAATGGAACCACTAACATTGTTTTATACATTCCAAATATATTATTTGTTATTTGTATTGATGCATGCATTTATTTTATGTTTATTTTAACTTCGGACTCATTTAAACTACTTACATTTAATTTAAAAAAAAGTCTAATCACTTTAAATTGATGTTTCATCTTAAATCTTGACCTGAAAAGTAACTAAAGCGGTCAGCTAAATGTAGTGGAGTAAGAAGTACAGAATTTGCCTCTAATTATAGTTGAGTAAAAGTTTAAAATAACAGAAAATGGAAAAACTCAATTAAATTACAGTACCTCAAAATCCTACTTAAGTACAGTACTTGAATAAATGTTAAATTTGTTACTTTCAACCACTGGTTGTAACCTATCACTGTGATGAAAAGTAAACTGTCATATAGATACATTTTCATCTTGAATGTGGTTTCAGGGGCTCTTTTGTTCCTTAACGGGTTATGCTTCATTTTTCATGTTGTCAGGCAAATTGTTGTCATGAAAATAATGAAATATAATATTGTTATTTTTGGTGGTATCAGTGGCAATTTATTGAGTTTACACAGTTTAGTTCTATGTGTAGCACCATATAACAAAAAATGAAAAACCATGCCATATATATACTCTATACAGTCCTATTTAGGGTATTGGTTCTGATGACATCATTGTTTAATCACAGTTGATGTCATGCTGTAATGGTAACCATGGTGACGTGGCTCTAGTAGCTGTTGTTTTTATGGCTGTCAAGACATCATGATGTTAATAAAGTTAGGTCATGCTGTGCAGGGGCTCCAGGCTGTGGTGCACCATGGGATTGATTGATGACTCTGTTGTCAGTTCAATCTAAGAAATGCATTGGAAGAGGGAGGGAGGGATGAGTGTAGGACAGAAGAGGGGAGGGAGAAAAAGGGGGAGAACAAAATGGATTGGTTAACAAAAAGGAGCAGAGAGGAAGGAAGAAATGAGGTGAGTGAGAGGTGCAAGAGAGATGGCGAGAATTATGAAGTCCAGATAAGAGAAAATGGTTGACGTGTAATGAGTGAGGGCAAGGACCGAAAGACAGAGGGAAGGAAGTGACTAAAACATTTGACAAATGGCTAATGAAGATGGAAGGAAAGATGAAGAAAGGAAGCATGGACAAAAATAAGGGAAGGAGTGAAATGCAAAGAAAGGCTGAAAAAGGGCAGGGATGTGACAAGAGGCTGTGTGAAAAACAATGATAAATAAGATACACCAAACAGGGGAACTATGGGGGAGGAGAAAATAATATTTTGTCACAATGCTGAGTTGTATTGATAGCCATGCATAGCTGTGAGTGAAATGAGACACAAGATACACAAGAAAGACGATGAGAATTGAAGTCAGAAAAGTGACCACACACAATGAAAAGGTCCACTGACTTATTTTTAACTCAAAGCCAGTTGTGGATGTTTATTAATATTTATTGTAACACCAAACACCCTGTATGTGCAAACCTGCTTAGCAATAAAACTGTTTCTGATTCAGAAAAAAAAGGTTACTTGGTTTCTTGGCTCATTTTCATGCCTTTGAGAAACACCCATGCAAAAACATACACCCACCTACACACACACACACACACACACACACACAGATATACTGTATGTGTGCACATATTGATTTGATACATGCAGGGAAAAAATGATCAGCATTTCAGGGCACCACGGAAAGCTCCAGTACACACACAGCAACCATAACAGCACACAGGTACACACACACACACACACTGTTCTATTGATCCAGTGTGGATGCTGAATACTGAGATACAATTATCAGCAGCCCATTCTAATGTTTTATCCCGCAGCAGAACTATTGATTCATATTCATTGTCTGCAAAGACTGAACAGGTGCACCCAAAAAGCGCAACAGATGAACCAGCTGAGGATGTTGAGGGAGAATTTCTTGACTGTGAAAAGGGAAAACAGCATCAATGTATTTGCCCACTTGACAAACATTAAGCCCTTTCCAGTTGGCATTAATATGTGTCTCATATCCAGCTAGATACAAATTAATTGGATTTCACTGAGACCAATTATTAGATGCATATTTGCAAGCCAAGAAACAGAGTGTGATATATATCATGTCCTTTCATCACCTCCTTTAAATCTGATATTAAATTCTGTTTTTCTTGTTCCCTTATTTTTAACAAATATATTGCTATTGCTATTCATGCTTCATAGTTAATGCAGCCAAACATATTTCTGTGTATCTCCGGAGATGTTTTGGTTGATTGAATCCTCATTGCATCTTGGGTGCATTTCCGCCTGGATTTGATGCATTTTAGCTCTGTCTTATCAAAGTTCAGTCACCCAGTATCTGTGTTAATTCAGGTGGAAAATGGCTCCTGAAGTGTAAAGGAAAACACGCCAGTCGGATTCTCTAACATACCATCATGCTGTGGCACTGGTCAGACTGGTGTTATTGGAGTGAGACCATTAGCTCTTAGTTGATTTTCCTGGGGTTTTCATATTTTCACCTCTTGATTTGCCTCTAACAAGTTTCTGCTAAGTGAGATGCTTTTCAAGGTTCCATATTGTAAAAAGTGAGATTTCCATGTTTTTATTGATTATAAAGCAGCTTTAGCTGCAGTTGATGGAATTGATATACACATCAATTCCAAAATGCCTCAAAACAGTGAGATTTTGAAGTTCTGAAGGTGTTTACACACTGTCATAACATCAATAGCTCAATAAGACTTTAAACTGTTCTGTGTAACAGATACAGGACCCATGTGGAGACACAGATTACAGTGTGATATTTGCTTCTGAGGCTCTTTCGCTGAAAACCCAACAAAAGTTGAACAGGCCAAGTCTGCATTTTCTTTTTTTCCCGCAGGCCAAGCGAGAGTCAGCATTTTTGTTTCCCATCAAGGCTTGTTGATATCATCATGTGAGACTATATGGAGAAAAAGCATTGAAGGCGCGGGGGATCAACAGTCAGAGAGGTGTTAAGGTCATGCAGCCTCAGCAAATAAAGACATAATGTGTGCGAGAGAGAGGTGCAGAAGCAAGATAGGAAGTGAATTAGGGAGTGAGATGGGGGTTTGAGGTAGAGCGAGCAAGGTGGAGAGAGGGAGAGAGAGAGTTAGAGAGTCAGAGATGGACAGAGATAGTAGTGCCTTGCAGCCAGTGTCCATATCTCTTGCCACCAATGACTCCTCCTGCTGCACTACAACTAATGGACTCTGTCCTCTTCTGCCGTCTTATCTGCTCCTTCTCACTCTTTCTCTCCCCCTTTCTCTCCATCCTCCCTTTCTATCTCTTACTACTCCATGCTGTGCTATCTCTCCACTTCACCACTCCACCTCTATCTCATTTTTATCATGCTTCAGTCTTTCTCTTATACACTCATCCCTGCGTACTCACTTCCAAACTTTTCTATGTCGTTGTGCTTTTTCCTCTGTATTTTAACATGTTGGTTCTGTTTCCACCGGCCTACCATTATGACTAAAACCCAAACAGTTCACTCTCTCCTTTCTCTGACTTATCTGTCTGTACTGAACTGATGAAAAAGGCGAGGGAAAACCATGCCGTTCATATATTTTCTTTTTTTTCTCCTTGAGATATTTCCTGCAGTGCTTGAATCTCTTTGAGCTGAACAATTGCAAATGTTTACTCCAAAATGAAAAATATCCAGTGAGAAATAATAAAAGAACAAATGTTAAGTGAACAAAACTGCTCAAGTAATCTCAGTTGACAAATGGCAATGATTTTGGTCCAGCTACTGTATTCAGAATAAATAAATCACATTTCAGGAAAGGAAATAACCTCAAAATTGGTGCACAGAGATGAAAATCTCAGAGAAATGTAAACATGAGCTAAATTAACCATTCTTGTGTCCCTTTCAGATGACCCAGGAGCAGTACATCCTTGCAGCGCAGCCCAACCCGCTCCACCAGCGGGGGGCGTCGGTGTGCGGCGCCCAGGTTTACCCAGCAGTGGGAATCTACGGCTGGAGAAAGAGATGCTTGTACTTTTTCATCCTCCTGCTCCTCGTCACCATGATCGTCAACCTGGCGCTGACCATCTGGATCCTCAAAGTCATGAACTTCACTCCGGTAAGAGGCGTGCGGCTGTGTCATTTATATGCCAGGGTGTTATATGGTTTTGTGTTTATGTGGGAGTTTATGGGAAAAAGAGGTGGTTTAAAAGGTTTGCTGTAATGTATTGCAACATGAGAGCGATGATAAAATCCACAGTTTCAATGGCAATGTCTGCATGTGTGTGCACTATAGTTGCACCAATATATCAAGTGGATATCCTTTTTTTAACCCTCTGGGGTCTGAGCCTATTTTGGCTGTTTTTGAATACTTTTGATTTTGCCCTTCATGTACCACATACAAAAATGTTTACTATACCTATATTTGGTATTATTTTCTTATTTTAACCTACTTTATCAACATATTGAGCCCAAAAATCATGAAATCCGAGTTGAAAAAATATACTACTTACGACAATAGAAACCACAAATATGCTCAATGAGCTGTTTTGGAACTTGAAAATGTCAACATAGGATACAAATATGAACATATAAAAAGATACAAATTTAAATAAAATTAAAAATAATAAAACTATATACAAAAAAGTCCCATAAAAACATGTATATTTATAGGCTTTTTAGCCCTTGTTAGCTGCAACTATTCAAAACAAACTATGTGCGAAATTACACAGAGGGCTACACCAACGCTCAAATATTACTATCAAATCAAAACTATCATATCTTTGGTTTTACATGACCTAGGAATGTCAAACAAAAATTGGGAGAAAGTTTAATGTCTGTACTTTGGAGTGAAGTTGCGCTCCATGTGACCTTGTTTTTTTGTTAAACGTCACGTGATCTGATCAGGACGCCACAATCATAGACCCCAGAGGGTTGAATGATCTCATCCAATTAATAGCGTCTACTATTTCTGAACATGAAGTTGCATTGTAATAGTTAATGTGTCAGTAGATTGATGGCTTGATGCTTTATTGATTGACTGATCTCTCTTTATTCAAACATGTTAAAAATTAACAAAATATTTATAATAATAATAAAAATATATGTTAAAATAAATTAAATTGAATGAAAACAACAACAAACAACAACATTACTATTTTCTTATTATTATTATTATTATTTTGTCTATAACAATAGACAAAATAATAAAACCCAAATAAATATTTCATGTTGGAAAAGATGTTAGAAGAAGTGGAGACCACTTATCAGGTCCTGTCCCTTCTGTTTGTTTTTTTTCCAGTGAACCTTTAACCATACATTGTTTGGCTTTCCGCCTCTGTGTTTTCTTTACACTTCAAAAAATATAACATTGATTAGTTATTCAGAACTTAAGCCATAAATAATAACATAATAACATAACATGACATAGTTCTGTGCAATTAAAAGACAGAGGTAAAGTTCAGGTAAAATCAGGAAAGGCTCTCCGATAAAAGTATGTTTTAAGAAGAGATTTAAAAGAGATCGCTGACACAGCCGACCTGCTTTCCTCGGGCAGGTTGTTCCAGAGCCTCAGGGCCCTGCCTGCCAACGCTCTGTCCCCCTTAGTTTTCAGGAGACCTCTGCCCGAGGATCTCAAAGTACGGACTGGTGTGTAAGGTGTTAAGAGGTCAGAAATGAAGCAAGGAGTGAGGCCATGAAGGGCCTTAAGGTAATCTTAAAATCAATTTTAAAACATACTAGGGGCCAGTGTAAGGACGCTAAAACAGGAGTGATGTGATCATGTTTCTTGATTCTGGTTAAAAGTCTGGCAGCTGAATTCTGGACAATCTGGAGTCTGTGAATGGACTTTTGATTCAGGCAGGTAAAAAGGCTGTGATGAGTGTGATGAGATAAAAGCATGTAAAATGGTCTCTGTATCTTTAAAAGTTAGCATAGATCGTATTTTAGAAATATTTCGAAGGTGATACAAACAGGATTGCACAAGGTCTGTGGTGTGTTGTTGTTCTTTGTGACATGAGTAATATTATCATATATATGATATTTAATATTATTCTTCAGCAGTAATTTCCACACATACAGTCGTGGAAAATGTTATTAGACCACCCTTTTCTTCTATGTCTTGTTTTTAAATGCCTGGTACAACTAAAGGTACATTTGTTTGGACAAATATAATCGAGCCATTTTCCATGGTTTTCTTGATAATTATTTTGGTTATAATCAAGAAAACCATGGAAAATGTCTAGATATCAGCTCTTAAATTAAGCTCTTATGAGATATTTTTCTTGTCATCATTATATTTGTCAAAACAAAAGTACCCTTAGTTGTACCAGGCATAAAAATGAACAAGACATTGAAGAAAACAATTGTCTAATAATTTTTTCCATGACTGTATGTATCAATGATTTTCTTTTCATTTTTATTGTTTACATTTTGTTACAATCCCTCTATATATCAACATGAAGACTTACATTACCAAATGACATTTCTCCAAAGTTGTTTGTTCAGCCACTTGATGTTTCACATTGTTGATACTGCCAAACCACTTTTTGGTCTTTTTTTGTTGTTGTGTTTTTGTTCCACTGCCTTGAATAGCCTGTTAGTTCAATTAACTGCTAAGGACCTCTAGTGGATGTGTGAGTTATTCCTCCTTTCTGTCAAAAGCAAAGGCAGATGTAGTATAAAGAGCCTCAGCTGAGATTTTTGTCATTTTAAACCAGAACTGCCATCTTTTGCCTGAACCTATTCAGATCTAAGGCATAGCTGTGGCAGCAGCGGTGGAACATAAAACTGTCATAAGATTCATGTTTGTAACCATATGTCTCATATAGAATATGTTGCTTTGGAGGCCAACAACACAGGACATGTTCATTGTTTAGTGTGGTGGTTCTTAGCTATGACTGGTTTTTGCATTGTGGAACAGATCTCTATGAAACACTGAAGTCAGCTGAATCAGTCTAAATAGTCAAAGCTCATTTCAAAACCTCTTTTATTCAATGGCTTTTCAATGTGGCTGACATCCTCTTTTATGCTCTATTGCTCTTATCTTGTGATTTTAACTACGCCCTTATTGTCATTATGCTGTGTTATTGCTTTTGATGTCCAGGCTGAGCCTCCTTTCTCCTTGCATTGTAAGCACCTTTTAGGAAAATCACTTTGCGACACGATTGATTTGTGCTTTTAAAATGCCAAATAAGTACACTTGCCTTGACTGATTGAGGAAGCATCCAGTGAAGCATCCACTGTAGGAAATACTAAATAGTTCTTTGTTTTGACTGGAGAAAGATACTAGCAAAACTATAGGCCAAAGACATCTCCAGTCAATGCTTGCCTCAGTGTGTGTTTACACATCTATTTTCTGCTGAGGCTTTCTGAGCAAGTCATCCAGGGGTTACAGCACCCATACATCCAATATCCCATACTGCCTTGGGGCTCAAGGCAATACACTGTGATAGTATATATGCAAATGAGGCAGAACTTGACCCCTGCAAACCTCTGGTAAAGCCTCGCCACATGCCTTATGTTTCAATAAGTGACACAATATAAGAGAGGTGGGGGGGAAAGGAGGGGCGGGGGCAGCTAAGTATGCCTGAGGGGAGACAGCCAGCACTAAGCATGAAAGAGCACACAGCATTTCAAAGGATATATACTGTGTTTGAAAACAGACTGTTGGAGAGACCAAGACACATGAGGAGGAAAAGGAAGGGATGAAGTAATACATAAAAAAGAAAAGTCCATAAATAGAAGTATAGAAATTAGGTAGAGAAGCTGTTTTTGTTTTGTTCATCGAGTGAGTGTGATACTCAGGTTTGGGGAGTAGCGGAACACAAGTAACATGATTATAATTTATTCACTTGTATGAGTAACTGCATTCTGTTACAGTGCAATTTTAATTGGCGGTAATCTGAAACGTCTCACTTGAAGGGATTATTATTTTTTATTATTTTATTTGATATCTGTTTGAGAGAAAGTAAGTAACATTTTATGTATTAAGTGCTTTTCAAAAAGATTACATTTTAAAGAACAAACAATGAGTATAGCATAAGCCTTACAACATGGTTTAGTAATAGTAGTAGTAGTAGTAGTAGTAACAGTAACAATACATGTTTTTTTGTAGTTGTATTTGTTCAAAATATCATATAAGGCACACATTTCCCACATACATGTCTGAAACAAGGTGCACAGGCAGGACTATGTCAGGAATGTTTTTGGCATGGAAATGTAAGATGCAGACAAATGAGCTCAGCTTGTTGATTTTAAAGTAATCCCAAAAAATGATTCTGTTTGCTACACATTATATTCATATTAATCTCACTTACATTAGTTTCTTTATACTGTATTCATCAGTGACATGTCAGTGAAAAGTAAATGAGTGGAGGTCATGGTAACTGCAACAATGCATGCAGTATGAGTTGCTTTGCATTACTTATAAATGTATTTTTGCTATTTTAATTACACTGAAAGGAATGTGAGTGTAAGGAATAAAAATATAAAAAATGGAAGCCTTTCAGTGAAACTGGATGGATGAATGGCAAGGCAAGAAAGACTATAATCGGAAGACACAATGTTGCTGAAAAGAAAAGAAAAAATAAATAAAAAATGAAAAAAACTACATGCGACCTCTGTTGGCCCTGTATTCTGTCAGCTGTCAGACTTTAGTCTTCTCTTAAAAGAAGTACTGTACAGATTAATATCCTGTGTGTTAGCTGGCAACAGCATCCCTTCAGTCTCATCTCATCCCTCGCAGTAAATGGTGAAGTTTAAAAGAGAGTAGCTGGCAGAGGAGAGACCATATAGTCAACAGAGAAGGGAAAAACTAAGAAAAATAAAACACAAAACAAAAATAAAGTGAGACAGGCAGAGAGAGATCGAAATGCTATGGAGGCCTGGAAGAAGGAACGGCATGGTGTGGGGATGACGGGTTGAAGAGAGAGTGATGTATATAGAAAAGAACAGAGAGGGTTGATAGGGTTGAGTAAGTGTCTGTCTATATATGGTTTAAATATAGTGTCTGAACATCTACACACAGCTTCCCCTTGCTGTCCTCTGCTTCTAAGGTCCTCAGAGACCTGAAGAGGTGTCTATTTCACTGCCTCATGGAGGGGAACTCACTGGATGATGAGCTGACAGGGACAGTCTGGAGTTTGAGTAGCCATGTGAGTTTCTGCCTATCCCCCCAAAAAATATTTTCTAAAAACATACCTCTAGAGAAAACCTGTATACTGTATTCTAGGAAACGTGAGAAAGAGTATATGCAGTATTTCCGATGTCACTTTATAGCTGCTATTACAGTGGAACACATTATCAGGTACTTCATATGTCAAAAAAGATGCAAGTGGTCATTGAGACAACAAGTTCTCCAACATAAACGGCAGAGGACGCCGTGTATCAGTACCACAAATTACAGCATGTAGGCACGTATCATGACTCGCGTTTCAGGGCACATATTAAGGTACGGCTCGCAGTACAATGGTGTGTTCTAAAAATAGCACACACATACGGTCCGCGGTTGTAAAAAAAGACTGCAGGTGGATTTGTGTTGTAAAACCACTGACCTTAGGTACAGGGCAAAAAGCTCATGGTAAGGCGTTATAAAAGACAGTTTAAAACATTTACTGAATATACATAAATTCCGGAAATGAAGTAGTTACAAGGTTCACATGACTGCCACAATTTACATAAATATTATAACTTAAGTTAAGGTGGTTTACTTTTGTTTTCACACAGAGTTCGTTGCTTGTTTGACCCATCCACCACCCGTCCAACTGCTGGAATCCGCCCTTTTAAACTTTGTTTGGCTGTCAATCACTATTATGTCAGCAAGATGGTGGCGGCCACATTACAGTAGACGGTGAAATTCGTAAATATAGCTTGTTTTTCGCTGCCTGTACACATGACCTATACTGACATTTTGACAGGAGGAAAGGCTGCATTGAGAACAACATTATAATTTGTCTTCTCAGAATTTAATTCTCCTCTACAATACTGTCATAGTATGAACAGCTTTTACTGTGCATTTACTATAATTACATTACTTATGAGAAACTAGCCACACAGCCAAACATCAAGCAAGTGCAGCAACACACACAGACAGTAAGCAAGCTTTTAATACTAATAGTCTAAAAGCCAGTCCGTTATTTGCTCTTCTCCTGTTGTATCTTTCTAGGTCACTCTCTCTTTTTTTCTCTTGTTATTTTCCTCCATAACGTCCCTTTGACTCTGCCATAATATCCGCAGAGGCTGCTGAACCTTTGCCTGCTCACCCTGCTCCGGTTCTGACACGACACCAGCCACGATCCCCGCCAGCATTCCCCCTGCTATGAGCCTGAAAATCTCCTCCTCTGAGCGGTTCAAAGCTCCTATGCTAGCGGTGTAAAGACCAACACACTCCTGCTGCTTCAATCAGTCCTGGCAGCAAAGGGCAAACCGAGCAGGCTGACCACAGCTACAGTTAGCAGCTACTGTTACTGGTTAGCCTGAAGCTTTGTGTCCATCAGTAAACTCCTAAATTTGCTCCATAAAATATGCTTCAGTTTCACCAAAAACAGTAAGAGCTAGTGGTGTGTAATGCCATAAAGCCACTTCTCACCAAAACTACATAATGAAAGAACATTTGTGGTGCAGATTGGAAATGACAAAGGCAACATTTTCCCTGTTACAAGTCAGTGTAGCATGAAAATGATTTTGAGGCTAAAATTCAGAGGTAAAATAGTTGGTAATAATAGTTATTTTTGCTGTGCTATTGAACCCACTGTGACTCCACACTTGCTGCTGCACTTGTTAAACAAGTGTGCAGTACATTCTCCATACCAACACGTAGTGATATTTGGTAGAAGCTTAATCAAAAGTGTCACATAACAACTGTATTAGCATTTCAAAGGATGTTTACAGCTGTGTTTGACTGCATTAAGCTGTAAAATAGACCTTAAAAAAAAGAAAAGATCACAAGAGTGAGAGTGATGTTTCCTCAAATACTGCTGTTTCCAACAGAGGTATGCAGGAAAGGTTCGCAATCAATCAGTAATTAGCATAATTAGCATTCCTGGTGGATAGTAAACAGTATAACCTTTATGCGTTTGTATCACAAACTCCAATAAAAAAGTATGAAAATGAGCACATAAATAAGTAAATTAAGCTGAAATGTTGGCGCACATCCTTCTTCCCACTGTGCCTTATATTAAAATCCCTACAGGCTTTGCAAAAAGACATGGCCACCATCCTGCTGACTATCAAATACTAATGGAAACTGTTCAGTCCTGCTCTGCTTAATCATCTGGGAGATGGCTTTGAAATATGGGAAAAAGCTAGGAAAAACAGTTGGCAGATATGGTTACATCCAAAATAAAACGATCTTGTTCCTGTTTTCCAACCGATTAATTTGATTTATTTTAGTTTAACTTGCATTTTTAATTCATACAGCCGAGAGAAACATGAAGTTCATGTCTGTGATAACATTTTTGCAATAAACTTCTACTTGGCTCCTTTGTCCTTTTCCCTTGTTTCATTACGATTCTGTATCATTCAAGAGGAGAAGGGGTAAAGCATACTTTTATCTCGAGTCCTGTGATGTGCACAATAGAGAGCAAACTATTGGAGGCAGAAAGTGCCACTCCTGTTATCATATATTGAACAACATGATTAATTAAGTTCCTTGGAGTCCTTTAACTGAGCGTTCACATACAAAAAAGTAGGCTGTCTCTCATCTTTCACTTTCACTATTTGTATCTTTCGGTGCATGCCTTTGGTGCATGCATCATTAAAAGATCCAATTGGACCTATATTTTTACTTTTTCATATTTTTACTTTTTATGCAACATATTTTTGGGTTGCAATCAACACAAGTACAATTGTTTCATCTGAGGCGTCACATCAAGTTAATTTTCCTCAGTTTGTTGTTGCGCTGCTTGTTGCCACTTTGCACCTTCACACCTCTGATGCACAGGCGTCCTTCTGCAGCAGATTTCAATCAGAAACATCCAGCTGCGTTCTGTTTCTGAACACTACCTAAGGCTTATCATTATTATCAGTCTTAACTGAAAGGCAAAGAACATCAAAAATAAGATATCTCACTCATGCAAACACACAAACACAAACTCCTTGATCATTTCTCATTTCAGATCCAGCTATAGGGAATTGCAGCTTCTACGGCTCCAAGATTGTCATTTCCATTTATCACCATCCAAATCACGTCGAACCGGCTGCAGCATAATGAAGGCCTTTCTCAAACTTTTGTTTTGTTTGGAGTTGCCAGATGCGATTCTCATTGTGATGGTGTGGGGAGAAAAAGAGATTTGCTTTTGAAGAGACAGCTTTGGCAGTAAATTGGAGAGGAGGGACTTGTGGGGATAGGAGTTTACGTGTGTGTGTTCGTGTGTGAGTGTGTGTGAGAGAGAGAGAAACTGAGAGAAAATATATGTCTATGTGCCAGCAATTATTCAGCAATTGTTCATGGTGATGTGTATGTCTGTGAGTGTATGTTTGAGTGTGTGCCTTTCTATGTCTGTGTGTGTCTGTCTTTACCCGTGTGAGTGTGTGTGTGTGTGTGCATGCGTGTGTTTGTGTGTGTGAGTGTGTGTATGTGTGTGTGCGTGTGTTTGTGTGTTTGTGCATGTGTGTTTGTGCGTGTGTGTTTGTGTGTGTGTGTGTGTGTGTCTGTGTGTGTGTGTTTGTGCGTGTGTGTGTGTGTTTGTGTGTGTGCGTTTGTGTGTTTGTGCATGTGTGTTTGTGTGTGTGTGTTTGTGTGTGTGTGTTTGTGCGTGTGTGTGTGTGTGTGTTTGTGTGCGTGCGTTTGTGTGTTTGTGTGTGTGTGTGTGTGTGTGTGTGTGTGTGTGTGTGTGTGTGTGTTTTTCCCTCTCCTGAGTCCTTTGGGCTTTCACTGCAGAGAAATTCAATTTCAGTTGTCACTCACCAATCAGCCTGCTTAATTCCTGGTCTGGACTAGACTATGGTGTGTGTGTGTGTGTGTGTGTGTGTGTGTGTGTGTGTGTGTGTGTGTGTGTGTGTGTGTGTGTGTTTGAGCATTGCAATTTGTGCAAGGTGTGTATAGCACCTACCTGCTTAAACCACGTTTGCTGTTCTGCATGCTGGCATAATGACCTCGCACAATATGTGCATAACATTTGTTGAATGCTCCTCTTGCACACTGAAGTCATAAACAAGATGTGATTTATCAACGTTCAGAATTTTATTTCCACTACAATGAACTCTGCCTCCGCTAACACAATATGGGTGTCAAAATGTCCTCATGGCGACAATTACCAGGAGCTGTTTTTATAGCAACATTTAAACTCAGAGGAAGAAAGATTCTTGTGTTTAACTCTGTGCAGCAACTTTGGTGGACTTTGAATTCATAACCACATCAAACTGATAAATATCACATCAAAGTGATAAATGTTAGAAGAATAACGATAAAACTGCCACTGGTGTGTGTAATTTCTTTCAGCATTCTCAAATGTAGCCGACGATTGTAAACTTTTACTGGCAGTATGTGAAGTGTGCTTCTTTAATTTTTAGATCCTGATTGGCTGCCAATCAGAGGGGACATATAATAAAACTTTATTCTTGTGGCACTTTTGAGATCTGAATTACAGCACGCTTTAAAGATGATAAACAACAATTGGAAAAGCAATAAAAATGACCAACATTAATTAGAAATGGGGTTTATTGCTGCATAAAATAGAGTTGCATCAGGGGAATGCAACAGGAATAAAAACATATCAGCTTATGGGTAGCTCATAACACTGAGGCAAGAGGGACAGACACAGTCAGTGTTTATCTCTCTAGGTCAGTGTCTCTTTATGGATGCCTCAAAAGTATCTTTAAAAATGAACAATAGTTTAATTGAGCTCCTCAATCCACCAATCTACTTTGAATTTAGAGTGTGTAAAATTAACCAAACTTTTTAGGGGCATCATATCATATCCAGCATGATTTATAATAGCCTTCAGCCACACTGGCCTTGGTTTTATGCAGTAGGTACATTAAGATCTGACATAAATACATGTATGTGCAAAGAGCATTACATTGCTGTGGGGGAAAAGTAAGGACAAGAGAAAGAGTGGGTGGAGTTGTTAGCATAAACTCTGGATGCTAGAAGGATCACCATAGTACAAGTTTCAAATTGTGCAGCTTTATATCAAGCATTAACCTCTTTTTCTGCCCTTAAGCTCGGTTCAGATTGAAAGTTTGTGACGAGACAAGTCAAAATTTGAAACTACTTGGGATGCATCAGCTTGCAACTTTCTTAAACCTGCCAGTTCTCTGTACTTCCATTCTATCTGGAAGAACTTTTTAACCTATTTTTGTAGCTGGATATAATTTGTTCTTTATAGAAATATGAATGAGAGCATTGAAAGAAATATAATGGCTACAGTTGAATTTGAATAAATGACAAAATGGTGGGGAGAAATAAAAGTGAAAAAAAAGACAGGGTCAAGAATGTGGAGCCTTCACAGAATACCCAGAGGCTTATGCAAATGTCTGCCATGTGTCATCCAGACATGGCTGTTACTCACACAAATTGATGGGGTGATCGTCTCTTTCCTCCAAAACTCTGCCGTTTTTACCAGCTGAAAGTTTGCAACTCACTTGACTTGCTGACTTCAGTACAAGCTGACTAGCTGTTGAAAAAGGTGACATGCGTTCAGAACTGGCGAATTGGCAAGCTGAGTGGCAGGTGACACCACCAGCCAACCACAGTCAAGCTGAGCCAGGGCAGTTCACACCGCTGCTACTTTTCCTCCTTCCCTCCTGCTTGTGTTATTTTAGCATTCAGTTACATGAATAAATATATAATTAAATCAGACTGAACTCCAGGCAAATGAGGCAGGGAAGGTACAACACTTTTAGCCTGCCAAATTCCACCCAGCTATTCTTTGTATATGAAGACCCAGCTTATTTAGTTAATTACTTATAATGCCTGCAAACCAGAGTGGAACGTGGGTGTGCAGGTGAATGGAAAAGTTTGTGTGGCTGTTATTTATTAAATCCTCCTCCCTTGTGTTCTCTGTTTCACACCAAACTACCAACAGGAGTTACAACTGGCTTGATGCTCAGGTCCCCAGGACGCCTTGTTGAGATAGAGGAGGTGTGCACAGTACATTAGTTATTAGGCTACTCAGCACTCTCGGCTCTTTGTTGACATAACTTTGCTTCTTTGCTGTAGTGGCTAATTTTGCATATTTTCCTCCATATGTGCCCTTTCTTTGATTGCACATGTACTTTTACACTGTATTTAAACACACTCTAATGCAAAAAGCTTAGATATATCCTTAACCATTATGCCCTCCTCAAATTTACTACCCTCTCATGACCTCCCTGGCCAAAAAAGGCCACACACAATAACTGCTATTAAATCATCATACATCAATGTTTTTTCAGAAGTTTTCCCCATAAATCTCTTAAACAACTTCGGACTTGTTCAAAACTACCTACACATTAAATCATTTGCATGATTTTAACCCTTTATACACCAGTTTATATATTTGGATTTTTCCATAATTTCTTTCAAAAACACACACACACACACACACAAACACACACACACACACACACACATATATATATATATATATAATTAATATTAAATTATACTACTCTAAGCTGAAGTTTCTTTCACAGCAAAATGTCACTAAATCACAGTGTCAAGGTGATTTATTTCAATGCACGTCTTATTACCTTACTGTTTCTTTAAAAGAAAAAAAAGTAACAGAACTTGACCGAGGAGGGAGATCCATCTTTCTCTGTGTTGAGCATTACCTCACTACTGTTTAGCAGACAATTTACATTTGTCATTTCCTTCAGGCTAATGGGCGATAGGTACATGATCTCAATTAGCGAAAGGGGTGCTGCACACTGTCACAGCTGCTCATATGATTCATGTAGAAGAGATATGTGTGTTTTTTTCATAAAAGCCCTGTCGGGTATAGCTTTAAGTTTCTTCATAAACAAACTAATCAGAGGGATCAGTTGGTGGAGGGAGTGGGAGAGAGAGAGTAAAGTGAGGGAGGCGAGCAGTGAGGATAGTGAATGATGCATGGAAAAAGACAGATAGGAGAACGGAGGGAGAGGGAGTGAGGCAAGTGTGTGTATGTGTCTGTGTGTGTGGTTTAAATAGAGTGTCCCATCATCCACGCTCAGCTTCTCCCTCCTGTCCTCTGCCTCTGGGGTCCTTTGGGACTTAGAGAGGTGTCTGTTTCACTGCCTCATGGAGTGGAAGTGAGTGGATGAAGGGCTGGCAGAGACAGGCAGAGTGTGAAGTTTGATGTGTGGCTGTGTGAGTGTGACAGTGCTCATCAGTGTACCGTCACCTCCACTCTCTTCTAATTCAGGGCTCCTTCAGACCTATGGCCTGTAAGCTGTTTTTTAGGTCTCTCTAAAAAATGGTTCGCTTTTAAATTGTCCAAACCTCCATTCATCAACCATATATTCATAGTTGTTCTCGAGGATAAACTACATAGGAAGATAATAAATCTGTTTTAGTTTAAAGAGTGAATCTGACCTCTGACCTCTGACAAATTATCAGGGAACTCCCAATAAATGGCTCTTAATTGGTACCTAAAATGATTGAATAAAAATATGGAAACTAATTTGCCTGTGCTGTTAAAATCATTAATTCAACAAATTATTCTATGTTAAACAAGGAAATACATTCAACTTTATTTATTATACATTACAGGGAATTATGTACTCCACATTACCATGTACTGAATGTGAGGTCAGTCATTAATTTGAAGATAATGGCCAAAAGTGCCAGGGAAAAGGCTGTAGTTGTAATTTAAATGCTATCACAACACGGTTCACTCTGCAGTAATTCAACCATATCTCACTGTGTGTGTTAAAAACTAAATCCACCATAATATGTGATAGCAGCAGATTTCATGTGACCAAGAATGTCCCTATTGCATGCATTTGGTTAAAGGGCATGACTGTCATAATGTGACAGGTCACAGTGGCCGTTAGTGTGTTTGTGTTTGTGTCTATGTGCTGGTGCATGCGTTTCTGTGTGTGAGAGGGTAAAATGTGCTGCTGAAGGCAGTATGAGCTCCCAAACCTGCTGTACTCAGCTACTCGTCTAGACCAGCCACCGTCATTATGGCTGTTCACACCTGCACTGTGTAATTTATTGCTCACGAACACACACACACACACACACACACACACACACACACACACACACACACACACACACACACATTTTTCTCACTTTGTCAGTAACATTGCTGACCTCAGGTAATGGGAGAGTCCAGCGTGAAATACTCTATCCTCCTATGTCACACACACACACACACACACACACCCACACACACACACACACACACACACACACAAACACACACACACAGACGCACAGTGGAGAGGGGTTAATGTGACGTATCCATCAGACTTAGAGTGCTGACACACCTGATGTTAATCGCTTGAATGGTCAGTGAACACACACACAATCACACATACACACAGAGAAAAAAGGGACAATAGAAATGTTGGTATTTGCTCGATTTTAAACTTTTTTTGTGAATGAGAGTCATACGCTACCTCATTAATAATGACTTTATGATGCCTTGACAGAGAATTACATTCGATTACAGACAAATCCATATGGTACCTCAGAGATGAAAAAAAAAGGGTAGGGTCTACATGTCGTTCAGTATGCTAAAGATTGCTTAAGCCACTTATATTTCAATTATACCACTACAGGGGTACAGATTATCTGACTAATATTTCAAACCACATCTGTACATCAATGGTTTACATGCTGTCAGCTTTGATTTTGGGATCCCCATGGCTATTAGGAGTGGACATCAATAGCTTTTATAATATTGACCAAAATCACTCAGTGCCAAGTATATCTCCAGTAAAAGAAAAGTATGGTTTTGCTTGCAGCCAATCAGTGCAACCATTCTTTGCAGCAGCTACAGCCTAGTCTGTGGTGTGGTGAAGCTGAGGGATTGCAATTTTGCTGTGAAAAAAACACTTGGTGCCAATCTGTTTTAAAATCTCAGGGGAACCTTGGGTTTAAAAATAAAAAAACAGAGGCATATTTGAAAGTTAAGAAATACAGCCTCTTCAAAAATGGTTGCAAAATGCTACTAAATGGGCACGGTCTGGAACCCCTACTGGCGCTGATGTTGTGACTTTTTAAATGACATCCAGGTCTAATGGATATTTACGTCAAACAAAACCAAATAGTCTCTAGTGAAAATCCCAAGGTCTACCTTTAAGCTTGAAAGTCCTCCAGGCCAGACAAGAACCACCACAGCTATGAATGTATATCACCCAAGAGAAAAGATAAAACAGAAAAAGAGAAAAAAAAGGAAAACAAATCTCTGGGATCGCCCCTTTAAATCCCCGTCCGCACAAAACAAAGATGTCTTTTTAAAGAGTCAGCAACATTTTCAGTTTAAACTCACTGAGAGAGGCAAGAACTTTAACATTTAATCACTTTGATGTGTATTTTTATGCATCGACCCAAGGGTATTTTTGTGCGTGTGGACGACAACCAAGTAGTGTCTGGGTGAATATGTGACACCTAAATCTGAATCAGTCAGCACTTTAGTCCCATTATTTCCAGTGGCGATATGTCAAACAATGATAAATAAGGAACACAAACACACACAAACAGCTGACCCTTTGCCTGTTTGTACAGCTCTATAAGCTCAGTGTGTGTGTGTGTGTGTGTGTTTGTGTGTGTGTAGCTGGGGGTGTTCCATCTAGCGTGTAAGTGTGTCAGTACTGTATATGTGTATATGTGGCAAAATATCCATCAGTCAGCAGTTTTAGCCTTGTTATCTCCACTGGCACTTTATCAAAGATATAAACAATGATAAATAATGAAAACACACTCATCTTAATAGAGAGAGAGAGAGTGTGTGTGTGTGTGTGTGTGTATGTGTGTGTGTGTGGCTGTTGGAAGAATAGACACTATATACTGTATGTGTTAGGACAATTAAATGTAACATATTAGGATTTACTGTTGCTTTTACATGCTTGCTTGAGTGTGTGTGTGTGTGTGTGTGTGTGTGTTAGTGCATGCACTGAGGTTCCATAAGACACGAAGCCTCGGAGAAACTTGAATCACTCTCAACAAAATCCCTGCTGTGTGGGCATCTTTGCTTGCTTTCTCACATACAAATTACATGTTTACATTTTTGCATGTTCATTATGCACATATTACGTATTCCCTTTGCTTGCTCCTTTTGAAATAAAAAGCACTAAAAGAGTGTTTGTTAGAAAGAATGAGGCAAGGTCGATCAACATGAGAGGAGAAAGGCAGACGAGATGCGCTTCTTTCTCTTGCACAAACAGTCTCTCTCGACTTTACTTTGTGGTATTGATGTGGATAATGACTGCACTGACGACCATGGATGTCTGAACACACAATGCTGTATTGGCTTTTTGACTGAATTTACACAGAAAAAGGCTAACCTTATACTTTTCCTCCAATAGCCACTTAGCAATGACCCATAGTTCAAAGCGTTCGGCTTTTACTCTGATTCTGCTCTCCGAGTTTAAATGCCCAATTGAGTAATTCAGTCGGAGAAACCCATGTCTCGACTTGTTTAAGCTTCTATTCTGCTGCAACCAAAGAAAAATGTGCAACGAAGGTTATCCGTCATACGTACTTCTTCCATGGTGTAATGGAAAACACAACAAAAGCTTTCACATACAACCACTGAGCAACTCACAGAAGAAAATATCTTTATGGGACTTTGGTAATGGACATCAATCGTCAAAGTTGATGGAATGTTGATATATAGACCTAACAACTCGTTGTCAGGTTAAAACTGTTTTTCATTTTTGTTTTCCGTAACCACTACTTTCCCATAGAGATCTATCAAACATAATGGAAATACAGTCATGGCAAAATTATGAGACCACCCTTGTCTTTCTTCAATTTCTTGTTCACTTTAATGCCTGGTTCAATTTAAGGTACATTTGTTTGGACAAATATAATGATAACAACAAAAATAGCTCATCAGAGTTGAATTAAAGAGCTGATATCTAGCCATTTTCCATGGTTTTCTTGATAATCATTTTGGTCATTAGTAATTCAATAATAATAATAATAATTTAATATTTATATTTTTTTCCATGACTGTTAGCACTTGGATTGTGGTCCTCAACGTGACAAAAAATTACAATTGAAAATGTGTTTTTGAATATGGGATGAACTGTCTCTTAAAAACAGATGTGTGTTTTATTATATTTTGTTGGCTATGTTGCTTCAAAGCTCTGTAGAGAGATCTGGATTGGGTACTGCAGTTAACTGACACCAATAGGCCCCTGGGAGGTTGGGGAAATGTATTCAAAAATTACAGAGCTGCTTGCATGGATTAGGAAATGGTTGTCAGTAATACAGGTTGCAAGCACATGGGGTGTACTGACTGAACGGGCTGACTGTCCAAAATCACTGATATGGTACTTTAACAGATGTCTACATGCTGTGCCAGGACACTCCAGCAGGCTGCATACCTGACAAGTCAAATGCACCATGGTTGTCTCTCTCTTCACTGTAAACTCTTTAGCCACCAGTCGACTCGAACATTGTATGTCTTTCTTTAAGCATTAGCAGTATATAAACACTGGGAAGTGTTTTTCCCCCTACGGCTTTAGATTTGAAACCTACAGTGAGCTCACGTCCTTTTATTGTTAGGACAGCCATTACACCTAAGATGTATTCCACAAAGAGTTAAAAGATCCATTCTCTGTTCCATTGTGCATTAAATGATTTCTAGAGGAGATGAAACTCTAATGATCCCCGCGGGGAAATTGGATCATTGCAGCGGCAAATAAGATACAGCAAAGAAAAAGACCAGGTTATAAATAAGTATAGAGAAAATGAGGTGATATCAGACATAACAAAGAGGACAATTACAATACTACAACACTTTCAGTGCAGTCGTATGTATTAGAATGAAATAATTACATAACTGTAGTGTGAAATAAATGAAAAAAATATTCAGTAGGGGGATGGAAATCATGGTGTCAGTACGTATCAGGCGAGTAACATGAATTTAGAGAATGCAAAGAATCAGGTGCAAGGTTGCAGACCGACCAAAGTGCATGAATCTATTAGAGCTGAAGGGAAGAAAGAGTTCGGCAACAGTAATGAACCAAGCTTTAATGTTACAAATCAGCTCTTTTCCACTCCAGGAGCCTTCATCCATTTCATGGAATTGCTCGCCTAGTAAAAAACAGACAAACATATTCTCTAATAGTGGTGTAAGACTAGTGCATGGGCCCTGAGGTGACCATTTTAGACGTCATGGTACGCACTTATTCAACTGTGGAGGCAATACTGTGATACAGGCTATATTGCAGCAGAAACACTGATGCTTGCAGTAATTTCTGCTCCTTTTGTAGACTTGAATTTAAATTTTGTACAGAATTGGCAACGTGAAAACAATGTGTCTGTCGAGTGTGTCTGTATTTTCTGACTTCCCCAACAGTGTCATAGGTCGTCTCACTAATGTCCCATCAGTTTTTTTTTTAGGGGTCACAGTCTCCCAGTTAGATTTTACTTCCATATCAATGATTAAAGACTGAATTTAATAGTTTTGAACCAGGACTTCTACAGCCCTGATTCTTTTGGGATGCTGTGTAAAACAAAATATAAAGAAGATTGCATCAAATTCAGAATCTGTTCCCCATTTGGATAATTAGATATCTTGTCTTTGTAATATACTTAATAGAATGAGGGTTGCAAACGATTTGCAAAACATTGCATTCTCTGTTTATAACATTTTTCATTGTGTCCCAATTTTTGGGGGGAATCAGGGGTGTACTATTAATTCAAATTCAAGAATTAAATTCAAAATGACTTTATTTATCCCAGAGGGGAAATTCAGTTAGTTTGTTAGCTATGGAAGAATGAGTCAGCTTGATGGCTGTGGGAGCGAAGGATCTTTTGAATCTCTCCATCCTGTAATGGAGAGAGGAGCCATTCACAGCTGTTTTTTTGGTCCATAAAGGTTTTGTGTAGCGGATGATCTGGGTATTTCAAGATGGCCCCAAACATCTTGACAGTGCATCTTTCCACTAGGGATGGGCATCGATTTTCGAATATTCGAATAGTCATTAAATCACAAAAAATTGAATAGTTCATCATATCTGGAAAATAAAAGTTATATTACTGGTGCCTTCCGCACGGGGGCAGCGTAGCATTTGATGATACAGTGTGGCGGCTAGATGCCAAGCTGTAGAAGAAGAAACAAACAGGGGAGAGGGTTTTCCACGGCGGGACAAGTTAGCCCCCAGAGGGATTTAGAGACTCTGGAGGTGACGTATGGTTTTCGCTGCCACTAACTGTGCACAGCTGAAAGCAGCATGGCTAATTATGCAGTCGCCACTGATCATAAACATAGTGATGGTAAATTAACAGCATCACTAATTATGTACAGAGTGTCCGGTGCTTTTTACAAACAAACAAAGATCGCTAAGTGAACACCTCCTGCAGCAGCAGCAGCACATAGCTAACTCTTGAAAAATAGTCGGGGTCTGAAAAGTTGCTAAATTTAGCAACAGCTGGGAAGGTTGACGGGGGGTTATTATTGAATATTAATCGATTAGTACCCAACGGTTATGGAATAGTAGTTTTGCCTGAAATGCACATCCCTACTTTCCACCACCTCCTCCAGTGTGTCCAACCTGGCTCCAACCACAGAACCAGCTCTTTTGACCAGTCTGTCCAACCGCCTTCATCTCTGTCTGATGCTGCCTCCCCAGCAGACTGCAGCATAAAACAACACATTACCACCACAGACTGATAAAACATCTGCAGCATCTAACTGTCAAAAGATCTATACTATATCGATATTAGCATAGCAGCTTGAGAAAAATAAGATGTGCCGAAGACATTAAGCTAAACATGTTTTCTTTATGTGTCAGGTATATGGACATTTAATCAACATTTAAGTAAATAAAAGTATCAAATCAGACTGTGTCAGCATAAATCCACTAATAAAGGATTCAGATCAGGATCAAGGCCGTGAAAAAATGATGAGACTTCTCTTATAGATCAAATCAATGTGATGTCCTGCAATAATACAATCTAATGATTAGCAGTTGATTTGAAATGTGGAGGTACGTGAAATTGGCAATCTTTTATATTTCTGTTATATTTAGATGGTGGTCACCATCCTCTTACTTATGTTGTCTTTCTAATCCATTAGGGAGTTTACCTGTAGCATGAAAAGCCATGAAGCCAAAAAGCCAAAAACATTGGGTTTCCCAGTTGTTGAAAGTTTTTGAAAATAGATGTACTGCAACATACTTTGTGTTAGTTACTAAAGTCATTGAATGAGCTAACACAGATTCTGTACTTTTATATTTCCTTCCTGTCTCGACCCCGTATGATCTCTTATTCATGTTGTCTTTTGATTTTGCTTTTTATTCTAGTGCAATAAGGCGACTTGCAGGGTGGTCCTTGAAAAAAGGTTTACTTTATAATGATTTTTAATCTTTTTCACCTTTTTTCTTTGCGCTATCTTTGAAAATAAAAGGTTTGCTTTTCTTTTTTTCTTCTTTTTTTTAAATTCTTTTTTACCTTGGATGGACTCACAATGTTATGATACATAAAGGCCATCCTTGGAAAATGTGTGGAGCCAGGTTAGCAAATAGACCCAGTAGTGCTGTCTGTCTTAGTAATACTGTCCCTTGGAGAGGCCTCTGCTGTATTTTAAAGGACACTTCTATTTAAAAGCCCTCTGTTAAAGTTTTAGAAGCCATAATAGCTTTCAGTGTACTTTTACAAGTTTGGAGGCTATAAAACAATAGGCAACCATAGTGTACCATTGTTAAAGTGGATGAAACGGAAAATGTTTACAATTTATCAAGAATTTTAAGTTAAAGTTTATAATTTGGACTTAAGATCACACAGTCAGATATTTGTTTTCACCAGCAAATGAGCAGAATGTCAAGACTTTGATTCGACATAATTTACCCCTGCATATCCATTCATTCATAAATTCACTGCAAGGTTGAGACAATGTCATTCAGAATAACCGCTGTACAGTAAGTTAATATCCAGAAACAGTTAAACGTAACAGCACAGGTATAATTTATTGGCCAAACGGTTGTTGAGAAAATATTGTTGTCTCTATTGGCTTTGGATCTCAGCAGCAATCTGTGTCTCTCAACTACTGACATTGGGACAAACAGGTCATGTTCACCAGCACATACACACACACACACACACACACACGTGAAAAAAAATATCCATTGAATTTCAAAGGAAGACAGCCTAATGAAGTCTAATTTGATGGAAAACAACAGACATTTCTATACACAGCTTTCTCTCTCTCTCTCACACACACACACACACACACACAGGCAGTGGTCTATATGACCGATGGCCTGTCGGTCCGGTTCAATCTCAGGCCTGGTGATCTAAACTGGTGTTGATTCACGCCCCACTGCTCTCATGTGTGTAATAGAGGACACTGACTTGATGGCTTGGTGTATATGTGTTTACTGTGCAGGTGTGTGTATGTGTACAGTAAATTGTTATACGATTTAAAATTTAAGGACAATGTGTATATTACTCGGCTGGTGTTAGTACACTATGTGCACATCCAACAGTGTGTGTGTGTCTGTATCTCAAGCAGACACACAAAAGGCCCACCAAGGTTGTCTCACACACCTTGTCACCTGCTGTGACAGCTGACAGTCTCCTGCCCTGTCACTCCTCTCATCCAGCATCTATGTGTGTGTGTGTGTGTGTGTGTGCTTTTAACTCACAACAGCAGTGTCCCCGCTCTTCATGCAGCAGTGATGTTCTCTTGAGTTCCGCAATCTTTATGTCAAAAGTAATTGAAAAGTTGCAAAAAAAAAGCAGTCATCCACAGTTTCTATGCTATACAGTTCAAAAATAATTTAACAAAACTTTTCACCATGTACCGTAATCCCTTTACTGTGAATAATCATTAAAAGATTGTCTATGTGTTATACAAACATTGTGTCCCAACTGCAACGTTTTGGATTATTCATTATGTCATTTAAGTCACTTTTCCAGGCATGAATGCCAAGCATTGCTAGTTGTTAGTCAAGTTCAACTTCAAGTTATTTTATCACGACATAGCTAGGCTGGTGAAATCATGGGCTTTACTCAGCCGATTTATCAGTAATAAAATCAACCCAGCTGCAGCACCCTTGCTTGGACCACATGCAAGCTATCCTGTTAATGTGTACACACACAGACTGACATACAGTGACCACCCTTGTTTTCTTCAGTTTCTTGTTTATTGTGATGCCTGGTAAAACTAAGGTACATTTGTTTGGACAAATATAATGATAACAACAAAAAATTTCCATGGTTTCCCTCATAATAACCAAAATCGTTTTGGAAAGAAATGAGGGTGGTCTAATAATTTTTTTTGGGACTGTACATGTTAAACACATACTATTTGCTGTTGAAAAAAGGCAAATTTCCATTGCAAAAAGCAATTTCATTGAATTTAGGCTCCAAAACCACTGAAAGGTTTGGGGCAAAAAACTTCCTGGTAAGACAGGTTAAACAGTAAATTTAAATGTACGTAGATGACAGAAGTGAAGTATTTATGTAAAAATGTGAGGCATGGAAGTTCAGAGATGTTTTAATCCCGTCATTTACTTTTGTGTTCATATGGGGAAAAAAACATGTTCACTGCAAAACAAAAGTGTCTAAAAAGAAAATAAAAACACTAAATTTGAGGGAAATTATCTTGCTGCATGGACAGATAATTTCATTTGACAATATTTCTTAAATTTAGATTATCTGACACTTCTAAATCTAAAGTTTTTTTTTTTGTTTTTTTTTTAAACACATTTCCATACAAGACATACAAGTTAACAAGGTTACTAAGGATAATCAGAAGAAAAAAATGTTTTAAAGTTTTTCTTATCTTGGTAAGAAACAAATAATTTGCAGTGCACTCACTCTGCTCTGGCCAGTTCATTGCTGCTTGCAGCTTTAATTTATCTTATGTTTTAAGAGTTAATTTCTTATTTTAAGCGTTCAACATGCATATTGCTTAATAATCTTAATTTAAGAAATCTTTTGAAATTATCTGTCCATTCAGCAAGATAATTTCCCTAAGATTTTGTGTTTTTATCTTGTTTTTTTGCAGTGTTCTCCTGGGTGAAAGTCCAGGGTCCATCCACCACCCCCTGGTGCAACTTCTGCTTTTTAAACTCCCTCATCCTTCATAATTATACAGCGGCTAGAGGGCGGGGGAGGACAGGCTCAAACGTATATATGGGTCGTTTTTTGCTGCCTGTACAAACGACCTATGGGGTGGTTTTTGATGTCTGCACAGAGCCACTCTCAAGGTGAAAACAATACCAGCCACACACTGTCACAGCTGGTAATCATTAGTTGCAGCTCCATCCTGTCCATATGTTTGATATGCACTTTCTGCTATGGTGATGTGTAGCAGCTGTTCAAGTCGAAAGGAACATCATGAACAAGATCATACGTTTTAAAAGTGTAAATAAAAGTTTGAAAATCCTTTTGGCACCTTGAATTTAGTGTGTACTAAGAGTCTCACCCAAATCTAAGCTAATAAACCCAATATTTTAATGTAATTGTAAAATCACAATTTTCAGTCCTCACTATTAATTTATTCAAATGTTGTTTTTACAAGGCTTTTGTTTAAAAAAACTAAATTAAATACCAGTCAACCAAATGCTTAAAATCCTTGTTTAACTTTAATAAAAACACACTGTTGAAGAATGATTCATTAGTTTTGGGGACCTTCAGGAAGCAAACAGCAGATTCTTCATTATTATGCTCGAGGTCGAATATTTTGGCAAAACAAAAATTAAGGGAAAAGCACATTTGTTTGTGAAGTCCACAGCACCACAAAAAGTTTAGTTTGTTTTTTTCCCCTCACAAAACCTTTCTTGTGTTCTCGAGAAGACATTGCCGACAAAATATAATTAGAAGTATGGCTAAGTGGGTGACTGGGTTGTAAAGATGCACGTTAGTGATTTTAAATACAGTGCACATAATAGTTAATCTAGCTCTGCACAATGGAGCCTGCCTTGACATTGTTGCTGTGGCATATTACCCTGGAAGAAAATGTGCTGTTGCTATGCGTGGGATAACAACCATTTATATTTACATAAAAGTATATACAAAAATACACACAAGCACTGGAACAAAGATGCTTTTCTCTTCCATGCGTAAAACAAAAGCATCTGCTGCGGTCATTGAGTGTGATTATATGCTCCTGCTGTGTATTTACTCTTTTATTATACTATTGCATCCTTAATGACTCGTCTTGCACCAAGCATCTTTACCAACCCCCAACTTTTGCCTCATCTCACCCCGTCATGTTCCTCCTCCTCTCCTTCCTCCTCTTCTCTTCCCCTTTTCTTTTCTTCTCCTACTTCCTTCCCCTTCCAGGGCGCCTATGGCAGATTCCCCTCATCTTCCTTTCATGCCTAATCTTTTTCTTGTCTTTTATCATCCTTCTGCTTTTTCTCCCCTCTACATTCCTGTCTTTGGAGGCTACCCAGCCTCAGTGGAAAATCTCTCTCTGTATGTATGTAGGATAGATTGCCAAATTTCCTGCCTGAAAACAAAGGCGATCAAAATAGATCAGTTTGATTTCCTGGTCCTCCTCCTGTTTTTTTTTCCCCTCCTCCGTTCCCTACGAGGTAGAAGAGGAGGAGACAGGAGTATTTTGTATTTTCTTGTGAGATGCCCTCTTCTGGTGGAGGAGAAGACTGAAAAATGAGGGCACAAAGAGATGATGGGGGTGATGTACAAGTGAAAAACAAAGAAAAAGAGAAAGTTACAGGGTACTGGAAAAAAGGGAGAGTAGAAAAAGAGGAGTAGAAGAGACTACATGATTGCAGGTGAGATGACGGGGAAGAGAGAAGATGAAGAAGATGATAGAGAAAACATGGAGACTGGGGAAAGTGAAGAGAACAAAATGATAATTTGTGGATGAGGGAGCCAATATAAGATGAGGTGATTAGAGGAGAGGAAAAAAGTTCTAAAAGTGATGATCTGATTGCATCTATTGTATCTATGGAAGAAACCCGGTGAGAAGATTACAAAGCATTTGATTTCAACTGGCTCTGTAGTCAACTTCCTCTGTGCTTCCTTTGTTTTGCTCACACAACACACACATACAATACACACACACTCAGGTCCCTCGGTACATTATTCCTAATCAGCAGCATGTTATTGCCATTATTGTCTCCCACATGGTGTGACTTTAATTTCTTAAAGGAAAGTTGTATTGGCCACAGTGTAAGTCCAATAAGGAATTGATCTTGGTGCAGAGCCACTATTAACATGGCAATTTTGTTCAAACTAGACAGAAATCAAAGCTTTTTTAAGAGAGGTAAAGTTTCTGCCTCACCTTATGTGCATCATGTTTTCATGTTACTGTGTCACTCTCGGTAGCCACATCACCCTCATAACTACTTCACTTCTGGCAGTTCTGTACATTAATTTGCTTTTTAACTGTCTTTTAAAACGCCTTCCCGGGAAGTTGTTTGCTCTATATCTAGATCAGTGGCTTTGTAGATGAAATTTAAAGAAACTTGAGCCTCTTTAACAACTGCAAACTGTATAATGACGCTTTTTTTAGAACGATCTGTACCGTGGCTCATATGGGTCACTTTGACAAATGATTATACAGTCATGGAAAAAATTATTAGACCACCCTTGTTTTCTTCAATTTCTTGCTCATTTTAATGCCTGGTACAACGAAAGGTACATTTGTTTGGACAAATATAATGATAACAAAAATAGCTCATAAGAGTTTAATTGAAGAGCTGATATCTAGACATTTTCATGGTTTTCTTGATAATTACCAAAATCTTGATAATTAAAATGAACAATAAATTGAAGAAAAGGGGTGAAACTTAAAACTTTTCTGTCATGTAGGTTGTTGATCTTGTTGTTCTTGACTTTTAGTGAAATACTCTCCAACAGCCTTCAACTATTGTCTTTCAGAAGTGCACAAAGCTTGTCTTTTTCAACATTTTGATGTTTTTAATTTACAATTCAGTTATGAGCTGACAGACTTCAACAATAATTTAGCTCTATGCTTTGTACATACTGTAAATAATTAGGAGCAACTACCCAGAAAGGCATAAACAAAGAAGTGGAGTAATTGAGAGTCAGAGGTGGAATCAGCAATTTCAGAACAACACAGTGTGAAACACACAAACCTCAGGCAAAGTCTGTCTAAATCTTCTAGGAATTTAGTCATTTATATAATCAAAACAAAATACACAGATGCAGTGACTTGACCCTGGTTTATAAGTTAGTGAGTGTATCTTCTGACTGCTGATTTATTTTAAGATTGTGACATTTACAAACCATGTTCAATGTTTGGATTACATCCAATGGTTGTGTAAACCTTTTTTTGTAGAGGTGGTGGACACATTTATCTCCTTGACTTTTAAAAGAAAGAAAAAGGAAAAACTGTTTAAGTGCTGTAGACAGGAGATTTCTCGATACGGATGATTGATGATGATTGATGGTTAAAGAATTAAAGAATGGTGGTATCAAGAGGAATTCCTCTTCTTTTGTCTTTGTATAGGATGGTAGGTTGACATTTATTGTCTATTGGTGTCTAATGGGGATTCCCTTCATTTGTTGGGAAGCTGTATTCAATCACAGCTGCTGTGACATAGAGGGAAGGAAGGTTTTGCCCCGTGGACCATGTGAGCACATAAATCTTCCAATCTTTTTATGATTTATTCCATTTCAGGTAAAAGCTAGCCTCCAATCCTACATATTTCAGTTTTTGAAGTTGCGGTCACCTAATGAATCAGAGTAGTATTGCTTTTACTCATCTTGGATAGCTTAATCACATTGCAGGAATACCAATGAGGACTTGGAATTTATGTTTATGATTGTGGTGTGACAAGTATCTAATGTCTAGAAACAATAGAAAACATGACCAATAAGCACAGCAAACTGAGAAGTATTAGCTATTGGAAGATGTTTATCACAGGTGCTTGTGTAGAAGTACCTGTTGTATAACACGAGTTACATGTGTGTTAGTAGATCGGTTTCTGCCAAATGTGTCAAGCTATACTGGATAGATAAGGTTAAGTTGAAAAGGACTGTTTACACGTGAGCTGCTCTTGTCACCAACACTAGAATCCATCTCTCTCCGTTTCTAATTTATCTTACTTTCGCACTGTCACAGAGGCAGGATGGTAAATTTCAAAGGGAAAATTGCTCTAACCTTTACAAATGCAAACTTAGTACAACAGAATTTGAAAGCAATGTACAGACAATACAGGGGAAATCAGGATAATGAGGCCAAATGGCCCTCTTTGAAATGGAAATGGAAAATATAAACCAGCCTAATGAGTAGTCTTTATTTTTGATCTGTTATTGGGGACCAATCTATCCTAGTATGGTCGTGTAATGGAAAAAAGATGAGCCCTTTTTCATCCTTTATGGAAACCGGGCAATCAACTGCCCGGTTTAATTCTGCAGTGCAGCATTTTTTTTAACCCTGTCCTCAAGTGACACCTGTTCTGTTTTTCTGCTACAGCCATCTAATCACATAGCCAACTGAGTTCAGGGCTACACAGTCTAGTGATTACAGATTGGTGGGCTTAGAAACACTGTAAAGAAGACCAGGCTAAACATGTGGTGTCAAAACAGTTGTGTGTTCCTTGCCTTGCTTGTGTGGGCCAAACCATGATGTCCCCTGCTTGGTCAGGGAAGCACTGTAAAACCCAAGTGACTGCTGATGCCCGAGCAATTTAGCCCCATTGAAACAAGATTCTCCAACATGATAGCTATGAGTGAGGAAAGTTTTTGAGCTGCCCCTGCTCCTAAAATGGCCTGTACCTGTCTTGCTCTGCTGCAAAACAATACAGTATGGGGCAAACAACATATTCGCCATTTGGAAAGGACCTTGGAGGCCAGGTATTTTCATTTGACAGATACAGATGATAAAAATACTCCCCTCTGACACCCAACAGGGAGCAACTTGCCATCCAATTTCTTACCATTTCAGACAGAGAGAGAGCGGAAGTAGCATCCCTCTTGACACCTGCTGGCATCATATTTATTTTCTTTTATGTCAGATAGAGAGGGATACTGTCAGAGTGAGGGATTGATAGAGGTTATGGATAAAAAAAAGAGGGGAATCGACACAAACTTTGCAAGGTCAGTCCAAAAAAAGAACTTTGCAACAGGCACAGTGGGAGACCTGTGAACATGTATCCACCGCTCACTCCACTTCCTGAGTGAGGGAGCCGGCTTTGACTACAGCAGGATAAACTCCATATAACAACCTTATAAGTCTTACCGATATACATGTTGAGGTTTCAAACTACTGTCACTGTTCTTACAGGATTAAGGAGCTATTTTACTGAGTGACATTGAAAATTGAACTTTTAAATAGTTAGTTGGCCTTTCCAGGTGTACAGTATATTGCCATATTGTGTTTCCTTGTTAGTGGCTGCTGGTTCTGAACACCTGCATTACTGACACCTTCTGTTGGTATTTATATGTCAGGCACCTGTTGTGTGCCTCTGTGGACATCAATCACAGTTGAATACCATCAGTACCTGAGAGAGAATCTCCTCAGAAAACAAACAGTATTAGATTCTCATTTGAATGAAAGGGCAGGAATTCCCATGGAAATAGGAAGAAACAGCCCTTCTTGGCCCACAGGAGGAGAGACTAGATATCTCCATTGGCCACATAGTTTCTTTATGCAGGGTTTTGAATATGAATCTTCATGGTATCATTTTATTTTCACAGCCATTCTTCAGTACCCAGTGAAGAGTGACAGCAAAAGTGGGAAAAGAGGGATGTTATGCTGCAGAAGTCATGAACCGCTTTATAAACTTTGGTGTCATCAATCTGTATTATGTGCCTTTTAGGGAAGTCACAGCAGCAGAATTGAAAAAAAGCCATCCTGCTCAGTCTGGCATCACATTCTGCTAAGCCTGCAAGGCTGCACATTTTTACACTGCACATATTTTAACCAGCATTGCTTCAATTCAGTATTTTTCCCATTTACAGTGTTTGGCATCACCAGACTACTCTAGAAGTTACAGATTACTATAATAATATGTCAAAGCTATTTCCTTGAATTATCAACTGCAGCTCAAGAGATGACAGCTTTTTCTCATGAAGATTTTTAATACAAACGTCAAATGTACTTTACTGGAACAAAAGTGCTTCTTTACAGAGGACATTGTTATTCTGTTTTCATGGCCACATGCTTTTAATTGCAAAACGGAAAATATTTTTGCCATTTGTAGGCACCTTATGTTTTGAGTAATTAAGATACTATGCAGTTATATCTTAGCTTAATAACGGAAATGTGACAAAAAGGTAATAAGGGTCATCAGTCAACGTGTCCACTGTCCAGCTCAGAGATTTTACATATCGGTTTTTGATGTTTACAAGTTATTGGACTTTCCATGCATGTCAAACAAATAGTCTCTAAAATAGATGCCTGTGCGCTAGTGATGGAGCAGGTTTGGATGAGTTCACTAGAAAATATAGCAGATTTGGGTGGGTGATTCATGACCACCCTTCTTCTCAAGCTCGTGTTGCAAGACTAAACTTGTCTGTGCAGAAGACCAAAGAAAAAGACTTAATTAAAAGTCTCTGTGTTCAGCTCTCAGTTCTTTTGCAGCTTCTAACTAAATCTCTGTGGTTTGAAGTTCAGTGTCCCTCCTGTGTCCCTGTTTGTACTTTCAGATCTCCACTTTATTATACTGTTTCATGTTCACAGCTGTATAGGAGTCATGTTGGGTTACTGCTGATGGAAGCTCAACATTTCCTGACTCTGCTCCTTCACAATAAAAGCTTTTAAATTAGAAAATAATGGGTGGCTTTTCTTGTGAAGTTTATTAGAAAAGAGAAGTATTTATCTCTGAATTAGCAGAGCTCTGTTAGTGGCTATTTAGCAGTAACAAGTCTACTCAAACTGTAGAAAGGAAGAGTAAAAGCAGAAACAGCCACAGTGAGATTTTAGATGAAGAGCTGTAGACAACTGGGGGACCTATTGTTAATGTAAAGAATATATACAAAATTAAATGTAATGGTCCAACTTTTAACAGTGGGTGGATGGAGACTGCCTCATATAATGGGAAAGTTTTAAAAAATCCTGACCAATACATCACTACTGTGTGCATACGAATAAACGCACATGCAGCATTATCATGTAGCGTTGTCGCATTTAGAATTTTCACATGCATCTTGTTCTGGTTCCAACTGTAACAGCAATATTTAAATGTCACTGGTCCAACTAATATTAAACAATTGACAAGCAAAGCTTGAAAAAAAATGCTCTTCTTCTCTTCTTTTCTTCTTTAACATATAGCACTTCTGTAGAGATTACAGTTGGCTCTTGAAGTAATGTACTTACTTGATTCCTGTGGTCTAAGTCTAGTACCATCAGGTTGAATGCACTTATTGTAAGTCGCTTTGGACAAAAGCGTCAGTTAAATGACATGTAATGTAATGTAGTGTAAAGAATTGATTGTTTTCGGACGTGCATGTTTTGCTGTCCTTTTACTTCCCTATAATCTAGCTGAATTTGTATTTTCAAACAACGTTTGTGACCCACCACCTTTTTTTGTTTATTCAGTACCTTGCAGTAGCAGATTGATTTTATCAAGTGCAGATTTAGGAGTTACATCTTTAAGTCAGCTTACATCATTTAAAGCTCTTCCTATGCTTGTCACTATTTTTGTGAGGGATATAATTTCTCTTGGTAGCTAGCTTGCATGAAGAAAAATGATTTCATTCTTAATCCCAATTACAGCGTTCTGGAAAAAAGCCATTATTTGACATGCCACTCCAACTGCAAATCTAAAATGTGGCCAGGAATCCAGAGATCTGAAACCAACCCAGCTAAACTAGAGAAATTACTTTGAATTGCATGAAACAAAATAATGACCTAATAAAGTGAAGTTTTTGTAATAGTTAATTGTCTCTCTATGACTATCACTTGTGCAAATAGTTACTCATGGTTCTCAAATGTTGCAAGTAGGCATCCAACATTAAAAAAAGATACCGTGGTTGTGAGTCTTTACAGTGTGATGACCTTGTATATGTTCCTGCTGCATCACAGGACAATATGTCTAGTTTTTCACACAAACATGGGCAGACTCAGAAGGTGATCTCCCCATATACAATAATAGACATCCAACCTTCAGCCAGTTGCATCCGTCTCGAGGGATTACTGCAGGTTAATTGAACATGTTAAGGTCAGATGAAGCTCATAAGCTGATAACAGCCATCACTCAATCTGCATGTGTATGTAAACTGTGTGTGTGTGTGTGTGTGTGTGTGAGAGAGAGAGATGCAGTGATAGAGAAAGCGAGAGAGAGAATGTGACGTCCCTCGCCCCCTCTATGAACAACCTCCTCATTATTGCTGTAAAGGTCTTTCTGGTTGTTTTGTTGGTTCATTGTCACTGGAACAGACTCCAGGCTGGATTACACCACCCACCGCCTCCAAGAGAAAAATTACTTGCCGCCGCTGTTTTGTTTTACAATCACACTGAGGGACAAAATAGATACAGCTAGAAATTTAATACTGGCCTCCAATTGTTTTCCATTTGTCGGAGAAATCTCTTTTAAATGTCCACAAGACTGTGTGTACCAATAGATTTACTCATTCTACAGGATTTGTTTTATTGCCATATGTTGCTAACGAGCAGAGAAAAGACAACTTTTGTTTCCTCTGTGACAATTAATATAATACATTTTAGTTTTCAACAAGTGAACAACGTGTTCAAAGTAAGTATAGCACAAGCTATGAAGCATCTATTGGCCTTTAAGGAAGTGTATATATGCCATGTTTGTGTTGTGATGAGTACTTCGGTTGAAATAGGTCTTTTGTCTGAAGTGTTTGTTGAGTAGAAACACATGTCCACTTGTAATCTGTCTTAAAAATAACTTCACACCTAAGGCCAGTGTGAAGGAACTTTGGTGTTTCCTGCATGGTGGGACATGAATTAGGCGGCGACATACTTGGTATTCAAGACACAAAACCTTCTGGGAACTCACTCTTTGAACTCAACTCTGATGACACCTTGACTGAGGGGAACCTGTGGGCCAGTGGGCTCTGTCCTGATGTGATGTATAGGGGGGGAAGATAGGGCCGCATTGAGTCTTGCTGAAAAGCCAATGCTGAAAAGTGCAACAGTCATAAGTCGAGCGGTGTACGGGACTTTGTTGTTGAACAGAGTATTGAGTGCTTTGTGTTTGGCCAGCTCACCCATTAACTTAGTGCAGTTGTTAAAATTGCCACAACACCAGTGACTTGGTAAGGGGTAATAGCACTATGACCCTAACATGCATAATGGGGACAGTAGACAGAAAAAAGAGTTAACATGAAACTGACATAAAAGACTGTGGAGGTCTTTTTTGCCGTGAGCTACTGTAGAAGCAAGCCACAAATATGAGTTTTTGTGAATTCAGAAAGAGATTGACAAAGTAGATACAAGAACATATATCAAGGATAAGCATGCTTCCCATATGTCAGTGGTCTTATAACATGAAACAAAATAGTAGCCGGTTGTGGTCGCCCAGGTCATGGTTTGATCCCTGAACATGTCAAAGTATCCTTGGGCAAGAGCCCCAAATTTCTCCCCATGCTGTGCATCAGAGAATGAATGGATTATTGACAGTGGCAGATGCCCCCTGGGTAGCCTCGGTCACAAGAAATATAACAAAATGTGTAATTGTGTGTGAATGGGTGAATGATCATATGTGGTGTTAAAGCAAGTCAGTCCAAGTACAGCCCATTTAACATTTATCATTTAACAACACTGAATCCAAACAAAGGAGATGCATCAAATACTAAATTGCTATTTACTTATCACCAATTTCATGATGACACTAAGGACAACATAGTTTTGGGTTCAGGGTTTAACTATACAAACCATTTAAAAGAGGCATTGCTTCTGAAATTTAGCCAACTTTTGATTAAAGGTCATCACAATGTTGCACCTGGGACTAATTTTAACTAAACAGACAAATGGATGTACTTTATTGATCCAAATTTGGAAAATTCTCATGTTAAAGCAGCAGCACATGCTTAAGGCATTGCACAGTAAACGGAGTAGCAGTAGTTTGCAGAGACTCAGTAAAAAACATTAGACAAAAACACAAGAAGACTAAAATGTATATCTAGAGAAAATTAACACAGCAAGTATCCTATATTCATATAAGATAAATATCCATAGAGTATCTTTAAAATATTAAATATTAAGTATATACTAGAATACACAATAAACATACTTATATACTATTACAAATTAATTAATCTAAAGACAATTACTTTTTACACTGCTGGCTTGCCTGTGAATGTACCCCAAGAGATAAATAAAGGTTATCTGAACCTAGAGTAAAACATCATATTTTTTTGTTAATTGTATTTTGTTTTATTAATCTGAATCTTCAAAGTAAATGGTGACTTAACTTATGTAATTATCTAATTAATGTAGATCATTACAAAGTACAATGTTTGGCCCTGAGCTATAATAGTATATGTTGGAGTAGATGGAAATACCCAAGTACAGGTACTTGTAATTAAGTGCTGTTTGTTCCCCGACTCCATATTGCAATTTGTTTTTGTCAGGGCCTGTTACACAATAGCCCATCTGGGGCTGATAGGGGCTCAGTGCTCAGGGTCAGGAATACTTGAACAAGTCCACCTATTTACTAGACCACTCTGCTATGCCCTTGTAAATTGGGGGGATCAGGCAGGCTTTCCATGGGTTTTATTTTAAGCTCCATGTCCCAGTTTATCTCAGAAAAGTACGGAAATGCACTGGATTCATCATCTGTCATAAAATGTAGTTTCTTTGCCTCTAATAGGCTTTTTCAAAGCTACATCGTGAATGACCACTAGCAGTCAAGCCACAAGGTTTACCTTGATGATATGTTGGAGATGTGCTGGTCATTAACCATAGTAGGGCCATGCAGCCCCTTTCAGCTCCTGGGGACATTTACTATTTGTACTCGTCCTCCCTGCAGAACTTCAGACTGACTGGCTGTTTTATTGAACAATAGCATTGCAATTGATGCTCTGCTTACTTAGTGACAAACATTGCATTTCCTCTAAGCATTCTGACAGTTTGTCATTGGAAAGCTTGCTTTAAATGTGAAGCAGCAACCGCAAGAAATATTTGGTTTACGGCAACAGTAACTTAACACAGCACAGAGATCCAGGTACAAGTTACAAAAGTTTGAAAAGTTGTCTAACTACAATGAAATTGCTACTATGAGGATTAAAATCGTCACATATGAATACAGTTTGGCACAAAGAATCTACAAGAGCTTTGTAGTGATACCCAATGTATGCAATTCTAAGACTGTGTAGGGCCCCTAGTATGCAGATATATAGTGGTTAGCACTCTCCCCTCACAGCAAGAGGCTCGTGGTTTGGAATGCAGCTTGTGTACAGTTTGCAGGTTCACTCAGTGTGGGTTTTTTTTCCGGGTCCTCTGTCCAAAGGCATGTATCTTAGGTTTAATTTGTGCCCGTAGGAGTGAATGAGAGTGTAAATGATTGTCTGTCTCTATGTGTCAGATAGTCTGGCCTCCTGCCCAACATCAGGTGGGATCGGCTGACCTGAGTTCGGATAAGCAGTTAAGAATAATAAATGAATGAATGAATGAATGAATAAATAGGGAAAACACATTTGTACTGCACATTTGTACAGTGTTTTTTGGCCCCACACTGAATGACATTAGCATAAAGTGGGCATGTCTGTCAAGTGAATCCTGTGGGTTCCCATAGATACCACTTTTATTCAGATATCTTGAGCCTGAGAGATCAGTTAACCCCTTTGAAGATGACCATGCCAGTTTTCCCTTGCCAAAGTTTTACCCCAGTTTTGAACGGTTATTTGTCCCCCTTCAAAATATCATTACATGGTCATGGTACCAATTTCCTAGGTCTTACAGTTTCATGATACCAGTATGTTCACTGCAGCATTTACACTGAGCCTGCTACAACCTATAAGAGTAAGAAGTCCGCAGATTGGGCTGTCAGATTGTTAAAGGGTTAATCTGTGTTCATGCTGTATCTGTGCAAATTGTCACTGTTTTGAAAAGGTTTTCTTCTTTCTTTTTTCATTGTAAGGAATAACACTCATGTGAACCAGACAATCTGCTCCCTCTCAAATGAAATTACTTTTATTTTAAATGTAAATCTGCCCTATATTCCACAGGCTCTATTCATATTTTGATGACATTGTATGTGTTCATGTTGTTCAGACTTTTTGTGTTTGGTGCACTGTTTTCCCAGCTACTGGCTGATGTGTACCAACTTATGTGACAGGTTTACACTGAAGCACACCTCTTGTAAAGAGACAAGTAGACCGTAGGGAAAGAGGCTTGTAGCACCAAGGTGACTCAATGTGTGTGTGTGTGTGTGTGTGTGTGCTTGTGTCTTCAATACTCATGACTCATCCTTCATAATGTACGTAGCCTGCACCCCAGAGGACCACCCCAACCCCTCCACTCTGTGTCTCTCTCTTTTTCAAGTTCCTGCTCATGCTCTCTCTACCATTCGGTACTTTCCCTCTTCCTCCGTCTCTCTCTATCCCTGAAGCTCTCTCTATCTGTCTCCAACTTCCTTTGTCTTGCTTTTTTCTTCCTCCTCTCTCCCATGTGTATATCTCCCTGTTTTCTTTCATCTCTTCTTCCTTCCTAAAGCTTCTTTCTCCATCTCTTGCAATTCCTCTCTCCCGTGTTGTTTAGCCAATGGCTGTCTGCAGTGACTGACAGCATACAAACAAGACTCTTGGGTTGTCGGCTACAAACGCACACACACACACACACACACACACACACACACACACACACACACTCACTTAGGCTCACTTAAAGAGTTGATTATACACGTCATGTAGCAAATTTGAACACACAATGTCACTCACACACATTTAAAGAATGTCATACATGCAAAAACACAGACATACATCACATACACACACATTTCCCCACCTGTCTCCAAGCTGCCATGTATACACTGCACTGATGGATTGGCCAGAGGCGTACACACACACACACACACACACACACACACACACACACACACACACACACACACACATAAACAAACACACACCCACACACACACACACACACACACACACACACACACACACACACACACACACACACACACACCCACAAAAAACCCATTGCCTAAAAAGAGACTCATGCATAAGTCACATAAACACTTTTGTATTCAGGCATGTGTACAGACACACTCTCCCTATCTGCACATAGTGCTGTCGAATACACTCGCACTGATGGATAGACACTCTGATAACCTCATCACCTGATGTCACTCAATGCTCAACAGTCAAGGATTTGACTCAACAACACACACACACACACACACTGCTTTACGACACTTGTAGAGAAATACCTTTTCAACTGCCTGTCCGCCTCTTATTGTTAACCATTTGTACAGCATGTCGTACAACTCAGCTTATCTTGTTCCAAGGCTTAACTTGCTTAAGAGGTCATTGTAGTTAATTTGTTTTTGCTGCCACTTGATATCTGAAAACTGCTCACTCAAAAACAACATCCTGATCTCTCTGTGATAGAATATGTTAAGGTCTAATCTTCTGTTATAACAGACACTCAGATACTTCAATTAATTACTATTAAATGTCTCACAAACATAAAAATCCAGTTGTAATAAACAAACCAGATCTTGATTTGACTCTCTAGCAGATCTAATGAATGCAGCCCATTACTCTTGTTCTTTTTTGAGTTCATACTCATAAATCTTTGTTTTACGTCTGTCTGGGTCAACCTGCACAGTAAGTAGATGATTATTATAACCACAATTTTACCGTTTTCCTTTATTTCTCATGCAGATTACACTCTCATTGACATATATATATATATTTATTACATGCATGAAGTAATAAAATGGACAGCTTTACTATTTGCTTTTTCTTTTGCCTTTTTCTAAACGGGGCATTACGTGACCGGGCGTTAGTAATCCGCTTGACGAGGGTGAATTCAACAGGTCCTTTCCCCGGGCACAATCATTTTCTTTGTCATCACTAGCAGTGGTGAACATTTTCTTGTCGTGATAGAAGACTACACGAGGTAGCCCGAGGGAACACTTTGTGAAACTTTGCCGATGCAGATGAGCCGTGCCTGCCTCCCTCCGAGCTGCCCGGACTGGAGCTCCTCACTCAACCACCACAGTCGGATCAGCTCCAGGAGCTGGCGGCTCGGAGGGGGGCAGGTGCCAATTGGCAAAGGGTTGATGCTGCATCTGGTTGGCTCGTTTTTGACAATTTGTCATAAGCTTCTAGGTGACTATGTTTTTGTTTTTTTTTGTTGAGAGAAAATTACTCTTTTTCCCATTATGATTGCTATGTGCACACAGCACCAGTCTCCAGCTGGAACCCAGATGGGTTACCGTGAAGTATCAAGGAAAAGGTAAAAAAAACCCAACTAAATAGAATTACTGTAGTTTTACGTTCTTTTCCCATTTTGTTGTCAGAAAAAGATCCAAAATGAACCCTGTGAGCGGATCACTTGATAACATTAAGCAAATAATTAAAGCAGCATTTGCATAGGATTGATCTCTGAAGTTTTTTTTATCCATGAGTCACTGTGGCTTGGAGTTCAGATTCATTTGTAACATGTTTGAAACTTGCATGAATGGTAATTTCAACATTTTTCAATTCATGTCTCCAGCGTAACATTTCCTTCAAAACATATTTGCTGTTTCAAGTCATTGTATATCAATTTAATTTCAATAAGACAAGGGTTCGGCCATTTTTCTGACCACATCTGTATTCCTGACCACAGGCATCCACATCCACAGCATGTTGTCACTTTTGGCGAGCTCTCATCTGTCCATAACACAGGATGAAGGACACATGCACAGAGAAATTATGCATCCTGATATTAACATGGACGGGCACCCACAAATATCTACCGTAACTTGTCCGTCAGCAGTGTAGCCAGTCATGATATTTTCCACTCTGTTTGGTATTCAGGTCATATCAGTTCCAAGCAGACAAGTGACCAAATAGTTGGCATGGGGATTTAGAAAAAAGAAGCAGTCACTTGTCCCTCAAGAAAGCAGCTGTCACTTATTATTTTAGTTATGTGTTAGCTTTAGGCTAATAGCAAGAGCTAGTCATGGACCATCCATATTTACATAGTTTATGTAATTAATACAGAATATTTGTTCACACATATTTTACAACAAACCCATTTTTCTCCCAGTTTTCTCCGCCTCATATTTTTCATTTTATTGAACATCAGTGATAAGCCACAGTGTGGATTTTCAGCCTTTCAGACAGAGAGTGGGGAAAAAAATACATTCTTGGCAGTTCCAAGCAGTGGGCAGAAATGACGGATAGAGATAAATACATGATGGATGAAGCCAGACATGTTTTGTCACTTGTTACTCTGCGTGTCACTCAAAAATTTGAAGCATCACAGACACTTAAGATAGTTAACTCTGTTCCTTTATTTTCTGCCTGTTTGCTAGCAATGGATCCATATAGACCCTATAGATGAAAGCAGATGTATTTTTGTTATGCTTGTCACTCAGAAACAATCCCCAACAGTGGAAGAAGACACACTCACTGTGTGGGTGCTCTTCGGAGGCATGTGATTGGCAGACAGGGGAGCTGGTGGCCACAGGATCCAGCGATGATGATCTGTCACCCACAACCCATTATACCAGTCACGTATCTGGTAGCATGGATGGGATGAATGCTGGGTCACCTGGTTTATTTTTCTCCTCTGTGCTGGAGCGATGCAGACAGACACACTGGCTCCGGGTGCAGAAGTCAGGCATCATGACGTGTCAGTTTCTAATGATAAATCTGAAGTGGTGGGGAATATAATGCTGCGCTTGCTATTGTTATACAAACAAAATAAAAAAAACAGGGTTAAAATATTTCAACAAGATCTCCAACTTAAATGACAGAATAGATTGGTTTGTTAATACCACCAATAATGACCCATATGAGTGTTTTGCTGTCCATTCGAAAAAATAGCACATAAGTCATTATACATACACATATTGTTCGCTGTCATAGAAAAAGGCTGCAGTTTCGTTGAATAATGGCTATAAGAACACTGATCTAGGTTTGGGGGAAAAAAATTCCCAGTAAGGCGATATAAAAGACAGTTTAAACTGTCAGTTAGATGTACATAAATGCCAGAAGTAGACACGAGGACGGCACGACTACCAGAAGTGACATAGTTCACAAAAATGTGATGCACGAAACAATCATGTGGTTTACTTTTGTTTTCCCACGGGACACAGAACCTGTTCTCCTGGGTGAAAGTCTGGACTCTCATGGACTCATTCACCAAGTGCAACTTCTGTGTTTTATACTCCGCCTTCCGCAGTCCACAATTACAACGGCCGCTAGAGGCCGATGAAGGACAGTATCAAACATTGACAACCATATTTTTAGGCAAGAGACAAAGCTTTGAATTTAATGCGGGCTGCGACCGGGAGCCAGTGTTGAGATATGAGTAATGGAGTGACATGTGCTCTTTTGGGCTGGTTGTAGATCAGATGTGCTGCTGTATTCTGGATCATCTGCAGAGGCTTGGTGGTGCACAGGATTATATTTTGTTGCATTTCCATCTGCTCAGTGGTATGGATGAATGGATGTAGTTCCTGATAAAATGCATGATACGCATGCATCAGGAGTGATCCAACAAGCCAACCAAGCCAATGTTAACTATAGATTGACCTATATCATAAGTCTCAGTCACAGGTAATGGAGTAGACTCTTCTGCCTGGCCCCAACATTGAAGATTGCACTCTTGACTAAGACTAAGAGAAGATCAGTGTCTAGTTCTTTGGTTTAAAGACAGATTCGAGAAAAATACAGGAATTAGGAAAGACTGTTGCTCACTCAGCTCAGTTTGAAAATGCTTTATGTGCCACTCTAAAGCAATTTGTAATCAGTGCAAGAAACCTGTTACTGTAGCAATTTAGGGCCCTGAAATCATAGAATAAAGTCAGAGGTGTCAGGCTGCCAGGACTGGATCACAGTTGTTTGGGACATATTACTCTCCAAAGGAAGGTTTGGTAATTTTTTTGTTTTTTTGTTTTCCCTATGATAATTCAGTTTAAATTATTTTGTTGCAAATCAATTGCGGAACCAATCGAGAAGTATACAGTTGACAGTACATTTACCTTGTGCTATGGCATTTGGGGTGCAGATGTTTGACCTGAGTCACATTTGATATCAAACTCTCACGCATTTGAGTTGAATAAAAACTTACTGGTGCTGCAGAATTATTGTGTAGATAACACGTTTTCAGCAGCACGGTTGCATTATGGATTAAATGTGATCTTTGTGTTAGGAAGGCAAATAAATGACTGCAGCCGTACTGAATATCAGCAAGTCAATATTAGCTCTCTCACTTGTCACCTTTTAAATAGACCCTGTTCAGACTGTTTAGCTAATGCAGAACATGAATGTGTGGGCTGGGATTGTGTGTTGCTTTCAGAAGCTATACCATTGAAACGGTAGAAGAGATTCAGACAGTACATTTCTCTGCCACTTCTTCAATTGCCTTAATCATCTGATTTTACTCAAGTCAAGTTCAAGGGCCACAAAAAATGTTTCTGAGAGCTGCTTCAGGCCTGCGGGCCGCACCGTGAGAAACTAGAGCATCACTCATAACACAAAGTAATGTTATTTTTTTCAATCTGGCATGACTCAGTTAGTTCCATAAAAAAACATACTGTTTTCTGTTTTCTCTTTACAGCTTGACCCTGCTATTCACCTGAGCCATTTCTACATTGTAAAGGTTTAGCTTCAGCACCCACATCAACAACATTAATAAGCAATTTAATAACAGATCTACTTGTATTGAGGGTTGATCCAACAGACATACAACTTTTCTGTTTCTCCGCCTGACATCAGTGTTTCAGCCAGGTTCAGATTGTGTCTAGAACATGTTTTGTAGCTCAGAGGAACTGAAGAGAAAGCACTGAAGCGAGTCAACGGAGAGATACTAACAGAGAGAAGCTGTCAGTCTTCCCTGAGACTGGTCATGTCACTCTGACATTCACTTACAGCACAAATAGACAGAGGACATATAGGTTCTTTTTCTATCTTTTCTTAAAGAGTAAAACCAAGTGTGTTGAGTTAGGATAAATGTGTTTTCAACATCTGAATTAAAAACAAATTAAAGGTAACTTTGCTCCAATCATTGCCCAACTTTTTGCTTGCGTTCCCTGCCCAGGAGGTTGGCTGCAGTACAGGAGCCTTAAAATGCATGATAGCACTGAGCATGGTGGACACAGGAACAACAAGGTCTCTGGAGATGGACTTGTAGCCTTGAGACAGTCCATGTTTGGCTTCTGTCCTACGCCCTGAGACAATTATTTGTTTTGTTTTTCTTTTCTCTATGCTCAGTGTGCTACAGACAGTAATACAAAACAGCAGAAAGGGTATTTTGGTGAATCATCTGCTTGATAGTGATGTCTCGTTCGTGAGCAATTTGCTGGAAAGAAAGAAGCACAAGAGAACGAACCATACTGAATCACTTCCTTAAAAGGATGCTTTTATTTTGAAAGGGCGAAAAGACATCGTAAATAGTGAGTGAGGTGATACTCTAAAGAGAACGATCAAGGAGTTGTAAAGAATGTTTTATGTTTTAGCCCCTGAAGAGGCAAGCAGTTAGTTTTGACAGTAATCTTGCATATTTAAGTGTGTGGTGTGTTTAAATAAGTTTTGGATTAAATTTAATTTAGTAATTCATGCTAGGAAGGTTTGACACAGTCAGCTAGTTGTGCTCCAATTAATACTCCTGTATTTCTGTGTGTTTTATAAACCAGCTCTTATTTTGGTTTTGAGCTTTTTAATAATCATGAAAGTCTTTCGGATGGACATGCCACAGTTTGCAAACTGTAGCTTTATCCAACTTAATTCTCATCTCATTGGCTTATTCACGTACGGACTTGTTTTAGTTTAGCGAGCAGAACTGAATGCTTGGCCATGATTTACACTTTTAGATTTGTGACATCAAAGATAAAGCTTACCAGTACATAGTTTTTCCAACAACTTTTCAGGGACACACTAATGCACCTGTTGTTTATGGTTTTAAAGTCATCCCAAATTGTAAGCACTATCTGCCGTCATGCTCAGTATTGATCTGAAACCTTGAGCTTTAATGCACGACTTTCTAATCCCTGTGCTGTGTAGGTGGAAAAACAGTAAGTATCTTTTCAGTGATCAGATTCAGCTTCGTTTTTAGTCAAGCTCAATTGTTTGCTGCCTGAACTTTCTCTTTTATTGCTCAGCTGGAGGCATCAGTTATACTGGCTTTTAATAACCATGAAAGTCTTTCGGATGGACATGCCACAATTGTTATTGCAACTTTCAGTTTGCGAACTGTAGCTTTATCCAACTTAATTCTCATTTAATTGGCTTATTCACGTACTGACTTGTTTCAGTTAATTTAGTGAGCAGAACTGAACGCTCGGCCATGATTCAGCTCAATGAGTACTGACACACAGTCATAGCTCCTGTTAAGCACTGAATTATTCTGTGAACGGATTTTTTGTACTTATATTTTTTAAAGAACGGATTCAAGTGATTCAGTACACTGCAAAGAACTGTCGTTCCCACCAATACTGTTTGAAATCATATTATTTTTTACAACTTCTTAAAATGTGCCAATAGTGTTCAGGCCATTATTGTACTTTTCCCCCAGCTTTTGTGTTTCATTCTTCTGCAAACCCAAGATATAAACAGGTCGATGCCAAAATATATTTTAGTATGTTGACTTTTTTTTTTTATATTTAAGCTACTGAAGTACTTAATCTATATCTATATTTCAGTACTTTATTTGTTTCTTCTTATGCACCAGTACACTCCAGCAAATTCCTTGTATGTGAAAACCTACTTGGCAATAAAAATCATTCTGATTGCACACATTTCTGGAAAAAATGGTATGTTATTAAAAAAAAATTGCAAGTGAAATACAGCTGTATGTTTCCTCAGGGGGGACAAGTCTGAATATTATGAATATCCTTCTGCATTGAGTTGTAAGTGCTTGAATATTTCCTCCCAACATCTTGAAATTCATTGAAAAGTTTTTGAATTATTTGTACACATGAAGGTGTAAAGCCCTCATCTAACCACTGAGCCTTGCAGGATTACTTCCTGACTCCCCATTCAGCCAACATTTTCGATTTATTTTATTTTTTACGACGGGAGAGAAAGAGCGAGTGACAGCACTGAAGCAAGCAGACAAACACAAGTGTGAAGTGGCATTAGACCTTTGCTGTCATTTGTCACTCAGAGTCTCTCTCAGGCTGCAGAGGTGAAGTGGGACACAGCTGTTGGTGAAAGCAAGGTGATGTTAACTGCACTTGTCAACTTGTTCCTTTGTGATTTTGTGTGCGATTTGTAAGGGTGAGAGGTTTGTGTGGAATGAGCAAAGCAGCAGGAAACTCTCCGCTGTCATTTGTCAGTCAGAGGTGATTCGGGACGCGGGGCCTGGCTACTACGTTGGAGACAAGTGTGTGCTCCCACTGTGGACACTGAGGGATGTCTGTTCATCTGCAGCTGCGGTCAAACACAAAGCACAGCCGAGTACTTTAGAAAGGTTAATATCTGTCCTCCTGGGATAGCTGACACATCATGCAGTCTCTCCCCTGTAGCTACATCGTTTTCACTGAAACTTCACTTACAAATGGAGACATCACTGAGGAAATCTTATGCAGTCTTTTTAGCTGAGGACGGAAGTTGGATTTACACTTTTAGATTTGTGACATCAAAGATAAAGCTTACCAGTGCATAGTTTTGCCAACAACTTTTCAGGGACACACTAATGCACCTGTTGTTTATGGTTTTAAAGTCATCCCAAATTGTAAGCACTATCTGCTGTCATGCTCAGTATTGATCTGAAACCTTGAGCTTTAATGCACGACTTTCTAATCCCTGTGCTGTGTAGATGGAAAAACAGTAAGTATCTTTTCAGTGATCAGATTTAGCTTCGTTTTTAGTCAAGCTCAATTGTTTGCTGCCCGTACTTTCTCTTCTTTGCTCAACTGGAGGCATCAGTTATACTTTCTCTCACCCTTCTCTTTCTCAGAATGTTCACAAACCAGCACAGAATGGGCTTCAATTGCAGACTGTAACTTAAAATATGAAAATATATATATTTGAAATCTTTCATTTTGATTGTAGACCAGGAAAACACAAGTGCAGAGGCACCAGGCTCTTTGATCAATGGTCAAACAAGCTGGATTCACCAAGAATTTACTACGGAAACTGGGAACTCAATTGGAAGCGAGACGTGATCAACACATGAAATTTCTGTCATCCAATCCACAGTGTCTCCGGCTTTGGTATGGAAGTCTTTGCCCACGTCAGCATCATCTCCTCAGGCGTTAATTGGACAGTGGCTGGCTATCCTGCCTTCACCAGGCTGACTGACAGCAGGAACTCACAGAAGCAAAATAGTTTTCATGCAGGCTCCACTGGAAGAAATCAACATTTGATTAATTTTATTTCCCTCTCCACTGTAGCGTAAAACAGGTTAGCTCATAGACAGACTGGGAACAATGAATGTGCATATGGTTAATTAGTCAACACATTTACAGTGGGATATTTTCATGATTTAAACAGCTGTCCTTGCAGATTACACTTCATGAAACGCCACAGAAATAAAACCTAAAGCGTAGGTTTTAGGTCTCAGGGAGAAACACGAAAGATGGATGTTAAAAATGCTTCTAAAAACAAAATGTATATATGGATTTGCCAAAAGACTGACTTCATGGGGAAAAAAAAATATAACTATAAACATGAAAATGGACCTAATCCTCGATTCATGGATCTCACAGAAACGTAGCCTGTAGAGAAAGTTTGTCAAATTGCATTTCATTTCTATAATGACTCTGACACTGTGTGTGTGTGTGTGTGTGTGTGTGTGTGTGTGTGTGTGTGTGTGTGTGTAACATGTAACACATGTTTAGGCCAACAAATAAATCAGTGTATTTTACATAGTGTACAAACACCTGTCAAATCACCTTTAAACTCCAATAATTTGTCTGGCTTTGTTACTTCAGCTGTCCTTTCATAACAAGCTCCAGATGGACGTACCATGTGGACAGAAAAGTGACGGCTGGCAAAGCACATCTGCTTTGTTGTCTGTTCTAACTTTTGCTTTCATTATTAGAACAGATTTCTGAATGAAAGAAAAAAAAACATAATGAAAATGAGCCTAAAAATGTGCCAACTCAAAACCAATCAAGCCGAGAAATATTCAAACAGGTCAGAAACTATGCAAGTAAATGACAACAGCTGGGACACTTTTGTTCTCAAGACAGAAAAATAATGTTGTATTACTGTTGGTATTTTTCCACTAACAAAGCATCAGACATGATACATTGGAACATGCTGTAGTCAGTACATGTCACAAGCTGAAGGACTAAAAACCTGCATCCCACTGGGAGGAACTTCAGAAATAATCATGTTTTTTTGGTCTTATCAAGTACAGATGATCCAGGTGTCCTTACAGAGTATATTCAAAGCTACAATATACACATTTACCCCTCTGTGCAGGAAATATGCTGAGACTCCTGCCCTGTTCCCACTCATTGCACCAAGTTCTCACTTCAGCACTTGTCAGTCATCTTGATGAGACACCTACCTTACTTGATTCAATGTTAAAGAAGCAGACTGTGATCACAGCAAAAAGTAGGCTATATGTGTTAATTTTTCCTGTATAATGTTTGTTTCTTTCTACTTTCTACCGTTGATGTTGCCCATGTGTCCTTAATGCTTTTGGCTACTATTTCATTTTATTAAGCCTTTATGTCCCACTGTTAGTGAAAAAAATATATATATATTTTTATTAGCCTCTGTGAACACACATGGAGGAAAAGAAAAAATCTAAAAAGAAGATTGATCTCCTTCAGTTTCAAGCAGGAGTTAATATGACAGAAAACTTCCTGTTAACGTTCAACAAAAGAGTCCTAACAGGGAGGTGAAGGAATTCTACCCCCTGAACTGCTGGAAGTTTTTAATGTGAAACAGATGGAGGAAGTGCTGAATCAGCATTAACAGCAAACGGCAGAAACAGCAAATTAACACGGCGTGTGGGAGCAAATCAACAATGTCTACTTTTCAAACTGTGTGAACAAGACATGAAGTCACGTCTCTAATAAGAAATGTCTAATCCTCTACCTGGGCAGTATATGAGATTTTAAGGTATTACAACTTCACTTTAATTTGAGCTCAGAAATCTTTCCTTAAACCTTAAACTCTTGGTACAGGAAATGACTTTGGCTACATGGCATTCCACAGCATACCACACCTGCTTCAATTTTAAACATGGTTTAACAAAGTTAGAATCCGTCCCTTAATCCAACTCTGGCACAGTCAGAGCCAGGCCGGGCCACCAGAAGATCGAGGAAGTTGTGCAATTTGAGGGAAGAGCCAGAAAGAAAGATAAGAAGTGAAGTGGAAGAGGGGAAGAGGGAGAGTGGAGAGCAGAAAGATAAAGAAAAAGATGCTATACATGCACTGGCTGTTGGCATACAGCCCTTAGGGAGCTGTTAAGGTAGCTTGACTTTCTGAGCAAACTGCCTCCTGTGAAGCAGTCAATAATTTCAATAAGATAGTTGCCTTTAAAATGGATTTTGGGACTAGCAGTATGAGGTTGAAATTTCCAAAATGACCTTATTCAAGAAACTCCCCATCCTACATATACCACACTACATTACAAGTGGAAAATGATACAGCAAACTTTCTGAAAAAAAAAGTTTGTATCATGACAAACAGTTTATCTGCAGATAGATTAGATTATGTGCTGTATTTGTACTTGCAATGAGTACTTATATGAAAATATGTATAGTTATTTTATTTCTATACATTTTTAATGCAATATAATGTTGAGCTACGATGCAGTGTCCTGTGTTTTTAATTATTGCACACATTGTATTATTTGTATTATTCTAGGATGCCTAACAACACCAGCCACAGGGACTGCTGATGAACCTAGCCTTCAAGCTAACTTTGGTAAATTTACTTTCATATGTAGGTTGTCCCTTTTCTAATAGATAAATACAATAAAAAAAGAAAAGTTCCTGAGTTAGGAAGCTTCACAGTTCAATGAATATCCTTTCACTAAGTTCCATGAAAAATGAACCAGTAGTTTATCCATCATCCTGTTGACAAACAAAAAAAATGCACTGAAACCATAAACCTTGGTGGCAGAAGTAATGATCTTTCCTTTCATAGTTCACTTAGTTCAAATTTCTTCTCATCAGCTATGCATCTTATGTCAGCAGGTGTGGTTCCATGGAAACATTATATGTTTGTAGTGTAAAGTTGTTGTTTTTTATCTGGTACAACGAAATTGATAACTTATAGTTCATATAACTGATGTTAATGGCATTGATTTTCATCCACTAAAAATGTAACATGAAAAGTTACAAAACAAAAGTAATTTTCTTAACTAGGAACCTTCTACACAGTACTGTATCCAAATGGTCGAGCGAAATGCTTGCAGAGTGTCCTAATTTGTGTATCCTTTCAGCCAGTCTCTCACCAGTTTTCCCTAGGCAAATATGACACTGCTCTCTCTCTCTCTCTCTCTCTCTCTCTCTCTCTCTCTCTCTCTTTCTCTCTCTCTTCACTCTGGGTCTGCTGGCTGACATAAAAGGTTGTGTGAAAAATTACAACAGTCCTGAATATTAGAAATGCCTGCAAAATAATTTCCCAGCCTATCCATCACCACAGAGACACATGGGTTTATCGTGTGTGCGTATGTGTGTGTGTGTGTGTGAGTGTGTGTGTGTGAGTGTGTGAGTGTGTGAGTGTGTGAGTGTGTGTGTGTGAGTGTGTGAGTGTGTGTGAGTGTGTGAGTGTGTGAGTGTGTGAGTGTGTGAGTGTGTGTGTGTGAGTGTGTGTGTGTGTGTGTGTGTGTGTGTGTGTGTGTGTGTGTGTGTGTGTGTGTGCATGGACACCTAGAAGTCATGGTGATCTGTGCGTTGTATATGACTTGTGTGGGTGTTTTGTGTGTATAACCTTCTATATACTATGCTTTCACCTAATGGGACAGTTTTCCAGTTAACCTCGCATGATGAGGGAATTCATCATTATCTCTACAACGACTGCATCAAAAAGGACGCTCACCCACTCGCACACTCTGTCGACCTTGCACATACTTGATTGAATGAGTTGAGTCAGGTGTACTGCTGCCATGTGGGCCTTTCATGGAACAATTGGACGACACCTGAACTTTACATTCAGCCATGACACAGAAAATCCTTCAGATAACACCAACCTACACCTTCTGTACTCCAACACAACAAACATTTTCCCACCAAACCTCTCTCCAACTCTTACCTATATTGTCACTGTTTTCTTCTGGCATAAAACTTTTTTTCCATCTGTGACAAAGACAGACACTTTAAGTAAACATACATTGACGGTGTGCAATTTTCCCCCGTGTTAACATTGGAGTTATTGAAGCATTCTTGCTCAATACTGGACCAATTTAAAAAAAGAAAATGTTATCCCCATTTCACACTGAGACACAAAAAACATGGCAAAATACGATCTAGGTTAAATAATGCATAAGTTCCCCTTTAATAAAAAGAAGTGTAAAACAAAAGCCCTGTTTCAAAAGTTATCTGGGAGTTTGGTGCACATATGTGGTGTATAAAAACTGAATGTTGCTTCTTTTTGTTTAGTTTTCCTGAGGGCACATTGACTAGATATGACCCAAAGGTCTTGACTGTTCAATAAAGAGCAGCCGATCTAAAATTCAATACTTTATAAACCAACTGTACTATTTTAAAATCAATTTAGATTTTTAAAGCGTTACTCCTTTCACAAGAGCACACTCATTTTCTCAAAAAACAGCTAATGCAGTGTCAAAAAAGCATGCAAGTACATGTGAATGTCTTGTTATGTCCATCTGTTTTCCTTTCAATGCTCTCTCTCTTGCTCAAACATATGTAGCATCAACAAGCTCAAACTTAACCCTGGCGTCTTTTGTGTTCGAGGGTTTATTGACTCTGAAAACATCCTTCAGGTGCTTTTCAATATGCGCCTTGAGACGTGGATAAGTGAGGTAACATTAAATAGGGGGAGGGAGAAAATGACTACCGCCTATAGAGAAAAAGAACATGCTCGGTAATTCAGGCCGCATGGAATTTGTTCCAGTCAATTAGTTTGTTCTACAGCTGTCTGCAGTTTCCACAACAGGTCTCTGTAGGTGTAGTTATATATGTGTGTGTGGGATTACACTGTGTCTGCACACTAACTGTACACTTTGTGTCAGTCAGTCTGTGGTACTGTGTGCCCATATCCAGTGCACCACACATGGCCTTCACAATATACTTAAAGAAAACAAAATAATGATTATTCACAATTGTGAGACCAGAGGGGTGTTCCATCAACATGGATTAAGGAAAAGCCTGGCTTATTTTGATAAACCTCGCTAATTTAAGTGTGAGATGCGTTCCATCAAAGTGGCTTGTGTGACTCCCCGCTCAGTAACCATGGTAACTTACACCACTGAACTAGCCTGCTCCGGGGCAGGCTAACTGTCAAGCTTACTTTAGCTGTGTGTCAAATAATTCCCGACGGTCGGAAACAAAATCCCAAAAGATAGTTCCGCCACGTTTCTGTTCACGCGCGTCACTTTTGTCATCTCTGTGCGGAAAGTTTAGACTTAGTTTTTTTTTGTATGTTACAGTCTGGTTTCGACCTTTTTTCTCACAGTGTGACTAGGCATGAATTTACACACCTATTTCAGTCAATCTGTTGTTTAATTCATGAAACTTTTGTTTTGAAATGAACCCTTTATTTGAAAGCTAAATATGTATAATTTAAGAAAAGTGTGCAAAAGTTTATTAGTAGTATTTTATTCATTCATTTTGTTCTCAATGTTTAGACAAAAAAACACATTACATGCAGTCTAAACCAGGACCTTCTGCTATGGTAAAATGTATACTTATATCATTCTCTAGTTACTTTATCTCCAATTTAATTATTACATTTTTAGCTTGGTTTTCAGTTCCCATTATGTTATATTATATATATTATAAGCATATGAGGCTTGCAGATTGTGCTGACATCCTGTAAAAGAAAACATGTCAAAGTATAGAGTAGGCTTAGCTGATTATGTTGTTGCCAATTATTATTTAATTTCTCAGTTTCATCATTACTTGCTGCTGTAGTTGTTCCAGCTGTGTCCTGCAGCAAGGTGCATGGTTATACACAATCTGAAGAATGAAGGTACAGCCCAAACATTATTACGTTTTCACTTGTCCAAGTCCTTTTTTGGCTGTTCAGATTCCTACTGTTGATATGTAACAGAATAATTAATATAGGACAGGGTTACTTTGCCAAGTTAGGCCAATTCACAGAAATTTAATTTTAGTTGTGAGTTCTCCGAACTTAGCCTATACCTACCTGTGAACATACAGCTGTTATTATCCAGCCTACTGATAATATAACCACTCTAATTGTAATTTGTGATCTAATTGTTAATGTATTAATAACTACAAACAACACAACAAATAGGATTTAATTACTGGTACATTTTATCAGTCTGCAATTTTTTTGCCATGCCATCTCCCTGGCCCTGTTAATGGCAGTGTTATTGTATGTTACTGTGAACGTTATGTTCTTCAAAAAGCTCCAAAAGCATCGTTTGCTCGGCCGCCGAGGAAAAATCAGTGTTTTTTTTCACCTCTTTTTGTGACCGTCACTTGATATTCTTCATAAAGCTCCTCCAGCGATGCTTTTCACCACTTTTTGCGACATCTTATTGGCTGCTCCCGGCTGTTCCTCGATCGATTAATACGGGCTGCTTATATACTCTGCGCTCGCGCACAATGCTGGCTTGCACAGCCTGGGTTGAGTTAGTGTTGACTAGACTCGACTGAGCTGCGTTAGTGGAACGGCTCATGAAGTGAAAGTTGGTTTTATTTCTAACGAGGCTTTTGCAATGAAGCCGCAGTTTGTTTAGCCACGTTGATGGAACACCCCCCAGGGCAATCTACCAGCCATACATTATGACTCCTTTGACTCACTCCTTTACCTTCTGGAAAGCAAGTTGTTGGCCCTGTGCATCAAATAGGCAGAGCAGCATGTCTTTATCCTCATTCAGTTCAGATTGAACCTTTTTTTGTCTTGTTTTTCCATAAACATACTGATTTGTTCAAATGTCTTTAGGATAGAAATGACTATTGTTTTTTATTTTATTTTTCGTGTTTTATTAATTGAAATGATTTACTAAATGAGTGCCAGGGTCCACAATTGTACTAAAATAATGAGTTATACATATATTACACTAACCCAAAGACAAACAAAATCAAAACAACATAGATATTGTAAATAGAAATGTAGGGGAGCTCAGTTCATCGTGTGATGATAAAACGATTTTGTGTGTGTGTGTGTGTGTGTGTGTGTGTGTGATTAGCATTGTGCTGGGAGTTGTTGATTTGTCTTTGGCAAACAAACATTTGTAGATTTTATAGCAATGAAGCCCATTTCAATTGGCAGAGGAAGAGAAACAGACATCCAAGCAGAAGATTGTTTGTTATCTGATTAGTTGTTGTTATTGTTGCCAAACCGACTGATTTGCCAGCTATTTTGTTGATTATATTTATTTGTTGATTACCAAAAGTATGTAATCAGTGCCAGTGGAGCAAAGCTAAAATGGCTATAGAGAAAAGGCACAAAAGAAGAAAAAAAAATGTGTGTGTGTGTGGTCTTCCTGTTTTTTATTTGGTACACACAGTGTTGCATGTTTAATAATACTCTATTGCACTCTAAATACCTACCAAATTAAGCAGGGATAAGCATATTCTTGCCAAAACACAAGCCTTGTTTCCAACAACTCAACTCTGGGCTGAACTTAAGAAGAAACTTCAGTAGTATCATCTTCTTAGGAGAAACAAGCATCATCTGTAAGTTTAGCTTTGCTCGATGCAAGTGATGACACATTTATAAAAGGTGGGACAAAGCCGTGAGAGAATCAGAATTATGTAAGAGCAGACCGGTAATTAAGAGTATCATCAGCATAAAAGTGCATTTGCATCACTCACATTGTAATCTAGACAGTTTATAACCAATGCAGAAGAATGGAGGTCATAAAAATGGTCCCTGGGGCACACCAATAGTAGTGGCAGGGAACTGGGGATGCTGTCAGTTTGTACACACACTTTGATTGATAACACATTTTAGTAATAGATTTGTCTTACAAACTAGTACTGAGCAGTGCATGTTTCATAATTGCATGTTTACTGTGTCATGAGTAAAAAGCTGCTCAACGATGCCTGTCTGAATAATTATACAAGTCATTTACTACTTTAAAGGTAGCTGTGGCAGTGCTGTTTTTTCCCTTTAAAATATCAATAGTGAATAACAAATGCTTTTAGCTGCTCACAGAGGATTTTAAAGGATTTTGGACAGGTGAGAAAATTTTGAAATCTGCTTATTTAGCAATGCCAAGTCACCAGCTTTTAGTAATGGAGGGATAAGAAAATACTTCCAGATAAAAGTGGTGTTATATAAGGCTAAAGATGAATTAAAAGTTGTATGTCAGTGGAGAAGCTTTGGCTCAGGATTGTAAAGACTCGTCAATTTCCCAGTCTCTAAAGGTGTAAGAGCTTTCTGTACCTCGGGGCAGCTAACAGAGGAAAAATAAAAGGCTGCCAAATAGTTCATGGAGGATCATGATTGACGGTTGTGCTGCTCAAAGTGGAAGCTAAACATCTCAAACAAGGAAGTAGAGTCAATAAAGTGCATATTATATTATCCATAAAGCTTATAACTGTAATTATCTGTGAATCATTAGCCCCTTTCAGACTGCCGTTTCAATCCACAATATTTACGCCTCTGTAATGATTCACCTGCAATCTGAACTTGCCAGAGGCATGATGGTGGGATCAAGTGATTCCAGCTCTTTCATGCCTTCAGAGGTAGTAGCAGAGGCGTATAATTTGTGAGGCTATTGGAGGCAGGTTCAATGTGAACCGGTGGAGCCGGCAAAAAGGAAAATATGTGACATATCATCAGAAACTCTCCTCTCACTTGAGTCTGGTAGTAATCGAATCGTGACTTTGTTTGAGTATGTAGAATCTTTATACAGAGAGAAACAACACAATGGGCCGTTCTGACGCCATTATTGTTTTAAATTCACTGTCGCTGTCGTTACTTATTTTACACAAAGTGTTCGCCGCTTGTTGTAAACAAATGGACGTAGCTCACTGTATACAAACTGCTGCAGCACATACATACTGTACTGCTACTGTGCTAACAGTGCAGCCCATTAGCACTGTGCTACTGTGCTGCACTGCCGTTACTCTGTTACACGCCACTACAATCTCCTCCCACTTCGTTTGCAATGCCGGACTTCAATGTGAATGGACGTCAACATTATGCCGTCGTGGAATCAGTATGAATGTCCTAAGATGAAAAGACGCACTATAGCGAGACTTTATGGAAACACAGATGTGGACTGACCACACAGACTGTTCTCCTGTCAAAAACATCAATATACGTTGCATGTACAGGCAGCCAATAACAAGCTATATTTACGCATTTCACCGCTGCCATCTTGCTGAAGGTGTAGTGATTTACAGGCAAGCAGAGTTTAAAAGGGCAGATTGCGTCATTTTGGTGGAGATTGGTATGGTGGATGGGTCAAACAAGCAGTGGACTTTCATCGAGGAGAGCAGGGTTTGCGTCCGGTGTGAAAACAAGTTAAATTCTTTACATAAGTTACGTGAATCATGTTTTTGAATGCATCTTACATTTTTATGGAAATTACGGCAGTCACGTGACCCTTGTAACTACTTCATTTCCGGCATTTACGTACATTGATTTACTGTTTAAATTTACTTTTATAACGCCTTACCGAAAGTGTTTTGCAGCATAAATCCACAGAAACTGAAGCCTTTTTTTACAACCAAGGACCGTATGTGGGTGCTATTTTTAGAACGCGCCGTTGTAACACGAGTTTTCGCAAGCTGCGCCGACCCGGGATGAGTTAATATGTGCCGTAATTTGTGGTACTGACACACGACCTCCTCTGCAGTTTATGTTGGAGAACTTGTTGGACCACAAGCCTGTTTAGTTTAAGTAGTTTACCTTTGTGGTAAAACAGTCTCCAATGATCTTGGTAAAATAAAACATCTTCTGACATTTAAATGGTAATAGCCTGGGTAGAGATAGAGTGTAAGTCTGTAATTCAAGAACAGAAATCAAAAAGTGCACGGACGAAAGTAAAAACATTGTTAATGTGCTTTCACTGATTCAATCAATGACCAATGAATGAATGTATATATATATATATAAAACATATATATATATGAAAAAACGAATATATATATATATATAACGAATATATATATATATATATATATATATATATATATATATATTCATTTTTTCAGAACTCTTACCTTGGTTTTATACATGCCTGATTACAGTTACCACATGTGATTGTAGGTATTAAACTTAAACACATTTAAAAATCCTGCTGTATTTAATTCACCTATACTTACCCTGAAATCCAGATTGCTGGGCTGGATTGATGTCAGTATGTAGCTTTTATTTATGAAAACTCAAAAGCTGCAATACAAATTCTTGGTCAATTAAAAATGTCTTTCCACATGATTACCAGTGTGCTTTTAATTTAAGTATACCCAGCCATGCTAAAAGGCACATTTCAACAGCTCATCTGCCTTACAAATCTAATTTAGCATTGACAATAAAAGAGGGAGAGATGAAGAACGGGGTGGAGAGAAAAGGGCCGAAGAAAAGCCTTAACAAAAAGAGATCCAAAGAGAGAGAGAGAGAGCTAAAGAATGAATGGAGAGATTCACTCATTTTCTTCTGTTTGTTGATGATTTCCCATTGTATTCAAGGCTTTGGCAATATTGTTCCCTTGTAGCATTCATGCCAATGATGCATGCTGTATTGAAAATGAAACACAAGCAGTGTGTGATATCCAGAGAAAGAGGGAGTTCTGTCATGTTAAAACAGAATGTGGCTTCAGTGTTGGACAGTGGAGCAATGAGGTGGAATAAAACCACCTGATTAATTTTAACATCATCGTCTTCATGTTTTTGGAACCGAGAGACGGAGAGTATGACTGAGATTAGAGAGGAAGTGCAGGGGATGGGGTGAGTGTGAATTTGTACAAACTAAGTTAATTCTGTTTGTATGCTATTCTCCTTCTGTGTGTGTGTGTGTGTGTGTGTGTGCGTGTGTGTGTGTGTGTGTGTGTGTGCGTGCATGTTAGTTTTTGTATGTGTGTGATCCAGGGAGTGAGCGGGTTTGTCATTCCCCAAGCCTGTTGGGTTATGGCTTATTGAATAAGCTCCATGCTCCACTGTATTCAGCGTAATGACTATAGATCTAACAACAACACTGAAAACCTCTGGCTGGTTTAACTTATCGATCTGACACACTCTTATCGCTTTGCTATGCTCCCATTTGTAAGTTTGTGTCTGTGAGTAGGTTATGGATAAACCTATATATATATATGAGGTTAGGATTGGTCTTTTGTCAAAAATCTCATATCATACTGTCAAGGTTGCCCGCTTCTCATATAATAATGTTTATTTGATCAGATACGTAATAAAATGGATCAATGCTGATGGGGGAACCATTTCCCTGAGCGTATTAACTGTAACTTTAGTTTAAATTTTTCACACATTTCCATGAAATGCATCATTTTTTTTCTATTGAAGTAGTAGTGCCTTTATGGTCTAAAGAGTCCCGAAGTTTGTGGAAGATTTAGATGCACATATTTGGTGGGGAGTTCCTCAAAGAAAATGTTATATTTTTCAATTGAATCATTTTTGTTCATTATTACCATATCTGTTTAGAACAATTTGGAAAGGCTTGAGCAGGTAATAAACGAACAACACCAAAAAAGCTGAAAGACAAAACTTGCTAGACATCCACTGAGGACAAACTACATCTGGGAAAAAAAAAATAGTTTTAGTGCTCTCTGTATTGATTTTACATTCATCCAGCTTGGGTGCTGCAGCTAATAATGAATAATGTGCCTTATAATGATAAGGAAAACCCTGCAATGAATTTGTTTAACATTAAGCAAGTATTGCTTGTAAAATTATAGATATGTTAAAAAATTATGAAGATTAAGCTCACATAAAACTAAGATAAATATTTTGTCTTAACTCAAAATGATACACTCTCATTTTGATAAATGCAGCTGCCTGCACTGGTTCTGTGCAGGTTGGGACTCAGCTGCGTCTAACAGACACATTCCAATCACACAATAAAATAAGTATCAGCCTTTTATAAGGCTAAAATTAATTTTATTTAAATCCAATAAATAGGCTAAATTACATTGAATTAAAAACACCTTTGCCCTTTTTCATTGAATACTCATGCATTTATTCTCATTTCAGCAAACCTTGATAAACATTACAGTGAAGTTGTCAATAATTAAATCAAGAGGTCTAAAAATCCTTAATTACAAAAGTGTGATCAGTAAATATATGTTCACAGACTGTGTGGGCTAATAAGAAGAAGAATTATCTGTTATGTTCAAAAGCGGGTAGGCAAGCTCATTAAAATATGCAATAATTAGGACTAGTGTATCTGTTAGAAGCGTGCCATTAGAATATGCCAGAGGTCAATTTTTTCCTCCTGGGGGACATGCCCTTTGACCCCACTAGCTTGCTACTTTTTTCCCCACTATATATTACTGTATATCCATGTGGAAAGTCCTGCTGAAGGCTGCAAACACCAATCAAGACAAGAGTCAAATTACAAATGACCCTCCCACTGTATCAATAATTGGAAAGACTCCTACATCAAATGAGAAGAGCAAAGAATCTCAAGATCCATAATCACACAAGAAATCAATATGTAGAAGGAAACATAGGAAGACGTGATTTACATAAGTACATGTTGAAGTATTTTTTAAATTCTAAATATAAGTTATCCGAAAGTGTAACCAACACAAGACATGTAAGTTCAATGCAGCAGGAGAAAAATGCATGAGCTTATTTTTAGTACGTTTTTAGTGTGTTTATCTGTTCCTGTTCTCTCTTTCCTTTTGCAAAATTATACATTTTTTGGCAAAATGCCTCAAGTAAGAAGACAGAGGAAGAGAGGAGGCCAATTTAGAAGTGTTGTTGTTTGTGGGAGAATCATGATTTACTCTTTTAAGTTTCCCCAGCTGTACTCATTTTCTTCTCTGCCATCTTCTCGTCTGCTCTTCTCTTTGTCTCATCTTTTCTAGTTTTTCTCCTTACTGCCCCCCCACCCCACCTTTTCTCGTGCCTCGTGTACATTTCTAATTTGAAAGGCTTTGTTGGTTTGTTGCACCTAACAATTAATGATAATCCGCTGCACCGCCCTCAACAGAATTCCCATCTTCACGGACAGTTTCATCAATATTTGTGAACATAAAAAGAAAGCTGGGAACCAAGGAAGCAAGACTAATTTGTTGTCATCGAGCGACACATTCCGTGGGAGAGTTATTCCGATTGAAAGCTGAATTGGTTCAATTCACATTGTTTGTTTGAGGTTTTCCCCCCGTAAAATAACTGTATCTCGCACTAGAAAAACTTCTTGAGCCTGAGGATGTTTGTCCCAAAGAAAGTTATTTCAGAATAATCAGGGCAACACATGTAAAGCTTGTTTTTTATTGATATCTCAGTAATAAAAGCTAAGAAGAAAATAAGAAGGTGTCACATTATTCAAATGTGGCTACAACAGCTTGACTAATTATAAAAACAAGGCAATCAGATCAGTGTAAGTCGTATGTTTCCATGGCCCACAAGCCCCTTCAAACTCTGACCGAGCACATGACGGGAGCAGCTGCAGGTTTCCTCCTCTCTCACTCTCCTTGGCACAGATTTGACATGGTACAGTAGCTGCCTCTCTGCTCTGTAAAAGCTCCTACCATCCTAGTCCTCTGCATGGCTTTTTGAAAGGGATTTAATCTTACCATGTAAGTCTGATCCAGCCATTTCAAGCATTTACTTATGTGGAATCTGTAAAATGTGACATAACTGATCACAAACCGGCACAAAGCCATTTTCACAGCGAGCTGGTCAGCATGATGTAAAACGCACAACAGTTCTTAGCCTTTTTCTGATTTTTTCCCCCTGAAATTGTCAGAAGTCAAAGTCGTTGAAGCATTGCAACAATCTCATAATCATTGTTATTTAATCATCGTCTTCCATTACAAAACATTAAACTAGGTTTAAATCTAGAGCCATAACCAAAAGGTCTTGAAAGGACAGTTGCTCTTACCTGTAGGGATTTCTAATTATAACCGAGTTACTCAAGATAATGCACAGACTTTGTGAACAGATTCCTGTAGGACCTTTTATGTTCACCAGGATAGATTAAACAAGGTCATGAGTTTTGGAGAGAGACGTTGTTTTTGAGATTTCAAATGTTTTTTTGTTTTTTTTGGGTGGTTTAAGTTAAAAAGTAAGTGTCATCCAGTTATTTTATATTTGAGAGAAGGCATCATTATCATTACGGCAAATATCCCCAACACTCAGCAACTCACACTAAAACAACCTAGTTTGATAAATAGAACTACAGAAAAAATATGTTGTTTCAATGTTTTTCTAATTTTTTATTATGATGTGAACTGTACCTTAAACATAACCTTTTGACCATTTGATGATGAGAGAAAGTTAGAGAATAAACTTATTTAAGTTCTCACCATCACACCTTTTCATTTGGGCCACCTGCAGTGTTAATGATTAAGAAAATAAAGGTTATTTGTTAATTATTCAGTCATTGCAAAGTGAAACAAAGGGTCCAAGAATAAAGGCAAATGTACTCAAATCCAAACCCGTAAAAGCTTCAGTTCATGCAGACATAAGTGGATCCTTTATTTTAAATGGTGTAATATGTGATTTCAGTGTGCTGACCTTTGTTTGAAGAGCCTCCCCATTGAGATCCAAATACTCCCCCTTGCCCCAACTAAACCTCCCTTCCACTGACTTCTATAACTTGATGGGTTTTCTCAGCAGGGGTTCTGTCATCAGTCTTCTGATAATCTGAAATGTGTTCTTGGGAGATTTTCTGCCTGATGGTTATCTGAGATTTCAGCAAGATGAAACAACAGTTTGTCGGCATTTCACGAGGCACTCACATGCTTTGACAGTGAGCCAGTGGCAAAGGCTCATGGGATATGTTGTAGTTAAATGCTAACACAAGTGCAACACGTACATCCAGTGTAACTTATCATCCCCCCTCTTGTTGCCTATCCTGGATGTAGTGGTTATTGTATGATGCTCTTTGATGATGAACATATATTAATAATCACATGCTTACATTAAAAATACATCCCTTGTAGCCTGTTAGGCGTGTTCTCTGTAAAACAGGATTTGACTGGATGAAGCAGACCTATGTGAATACATGATATTCCCATCTCTCATCAATATTACACTGCTCATCAATGACTAATTTTAATAAGTACTGCTGGGTATCTGGAGATCCTTAAAAGCTCAGAACACGCCTTAACTTGTCTAAACCTAAGACATTAAATAGTGTAGATGTCTTAAACACTGACCTTCATGGTGATCTTTAGTCAGGTTAAGTAGATGATACAAGAGGAATGCCAAGAATTTTGGTTTTTATTGTAAAATGTAAATGGACAGTAGAAAAGTTGTTCCCAAATTTAAATTTTTGAAGTTAAGTCACTTGATTTGAAAACCATATGCTGTAGTTTTAATTGGCTATAATTTCAGGTGGTGCTGACAAATTGTAATTTTAAAGTCTCAGTTTACTAAGGGATTAGCCTACAGCAATACACTACACTGCCATCTCCTGACGAAAGTACATCTATACAGCTTTGTTTATCCGCTCTAAACCAATTGATAGAAACATCCCTAATTCGCAATTTCTTCAATGTTTTTAACATTTCAAAATTTCGCTTCAAAATTCGCTTGGACTTTGATGGAAACCCAAACCCTAAACCTTCTTCTGTACCTGATCCCAACTCTGTTCAACTTCCAGCTGCTGATGTATTTGTATAAATAACTGAAACACTGGAAACTGTGTCCTGCCACTGTTCTCTTTGTATATTACAAAGTGCCATATAATGTTAGTCGTACTGAAGATAAGCAATTTAAATGACATTTGTATCCTTTTAAAAATATAAACAATAGAAAACTCATTAGAATGTAGAATAAAAAACCTGCCGGATTTTCCGACTCTGTGATGAGGAAACCATATATGTGTGCAAATTAATTTTGACTGTTTTCACTTGACTTGTCATTTATTCTCTGATTAACGTCTGATTTTCTCTCTGTCTCTTTCTATGTGTTTCTGTCTTTTTAGGATGGAATGGGAAATCTGCGGGTGACTAAAGAAGGTGTCAGATTGGAGGGAGTGTCTGAATTTCTATTGCCCCTTTACGTCAAAGAGATCCAGTCTCGCAGGGTAAGAAGAGAGAGTGTGTGAGAGCCTCCGTAGCTCCAATGACAATTTGTGTGTTTTTACATATATGTGTTTTGAGTAAATTACTCAAACTAACTTCAAGTTCAATTTTTCAGGTTCATGTGCATCTTGCATATTTCTTTCAGTATATGTTGTACTGAACATCGCATGTGTCCTTATGTTAAATTATGAGGTGTGTCTGTGTATGTGTATGTGTGTGTGTGTGTGTGTGTGTGTGCGTCCCTGTGCTCCAACCTCTATAATGAGCAGAAATCAGATGCTGTCCCCTGCAGTCAGGGTCTATTTGTCATGTATGTGACACATTATAGCGCTGCACATGAGCCAGCACTCTTCCATATCTCCATTCATCACACACAGAATCATCATTGATCCCGTCAGCTGAGGCAACACGGACACTATGTCACTCTATATGGGACAATCCTCTTGACGCTGTGTGCATGTGTGCTCGAGCATATGTGTGTTCATATGTATGAGTGACTGTAATGGTGTCATGCTGTCACAAACACATTGTGTGTGTGTGTGTGTGTGTGTGTGTGTGTGTGTCTGTGCGTGTGTCTGTGTGTGTGTGTTTGTGGTGAGAGAGTGGAATTTCAATTGTGCAGCAAGAGATTAATGGTGTGATAAAGTAGGATAGAAAGATATAGGACAATTGATAGACAGGAAATTTATGAAAGATGTAATGCTCCATACAGCTTTGGTGTTGTTTCTCATGACTGCAAAAGGAAGAAATGTGTGAAGATAAATGTGCATAATACCAAAATCTGACATTGCTTATGAAGGTTATATTCCCATAAGAAGGTAAGATGTATTTTATTGTTCAGACCATGTCCTAATTGAAGGTGACGTGAGTGAGCATCAGTGACAAAATCTGTGTGATTGCATTTGTTTGTGTTAAAATGTTCTAACTGGCCGCGAGCGACATGTTGCCCCGTTTTGAGCTGTTTCCATTTATTTATATCGCTCACTTTCGAACAGCTGCAATGAATGAGGAATGAGGAACGGCTGATTCGTGCAGTTGAAATACGACTTATCCATATATTTTGAAGAGGTTCATTAGGCCTACTGATATAATTTTTTACACTGTTTCTCTATATTGGCCTTGTATAAAGAAACAGTGTAAAAAAAAACCCCAAAAAACCCCAGACTAATCCATACAATACCTCCTTGTTACAGTAAGGAAACCAAAGAGTTGAAAATTTCCTAACCCTATAATTGCTGTCGGCTGCCTTGTATGTTAATTTCAGTGAACATCACAATGTAAAACGTCATTTATGTTGGAGAAGCACAAACACAGGGAGATAAAGTAGGCCAAACACCCAGCTTCTAATGTAATGGTAATGTTTCCAGTGTGATCTGTGAGCACACAGCTGATTTGCTGGTATATGGTTTGATTACGGTCCCTCATGTGTGGACAGAGACTATCCAATGTTACGCAATGTGACACGAAAGACAGATTTTTGCTTGCTGTTAGGACACCATGTCAGAGCATTTAAACAACACATTGGTAGATGTTTCTAGTATTTGCGTGACAACAAAGAGCAGAGGACACGGATCAGGTGAGCCCAGATCGGGAAAGTCATTTTCCCAATCATTCCTACACTACTTAAACTCAGCACAAAAGCCCTATCTCACAATGTCAACCAAAGTGAAAATTAATTTGTTTATCCACTTCATGACTCGGATACGCTCCAAATTTTAATGGGCTCTTTCTTGGCCCATGCAACAGCCTCCCACTAAGTTTCATGAAAATCAGGCCATCAGATTTTTTATTTATTCCTGCTTAGAGACAAACCACACTGCAAAGACAACCTTCAATGCTAACGATGATTGCATGATAGCTGACATTGGACCAAGGCTGTTTGGGCAGGGTACCCAATTGTACTTTAGCGTGTGTTTCTTCCACCACTGTCTGTTTTAGTAAAGTGATAAAGAGAAACCTGACCAGCATTTGCAATGGTGTGTATGGTTTACACAGCAAATGATTTCAGTGAGAAGTCATATATCATATAAACCATAATGTATGGTATATGGCTGTAGTCAGAGAAATACAGAAATACATCTACATTAGCATGGCACAGAGCATGGAAGAAAAAGCACAGGAGGATGGGGAAGATAAAAACAAACAAGGAGAAAGAAAGGATGATAGATATAAGAGAATTAAGGATAAGAGATGAGAGAGATGATGAAGAGTGAAGAGTGACAGTGAGGAGATGAAATAAAGTGAGACCAGAGTTGTTGTAGACCGAGTAAAGGCTGAGGAGAAAAAACTAATTAGGGAAGAGAGACATGGTTATAAGTGGAATAGATAAGTGAGGAACTCTGCTTCAATCTCAGATCTCTAAAAAGTTGCTTACATTGGATATTACTGTTATACCGGACAGTGCAGAGTAATGGAAAAGGCTAAGCTGTATTTGCATCAAAATTGTTGCAAATGCATCACAACGCCGAGAGCTATCAAGGCCACTTGTATGGATGAGAAATACTGTAGATGCAGCTCCTCCTGATTTTCAAGTGCAGCATAAATCAGCTTTTTACTACTTCAGTTCTTGCTACTTTATTATTTCCCCAGTCTGTATGGCTTGACTTTGCCACATTTTGTACATTTGCTTCACATTGAAGATGTATGAGCAAAATTCCTGTAAACAGCCTCACAAATCCAAAGTAAATCACAGTTCAGCTGTGTGGGGAAAAGTGAAATATGTTGCTTCAATCTTGAAAGTCTCAAATATTCAAGCTCCCAAACAAGTCTTCCACTGCCATGCTTTTAGACTACCATATTCATACGTAATGCATTTATAGATGCTGTGCACACAGCAGGCATGCAGCATTTACACACCAGCTCACTGTGCATATAAATGATGTACTGTTTTGATATACTGGTATACTGGAACTGTGAACTTGAAAGTAAAAAAAAAAAAAACCTGACCAGAAAAAATACATTTTCAAAAGATTTTCTGATCTGTAGGGCACCATCTATCCTCAGACCCCTGATCAAACTACACTAATACATTTTTTATGTGATGAAAATGATTTATTTTGCTTCTCCTCAATGTTACCTTTTCTACACTTGACAAAATATAATTTTATAATGGTGCCATCAGACAAGTTGGAGTCAATGTCCTTGTTCCCATGTTGCTATCAATCACCTGAAAGCTGACTTTAATTGTATTCTCATGTAGGAAGTGCTTCTCACTATAAAGGTACTTCCAGTGGGGCATAAATGCAGATTCACACTCACATTAACATGATTAAACATGAGTGAATTGCAATGCAGTGCATTGCTTTTGAGATGGCAGTGAGTAATATGCTGCTGCCTGACCGACTTAAATTATTTAACTGACAATGATGTGACAAAACCTGACTGGTCTCCCATTAAAAAACGACCCTAGCAAAATACCACCCATATTTACGTTTTAGACTGTCCTGCGCCGTCCTCTAGTGGCCGTTATAATTCTAAATAACGGAAAGGCAGAGTACAAAAAACGGAAGTTGCGCTCAGGGCAGGTGGAAGGGGTGGTGGATGTGTCGAACAGTTGTCAGACTTTCTCCCAGGAGAACAGGGTTCGTGTCCCACGTGAAAACAAAAGGAAATAATGTGATTTAAACATCGCTGAACTTCCGTGCATCAAGTTTTAACGTAACTATGTCACTTCCAGTAGTCACGTCGTCTTCGGAACCACTTCACGGCTGGCATTTATGTCAATCTATTTTCTTTTTAAACTTTCTTTTATAACACCTTACCAGAAAGTGTTTTGCCCTAAACCTAGAGCAGTGGTTTGGTAGCCTCAATTCAATGAAACTGCAGCCTTTTTTTACAACTGCAAACCATACATGTATGTATAATGACTTATGTGCTATTTTTAGAACGATTTGTACCACAAAGTGCTCATATCAGTTGTTTCTACTAACACTCACACGGGGCGTTATGGGTTGTTTTGACAAACCACCTATTGCACTTTAGGTTGGATATCTTGTTGGACAGAACACCAGGATTGAATGTGTGCTGGGTCTGATCGGCACAAACTATCTGTTAAAACTCATGTGAGTCATCTCAGCCCTGCACACAAGGGAAGTGGACATAATCAAACCATTGCTTCAAACAACTAAAAGATGTGTCAATTAAATAGCTATTTGAGCAGTTAAATGCAAGACAGAGGTGAGCATAAATGTTGTACCAACCATAAATAAGCTATGCAGACTTTTGGAATCTGAGAATATAGACCTCTGTGTTAGTCTACTTTACTTGATATCTGTACACAATATAACATATTATACAACTTATTGTTTTCTGTTCTTTAATATACCGTAACTCTCAATGAAAACAGAATATTAAGAGCCAAAACAATAAAATAAAGCAGATCAGGGGATGATACAAACGAGATTAAACTACTCTGTGTTTTGTTTACACTTTGTGGTTTTGTTTCCTTTACACCATCACACTGTGTGATAACAGCCTGCTGTCTGTCCCTGTATACTGTATGTGTGTATTCGTCAACCATTGTGTTTACAAGTCTGTGTGATAATGTGCGTGAGGGTTGCATGCGCCTGCCTCTATTGATATTTTGCTTCCAAACTTTATATTTTTTTAACTTTATTTTGAGCAGACATTGATGTTGTGAGCCTGTGTGGAAGCCAATGCATATTCGTGTATGTGCAAGTGTGCATGAGGCAGAGCTTATCTTCGTACATGAAAGCAAACAGCAGGTCGCCCTCACATTTTCTCAACAGCAGGGAAACTCTTATTTTGCTATTGACAGTCACTGCGCCTTTACTGTGAAGTGTGGTTGGATTGGGGTGGGAGCATGCTGAATCAGAAGTATCCAATAAACTCCCTGAGGACACAACAGTCTACTGCTTGTTTTGTGAAGAGACATACTGTAGAGAAATGGGGAGACAAAAGACTGAACCACAGAGAGGAAGAGGGGGAGAAGAAGCAGCAGAAAAATAAAGGTCCTGCAAAGAGAAAGCGGTAAGAGTAGCAGGGTTAATTTACTATATCAGATCATTACAGCATAAAAAAACAGGGCTAAGGCTCTCATAGGCACACAAAAAGCAAAGAGGCAATAACTCTGCACCTGGCCAAAGTTACAGCTGCCATTAGCCTGATACATGTTGTTTCATGGCCCTGAATTAGCTGGTTAATTGAAGCACTCATTTTGGGAGATTTTATGAAGGTTTTTCCATGTTAACTTATTTCCTAGTTTCTTTTCTTTATTTCTAGTGATTTTCTAGTCTTTGCAACTACACAGTGATCCATGCAAACTGAAGTAACGTATAAAAGTGATCATTCTCACTTGCCTCTCAGGGTTTCCATACACTTCAGGCCACATTCATAGAAATATATGGACCTTCGTGGGTTATACCTTGGAGCTACACAGTGCACTCTCGTCTCACAGCAAGAGGGTTGCCGGTCTGACTCCAGCTTATTAGAAGTATCACAAACTAAGTGCTCATAAGTACTGTAACAAGAAATTAGTCATTTTCATCATTGGCTGTGATGACAGACTTGCAGTTAAACCAGAAACCAAGTAATGTGGACAGGCACAGACACCAAGAACTCATTGAAATGATGCCGTGTCATTAGCACTGAAAAAAGAGACACAAACATGCTCACCAACCTCAAGAGCCCCCCTTGGGCCAGGCTAACTGGAGGAGATAAGAGTACTTCTGCATAGAGAGTGATAGAGAAGTGGAAAATTGAGATACAAACAGAAAATTGCAAGAGGAACGGAAACCCACAAAGGCAGAAAGAGATGAGAGACAGAATACTAGAATGAACGGAGGGAAGAGGTAGCCCACATTATGTTGATGCGCGTTTGAGGTTTCAGTAGAGATACGCATCTAATTTTGCCCTTCACTCATTAGTCAGAGTGAGGCAGAACAGGGAGGGGGAGAAAAGAGATTTGAATGCTTGATACTGCAAAAAAGAGATAAGAGATAAGTGATGTAGTGGTAAACAAAAAGATTGGGGATACAACTTAAAGTTTGTTGTGGTTTCCAGCCGTAAACACAGTTTGGTGCATGACAATAAGGCAAAGAAGATGCTGAACTAAGGATACTTTGACAAGGATCACAAAGTTGAGATTTAGGCTACACAGGTAATATTTTCAAACAGTATGTTTAGGTTTAACAAGAGAAAATACTTGTACTATAATACTTAAAAGGATGAGGACTTACTGGTTTGTTTTGCAAATAAACGTCTGGTAAACTGCCCGCCTCCGTTAGAGAGCGGTACACAGCTGCATCTCTGCTCTATTGGACCCTCCTGGACTGTCTCCCACGCAGTGCATCAGACAGTCTCAAGCAGGGCAACCTAACTTCTATATGCAGCCTGTAACATCTGTCCTGTTGTGACTCTGCATCCCAAACCATTACCTGTTGTATCTAGACACCTTCAAGTCCATTGTTGCAGAAACAATATTCAACTTTCCAAATTCAATGTTGAATTGAATATGCCTAATGTTTCGAGTATATTGCTGATGCACTTTATACATAAGGATGTTTTCACACCGATAGGTCCAAGTCAGTTGATTAGTTTTTAAATTTGGAGCATTTCTCCCCATGGGAGAAATGCTCCAAATTTTTTCCAATTTTTTCCAATTTTTTTTTTTTCTTTTAATGCATCATTACAAACCACATGAGCACATTCACTCCTCTTATTGGCCAAATGTGTCTGGGACGTGAGCAAGAAAGTTGAAACAGGAAGTTGGTCCTGTATTCTCCATTAGTGTGTACTCCTTTAGCTAACTTATGCAATTCTCCAGCATGCCGCTACTACTACAGTGCAAGCTACTGCAGTTTGCATGCTCTGCTCCATCACAAAATCCAAAGCACACCCGGCTACAGGAGCCTTTTCAGCTCAAACTTAGAGAGTACGTGTTAAGGTACGGTAAGGATCCAACCACAGCTTAACCACTCCAGAGTTTTTTGGAACCGGACAGAGATCATCTTGAAGAAGTGGCCTTGATCCGGTTGTTCTGATTGACACCCTGAGTGTGATTACTCTGTTCACACATGTACAAACAAATTGCCCCAAGGGGGTTAAAAAAAACAGGGTTTGATTTAACCGCACTAAATAAATCAGGTGTGAAAATGCACTTAGCCAGAACATTTTGGTGTCCCCAATAGCAAGAGCAGGAGTACACTTTAAGAATCACAAAAATAACAGCACGGAAAAAATGAAGCACTCTTGAATAAAATTTCGAGAAAATACATTTTAGGATATAGAAATGTAGGAAAACGGAGGAGAGGATGAAGATGACACCCCTCCCACGCAGCTGTATTATGCCTTATTCAAAAACATCCCATACACACACATTCACATTTTGCATAATCAGGGCCATCCCCCAGCAGTGCATTGTGGGAGAGGTAAATGGAACATTGTGACTCCCAGAGAGAGCTAAATACAGAACTCTGCACATAAACCACACACTAACAACAACAACGACACACTGAGAAATTAGATTGGCTGGGTGGGAGGGAAGGAGGAGGAGAGAGAAAGATCACTGTGGAGAGGAAAGGAAGGGAAAAAAGAAAAAGGTGAGGATGTTGAAAGGGGTCAGAACTAAAAAGGTGTGAGAAAAGGTCTGAATACACGATAAGGAGGGAAACAAAACAAAGGAAAACAAGAGGGATGAGAAACAAAAAAAAAAGATTTAGCAGGTTTAACACCCCAACAGAGCCCTATCTGTACAAAATTCATAGCTGCTTTCATAAATGCATCACCACAAATAACAACATATTTACTATGTATAACAATCTGAGTGGGTCCATTGTGCATAAAGAGTATTTTTACTTTTGATACTTAAGTACATTCTGATGCTGATACTTTGTACTTTTACTTAAGTAGGTTTTTAATTCAGGACTTTTAGTGGATTATTTTCTTTTAGTGTTTTACTAAGGGATCTGAATACTTTTTTCCACCACTGAAGCATCAGGATGGTGTAGTGATTGTGTCAGATATGCTATGGTAGTTAAACAAACTATTGCAGAAACACATTTTTTCATTTAATATATATATATATATATATGTGTGTGTGTGTGTGTGTGTGTGTGTGTGTGTGTGTGTGTGTGTGTGTGTGTGTTAAATGTTCAATCACCACATCATCCTGATGCTTCAGTGGCTCATCAGGCTCATTTTAATTACTTATTATTCTGTTATGAGGTTTAATTAAAAAAAAAAGTTTAATCACTTTAAGTTCAGCATCTTTTTAAGCATTGTGTTTTTTTTATATTCATTCTCCACTAAAGCTGCCGGCTAAATGTAGTGGAATAAAAGTGTAAAAGTATAAAGTTACATAAAAATGGAAATACTCAAGTAAAATACATGTAACTCAAAAATTGTACCTAAGTACAGTATTTAAGTAAGTATACTTGGTCACATTCCACTCCTGCATTGCATAAAGATGCTAAAAAAGAATGAAACAAAATATGAATTTGATCATTTTAGCCAAGTGCAGCATGTGCTGTCACAAACAGGAGGGGTTTATGAGTCAGATGACTAAATACGAAATCACTCAACAGGCAGAACGTCAGCAGAAGACAGGAGGAGACATGTTTTAGGCATGCATTAACCAAACACGACACAGGTAGCAGGCAGGAGTAGCTTCTGCACTTGGCAGCAAGTCAACATAGATGGCAAGGAAGAACTGCTCGGCACCAGGCAGAAGCAGGAAGGCAGCGGAGAAGCACTGCAAAGCTCGACAGGCATTTGGAGGCACCAGGGAAGCTTTGATAGACACAGGACCTGGAGCAATGGCTGTGTGGCCACGGAATAAAGCTGCTAAGCAGCCAAAATTTCTGCCAGCCCCGAGAGAAACATCACATGCCAGCACTTGGAGAACACCATACGCAGCACACTACATGCGTTCTGACAATATGTGAAGCATAGCACGGATCGGTCACATTCATTTTGGAAAATCCAGGGCACACATTGTGCATGGATCATTTTGAAACAAATGTGGCAGAGATCAACAAAAATGTGTGGCTGCAGATGTAACAGGTAGGGCAAGAGGTGTTTTACTGATCTTACAGGCTGGTTGATCAATAGGGTCAGAGTAAGCAAGGCAAGTCTGAATCAGATAACCAAAAATTGGCAGGATAAGCTACAAGCAATAATAACAGGCTTCAGGCAGGTAGACAGTACAGTAGCAGGTACACAGGAATGGCTGGAACACTCTGTCACACACACACACACATAAACAACCAGCTGCACATGCTGATCCATAATGATTCAGTAATAAGTCCTTCAAATTAAATGACAAAATATATATTGTTTGTCCGTGCCCTTCAGAATTACACAGAAGCACTTTCTATCAGCAGCACAGCCATGTTTGTTGGTGCCTTGCAAAGCCATTACAGATCTGTTTTTTATTGCTCTGGTTATCTCCGCTAGGCATAAGCCTGGAGAGGATCGTGCATATGAATCATCGATTCTGTCCTTCTGTCTCTGTCCTCAGGTAATATCTCATACTGGACCAATCACCTTAGATTTGTTTTGCACATTTACGACTATATATGTCCGCTCAAGGACCTCTCATAGTTTTGGTGGTTCACAGTTTTTGATAAACCTGTGTCATTCATTGTTTTAAATCGTCACTGACTGCTGACTCCTTGTTCCTCTTAACTGGCCCGTATGGGGCGCAAGTCACCAACATCTGCTCAATTACACAACATTTGCAGAAATCGGCAAATCTAAAAACTAAGCCTTACCTAGTCTGCAGTCCACGCTTCTCATGCTTTTCATTTCTGCATCTTGTGACTTTGACATGAGGTTTAACTTCCCAAAACAATCAAAGCTGTCATTGTTTTTAAAAGTACATTCTTCTTTGGAAGCACAGCAACATGAACAACCTGACAAATACTGCATGATAATCAGTAAAGGAGCTGTGCAGATAAGTGGCAGATGAAATGTCAGGGGATCCAAAGAGGAGAGTAATTTACTGCCACCTAGTGGGCAGGTATGGTATAACTGACATGAGAAATTTCCAGAGCGCTGAGTGGTGCATTATTCCCTGCAAGTTTTAAGTTTTTTTTTTCTTCTATGTCTTCCAGTCTGTATATATGGGGGATTTACATAGTATATGTGTGGTATGTACTTGGAAGATGATTCCATTGTAAGCCAGAGGCTGTGGGATTATCTTCAGAGCAGCAGGTTTTGTAGGGTATTTCAAGCTGTGTTGGTGTATTTTAAAAAAGCACACTATGGATGCAATGTTCCCTCTGTCTCGCCCTCGCTGCTCGATTCGCACAAAGGCCTGTCTTTAGTGGCACACAGACGCACATACACACACACAAACACTGACTCTTGCCACTAGGCCCTATAATTGTCCCCATAGGGACCCCATGACGACCTATCACCACCACAGGAGGCACAAAGAAAACTTCATTTATTCCGCTCTCTTGCTGTCTTTCTCTATCTTTTTGATTCGACTTTTCTTTTTATGTGGCTCTTTTCTCTTTTATTAGGGCTTTTCTTCCTCTACCTCCTGTCTATGACATTTCTTTATATCTCTCTAATGCCTTCTTTCTGTGTTGTTTTGGTTCTGTCTTTCTCTCTCACCCCTGTAGTGATACTGGCTCCCTGGAGACAGGCCTAGTTATGTGCAGTAGACTGCCTGGATAAGGGCTTCTCTTCCTGGGAAGGAAAAAAAAAATATCTCTGGCGCACACAGTGGAGGTAGTGTGAATGTATGCATGGAAAGGGAGAGAAGTAATGTATAGAATAAGGCATGTCTAAGGAGGTGAAGCCCAGTAAAGGGATAATTAAAAACTGGGAAAGAGAGTGAGATTGAAAAGCAATAATGAACATAGGGGAAGTAATGAAAAAGTTAAAAGCAACAATAATTGTAGAAGTCCTCTCATCCATATCCTGTACTGCAGCTTCAAGGAAGACTGGAAAATATGGGGGGTGGGTGAAGGTGGGAGGATGCCATAACTTTATTTTTGCTGTTTGTCAGCTTTAGATTTATTACTCCCTCTGTCTGCCTCATACTTTCTCTGTGCTTCTCCTCTGGGGACCTGAGCTAGCTGAAACTTCTCCAACTCTGGAGCTGTAATTGAATAGCAGAGAGTTCTAATGGAACATTAGGCTGTTCCCGTCTTGGCAGGCCCTATTGATTTTGACTTTGCAGCATTGTAAACAATCTGAGGTAAATGTAACTGAACGGATGCAGACCTTGGTATAGGCTATAATTCCAGGGCTATTGCTGTGGAACTGTTGCGCTGTGGCAAGTAACTGTTACAGTGTAGCTTTGTTTGACTTTAATAGCATCTTACCCTGGGTGGCTTGCAACTTTCTCTAAAGAATAATAGCAGGTAATTTTTGTTTGTTTGACTATCTATTTATGCCGTTTGTTCGCGATAAAGAAAAGGATGCCTCGAAGTCTAACTGTCAAGCACACTTGATTTTAATTGCGTGTCACTTGGGGCGCATGGTGCTGGTGGGTTTCTTCTCAGAATAATAGCTTTTTTGATGTTATTTTCTTTTGTTTGCGGTTACGTCTTGGATAGAGTGGCATGTCTTTATGTCCGCAGCGTTTTTCATCTTTGTGAAAGGGATGCCTTTCATATAAAAAAAAATCAACCCGGGCTATTACTCGGACATATTGTCAACAGGAAGTCCAAACGCGAGGAACGTTTGATTCAAATCGCATGTCATCCTCAGCGGGTGTGATTTACTGCTCAAAGAGTCTCTAGTGGTGAGGAGCTCAGATGCAATTTAGGTGATGCTACATACTGTCAGTATATCAGCATGAGTGGTGAATTATCTCACAGAAAAAAGACATTCTCTGCATGATTGAGATCACAATTGCTACGGTTAAAAAAAAAAATGCTGCGTGTGTTTGGCAGCACTTGTCCTAGTTCATACTTCCAGTAAGTTGATTTCAAAGCAACACTCGTGCACCCACAGTTAAACATTTCACACTATACCTTGATGTTTTTAGGGGAATATTTTATATTGCCTCTCTTGAACATCATTCATCTGTGCTACAGCTACTTAAACTCTGCCTCTGTCTTTTTTTCTACTTCTGCGTTTAAAACAAATAGCTCTGATATAATGCAGACAATGAGGAATGTTTGATGTATTGTACAGTGATTCATTAGCGTATTACAAAAACACATCAGTCATAAGTTATCACCATATTGCAGACTATATAATTAGTCATGGCTTAGATCTTAGTGTTTGTTGAGTTAGAAGTTGACTTAGCTGCACCTGATGGACACACATATCTAATGTTGGCATTTTAATCTATTCACTCGTTTTCATCAAAAGTCATACTCAGCTTGTGATGCTTATTACACGATCTCTCCCAGCTTCTATTCACCAAGTTAAAATGCGTATAGATAAAAGTAAGCTGCTGCTTCCTTTCCCTAAATGTCATTATTTCCCTTCCCTATTGCTTAAAAACTATAACTCCCCACTCGACCATAAAAGAACACTCAACGTGTGGCATCTACAACTCCAACAAATGTAAAGCGTGTTTGATTTAAACAGCGTGTCACCTTTAGCGGGTGGTGCTCGCTACATGAGAATTTCTCCAGCCTTCAGCCTGCGGAAAGGAATGACTTAGACACGCTGTCGGTGATAATAAGTGTCCACGTCGGAAGATGAGAGCTCCACCAAGCAAGCACATGCAGAGGGCTTGTCAGATGTCTACGCTTTTTCCATGTCCCCCCAAAACATTAAAAGAAGATATTGAATTAGAAGTCCATGCTGCCATTGAAGTTAAACAGTGAAGATAACAGAAAAAAGAAGAAAGAAAAGTTTGACTGAGAGGTTTGAGGTGTGAGGTTTTCACAGGTTAGTGGGGTCTGAGGAAGTGGTTATTTGATCATTTTTCCAGAAGTAGTTTTTTTTTTTTTAAGACTGAGCTTGAGTATGTATGTGTGACTGCCTTCACATATGTCCGTGTGCAAATTCCAAAATTCCTGCGTGTCCGGTTTGTGAGTGTCCCGCATGTATGTGTGTTTGCCAGACGTGGGTGCGACCCACGTAAAAATAGTCTCCATTAACATTTAACAGCGTTTTTCAGAATGTCAGGAGAATGAAAGTCACATTGGCCCTGGAAGGGAGAGAGGAAACGAGACAAAATGAATAAGAATATTAATCCCTTGTTCCAAAAGATCATTCCATTCCCCCTACCACAAGCTGCTGTCTCTGAGGTCACGTCATCCAAAAGCCACAACAAATCCCCTCATCACAAAACTTGACTGGAGAAAAAGGGCACGTCATTCCGCACCATGTTAAATCTTAGAATTTTGATAATGCTGTCACTAAAATGGATATTGCTTCACCAAGAGACCATCAAAATGTGCTCGCCGCTTACTTGTCAAGTCAAATTATGCTTCCGTCTGTAAGAGTTTCAGGCACCAAAGTGAAAGTACAAGCATTGGCCAACCATGGTGCTGGCTCTGTCAACCCATGTGTAGAAGATGCAACATAGCTTCCAAGTTTCTCTAAAAAATAGCGCCCTGCAGTCTTTTTTATCAGGAGGTAATACTTGGGCTGTTTTCTCAACCACAGAAGCTGTCAGGCTGAATTTCATGTAAAAGAAAATACAGCTACATAATTCATCACCTAACACTTGTATAGTGAGGTTTCTTTGCTTTTTGTTATTCAGCCTCTGTTATTTAAACCTGTACCAACAGGGAGAAAATGTGTTATCATTTATTTTTAAGACTTTTTTTTCTTCTCCTTTCTTCCACCACCACAAATGAAATGCCCACGAGATAATATGCCTTCCTTAATGAACTAGTTTTTAAAAAGCAACACCGTACCTACCTCGTTACTAAGCCTGGCTCTGGGCAGTATAGCCCTCCACATCCATAAATGCTGCATTGCTGGCATAAAGACAGTAGTAACCATTGAGCACAAGGCCATCAGCTGTGTGCCAACACTCCATTTAACATTTGATTTAGTGAACTACACACACTCAGGGTCATTGATAGTTGGCTGGGTTTCTTTGTGAGTGCAGTTTTATTTTAGACTTTATTACCTAAACTCAAAGTTTTGCTTTTCTTTAAGCTCTAAATCGCACCAAACATGGCTTCGGCATTTATATAACAGCCACTATTTAAGGCAAAAAAGGATTGCTGTGCTTCTCTTTAAACCGTGCTGAGTTTTCTCTGCATATTCAAGTTTGAACACCCCCCTCCCAGTCCTGGTTTCTGCGCAGTAATTGGCATAATGATCAGGCGAGCAGATAGCTTTGTACCGACAAATTTATCTTTTAGCCCACAGCTAGTTTCAGTAATAGCATCAGTGGGAAAATGAGGGCCTATATTAGGTAAAGGGACAGTCAAGACAGAGATGTTTCATTCCACAGCCAGAGCTATGCATTTACTGAAGTGTGTTAAAGCATTTGTTCAGTGTAATCACCATGTCAAATTAAGTGTGTAGAATATATGCTCTAACATGAGAGGGATTCGTGTTAACTGCACTGACTCCAACCCATAACATGAATCACAGCGTGATAAGTGACGATACGCTTAAAAAAAAATCTTTTATGACCGAGGCTGGTTTAGCATAACCTCTCATTTGCGTATATCCGTCTTACTGTCCCATCTGTTTCACACACACACACACACACACACACACACACACACACACACACAATTATACACACACTACTTTGGATGACAGTACAAAGTAATATGTAAATGAATATAATACATTCAACAGCTCACTCTGTTCTATACAACTCACTTTACATATACTTACTAACACATATGTGCAAATATCTGCCTACACACAACTGACAAGATGCACACAAGTATCTCTCCTATGTGCCTAAACAATTATACTATACATTTTTATGTGAAATGCATAAGCAACACACATTTTATCACTCTCATACTGAAAACACCAGTCACTTATAAGCAGAAGTACACCAAACAGACATTGACAGTGAAATGTTTCACACACCAGCACACACCTTGTCCCCGCCGGTATTATGTATTCACAGGTTGTTTCCAGGGGAACGGTCACAATCCACTGTGTGAAATTAATTAAGGGTGGACATTTGAATTAATTAACTGGACGGGAGTGTGGCATTATACTGCTCTGGCCTTATGACATTAAACACACTCTTACACACACACACACACACACACACACACACACACACATTTGCACTGAGGAGACACACACAGATTAGATTTAATTACCAGTGTGTAGATCATTGGTACAATGTGGTTCAGCCTTAATTGCATATTGTACTGTTCCTCGCTCTATGTGTGTGTGTATGAAAGGAAGTGTTTGACAAAAAAAGAGACATAAAGTGGATCAGTTGCATTTCAGTTACATGAACGTGAGTGCAAACTAAGCAGGTTTCATTTTCTGCTACTTTGGAGAAACAGCCACATATTGGCACTTCTTACTTCTTATGCTAACTCAGCTGGAAAGGCGAGCCTTCGCAGTTGCAAATACTTGTCTCTACTGAAACTCTCAAATTCCCTTAAGGGATATTCAAACAAACACCTGTGTTTGGAGTGTAAAACTCTCACCTGCTGTAGGCTTAAAAGGGGGCAATAAAAAGTTGATAGTGTGCTGCTTCACAAAAGATGGCAGCTGGAGTCAGCTGGGATTCACAGCAGTAACAATACATGCCAATTCTTAACCAGTTTCACAGCAAAAGAACTTGCAAAATATTCCAGACGTCCCTCTCCCCAGCTACAACGTCCAGCTGGTCCTGGGGAGCCCTAAGTGTTCTCACACAAGGCTCAAGATATAATCCCTCCAGCATGTTCTGGATCTTCCCCAGGGCCTCTTACCAGCTGGACATACCTAGAACCCCTCAAAATGCGAGGCGCCCCGTGAGGCATCCTTACCAGATGCCGAACCACCTCAGCTAGCTCCTTTCGACACAAAGGAGCAGCGGCTCTACGAGCTCCCTCTGAATGTCTGAGCTCCTCACCGTATCTCTAATGCTGAGCTCAACAACCCTACACAGGAAACTCATTTCAGCTGCTTGTATCCGCAATCTCATTCTTTTAGTCACTAACCAAAGGTCATGATAAAAGGTGAAGATCGGAAAGTATATGGACTGGTAAATCGACAGCTTCACCTTCTGGCTCAGCTCGTTCTCCACAACGACCTGCATCACTGGTGACGCCACACCAAACTGTCATTCCCCTACTCCATTCTACCCTCACTCGTGAACAAGACACCAAGATACTTGAACTCCTTCGCTTGGGGCAGTAACTCTCTGTTGGTCATGTGAGACAAATGTACTCTGGCTGGTTGTATGCACTCAAATAGGGAACATGAATGTCGACCTTTAACAGTTCAAAAGCATTGGTACAAAGTTTCATTGCCACGTATAGAGCAGGAAGTTGTTGATAATATTCCACTAAGCCCTTGTTTGCGGTACAGTCTGCAAATGCCCTTCAATGGTTGAAAAAACAATCCTCTGGATCCTTGTGTATCTATAATCTGTATTTTTAATCACAGAGCAGAACTCCTGAGGTAAATTGAAGGGACAACACCCAATGGGTAAGTGTTCCATATCTGGTGAATAATTTCAGGAACTAACTGTGACAGCAGTGCACCAGATTTGTTGAATAAGTAGCACACTCTGACGCTCTGGTGGTGGCTTACATGTGGCTTCTTTCCACTGAACCTGCCAAAATGGTGAAACTGCTGTGTCGGAAGTGCTGGGTTGTAGCCATTTTTCTGTACAAACAGCTGGCAGATGAGTGTGAGCAGCCTCTCTGGCTTGTAGTCTATGTGATGGGTGGAGTGTACACATATCTTACCATATTGGCCGCAAAAACGTAAGGTATATTCTTGATTAATTCAACCATTGCTTCTTTTTGCTTATATCAGAAGTAATCTGTGAAAAATATTAGAGCTTCAGGGACTCATCCAAAAAGGAGAAAATAAAAGTGGTTGAGCAGTGGATGGGAAAACGATACGGCAGGCAGATATGTATGAGCAAGGTTCATACAATCCCTCGAGTGGCTACAATTTTCCTCTTCCGCCCTGCCAACCCAAGTGCTCTAGATGAGGAAGACTTTCTTAACATGTTTTGCTGGAATTCAAGAGGCCGCTTTCCCTTATTTAAAACCAAGAGAGTTGGTGAATATATTTTTCCTATACTCCTATATTTTAGTTCTAAACTCTATTTACCTATACTTCTATACTACCTTTCAAATGTTTGAGACATGTTAAAGGATAGCTGGTGGTTCTAATTGTGTACCACTGATTAACACACTTGGTTTTCTATTAAAGTAAGGTGGATGATTGATTTTTTAGCTTTTGTTTACAATGGACGGCTCTTCATTGGCAAACAATTTGATCGACTGGAGATTAAGCGTTGTTGTTGTCAAGGTTCAGCACTCTTGCATGGAGGTATTACAGCAGTATTCAGACATGTTTCTTTTTCTTGAAGGTGTTCTTCTTGGGGAAATCATGGAGGATTAAGGTTGTCTTGACATAGAGGTCCGCTCTCTCTGGGGCCAAAACAATAACATGGCAATAGATCTGCCATTGAGAGAATCCCAGAGCTGTGCTCAAATGTCAGCCTGGCACAGCTGAGGTGATAACTGAAAATCACCTTCTCCCTTAAGATGCTGAAGCCTGGCATAGCTGTGGAACAGAGAAGCCAAGAACCAACCAGAAACAATTGGAAGCTTACATGATGCCCTGCTCCAAAGATGATGTCTCAGCAATCTCCCGCTCGAACCAAGAGACCCAAGAGGCAACTGCTTACCAGTTTCAATTAACCCATTAAGGCCTAAAGCGCCTGGAAAAAAATGCCTGGAAAACCTATGGGCGATTTTCAAATGACCCCCTAAAACCTGAAGTTTTTCTGGAAATTCAACACCTACTAAATAATAGATTTTTCAGCCTCTGTAGCAGATAAAAATGAAATTCAAAAAGTATTTGAGAGCTTATACCCGTGGCTTTCATACGAAGTTGAGTTTATTTGTCCAAACCTTCAATAAAGTTTTTAAAAAAATCAACAAACTCAGCAAATGTTACATTTGACTGAATAAAAAATCCTATGCATAATACTAATACATGCCCATTAGCAAGATGCAAACATGATATGACCACTGGAAGAACAAGACATAGTTCTTATTAGCCTACTTTAATAAAAATAAAAAAAATTATCATAATAATAATAATAATAATAAATAATAATATATTTTATATATTGCACTTTTCAGGGTACTCAACAACGCATAAAGTAATATAAGACATAAACAGTCATGATTTCTTATATATCATCATCAAAATCAATTAGCCTATTATTATTATTATTAATATTAATATATTATTAATAATATTATTATTATCTCCAGATGGCCACAAATCTGTCTGTTCTTTGGTGAAAATATGTCGTCTAAAAACATATTCCTCATCCATAAATGCCGGTCGATTGGTTCCGAGGGTTCAAAGTCCGGATCAGCAATTAAATCATCGGCGCTGTTTTCATCAAGACTGCTTCCGTCACTTACTGCTGAGCTCCTCCGCTATAGTCGTCTTACGGCATGATTTCAAATCATGATCACAAATCATTTTCTGGAAAAGTCCGATGTTGCATTGCGACACTCCCGCATGTATTCTGATCATGATTCTGATGCATTTCATTGGCCAAGAGACCGAAAATAGGTGGAAAAAAATACAAATACGACAAAATGACATATCCGCTGTCCCGGCCTTAATGGTAGAGTGACGCAACAGCGCTCCCGGTTTTAATGGTAGAAATGCGGTAATGCTTTCCCGGCGTCAATGGGTTAAACCAGTTGCTTAGGTGGCAGTGGTGCTGCCATTTACCAGGACATACACAACTTTAAATCAGTATGTTACAATCACAAAACAGATGAAAATAAGTGAAAATGACCTGCAAGGAAAAGTTCATAATTACAATATACAATCCAAAACTACCAATCTTCAAACTTATGATATACTAATAGATGTATTTATCTATAAATGCAAACTTTTCAGTATATAAATAAATGTCCATGGAGTAAAGAATCTGGTTCATTTAAGGGTATCATGGGCAAACTCTGCATATGATCACCACAAACCTACCCTAGAAAGAGGATATGCATACAGAACATATAAAAGGCAATCTCAGTGACATATCATTCAAGTATAGGGAGAAGAAAGAGACAAGAGGTGCAGCAGTTTGTCCTCAACAGCACACAATGCAGAAACAGAAGTTAACAGTGGCTGTGTGTGCAGCAGAATAAAGATCCATATGAAAGTAAAGTGGATGAACCAAAGACAGGAACCATGAACCAAAACTGACGGGCAGTCCTGAGGAAAGAGGAGAAAGTGAAAAGAGGAGCGAGAGAGAGAGAGAGAGAGAGAGAGAGAGAGAGAGAGAGAAAGAAAGAGAAAAAAAAGATGAAATCCCAAGACAACAGACAGCACCAGATTTTCACAGCTAAAGCAAATTGTTGCAAGTTCTCCAGTTGAAATTCTCGGTAACTGAAAGGCACATTCAAAAACACCAAATTCCCTAAAAATGGAGTTCAGACTGCAAATATTATCAGCATTTTGTGTGTTTTCCTTTGAAATCATTTTGTTGCCGTATATCATAGTACAAAAATGACTGAATGATCAAATGGCAGCTCTTCCAAAACGAGTACATTTACTGTATGTACAAGTAAAGTAACAGAAGGTAAGTAACACAGCAGTGGGAACTAAGATTAAGGACAGAGCACTGGATGGAGATCAAAGCGAGATATAACAAGAATGTTAAGCAGCGGGGTCTGCTTTAGTTGCCTGGAAACCTGAGGTTTGAAAATTAATTGAAGGGAAGACAGTTGAGAGACATCAAGGAAAAATGAATATAAAATTGACAAAACAAAGCAAGATGAAAGGAGCATGTTTTTGTATTTTATCCTAGAAAAACTACGTGAACCCATCTTTGGACAGTGCTTACCACTTGTGGAACTACAATTACATCTTTAGACCTTAATCTGAGAAAAATGTCTTCTGAACGTTCTTATCACTGGATCCCATTTATCACTTTTCCCTCCTCCCTTTACGACATTGGGAACCAGTCATCACTCTATTATTTTATGTTTTACATATTTATTTCTGTAAAATAAAAAGGGAGTTATTGCAGGTTAATGGTCAGGTTCGATCATTGTTGAATCCTTGCTTGCTTTCTCATCTGGAATAGGTGGAGAAGAATAAATAAATCGTTTATTATATCTTGCCTTTTGTCCAGTATTAAATATGATTTTATTTACTGGAAATACTTTCTAACTTTCTATGCTTGAAAGCCAATGTTAGCCTACTTACTGTGTCTCTTCTTTTCTTGTCTGTCTTGTCCCATTCTTTCCCTTTATGTATCAAGTACCATGTATTACACAATCTCTTCTTCCATTTTTGCAAATGGTTTTCATTAAGTTCTATCTTTCCATTTGGATTCAGAATAGAAATCTGGCAAATAAACACTTTAACTGTTGTTTCAACCTGGTCTATATATTTTTATTGCCCTTCACATCTTACTGCATCACCTAAACCTATCGTCATGTATGATTGGTGATGAAATCATCCATCTCATCTTTTTAATCCTTTGGCTGCTCATGTGTTATGTCAAAAATAATTTCACATTTTTCATGTTGACAAATAATGACACCATGTTCAGTATATATTATAAAAATGAAAAGAATTCCGAGGTTCATTGAGCTCAATGGGTTGGAACCATTCTCCGACCTTTCTATCACCATCATATCTTATCCCTCAGATCAATTCCCAGTTGTCTCTCTCAAACTCTCCTCTCATCTCTGTCAACCATTCCCATGTCTCATTTTATGCAATGTTTCCCCATCAAGAGAATCCACTTCATCCCTCTCATGTCCCGTCCTTGTAAACCATTCCCAGTAATTATGGAGGCAGCTACTCGACTGGGGATTTCATCACATGGCTGAGAGCTCTGCGGAGAAGCCAACATCAGGAAATCCCTGTTGCAACAGTGAGACACTAACCGACCACAAGATATATTGAACTGTTAGAAAATGAGCTTAAAATCCCAGAGGACCTTTGATTAAAACCTTAGTTCGGAAACCGCATGCAAACACAACTTTGCCCCATGCACCGTACAATCAAAGAGAAGAGGTTTGACTATTTTCCTTCCTTCATTGTCTTCATGCAAAGAGAGATAACTTTGCACAGCTAAACAGGCTTAGTCATTTATCATTTCACACCAAAAGAGCTAATTGTTACACTTGATTGGGGTTTTTTTGCATAGCATAATCTCTGAGCAAACACTTTAAAACTTATAGTCCATCTGAAAAAGTTCTGAAAAATCTGCCCAATTCCCTCTTCAAAGTGTTTTTAAGCAGACAAAGAATTGTGCGGATTTCTTTTCTTGTACTATTTAACAGGATTTGGTCTTTATAGGAAATAAGAACATGAAAACTCCCACCAGCCTCAAGCCCCAAGTGAATCGCAGTATTCAGTTTGAAGCAGCCACATCCCTTCCAACATTGCTCCTGTGGGGGGCAGAGACCTTGCATACATTATTTAATAGCTATGACTATGGGATAACAAGCTGGTGAGGCTGAGCTGGAGAAAATACACATATGTTAGTGTAGAGGGGAGCATGAGAGTGATCTATTAAATTGACTGTTCACTTAGAGACGCAAAACATGTTGGTGCATTTAGGTACTCAACGTGTCACAGAACGCCCTACCTCTTCTCTGTACATTAATAACTGGTACAAATGTTTCTGGTAAAAGCTGTATCCTTGTCAGTTGTGGTGTTATTTTCTCCTCTCTTTCGTTTTGTTTTGTGTCATTCTTTTAACTACTACTGCACTCTCTGTGATGACAATCAGGTTTGAAACCGTTAACCTTGAGGCAAAAGATAAGCCAGTGCATTCCTGCGTTATATTTCCCCTAGCAATGATAACTGTGATCTAGATTAGTGCTGTAACCTGCAGCCTTCAGGCTAGTAATAGACCAGTAATGTAAGTGTTATTTATCTCTGCTAGCTATGATAGCTATCTGATCTGGCTTGCTATGATGGGATGGATTGTCCTGACTTTGTAGAGGTGACAGGGTTAAAGAGGAGAGTCTGTATGGCCATTAAGAGAAAAATGGGATTTAAACACACACATATACACACACACCAGCACCCATATACGCCTGGGTTCAGGACAAATGAAAAAGGATCTGTTATGATCCCCTGGGGAATTGGATGGAACAGAGACAGCAAGGAAACTACAAGAATAAAGGGGTATACCAGAGCAATAAAACACGTATAAGGATGTATCAGATTTTAAATGAATTTGGAAATATAGGATATCACTACAAAGAGTGCTATTTGCTGGATTTGACGGCTCTGCAGCACCCAATGTGCCAACAAAAGCAACACCAGTCATGTCCGAGTGATGAGTAACAATGATATAAACACAAACTAATTTTGGGAGTCTTGGTTTGTTTTCAATACATATATTCATGAGACTGTGTGTTTGTGTGTGTGTGTGTGTGTGTGTGTGTGTGTGTGTGTCATGGAAACTGACCCTGATCAATAATCTATTAGCAGCCAGGCATGTCTGCGTGGGCAGGTGAGAAAAGACAGACTAACACACATACATCTAGACACATACAGGTGACCAAGGTCAACTATTGTCACATTAGTAATGGACAGATATATTACAGACACGTATCGTCTTTAACAAAGGCGAGTCTCCTTCCACACTTGCACAACACACACACACACACACACACACACACACACACACACAAACTTCTCCAGAGTTAACTTATTCCTCTTTCACCTCAAGTATTTGTACCACGGGGGAATATTTCATGGCAAATGGAGCATTGCAACTTTATCTGCTCCGCTCTGCTCTCCTCCTCCGTCCTCTCCACTTATCTTGTCTCTTCTCCTCTCCTCAACCATACCACAGGACACAGGACTTGGGGGGGAAAACGTGCTTCTATAGAGACAAATACGTCTGTAGCATATACACATGTTGATGTGATTGCTCTCTATATTTAATTGAGATTCCTGCTGCATACTTAATAATGCTGTATGTTTAAGTATAATGACCTTGAGTGCAACTATGAGTTCTGCAGACCTGTGGGTGCAGTGTCTGGTGTATGCTCATACTTCCATTCAACACCACTGACTTCACTTTGTCTCAGTGCAAGCAGACACAGTAGGCATACATTCACATTGGTAATGGAGTGGATTTACACTGTGCTCAATGAGTCACATACATGCACCGCCGCTTTTTACTGCCGTGTGTGTTTGCATGGCTTAATGTACACAACATAAGCTTAAGCAAAGTATTCATAGCAAAGCTGGTGTTAATGCTGATGGAACTCATTGTAAATGAGCGCTGAAGTGGAAGTGGCCTGGACTGAAAAACAGAATGACTACCATGTGTTGATATATTCTGTTTGTTAAGCTGGTGAGGCAGCGGCTCAGTAGTGAGTCCTGTTGCCTCACAGCAAGAAAGTGCTAAAGGTTTCAACTTGCTGGATCCCTTCTGTGAATTCTCCCCGTTTCTTTGAGGTTACAACTTATTGCATTCATTCCCATAAAAAACTGCCTTTAAATGTGAATATGTTTACCTTGTGATTTGATGAACTGGCAATTGTCAGTTGTTAACCCCTGCCTCCTACCACTGCATAGAAAGAGAATATAGAATATGAATATATGGGTGGTTGTTTATGAAGCTTTTTTAAAAAAAAATTTTGAAAAAGTTAGTATAAATGTTAAATTTACATAGCGCTTTTCACAAGACCCAAGGACACTTTACAAAGCAGAATAAAACACAACACAAACAAACTGAAACAGGTAACAAAGATGAATGTTTTTGTTATGAGGTTAGATAACATTTGCCCTTACTACTGTGATTGTGTGTCTTCAAGCATCTATTTTGAAAAGATGGCAAACTGTCTTCACAGGACCAAAACAATAAATAAAATTATCCAAGTTTAGGATTAGAGTGTGGGTTTGGAATAAAACATGTTCAACCCATCAAATACTGCAGGTGTTGTTATGCATAAATGTGAACAGCACAACACCAAAGAATGCATTTAGAAATGAGTCAGGGACAGCAGGATAGTAAACAAAAAAAAGAACAAACACTACTATGCAGTTGCTAGCGTGCGCATAGTTTTGTCTCGTCCACTGTTTCTAATCTTTTTGTTCAGCCTCAGCAGAAACGCTCACAAAAATATTTTACTAATGCCACAACAGGACTAACAGTATCCTCAGATTGTGTGCATAAGACCATTATATGAAAATGTATTCCTGAGCGCTAATCTGAAATGTTATGTAAAAATCCCCCAGATGTACTTTATCTCTAAGCCCTCAGGTTGGAAGGGACCGTTTGTAAAACCTCACTTGCAGGATAGTTTCTGCAAATCTCTGGAATATGAAATGCATGGACAGAAAGCACTGTTACCAGCAGCTACAGCGAAATGCTCCTTTCAACAAAGATTAGATGTATTTAAAGAATCACATTAGTACACTTACATTTCGATTTATTCGGAAATTACTCTGATATTGGGTACAACAGGCCAAGTCAAATCATGCACAAATCACAAAGGTAAATTAAAATTGAACGTAAATACCCTCCAATTTGTGGTGCGATATAACAAAGGCGGTTAATCTAACAATCTCCTCCAGTATTTCTTTCCAGCTGGCAATTTTTCCTCAAGCTGTGTGACTTTGTTGACTGGTCCCTTAAGCACCATACATTATTGTGGAGAAGCAAGAAGTAGAGGGCTGACGTAGCGGCTTCTGTTTATAGATCTATTTGGTGTGTCTATCTTTAAAACAAATGTTCTGCGGTTTCCCCTCCTCTGCCTTCCATCTCTATCTTGCTCTCCCTCCTTTTTCCTCTCTCATCGTTTCAAGATTTATCGCTCTGCAATCCTGAAGCCGGGAGGTCCCCGCTTACCTCTGCTTCTTGTTCCCACCTTCATGCTCTCTCTCTCTCTCTCTCTCTCTCTCTCTCTGTACCCCTTTTTTCTACAAATCTTCCCCTCATTCAGCCTCTTTTTACCTCAAGCCCACCATCACCACCCCTCCATCTCTCTCACCCTTTCCATCTTTCTGTATCAATTCCACGTTTTCCCCCTCTGGTAAAGAACAATCCATTCTTCTGGTATCGGTCTGGCAGAAAGAGCAATGGGGCTTGGTGGCACAGCGGAGCCTGTAACCCCCCAAAAAACACTACTAAAACACCCATTAAATTGATTTGTCAGTGTCTTGCTGAAAACCTGTATCTTGGCTCAGTAAACTTTTCAGGAAAAGCAACAAAAGCAGCCATTTGTGTTATCTTTGTTGGAAAAGCTGTTGGGTTACAGTAAAATAGCATGTTTTTGTGGGATATTACAGCATCACAGTGCAAGTCTATGAATCTTTAGATGAATCATGAAAAAAATCCCCTGAAACATGTGAAAAGATAGCTTTTTTTTCTCCTCCTGCTGGAGAGTTGGATTAATGGTTGCAATTGTGTGATGTTGGTGTCTAGAGACCTGCAAATAGCACACACCTGCACATGTTGTGGTGAAATAGAAGCTTACTGTGCGTTATATGTAAATATAATAAGCTAAAGCATGTGTCGGCAGAAATGCACACTGTACACAAACAAATACTTGCTTGACGATGCGAAAAAACTCCAACAAAGTATGTCCTCATGCAAAAGCAAGATACTCAAATACTCACATCACAGTATAAGTTGTTGCTGACATGTTCACAAAAAAAAGTTACATCTTTGGTATTTCACGACCCTGGCTTTCCATTGTATGGCTTCCACTAAATGTTTTTTGTGTTTCATTAGATTCACAAGACACACGTCTTGTAACTCTTTGTTGTTGTGTCTTGCAATAGTTCTACCTTTTACTGACTTTCCATCAGTGTGACAGCAGTGTCAGATGAAAATTATTATGACCAATAATTTAGGTGGATTTGTCTAAAGACAGGCGTGTCACATATCTGATTATCTGAGTCTTTTGGAAGGACAATGCCTAACCTTGAAGCTATGCAGCCCTGAGAAAAATATCCCAATCATCTGAATTTCTCGTAGCTAGTTGTCAAAAATGTTAATTAAAAAAAGGGAGAAAAAAATGCTCCACCTTGCTTTAAGTTGCTACAGCAGCAGATGGAGTTACATAACCAATACTGTCACATCAGTGCAATGATGAATGTCATTGTTTACTAGAGATAATACTGCATCTTCCTTTTCCGACATGCACACTTGTTTGCTTAAATTCTTGACCACATTCAGACCTCAGCACAGCCCTGAGACAGCTCCACCCAAAGAAACAAACCTCCTGACCTAAATATTTTTGACTGTAATGCAGCCGTTGACATGATTTATTATACATCCAACTTGACAGTTCAGAAAATCTTTCTGCAGTGCTCTCATTTTGTTTATGTCTGCCTAGGAATTTGATTGGTTACTCCACATCACAGCCCAGCTGCCTGATCCAAGGTGAAGTCCAGTCTTGTTTATTTACACAGTCACTCATCACAAAATAGACCAAAAAGAGTTCAGAGAAGATTCCCCAAGCAGAACCAAGTTACATACAAGACAAAAGCCCTTTCACACATGTACCACACAACAAGAGATTGTCTGTTATCTTTTCTACCAACTAGACATACTACATTTTATTCAGGCAAAGGCCAGCAACCTCATGCACAAGGCAGGACATGATGCGGTCTACACTGCTGCCATGTAGCCGGTTCATAATTTGGTCTCAGGTCGTTTCTTTTGTATGTGTGTCACGTTGGGCGCCAACCAACGTCTTTCCAGTTAGACTTGTTTGCTGGTATTTTCGTCAAAATTACCCTTCTTCTTTTCCTTCGGATATTTGTTTTCTTTCAGTTTTGCACCAGCTGCATAATAGAAACACACCCATGCTCAGTGTTGTCCACGCAATGACTTGCTTTATTCAAGCATGGGCTTACTCTAACATTACACGGACCGTGTGCAAGGGAGCTAGCAGGGAAAAGTCTGCTAAAGTGCAGCTTATTTGGACATTCGTATTCTCACACACAGCTCCTCTAGGTAATGTCTGGATAATTTCAGGGTTGCAGTACATGTGTGAAAGGGGCTACAGACTCATAATTGGGCAAGAGGATGTGAGCCAACACCTAACCCTGCAGTCCTGGAGGGCCCCTGAGGTACAGGAGCCCCAAAATCTGCAACTTCAGCTCATACTCTTTTAGACCGCAATCTGCACGCTAAGTCTCCAGCAACTGGTAAGCTGATACACAGCTATAAACACTGGTTTTCCAGTAGCAAGAGATGAGTCAATGAGAGCCAATATAGTTCTTAAAAAAGACTAATGAATTCAATTTAAGACAACTGAGACACTTTGAAGACAGCTATATTCGACATTTTGATCATGGAATAGTAATTATTGCAGTTTTGCTGAAAAGCTTGCTTTCACGCGATAGTATTAATTGCATCATTTAACATGTCAGGCCCATACTGCCCCTTTTTAAATGAATTTGTAAAGAAACCATGAAGAGACTTGATATTTAGCAATTCAAAGAAGCATGACCATTTTTTTTTGTATCTGACATCGAGGTCTAAAGTAATTGCAGTAATTTACGGAGGACAACGACCTTCAGTCTTTTGATTGGGCATTGAAATTTAAGTACATACACTCAGGCAGATGCACAATGATCTGACATGTCTTGACCGGCTCATTCTCATGCCAGCTGTAACTTTGAGATTTAAATGGATTAAAAAACTGTTGACACAAGGCTTGTACAGGACATGGTTGACATGCTAAATGGATGATAAGGCCCCTGAGTTTGCACAAAGACCCTTGAACATATTAAATCCAAGTACCCAGAGAGTAAGATTGTGAGCAAGTCTGGTTTATTTTCTGTTGTTACACGGCCATGGGGACTGAAAACAACAAATTAGCGCTGCACACCAACAAACACATCATTTATTTAATAGTGCTTGCTAATTAGCTGAATTAAAGTCAAAAGAGGAATGGAGGGACACCGCAGGCACTTTATCACACACTGCTTGATTGGTATTCTGTTTTAGCTTGAACGATATACTAAGTACTTGCCTTTACTGATTAATTTAAACAACTTTCCCTGTCTGTCTTATCACCCCCACTATTTGACTTATACACCACTTTTCTGTACATCTGTTATCACTTTACTCCATCATCTCTGTCTTGCCGTTGTTTTTCACAGTGCCTTCCTAGTAGCAGATCATTTTCTATAACGAGCCTCATCTAAGATTAGCACAGAAAGATATAAATACAGATGAATGATTATAATCACATATATAGGTATCAGAACATCTACTGTTCAGTAAAATTAAGATTTTAATCCTCTCTCAAAGAGCCCCAAGTTTAAATGTCAGTTGAATCATGACATTGACCTTTTGTTGAAGTCTATGCGTCATTTTGCTGTATAAAAGCTTAGGCTACAAAGTCTAGAATTCTTTTGAGTAGTTCCTGCCTTTTGTACAGTTTGCAGATGAGCTTCTAGATGTAAAGGATGGATCTAGTGTTTTTTGGCTTCTTGAGGTTAGCTTCCAAGTACTGCTATATCGTACTATTCAAATCCAAAAATCAAATTTTTGTAAAAATGCTGATGTTTTGACATTGACATGCTGTTTTCCCAAGCCCTTCTAAAACAAGATATGACGTGACATAGGTTTCTCCATGATGACGTTCGCTGGCTACCATTTTATCCCCAAACTTTATGGATTGTTAGGATGAGCAGTTGACAGGTTTCATTTAATTTGCGGCAGGTTTACCATCACTAGGAACGAACTACAGCAAAGCTGAGTGATACTAAGTTCTAACATTAGTCCATCTCTTCAAGGATGACTCTTTTGATGGGAAGTTGTAAGAGGTACTTTTCCATTGTCAGTGAATTAGTAGTAACTTAAATGGCAGTCAGCAGGCTCCAACTTTGGATAAGCAGGCATGAGTACAAGCACAGATGCTATATGCATTAAAAAAGATTCCTGCTGTTGACATGACGTAAATTCAGATTTGAAAGTCACACAATAACACAAACAATTTAATCGATCACGGCAGCAGTAGACCAGCAACAGGTATGTCCTCTGGCCTGTTAGAGCCGTTAAAGCCTCCTGACCTGCTCTTTTGTTCTAGACTTGGTTTTTACAAAAGACTCAAAATAACTGAATACAGTTTACTATTTATTGAAAGTATGCTGTGTCCATGCTGGGATCAAAAGGTCAGAGTGCCAACAAGTTCCTCAATTCATAGTTTTCTTCTGGGTGTGGGATCCAACCCGACAGTAGGTTGGACTTTGTCATGATTGGTCAATTTAGGATGGTGTCGTCAACCCATACTGGACACCTTGTGATATGTCATTTCAAAACTAGACACCTTTCCAATGGTGTCTTGTATGTATGTTTCTTAGTTTGAAGCCTATGTGTTTGTTTCTCGGAGAGCAGGATGTGCCCCCTTGACCTGAAGTTGAACACGCTTCTGCAAAGTCACTGAAGTTTTTTAAACAAATAATAGTTTTAACACTTCAGTTACAGTTACAGCTAAGCTAAGCTAAATATCCCTATCCTTCACTCCCGTGGACCCTCTAGGTCTGCATGGCTTCATGACCTAATGGGCCTTGAGTCCATTTGGCCGCTCCATGTTCTTCTACACATCCAAAAACTTTCACTGAGCACGAAGATAACTGTGTCAGTGTCAAACTAGCAATGATAGTTGTGCTGTGCTATGCACTGCTTTGTGCCAGGTGTAAGATAGAGACCTGAATGGCCGCCAGACGGTAGGCTGGCTGAAGAGGTGGTTGGTTTTGGAAGGTTCGAGAGACAGGATGAGAGTAAGACACACTAGAGGTAGAAGAGCTGAAAGCTTTTTGATAAATTGACAGCCAAAAGTCTCCTGTCTCCTGCTGAGCACATGTCCATGCCTTTTAGATAGAGACAGAGATAGAGATAGAGATAGAGATAGATACTCAGTGACACAGGCATTCGCAGAGATCTAGTCAGTTGCTCTAAAAGCAGTTATTAGGCTGATGGCAAAGAGAAATTAACCAAATTGCATCGTGTATGAGGCATTGCTGTCGGCATGGATACTGTATGAAGTTAGACAGCCAGTGAGACAGACAGGAGAGCTGAAAGCTGTTATTAGAGTGATGACTAAACACAAATAATCAATCAGATCACTTATGAACCTTCAGTCCAGACCTGTTTAGGCTGCCAGTCAGACAGGCGGTCAGCTAGTGAGACAGCCAGTGAGACAGGTGAGCTGAGAGCTGAGAGCCGTTATTAGGACCCATCTGTACTGGTGGCTAGAGGCAGTGATGATGAGCTACCAGTCCACAGCTTATTATTACCTGACTAATTACACTGGCTACCTCAGGCTGGCAGCCCGGTGCCTGCATTTATAATCAAAGTGAAATTAAACTATTAAATGAATTAATGGTGCCATGGTGTATGTTGTGTCAGCTCACAAGAGAGAGCATGATGCGTGTGCCTTTAGTGTATTTTTTTGTGCCTCTCTGCACATTTCACACGATGAGGGGAGATTTATGAGCGAGACTCTAAACACAAAAGCCAGAGGGACAATGCAGACAGCGGGAGAGGGAGATAAACACAGAATTGAACTGAGCACAAAGTAAACATCACAAATGATGTATGGTGCATTTGAGGGAATGCTACACGTGCTCACCAAACAATATTTTGACTTTTCTTTTAAGAATTACCCAGTGGTACTACCAGTTCCACTGCTGATACCATATGCATTTTACATATCCAAGGATTTTGATTTTTACATTTTATTGTTGGTTTTTTTTTGGAGCCAGGATTAAACTTACCTCTCCAGCTCTACTTTGTTGTTGATTACACAATTATTTTTTGTCATTTTTAATGCGTACAACGACAACCCTGATTTTAAAAGACTTGGGACATCATCTAAAGCATGAATAAAATAGTATGTGATTATTTGATAATCCTTCATAATGTATATTCAGTTAATACCTGTAGAAAGATAGAATGTATCAAATTTAAAATTTAAAGTGTAAAATTACACAAAAAAAGTTTATCCCTTTGAAGGTCAAATATACTGTTTTTATTTAAGTTTAACTTGTGTGTCCTGATTTTTTTAAATCAGGGTTGTAAGTGCAGCACTGCAGGAAGCCTTAAACTTTTTATATTTCAAGACACATCCTTCATTATCAAAAAAAACCTTCTGCAACACGGTCTGTGGATTTTCTTGAGTCATGATTTCAGATGTATTTCTTCTTGCAGTTTGAGCACCACAAGGCAAGTGACATCTAGTTTCATTATATTCCAGAGAAGGCAGAAGACAACATAAGACAACTTACACCAAAACAATCTAGACTGATAATTAGTATTACAGGTACAAAGAAAAAAGGGGTATTTTCGGATTAGGGGTGAACTTTTCCTTTCCTTTGTCCTCGTCTTTATGACAGTCTCCTGTTCTCCACACCTCTGAGCTTGGCCTTTTCTGAACAACTGCTTTTGTCTTCACATTGTACAAAGTAATTATTTTTGAACATAACCCTGCCTTAAATCATACTAATTTGTAATTCTACAAAAGCCAATTTGGCCTAATAATCTAACTGTATCACATATCTTGACAAGTGAAACAAAAATAAATACACTCAGACACTTTCAGACACAATCCTCTGTTAATTGTGGTTTCATTTTCATTGTGATATGTTTGGAAGAGATTGATTAACAGGGTTTTGAGAAGGTATACACTTTATCTGTCAAGAATAAATCACATTGTCACAATCATTTCATGGAAAAGGTAAAAAATATTTTATTCCAACTTTATGGGCGACTGTGTAGTTTTTAATGTGATTCCGTCTGCTGTTGCTCATTGTAATTCCATAGTTAAACCTAATTATTTTTTCTTTATATTTCTAAATTGGCTCGTTTTATTTGTCTCCCTGTGGCTTAAAAATATATTACTATAAATCATATAACATAGGCTAGCTGATGTCGAAATGCGTGATGTGTTTTATGTGGAAATGCTGTAGGGCGCTTTCCTATTGCATTGTTTAATCAATGCGCTTATGCATAACTATTGTGTGTGAGGGTGGTGTTGGATGGAGTTGAGGCTTATCTGAGGTAGGATTCTCTGTAATCATTGTTACCCTGCCACAAATTGGCGACAGCAAGACTTGTTGGCAGTCAGTATAAGACTGTGTGTGTGTGTGTGTGTGTGCGTACATGTTCATCATTGCCATATAGGGCAGACTGCAGCTGTAGTCTGCAACTGGCATGAAGAAGTGTCCGTTGCATATTGTCCTGTGTCAGTATATCAATTTCAATGCAAATAACAAGAAAAGCGAGTCACAGTGCAAACTTTTCCAACACACACTTCAGAGTGTTCTGCAATGCAGTCACTGATTAGAATTCAAACATCAAACAACAATATGGATGATATATGCATCACCTGATGGATTCATGCCTAAGACATGAAATGATACCAGTACCATTCTGCAGCGCAAAAACTTTCCCCTAAACTCCAAGAGGATGAACATCAAACTAATATTAAAATGAGATAACATCAAACCATCATCAAACATCGTGCAAAGCTCACTGAAGATCAGAGATTTCATGGATAGAAAGGATCCTTTAATGTCACAGAAAACTAGCTAAATAGGTATATATAAGCAGCACCTCTTTACAAGTCAGTTTTCACAAAGATGTATTTATGTATTGTCCGTGTGCACATGGGTTTTTAATTATATGCACTGTAAACAAGTCCTGAACTAATCTTGTAGAAATGAGCACATTTCTCTAAAGCGTCTGTTGATTGATGCAGAGTGTGCATCACGAAAGCTCTCCACATCACTTTATTTCCCACAATCAGAGTAAAGACTGCACACTTGAGAATGCTGGATTTTACAACAGAGTTACCAACAGTGTGTGCAACGTATGAATGGATCCATCAGGGTATTTTGTGCCGGCACGAGCATAAACAAGCTGAGGCACTGTTCCTTCATCAGAGGTTTTGCATGATGACATATAGTTAGTTCTGAAAACAATATGTCCAGTAAATATATATGTAAAAATGTATAACCGTGGTGATATGGATTTTTGATTTTGCACTTGATGGTGTGAATAGCCTCCAGGTGGAATCAACAATTTATTCATGCAGAAGGAGAAGCCATTATTGTTACCTGCTCCTATGTTTCACTTCAGCACCACCAGTTAGATTGTTTGACTTCAATCAGCTGTTGTATAAATAGACATTAGCAGCTGTTTAATATGCAGCAATTATTTACAGTCCTTATTCCCAAGCATTTGCATATGAGTGCTTAATCAAATAAAATGCATCCATCTATGGTTGCACTTCTAAATGACAGAGTCCTGCACTAAATGAATGGAATAAGGCCTGTTCATGCACACTGCCCATTGAGCTGGAATGATTCGAAGCACATTACATCTGCCGTGCTTTACAAAGCGCCCATCGTTTTAACAGAGTGGAAAGATAATATAGTGAAGCCTATCACACGCCCCGTTGACAAAGATTCATCCAGCATACATGTGTTAGGAAGCAGATGAGAGGGACAATGCACAATAAACTGTGTGGAGCACTCATTTGTTCTTTGGCAAATTTGTTACCTGACTCCGTATGAGTGGGTGGTGTGTGCCTAGGTGTATGTGCACGGAGGCTGGCGTGTGTATGAACTTGCACCTGAGCACTTATTTGGATGTTAGTGTGTGTGTGTGTGTGTTTGTGTGTGTGTGTGTGTGTGTGTGTGTGTGTGTGTGTGTGTGTGTGTGTGTGTGTGTGTGTGTGTGTGTGTGTGTACTATACCCACAAATCCTCTTTGTCAGCCTGTTTGTGTATGCTTTTCGTGTGTTTTCTGTGTGTCCCTCACGCTTGTGCAGCGGTTTGTGTTTGTGATCAGCTCATCCCCGGGAGTCCCTGGACGCTCCAAAATAGAGCACAGACAGGTGTGACTTATTAGAAATTTTGTCTCGACTCGCATAAGCAGACCATTAAACAATGAATATCCATCCATAACAAATAGCAAAACAGAGAGAGAGAGGGAGATTGAAAGTGAAGTGGAAGGGGGGAGGGGATTTTTTCATTTCAACGGATCAACAACTTTCCAATTTTAACACAATTCTCATTTGGAATTCAGAACGGGATGCAGCAAGATATTAATTTGGGGAAATCAACAGAAAAATTGGGTCACCTGTGAGCCATTCATTTCACGCCGCCAAAACAAATAAGCAATTTAAAAGAGAGAGGGAGAGAAGTGAAGGGAAAGAGTAAAAAGAAGATGATGTAAGTGGAGAGATATAATGAAAGAGGGAAGGACGGAAAGGAAAGTTGGTTAAGATTTTGAGTAGGGTGATTTTGCGTACTGGGAAGAACATGGGGGATAGAGAGAGAGAGAAAGTGAGATTGAGTTTGGAGCCTAATGAAAATGGCAGACATTGAGGTTAGCACAAATTGCAACACACATCCACTGAATGTAAACCACTGTGGGCAGCGTGTGGCTCAATCAGACTCTAAACAGAAGGGTAGAGGTCAGGGTCACTGTTCCATTTAGCTCATTTCTGTTGAGAATAATTGCCCTTTTGCGCGCCAAGACACACAACTGGAAACTAGCAAACACACTTGCAGACAGGATGCTGTCTTGAATAGATTATGCAAATTATATGCAGAGTATATTTGGCTGGCAGAAGAGAGGGAGTCAAGTGTGAGCAGCAAAGGTTGATACAGGCTAAAGTAGTACTGGTTTTACAGGTTAATGCAGCATTGACTGGTGCCCAGAGGGGTGAGCATAGGGGTGCAAGTGGAGAAGAAAGTCGGGGGAACATGTGTGTTGGCATGGAAACTGAAGGTATATACATGGGTTTGTTTGTGAGTGAGTGAGTGAGTGAGTGAGTGAGTGAGTGAGTGAGTGAGTGAGTGAGTGAAAGAAATAAACCACTTGCTGTTGTCTTGACGATATTTCTTTCTTAATCTCTCTTTAGGACAGTCCATTGATCCTCCAGTCAGACAGAAATGTGACTGTCAATGCAAGGAATGATCAGGGACAACTGACCGGACAGCTAACCGTGGGTAAGGCAACAAGACACACACCATGAAAAGACATGTCCACACGAACTACATTTGCAGTAAACATTTACTTTCAGAACAACCTTAAAAACCGGATCATTTCTCCAAGACAGTCAATAAATTGCTTTGTTTGTGCTTGAAATTCTAAATGCATTTTACCTCCCTCTGTTTACCAAACTAAATGCTATCTTTTTCCATTAGTGTATCTCACTGAGGCTGACAGTCATGCTGTTTGTGGACTAAATCATTTTTCCAAGCTCTGATTGGATTAGTGAGGACCCAGTGTTTTACGGAAGAAATTACTCAGAAGACATATGACATATATAATATGACGTATTCTTATTGGGCTCTACATCCTGTACTAAGTTGCATGCAAAAGTGGGCCATTAGTTTTACCACAGTCCTGAAGACAAACAATAAAAAAAAAAGACATCAACCAACCAACAAAAAATAGCCTTCTTGATGGAGGTAAAATGCCGTGTGTTTACATGCCCCTAAGTAATCAGAGTACTCAGATTTTACGCAGGAAATCTGAGTACATTTAAAGATGCACATGGCATTTAAGGAAGCAGCTCACTGAAAAAAAGTTTGCTTCAGTATAGTTAATTAAGTACATGTTAATGTCATGATGTCGAAGACAACAGGACCTACAACGGTACCTTGGTGAACACCAACCCCCTCCAGACATATGCCAAATTGTATTGTTTTACACAAACTGATCAGCAGCAGAATATCTATATGTTCAGAGAAAAAGATTTGACAATGTAATGAAAATACAATGAAATCAGAAATTAAAATATTATTTCTTACCCTGACAAGCAGAGTAAGATGTCAGTAGATGACAGCAGGAAATGCTGTTCGGGTTGCACTTCCAATGTTGGTTTTAGTAATATAGACTGTAAGTTGTTATCATAAGCATCACAATGCTCTCCTACTTTAGTGGTGTGCTTCAGTCTTCAACAAACATTGAACAGTATTTTGGATTTTAGAGGTAATGAGTTAGTTGTACCGGACATAATATTAGATCCCTGGTAAAACTGTGAAAGGTGTCAGTGATGGTGGATGCATTGTGTTGGTTGGTGTAGTTGCCATTGAAAAATGCCATTTGAGGTGGACCTAAAAAGATAGTAAAGCCATAGTTAAAGGTAAATACATATAAAAATGTAAGCATAAGGCCAAGGTGCACAATAAAAAATGACATGAATTCAACAATTGTCCAATTTGCCCCAAAAAAACTGTTTTATTGTAACATGATGAAGTATTAAGATGTAAATGATATAGTTCTTATTACCAAAGTTATGATTGACTTATAGAGGCCAGGAACAGATGTAAGGATTGTGTAAAAACTGGAAAGTGGCTTTGAGTGCTTTTCAGTGAGGCGAGTTTCAGAGATAAAGGGTTAGTGAAAGAGGCACCAAGATTATGATGGCAGTGTTTGGAGTTCAGAGCAGGTTAAATATAAAATGGAGTTAGCTGTGAACCTTTGTTCCTGTCTTGTTGGCATTTAATATTGTCTCTTTTTTAACCTCTTTATTACAAAAGTTCAGTTGCCAGTGGTCAGCACTAAGCCTCTGAACATTTCCTCAGGTTTAGATTTGGATTGTTTTAGGCTCTTATGTGTTAGGTGAGGAATGAAGGTCGGAGTGATGCCCTCAGAGTATAACAGGACTTGTGCAATTAAGGTTGACCATACATGTAGTTTATTAGAGCGACTGCATGAAATATAATTTAGTTTATCAATCATGTCTTGCTCCTGCACTCACTCTGGACTATATAGATAGTGAAGCAGTATCACATGAGAGGGAGTGACATCACAAACTCAAGGGTGGCATTGCTTTTATACAACAGTTCCACTAAAGTGCTATTCATTAGTTAACACTGACCTGGAATTGAACTTTTTTCATGAAACACATAGACATTCTCCTGCTATACATATATGCTATATGTAGTTAATGGCAGTGGTGGAATGTAAGTACATTTACTCAAATACTGTACTTGAGTACAATTAAGAGGTACTTTTCTTGAATACTTTCACATATGTAACTTTATACTTCTACTCCACATTTAGGGGCAAATATTGTATTTTTTACTCCACCACATTTACCTGCCAGCTTTAGTTACTTTTCAGTTCAGCATTCAAAAAGAAAAAAATTGGATACATTTAAAATGATTTTTCATGTTTACAAATGAAAACACATATATTTAGTTAAAATGAACCCATCTGGTCAACAATAAAAATGCTGCTTACATTAATGCATAAAAAACACAGTAATATATTTGGAATATATATATATATATATATATATATATATATATATGTATATATATAATCTGAGTGGGTCCATAACGAGTGCTTACTGGTACTCTTTTACTTCAGTAAATTTGAATACAGGACTTTTACTTTTAGTGAAGTATTTCTGCAGTGTGTTATTTGTACTTTTACGTAAGTAAGATATGTTATACTGTGAATCAGCGTTCTTAGATTTCCTCCTTCCTCCATAGCTAACTGTTGTTTGAATATACTCTGTTGATGTTCTATGATGGATTCCTGTGTCTAACCTCACAATTGTAGGAAAGATATCAACAGCTAATTTTGATATGGCCTTGCAAACACTTGCCACATGTGAGATAAAACTGTATGCTACAGTAGAGTGCTGTTATACTCACATGAATTGAGAAAAACTGTCACTTGGTGATGATAATTCTTCAAGAAAACTAAACTGTAATGTTGGCAAAAAATAAAAAGCCACCTTTCAAAGGACAATTTGACACTATTAGAATTCCTGCTGTTTATCAGCTGTTCTGATCTTGATACTTAAGTGCTTGTCACGTAACTGCCCTGTGCTTTAGTTGTGCCAAGAGGTATTTGCAGACGTTGATTATGTTTTGTGTCACTGTTATCTTTACAATGACCTTACTTACCCTGTGGCATTTTCACACCTAAAAATAAATCAAGTGGTAAGACATCCTTATCTTTTGGTTTTGGATAAAACAGCTGTTAAGATGTGGCTGCTTGTTTATGCCGTCAGAAACATTTTCAGAAGTGATTTGACGAGCTATAAAATATAACTAGTGTGTGACTAGCTAGTGGAATGTGTGGTTGCATTTGGAAATTAAACATGACATGCATCAAAGTACCTCTGTGTGTTTCAACCTTTCACTACTTTCTTTGCTGAAAATATTTGCATATTTAGAATTAATTGTTTGCTTCCCACCTGACTCCTTGAATACTTGGATGGAAGCAGACATTTAGGTTACAAAATTAAAAGACTTAGAATAACTAATAAAAAAAAACAATATAAAAAATCATCATAGGTCAATTTGGCCTATTAGAGTTATTTATCAGCAAGCCTTGCCTTCTTTCCTTACAGAATAATTCAACAAAAAATACACTGGCGACTGTAAAGGCAGGTTTCTGATGTGTAAGGTTGGATGAACTGGAAAGCATTAGTTGACTTCATGACGTCTCTCAATTCTGTTACCAGTGGTAGAAAGCAGCAGTGAAAAAAGTATTCAGATCCCTTGTTGAAGTAAAAGTACTTATACTACACTGCAGAATTACTCCACTACAAGTAAAAGTCCTGCATTCAAAACTTACTGAAGTTAAAGTACAGAAGTATCAGCCTCAAAATGTACTTAAAGTAACAAAAGTAAGAGTACTCATTATGCAGAATGGACCAACTCAGATTGTTATATATATTCCAAATATATTATTGTTTATATAATATAATGAAGTTTAATGTGGTTTAATTTACACATGCATCATTTTGAACTGATATTTTTTCATGTTAAATCTTGACTTGAAAAGTATAAAGTTCCATTAAAAAGAAATACTCAAGTAAACTACATATACCTAAAAATAATACTAAGAATAGTACAGTAGTGTGTGTGTGTGGTGTGTGGTGTGTGTGTGTGTGTGTGTGTGTGTGTGTGTGTGTGTGTGTGCACATTTACCAGCAAAAATAAAGAGTTGAACCCAATAATGTGTCAATAATTATATGCTAATCCAATAAAATTATATATAAACATAAAATACGTATTTATATATAGAATAACACTTATTTGTTAATCAAAGAAAGATGCTGTTATCTCGTTGCATTGTAATCTATGCTTATTTGCATATTCAAATTCCAAAGATTTGAAAGCCCCTGGACCCTTCCTGACTTTGGTTTTGTCACCTTTTTCACTATTCTGGAGATGGCAAGTTTGTTTATTACTACTGTGTTCTTTTTGGTTTTGATTGACATGTAGGTATCATCATGATGCATTTAGTGGTGACTTCAAAGTGCAGGATGTTTCAGAGATAGAAGATCATCGCCAAGTAGCATTTACATCCTGACATGTGAGCTGGATGGTATTTTCAGGTAGAAGGCTCCTCTCCACTCTCTTTCATGTTTGATGCAAATGCAAACATATAGATATTCATCTCTTGTCAGCTGGCCAGGCTCTTCTAGTGTCTTTATACACACACAGTCTTCCCTTTTTTTGACACTTTGAAGGTTTGAAATCCCCGACAGCTCACCTCCTGCTGGTAAAACTCCCTAAAGCTGCTTTCCTCACCAAGAAAAGCACTTTAATGCCTCTATGTGTCTGTGAGTGTGTGTCTGCGTGCCTATCTCGCAGTCAGCAGAATCAGACTGTTTTAAAACTAGACAGCCAGACAGCCTACTGCAGCCAACTTAGTCAGGCTGCTTCAGGGCGACATGAAAAGTGTCATGTGACCTCACTTGCGCAGTCACACGCCAAGTCACACTCTAGTGACTGAACACATGTTGAAGTTCCACTAACACTTAAATACTGAATTATCTTACTGATATTCCCTTTGTGTCACACTCGTGCGAGCATAAACAAAAATTACACACAAACTATTATTCTCTTTCACACACAGCAGCCAGAACTTTGGGCTAAGATTCCCTAGACACAGGGAAACCTGCCAAGCAAATAGGAGTTCCATCAATAACCACTTTGTGACATATAAACACACACACACGCACACTAAAGACCTCAGTGGCAGGCTGATAGGATGGAAAGGGACAGAATGAATTCTCCTGAGGAGCTTCTTCTATTGGGCTCCGGAAATCCCTTGGTCTCCTCCTGCCGCTGCCTCCTGTTGCCTCTGTGCTGACTCAGCAGCACACTTAACACACACACACACAAACAAAAACACACATACTTTCCTCCCCTTCTGTTTCTTCACTATCCTCATAGGGATACTCAGAAATCCTGAAAGTAAGACTGGTATTTCTCCATACCAGACACATCGGAAGCAGAAAAGTTCCACCTCAGTAAACCCCTCATTAGTATTCACCACTGAAACTCACCAGAGGAACAGCTCGTACTGTAGCTTGTACAAGAGGTACAGGATTATCACGGTCAGTGGTATAGAAAGGTGAAACCCTCACAAAGGTTTGGAGTAGCATGTTAACAGAGAATGCTGAGACACAGGTGTAATGACACTTTATTACATATTGGATTGTAAAATAAGTAGTAATTTCAGCTGCACAGAAATAGAGCATAGAGGAAGGAGAGAACAAACCCAGTACTGTGAGAAAAGATCTGCATCTCGAGACAAAATGAACAAAACCCTGTCAAGATATGACATCCAGAACATTATTATGGCAGCAAGCAAATATTTGCTTGTAAAGTTAGTGGAGTGATGGCGTCCTGACCATCCATCATTGGCCCAAATTGTCAATCAAACCCTGGTGAGAGCCATGTGGGTGCAAGCCCAGCTTAGACCGTTTTTTTTTAGTATTTCAGGTGCACCACCTTTTAAAGTTTTTCATAAGGTCATTATGATTTATTGGTCAATATAAATTGTTATACAAAGGGCATGGAAATATCGGCTTTGAGGAAACCTTGGTTCTAATTGCTCTTTTTTGTCAGACATTTCTTACGGCATCAAAAGGTAACTGATGGATGTTGAATTTTTAGTGCTTTAATAGCCAGAAGTCATGCAGGGTGATGCTCTCCATTGTGCCGATTGAAATGACTTGTTAAGCGAGTGTTTCACACCTTTCCATACTCAGCTGAATGGCAGAACACAGATAGAAACGCACACACACGCACTCCTCAATATTTACCTTGTGTTTCCCTGAGGGCCCATCCTTCGACTGAGAGGGTTTGAGTACATGTGTTGGCCTTGGGCCTCCCATCTCAGTTTTATTGCTCTGTCTCTCTCTCTCTCTCTCTCTTTCATCCCCCCATCCTCTCTCTTCCTCTCCATCCTCCCCGTCGCTGTCAGCTCGTTAATGTGAGTGAGAACCTGTCATCTTTGTCTTCTGAATGGCCAACCATAAAGATGATGAGTGAACTTGGGAGTTTTGAAGCCGTACCCTTTCACCCGCCGAGGTGATGATGTCTCAGAGGCAGTGCAGTGGTAACGAAACTGCATCCGATGGAGGAAAATGCAGCATTCTGTGGGATTATCATCATAACGTTGATGTTTTTCACTTAGTTCAGATTGGCTGAACTAAGTGAAAAACAGAAGAAGAGATGTGAAATACCGATATAAAAACCCACAAAATTCAAAAGTCAAACTGCTACTTAACGGTGTGTTCTTCCTTCAGCAGTCGATAAAGCACAGATAGCTGTCTTCTTGCAATAAAGAGTGCTGCAGGGATGATGTACTTTTGTAGGCCAACCCAGAAGTCAGCAGTGCTCTGGTTGCCTTGACAAAAAGCTGATGGGATTTTTCCATTGATTTTTTGACTATTGTAGAAAAAAAGCTATGCGGCTAACAAAAGTTAATAATACTTACAGATTTTGTTTAGCCAAATAATCTTAAAATGTAAATTAGCACCACTTTAATTACTTTCCCGCCGACTCTGACCTGACTCAAGGCATATAATACTAAGATGATAATGGACTGTTTAGCCACTTGTTAGAAATCGCCTTTAAGACATGTAAAAGCTTTAAAGTGTGGTATTTACTGACCTATTTCATATAGTAGGACCTTTAATTATCTTATTTCAGATAACTAAAAACCCATCAAGAAAAAGCCTGGGTTAGCAGAGTGCTTACCATTACGGCTGTATCCTTTCTGCGGGGGACCCGTGTTCGAATATGGCCTGAGGTCCCTTTGATGCATGTCTCCCCCTTTCTATCTGTGACTATCTAATAAAGAAGTAAAATGCCAAAAAAAATAATCTTTTAAAAAAAAAAAAGAAAAACCCTACTGACTATGAGATAAGGGAACTGAGAGTTCAAAATGACTAACTAATTTCAGAGTTTTCGGAGTCATCCCTGCAGCATTGTATACTATGTGTATAACTGTGTTGCACAAACAAACCTTGGAAATCATGAGAGAACAAAGCTATGGTGGCATTAATTGTATATGTGTCATACAGCACTTTCTCAATGAATCATTAATTCACTTGATGGCCTGTTAGCAAAGCTGCTTTCACTGACAGTTAAAAAGGCAAAAATACAGTTATAAAAAGTGACTGTAGTTTATTGTTGAACATGAGTAAAGCTGTGCACTCAGAACACCACAGAGCTTATTATTGACAAGTGCTTAAACTGGCCAGCTCAATTACTGTCCGCTGTTTGTTTCCCATTCCCAGTCTCTTTACCTGTGCGTCTGTCTCTTGGCAAAGCTGGCATTCATTACTGCCTGTGTGAGTGTGTGTTTATGTCCCAGCTGTCTTATTGACTTTTCATTTTTCTAAGTGCATGGTGCTGATAATGAATGCTCTTTCTTCCCAAGCGGGCAAGGTATTGGTAGCACTCATTACCCTTGTGTGTGTGTGTGTGTGTGTGTGTGTGTGTGTGTGTGTGTGTGTGTGTGTGTGTGATTTTATGAGGGAAGTTTTTAAAAAAAGTGTAGCTGCAGAAGCCAAATTCATTTTAGGCCGAGTGAGGACAAGTGCTTGTGGGTGTATCTGCATGTGTGTTGGAAAAGTTTGATTTTGGGAAGTGGGAGACGGAGGCTCATTCACTCATACAGTGCCTGCCATAAAAAGTAACCCCTCAAACTTTAAAAGTGACTTTCAGACCTCAACCTTTCTCTCTCTCACTTTTTTTCATCTTTCATTCAACACACTCGCACACTTTCCCTCTGTCTCTCTCTTGCCCTTTCCCTTATCTTTTGTCTTTGCTCCCTTTTTCTGGTCCACTCTTCCTTTATTCTGTTGTGTCACTTTTACCTTTCACTCCCCTTTTTTTAATCATGCATGGACCTCATCTCTTATTAAACCAATGAATTCCCTGCTGACCTTGTTACCTTCTCCTAAACTCAGGCTTACATTATCACTTCATTATCTTTACCTTCTTACACTAATTATGTTCCCTTTTATCTACCTGGAATCAGTCACCTCATTTCTCTTGCATTCGGCTGATGAAGCTCAAAAAGTGGATTATCAAGGCAGCAAAATGAGGGGACTGAAAAGCAAAAGCCATAGAGAGTAAGAGATGGTTAATGGGTTGTGGTAGAAGTGGGGCGAATTTCCCAAGAGAAAGACTTTCATGTGCTGCTGTAGTTGAGACTTTTTGGAAATGTAAGAATATACACAATATAATCATATTTTGTTTTCACTCATTCTTAGCGAGATGGCGTTGCTGTAGCAGTTAAACAGTTGAATGTCAGCTAAAATTGGTTTCTGATTAGTGTGCAGAGTGAGCACTAGCAAAGCCCTGCATAAAATTCAATTGTTCCATTACACACAGTCTAATTATGAATCTACATCTTTGCAAATCCCCCTCTGAGAAACAAATGATGTACATAACAATCATATTTCGCAGTGATCACATTTTCAGCTAGAGTGAGATCTTTCTGGCTTGATTTGGCTGGCTGAGAAACACAGAGACACTAAGTAGTCTAATTTTATCTCCCTCCCTCATCCAATCAGCGAAGTTCAGACAGCACGTCTTCCTCATCTTATACTGCCTCTGTATGATCAAATCAATGGTTTTAATGAGGCAATTAAAAATACATAGAGCTGAGCATTAACAAACTGGGATACACTTAAGGGGCCATCAAGGACTCAATAAAGGCATGGAATTATTGCCATTGTTGTCAGTTATCCTTATGATTGCACTTTAATTGCACAAAGTCACACCGTTTTGGTTGCAATATGGCAAATATTGTTTTCACTGCTTGTTCGTATGTGTGGCTATGTTAGCCGTAAGAATTGGATTTAATAGACCATATGAAGCCATCCTTCTGCACCAGTGGACTATAGTCTTCACACTGTTTGCTGGAGGTTGGACACAATAAGAAAATGACAGATATACAGTATAGTACTTCAAGCATGAGAGTGCTTTCCTTGCCTCTGGTGCTGCAGGCCTTTACAAAAAAGATTTTTCATAGGCTGTGGTTTTCATTGTCAGAAGGTATAGAGTTTTTGTATTTTTTTTTTTCTTTTATTAAAGCAATCTTTGTAATAAACATTCAACTGCATTGCAAGTGCCCATCATTGGAGGGGAACTGTATCTGACATACTTTTCGTTCCTCTAACAGTCCGGCCCATGTTCACACATTTGGTTGCACAAGATCGAGTCATGGACGAAAAACATAAACATAAAAATATGACAATAGTGCAATTGAATATAATAGCTCATCATGTTTGATTTCCTTTTAAACTTTGTCCGAGAGGCATCGATTCAATTTTGCATGTGATAGCTTGTGGTGCTGTTTCAGTGGATTGCATTATTATGCATTATATTGTGAAGCATTCTGTTTATTTTGTCCACTGTCTGTGTCTGCAAGGCATTATGGGCAGTGGCAAATGTTTTATCTGTCGGTAAAGTATGTCTTGAATGAAAATTGTAAAAGCTACAAGATTATTTTACTGTTTATGCATTGGAAGGAGTTATACAACCATGAACAATAACCATCTGTTTTTTTTCTGTGTTTAATAAAAGGGCATTAAAACATCAGAAAAATGTTGTTCAGCGACGCAAGTCAAATAGGAACCCTCCTCCTTCAGGCAATAAGGAAGACTTTATGTGTCTTTATGACCGTGGAATGTTTATTGCGAGGACAGCAGAAAACATCCCTTTTATTGTTTGCCATAAAGCAACAATGTAGCGTCAGTCTCTCATACCATCCTGCCTCACATCTGCACAAAATTACATTGCCAGGAAGTAAGAAAGGTTGTTGTGTTCTGTCCATGTAATTTTTAAATTTGCAACCACCTTACCAAACCAGCCAACTTCCCCCAGGGGCCAATCAAAGCAGTTATTGCTTCGTATTTCTTCAATATCAGAGTCCATTGGTTGTCAGCCTCCCAACAGTTTAGTCTCTGGGGGAAATGGCCAATATTTCTGGTGTTCCGGTATAGCCAGCGGATATCTGAATAATGGATATCTGATCCAAGGCCTCTTCTTCTGTGCGCCCGTCATTGTTTTACAACTGCAATACTGTTAGTGGGTGATTTAGTTCCAGGTGATATTTCGGTTAATCTTAACAGATATCTGCAAATTAATGTAGATAAATAAAAATAAAAAAGCTAATAAAGAATAAAACCATCATCGGACTATAGCCGTAGGATTCCGAGATTGCATTTGGGCCAACGTGTTCCATCTCATCCCACATGGACTGTTTACTAGTATTAAACAAAAAGCCCACTTGATTGGTCAATACAACTCAGACTACAAAGGGAGTTTAAAGAGATTAGTATTTCCTAAATGTTAAAGTCAAGTTTACAATTAACAACCAACAACAGTGCAAGGTGACAAAAATGTTTTCTGTGGGGCACACTAATGATGTCTGATAGCATTTTATTTTTCTGCATTGTGTTAAAAACATGAATAATGCAGAGTGCACCATGGTTGAAGAATCTGCCACAAGGTCAGAGCAATGACTCAGTATTCCTTTAGGCATGTTTGGAAAGCAAACATTTATAACTGTGTGCATTTTAGATAAAAGGATAGAATGCCCAAGCTCCCGTACGCTTGCATTCAGCTCCGTACACCACCAGATCCCCTTAGGCACTGTTGCCATGTTACATTTCCATTGTAGGCGCTGGGCAAATATCTGGGGGTGGGGGAGTGGGGGGGCTCTATAACTCCAAATAGTGGAAGATGTTGAATCAATCTTTGTAATTGCAAGTTGCAGAGTAATAAAAGAGTGCAAGGAACATTCATGTAGTAAGTTAAGTCAGCCATCATCAGTGCTCTGCAAAAAACATTTAATGCCTAAAAGCAGGTACTGCAACTTGGCACTAGGCTTTTATTGCAAATGTAAAAGGTCAATTAATAAAATGTCTGTTAAGGCTCACTAACTCATATTTAAATGCAAGATTATTATCTCTTGCAGCTTGCATTTGCCATGACTTCAGGATATTAATATAATTATGTTCACGGAGGCATGTAAGTCACTACAAAGCCTTAAAGATCAGATATACTCTAGGCTACAAGTTCTTCAACTTTTCCAACAAGAGAAACAACTCTCTAATATGCAGCTGAATGGGAAACTTTTTTTTTATGATATATTTTTCCTAAGTCATGTGATGTGGTTTACAATGATTGGGTCTGGGACTGGGGCTTGCCTCAAGGTTTAAAAAGCATAAAGGCAGACTGGGAAAATGAGGGAGAAACATTCTTGCTTGTGCCAAGTTATCATTCTTATCCCATCAGGAGCCATGTTACCCCACAAGTGACATGCCGTAATGTGCATCACTTGGCCCAAACAATTTGCTATCCCAGCAATTAATGAAGAACATATGTGACAAGTAGCATAGCTTCCTTTTCAGGCCATTTTTTCTTCAATTTTTTCAACATATTTTGTCTTGTTTTTGTGACTCATTACTATGTCATTTGAGCTCACTCTGGTAAATTACACTTATTTCTATATAGTATGTCTGTAACATTTGAAGCCTAGCTTTGTTAAGCTTAGCTGGTCACTGTACCAATCTAGTAAAGCAATGCAATATTTCCTCCAATTTTCCTTCTAGTAGTACTTCATAGTTGTGTACTGTGAGGTACACATCAACTGCAGCTCATGTCAAATTTATCAACGTAGGCTGCAGTTATTCCCCACTCAAAACACAGAGCAGCACCAGGTTAAAGTACAGTATGTGCACATGTTCACAAAAGTCAATATGTGTGCTTTAAAATGCACCAGAAAATGCATTTTCATGCTTTAGGCCACTGTATATTATTAATGTACTTGAACCCGTGATGACACAATTTCAAGGTGTGCACCACAAAAACCTGAGTTACATGTGTAAGGGGAGTTCAGTAGATCATGTCTGCCTGTGTCAAACTGAATCTACTGTATCCTCACTAGTTTCTCATGCGCTGCCAAAGACTCTTCTTGGCTTTGCTGAGGTTTTGTTGGCTTTCTGTTAAATATTTTATTCTTCCTGCTATACGTTTGTAGCCATGCACATCTTAGCTCTCTTTTAACTTCCACACCTTCATTAGGAATTAATAGATCAGTTCATTAACATATCAGACTTAGTTTAGTCTAATCACATTGTAGCTCTGAGTTGTCAGAACAGTTTTAGATTTTTAATATTAAGTTCTGCTTAAAACACCCCTTTGTTTTACTAACAAAGTTGTATGAGAACAAAATAATATAAAGTTTTAAAGCATACCATTAAGTCTTGGTCCTTGCAATGCAGTCGGCCCGGGTTCAAATCCGGCTTGGAGCCTTAACCTGCATGTCTTCTCCACTGTCTCCCTCTTTCGCTTTATATCTCTATTATTGACGCTCAAGGGCTCCTTGTCTGTCAGTATTAGATGTCAAGTGTTGTGACAAAGCGTCAGTATTTGTCGTCTTATGAATGAGAACAGTCTGCACAATAAATTGTTCACTGTGTGATTGTATAGACAAAAATATACTTCATGGCCAAAACAAGGGAAAGATAATTAATTGCACAGTGAATTACATAATGGAAGCACAAAATAAGATTTGAATCAAATCAACTATTTTATGAAGATTTCCTTTTAAGGAAAATTGTAATTAAAAAGTAATTGCATGAAGAGCAGGAAAAGATAATTAAATGAAATGAAATTTAGTTTACTGAAAAAACTTTCTCTGTTTCCACTTAAAGTAGCCCCAAAGCTATAATATCACTAATTGTGTTAACGCTGACAATGGTTGTTTGGTTGTGTTTTGGTTGCTTTAGATTCCATAGGAATATGTCGAGTTGCATGGCACAACCTTTGCTTGTCTTTTCATCCGCACCTCCCACCACTCCATCTTCCCTCCATCCCACAGCCCTGACTCCAGAGATCAGGTTGATTAATGTAGATGACAAACAGCACTCATTTATCTCTCCCTCTGTCTCTTTCTCTCCTCCCTTACTATATTAATGACTGTAATCAACTCTAAATAAATAATTTGTGTCCCTCAGCGCATGAATCTCACCCTCCCACCTGTGGCAAATTCAAAAGCTGAATTAAAAAGTGCGTTGCAATGCAGTTTCTTCCTCAGTATTTCCCTCTCCTCCGTTTCACATCTTTCCCCTCATTTATCTGTGTCTGTTTCTTTTGAGAGACACCTTGAGGAGATTAAAGGTGTGCTGTGGCACAGCAGAGGGCCTGTCTCTCTCTTTGATGGGTAGAAACACAATGATGCGGTGACCCTCTTGTTTCCTGCCGTTGCATCATGGCCATGCTGCATGCTGTTTACTTTCAAAGGGCCAAAATAATACAGTTGCTTTCTCTTTTGCCCTCTTCTCTGCCTCCATTATTCTCTTGCTACTGGAACAGTGCCACGTAGCACTCATCTCTCAAAGATACAGTGGCTCACTTTCAACTCCACTCAACTCATTTTTCACCAAGTTGGCTTATAACTTGACCCTCAACTGTGGGTTTGTGATGCTTATTATCCATGAGGAAGGTGGCTTGTTGAATGGCTGAAGTTCTGACAAGGACTGTTGGTCATTCTCTTGATTTATTCTCACCCAGGATATTAATACACACTTGAACATTTTAAGCTCTAGTTACTGGTGGTTTTGTATTGGGCTGTATTACATTGCTGGATATTCACCACTACTGACACCTGCCTGAATGAACTCCTTTTTTGGGTCAACATGACTAAGCATTTTAAGCTTCATTGAAGAAGAATCTATTGCAGGCCACTTTATTAGGTACACCTGTTCAGCTGCGTGTTAATGCCAAAATTTAATCAGTCAATGACATGGCAGCAACTCAGTGAATTTAGGCATGTAGACATGGTGAGACGAGCTGCTGACGTTCAAAGTGAGCATCAGAATGGAGAAGAAAGGTGATTTAAGAGACTTTGAACATGGCATGGTTGTTGGTGCCAGACTGCCTGGTCTGATTATTTCACAAACTACTGCTTTACTGGGATTTGCACGCACAACCATTTCTGAACGCACAACACGTCCAACCTTGAAGAAGATGAAGACCACACCACAACTTTATTAGGTACACACTTCAGCCAATAAAGTGGCCAGTGAGTGTATATGAATAACGAAGGGTGTATGAACAATCAGAGTTTTAAAAATGAACAAACCACAGCAGGAAAACCTTAAATATAGATAATGATTAGCCAATCATCACCACAGGAAGGACTGTTGTCAACACGTTGTTAACACATACAGCATGTCTTAATATCAACCCACACTGTAGTTTGTTTTATTTCACTCTTGGCAAAAGTAGGATGTTGGCATGGCTACGCTTCATTGTCATCAAAAAATGATGTTAGATTCAGGCAGATACGTTGGTCTCGAGTGATTGGCCAGAGAAAATCAAATACCCATCCCCAACAGAAATAGATTGGAGTGAAGATGGAAATGGAGTGTAACAAGTTGACAATTATGTCTGATATCAGGCAACTTACCTTGTACCATTCTAAGGAATAAAAGGCAGACATTGTCTGGCACTTTTACAGTGTCATTAAGAGAGAGACAGAGATAATGTGATACACTGAATAGCAGTAACATTCAATCAGATGGGACTTAAGTGACAAAAAATGCCAGCAAAGACACTTTGAGGGAACTGCAGTGTGGCTCATCAAGTGATCTCTGGCGTATAAAGGTAGTCCCAGAGATAAGCATGACAGATACCAGCATTTATACAAGATCACGTTGCAGCTTGTGCTATAAAAGTGCAGGGCTTTTTAGTGTATATTCAGTATGTTGTGTTTTTGTGTTTCTCTGTGTTTAGTTTTTTTAGGTTTTCACTGCTCATTTAAAAAAAAATTAATTTGTGTGGCACGTCCTGGTAGGCTAGTGGCAAAGGGACCTCGGGCTGGATTTGAACCCTGGTCTGCCGTGACAAGGACACAACCTTAGTGGTACGTGCTCTACCAGTGAGCCACCGGGATGCCCTGCAGCCCTATTTTAATTCAGGCCAGAGACCTTTGTTACATGTCACACCTCCGTCTCTCTCCCCACTTGTTTCCCATCCATTTTCCACACTATCATCTATCAAGTAAAGACAAAAATACACCAAAAAAGTCAACGTTCTTCTATCTTTTTTACATACCTTTTCCACTGACAGGATTTAAGCATAGCCTATGTTTGTATGATGATTTGGAAAAGTCTCACCTTTGAGCTAAGTAAAAGCTCTGGTACTAAACTTGGCCTATGTGGAGTAAATAAAAGCTGCTGACTGGTCCTGTCTGGAACATTTGAGGGTGCAAGAGATTACAGTATACATTTCTGATTATGTTTGGAGTTTATCTACATTGAGGGGCCCATAACAAGTAAAACAGCAGTACAATAAAACATAAAGGTCAATTTATGCATCTAACAAAGGGGAAAAGTTTCATTAAAAGTGAGCATAATAAAATAATTAGTGTATTCTACATTAAATGTTTGCTACTGGATATCATCCTTCTCAATAATAAAGCAACACATTATTAATTGGTTGTGATTACCATTTACCTCCAACACCAGTTGATCCCTTGCTGTGGTTTCCTTGCTCCGACTCATGAAGGCTCACTTGCTAATGTGGAACTTAATGCTCCCAATCATTTTCTCAGTGGGAATGCGTTATTATTTCCAAAGGACGGAAAAACTTTTTACTCGATATTTCATTAAATATTTCTACACATGTGCCACACATTGCGTAATGTGGTTTGCAAAAATTCCCCAGGAACATTTTCCCTTGCAGAACACACAAAAGAGCCCACTGGGCTTTTTGAATATTCATTAAATTTGACATTCGAGACAGGAGGGGAACTGACAAGCATATCAGCCTGACTCACTCAACAGAATGCTCGTCTTAATCCACTGATAAGCCTCGTCATGTTTGAATAACTAATCAGGACGTTTAGTGAGTAAAATCCAGTCAGAGCCAAAATGATACACCTGACATAGAAAGTTATTTTACGCTACTTTTTTAACTATAGATAAAAAACAAAAGGACTAAAATGTGTTTTCCTCACTAATCACAAAAGCCCTGTTGTTGTGCATTGCAATCATGTATTCCTCTGTAAAATTATTTTAAGGACAAGGACACAGCATGGTGTCTTGATTTCTGTCTATAAAATGTAGTATATGCTGCCTAGAAGTGTTTCTGATTTCTCTGGTTCATTATTTTTCTGCATGATTATTAATAAACACACAGAGATAGGCACGTACACTTTTGATAGTTTGCTTGCATAAATAAGAAACTGTCCTTGTGGTCTCACCACTAAGAAGGAGAGTCAATTTGGCAAGTGTGTTTGTATGTGTGTGCACGGGCTGATGATCACTGGAGCAGAGCCAAAGAGAGGCTTAATGCCAATATAATCTAAGGGAGAGTTTGCTGCTCGTGTTAAGTTGACAGAAATTTAAAAAACCCTGCTAGAAAACTTTTTTTTCTCGGGGAAGCAAACACATATCCGTGCCTGCCTGAAGTCAGATTTGGTGGATTTGGTGTCAGGAAAACTTTTTAGTTTGTGCATGAGCATGTCAGAGAGGAAGAAGTTCCTAAGAACTAATATATCTCCAGCTGTAATTGTACATGTTTGTGTGCTGGTGTGTGTGTGTGTGTGTGTGGGCACAGACACCAAGACACTTCCACCCTTGGCTGCTTGTCTCGCTGCTGTAGCACAGCGTCTGTCACACTGGCCACTGATTAATTCATTCCCAACACATTTTGCCATCCAACTCTCAGAAGCACATACACACACACACACTCACATGTTCATAATACATATCACATTTCTGTTTGTAGACATACTGGACCAACAACACAATGTGCATATCCAAAGAAAAAGTCTGTGTAACTTTACTTTGACCGTTCATAAGTTGCACATATGTATAAATTTGGTCCATACATTTCTCAAAAACATGCCAAGAAAGCAAAATATTCATAAATCTTTAAAACAAAATTTGAACCGCATTTTAGAGTTCAGAGATTTTTCACTTTTATGCGTTACTGATATACCATGCGATTGAATCCATGAGCCACCATTGTGTCCTTAAATAATTTGAAGACTTTGTTGTTTTTGTGTGTAGCCACAAGCAACTGTGTTATGTGATCGTCTGACCATATTTGGGGGTTTTTTAAGTGTTTTAAGTGCCTTTACAGTAAACCACATCTGTCCATGAGACATTTTTCAAGCCTGCTGCTACCTTGCCTAGTGTTGACTCTCAAAATTCCGCTAAAATTAAACCCAGAATGTGTTGTGTTTTGGTTTGCTTCATTCCTTTGATTCAGACTGCCTTCTCACCTGCAGCAAACTGAACTGTGGTGCACTGGGAAGCCGACCGAAATCTCAATTTTTTAGCGGACCAGAGTTCAGTTCTTTGTTCTGACCAAACAGCTCAGGTGTTAAAGGACCCCAAGAACAAAGTAGAGAAGTGAGCAATTTAGCCACTGCAGTGTAATATATCTTTTATCAACCAGTTTATTACAGAGTATCTCACAGTCACACATGTCTTTGGAGGGGTATAGATAGATAAAGATGCCTGTGTGCCTTCTATTATTGGACAGATCCTTTCAGGCCAGCGATTTTGGCTCCAGTTGTAGAAAGTAGCTTTTGCTGATGTTCCTGCTGAAGAGGCCTGAAGTCCCCTTAACCTTTTTTAGTCTAGACTATGCAGCTGGTGAGTGGGCCCTGCCTGGAGATCCCAGGCTGCACTCCAATTCATAAAAGGTGAAAAGTGATTTAGCCAATAGCCAGACCCAGCCAAGCATTAAAAGCAGCCAGAGAAATCTTAAAAACAGTCATAAAATCTACATCTAACAGTGCAAGGACACTAAAGTTTGAGTTATATAACCTCATCTTTCACTTAAAAGCCTTAATGCTACATTTAGCATATTGCCAGAATTTTGACCTAAGGAAAACTATAGAGTGATTTAAATAAGACAAAATATGGTCGACTTTCTCTGCATAGCCAAAGGACAAAAAGCTGCCTAATTTTAGAAGTGTTTCTTGGCTGGAGAATATATTAGCATTCACATATGCAAATACGCATGGCCAGGGATGTACGCGAAAACTACTCAAGGCTGGGCACGCACACTGAGAACAAATATTTACATGAATGTCACAGAGTGTTTCACCAAGAGTGTGATCTCCATGAGTGTGAGAGAAGGATGCTGAAGGGAAGAAAGGTGAGGGGGTGCGGAGGCATAATCACAACGCACATTGAAGCTGATTATAATTAAAATTCATCTTGACCTGTTTGGGAAAATCAACCATGCGTGCAGTGTTTACTTGGCTTAGCCACACTCCTCTTTGTACCTATCCCCCAATCCTTTTTGCAGTGTCTTCTTGCGTCATATCCCATCATTGCTGGAAGCCCTAATTTAAAGCCTTGAATTAAAAGTCCTGGATAGCAAACCCATATAACTTTATTATAGCCTCAATGCTTTAATGTGCTGTAGTAAAAAAGTTACACAGGCACAATTTTAATGTCCTCTTTTCATTAATTACAGAATACAAATTGGAGAACTCAGAATCCCATTGAAGTATGTTAAAAGTTTAATAAATTATTTCTTTTGTTTTAGCCTATTCAAACTTGAATTACAAGAACAAGGGAAGGATCTATCTAACAGAAGAAGAGTTAATTGAAAATTGTGATAAAAGGAGCCCATAAATGCATGTGACCATCAGGGCCAGGCTAGTTTAAAGAATCATGCTTCTGGTGGGTAAAACTGAGTTGAAGACAGTGACATAAGGTAGTTCTGAAAGGCCCGAGGTCACTCTCGTTACTAGTTATGAAGCACACACACACACACACACACACACACACACACACCATTATGTTGTGTTCTCTGTCTGCCCCTGTTATGTTTGAAAGACATAACTGCTCGCTTGGCTTGTTCAGCTTGTCAGTTTTGACAACTATCAAGTTTTAGCTGCCATATCACATGAACTCAAACATGGGACTTGACATTAGACAACTTATTATTGAGCAATAATATATTGCCTGTCTGTATACCAAAGAAAAATAAGATTTTTTTTATTTCAATTGGTCATTTTTACCATTTTTCAATAAAAGTTTGTCATTTTGTTATAAATTGCTAATTACTATTTTACAAAAAAAAATAGACAGGGACCAAACTCTGCTCACTCTAAATTATGAAACAGCAAGTTAAATAATTCATCAGTGTTGTTGGAAGCTTTAGTGCCATCTAGTTCCTTATGAATGTGAGAAGGATGTCAAGGTAAAAAAAAAATCATAACCACTACATGAAACTTCTTAGGCAAAGTGACATTTCAGAAAAATACATATCGTACTTTATTTAACTTGTCAGAAAAGAACACACTTTGGAGACAGTAGTTTACACGCTATGATGAAGTTTGATAGATAGACATTGGCTTTATCTTTCTTCTTTATATTTCAGATCAAAGCACATTGTAGAATATCAGTTTTTGCATTAACTTCTCATAAAATGAGCAAATAAGAAAATTAAGTTTTGCACATTTGCATGCATCAGTGCAAATGTTGTGTAATCTGTTATTACTGACCACAGCATTAACAGATGTGTCATATGTTAGTATAACCTTATTGTTAAGCTGCGATGTGTATGGAGGTGTAGTTGCCAACAGGGGTTGTGAATAGTGAACCACAACAACCGGAAATTAACGTGACAGCAGGCTGATTAGGCAAAAGTGAGTGGAGCGTGCTTTCATTATCACAAATGAAATGCCATGTTTGTGTTTGAAAGTAGTAATAAACCAAACACAATGCTCTTGCACCATTTTTAAAACATTAAAATGCCTGTGATAGCTAGAGGGCACCCTACTGGCTCAGCCAGCTGAAGCTCATGACGCACGCTTGAAATGCTAAAAAGTTGAGATCTGACTCAGGACCTCAGTCACACGCACTGTTCTCTATCACCTCTCTTCATCAGTGAGATATTCTAAAAGCTTTATTATTACTGAAGGATCCTGCTGAGGGAGGCACTTGTGACAACAGAGGCGATGCTGTCAGGAAGTGATTATTTAAATCAGTGCATCAATTAACATGTCTGCCTAACGAGGAGTCCTGTTGTTATTGGTGACAGCAGAATTACTTTGGTGTTATCAGTGGGAGAGACATTTGCAGGAGCAAATTAATTGACCAAAAGCACTTAATTTACAAAGAATAAACATTAGCTACCTGCAGATCGCTAACAAGGTGAAACCAGAAAGATCAGATAGTTATTATTGGATAAACCACTCATCATGTTGTTGCTCAATGTGTTAAATGTGTACAATGGCAGAGAAACATGAACACAGTGGAGTTATGTCATTTCAAAGGGTCCACATTTCATAAGGTTTGGTGGTTAGGTGAGAGCCTTGATATTCCATGCCTTTATGCTTCATTCCTTTCACTGTTGTCAGTTTTAAAAGACATTCAGAACAAACATTTCAAAAGTGACTCGAGCTATAATAAGCCTTACTTCCATTTCTCAGTTTGGAGGATTACTCACTGACACATCAATTATAGCTCAGTTTAAAAGTAGTTTTACAGCATTAAAGAAACATAAAAGTGGACGTATCTACCGTTTGATTTTCCATAGCAACAACACACCACTACTCATTTAGTAAAACTGCTCAGCAGAGATGTTTCCACCGGCCATCGCTCCACTTTCTGTCAGTTCTTTTCTCCAAGCGATCATTTGAAACAAATAACTTCAGGCCACTTTGTCTCATTTTGTTGCCACTGGTGTGAGCGCACACATATAGAGCAGCAAATTGCTTTTTGTTCATTCCATAAATATTTTTTCCTTCACAGGTTTATTTCAATTTGGCGTTAAAGCCATGGGCACATCTCTTATGTAACACATTACAGTCCCAGTGCAAAGGGAAGATGAGTCATAATACTGTAGTTAAAGAACAGATCATTTAGTCAGCAGTTGTCTCTGATCTGGAAATGGCCATTAAATATTTAACAGTCACATGTTGTCTTCTATTACCTCTTTATCTGATGCTACTGCTCTTTTTCTACAGTGGAGGTGTAAATGTGTCTGATATACCATTACTTAATTACCCTTAGACTTAATTATTACAAGTTCCTTTTATTATTGAATCCGCCTTCCAACATCTGTTATACACAGGCAGCAAGTGTGGCAAACCAGGAAGTGCCTTAAGCTGCATTCTAGCAAAAAGTCCAACAGGGGGCGCTGACAGCAGCTGCAGAAGTATTTAGGTCCATTCATTTCAATACAAAATGAGAAAACTTCTCACTTGATTTATTACCTCAGAATTTTTTTCTTAGAGGAACACAATGGTCTAAATCGCTAGTAAAAGTCTTCTTCAAGACAATTTAATGTTAATTGTGTAAATAATGAAGAAAATAGAAGATAAAGAATTGTATGATTTGGGGCGTTACACTATGTTAATTGTGTAAATAATGGCCCCATTTAGAAGAAAACATTAATGGGGCCACCGCTCAGTCAGTTTGCCGGTGTAGAGAAGAGGCGTGTAGTCAGTGTCGTCAGATCCCTCTCGCTCCTCCACAGTCCAAATATGGTCTGCTCCCCGTTTCCGAAACAACAAGATGGCGATACAAGATGGCATCGGGTGTCACCGAACTCGATGCCTCAAACGGGCAGTCCACAAACCAATGGGTGACGTCACGGTGACTACGTCCATTATTTATACAGTCTGTGGTTATACACCACTGCTAAGTGTTACGAACACATAAGGGACACAGACAAGCTGGTTGTGGTAAGAGGTTTTTTGTTTTCACTGTAGAGGAAGATCTCAGTAAGGGGGCCTATGTAATGAGGGGGAGGCATGGAAAGGATGCCATAATAGAGAAGTCATGGGATCATATAACATTGTATTATTGAGGTCCAATGCATGCACATTCAAATCTGGTTTGCACTTGCCAAAAGGCCCAGATGGTGATGCACAATCCTAGAACATGGAACTGATTGATCTGTTTCACTGAGGCCTCCACAGTCAGTCTTGGGTTGGGATATATTTTATATGAAATATAAAGTTCTGAAATATGAAATTCTGTCAATGTTGCATTGCGTATGTGTCATACCCCATAGCTCCCACTGTGTCAGGGACCATGTCTGAGCCTTCATTTAGCCTTGAAGAGTGGCAGGCAGTTGTAGCTTGGAGGTTGCTGGCAGGTAGACAGGGAGACGAGCAGGAAGACGAGCGATGGTCTTTGGACACTAGAGAGACCGGTTAGTCAGATGAAACACGAATATAATGAATCATTACCGATACAAACTTAGTTGGTTTGGAAGTGTTACTACCACTGTTGTGGATGCAACAAGCTGGCGAAGGATGGTTGAAGAGACGGGGCAGATATACTGAGAGCTGATGAGAGGCGAGCTGATTGCAGACAGGCGTGCATGATGAGCAGAGCCACGAGCCAGGGGATGAGAAACCACACCAACACACAAAAAAACAAGACATAAACAGAGGGAGAGACAGACAGGATAACACAGGGTAGGGGAAACTTTTGCGAATATTCTGAGGGTATGGCCATGGCCATAACATTAAGTGAATAAAACACAAATATTTGGAAATATGCTGACCTGAACCTACGTCGTAAATCTGCACTGTGAGCTGTATTATAGGACAAGAGCTGAACAGCCAAAGAGAACTAGCTAGATGTCTGAAACAGCAACTAGCACAGCACATCTCCAATTTAAACCAACTTGACTTTCTCTTTATCTCTTCTTCTCAAACTTAAACCCTCTTTTTTTCTTTCTTTCATTCCCCTCTCACCATGTTCCCCCATCTCTGTCAACAAACCTCCCCACCCCCCTCCTAAGTCGTTGCATACATTTGTAACACACATACACACACACCTTGCTACAGGGTGAGCCTTTCACAACACAAATCTCGATTGCTTTTTCACACGGTCGGTGGAGGAGTGAGAGGCTTAAGGAGGGAGAGATAGACAGGATAAAGACAGTGAGAGAGAGAGAGATGAGAAAAAGAGCTTAATCCCAGATTGATGGCTGCTAATAAAGTTTGATTATTACTGACAAGGCACTCTGGGTTTCTAATTGACACTTGTAATAGCCTGGGAGACCAGACGTGGAAGAAAGGGGAGAGGGAGAGAGAGAGACTTTTCTTTGGGCTCAGCAGTGTTGGCATGGCAGCACATCAGAGTCCAAATCACAAAATAAAAGGAAACATGGAGTTGAACAAGATGAACAAAAGAAAAAGTGCCACTGTTGGTAATTTAGGAACTTTGGCGGTAGATTTATCAACTTTTAAAATCTTGCTGCAAGTGCACGAGCAGTCAAACTTGTGACTCAAGTCATTTGGTGTAAATCTCAAGTAAGTACCAAGTAATTTTTCTGGTGGGAAAGTAAAAACATAAACATAATTATTTAACTGATAACAGCCATTTAATGTGACATTAAATGGTGCATGAAAATTCAAAAATGCAATGCAGTTTTATTTTGAGATTTAGATACATGGAGGATGAAAACACATCTATCTTTTACATGAACATATTCATGTAAAAGTGGCCTAAAGCCTAGTATTTTCATGTGTTTCTTCCTGCAGTGAGGACCAGATGAAATGTCATTTTGTGGCACTAAAACAGTGTGTCTTGAGGGTACCAAAGAAGGACCTTTCCTTGTGGCCTCATGTTCTAGGAGACATTTCATTTGAATGTTTTTTGTCACATCAAGCATCTCACCCAGTGCACATAAATATTCCAAAGAGAACTGATTTCCCTTCAAATTTTTAAGGAGGAATTTGTTTGAAAGTATTTGTACATATTTTTCCCTTCAACACAAAGTCAGTTCTCCCCCTCTTTTTACTCTTTGTCTATCATGTTTGATGTCTATGTATTGTGCTTTTCATAACACACACTTTAAACAATGTTCACTATGTGTAAATAGAATGGAAATGCGTCTCCTTCAGTTAAAAGGTAATTTCTCTTTGACAGAAAGTTGCCGACTAAAATGAAACTTCTTTAATGTTCCTTCAGAATGAATACTTCTTTGTCACACTCCTCATTTCTCTTCAAAGGATATTTCATGTCCCCAAGGCAAAAATCAGAAAGGGAAATGTAATTTAAAGTGAAAGTTATAATTTCTTAAGTTTTACAGGGACTTTACGAACTCCAATCACAAGGCACTGCTGTCTGACTTTGGTTGGTTGACTTTTATTTGTAACATTTCACCTCTGGGTTCCCAGCTTGCAATTCATCTTCACTGTGGCAGTTGGGTATCTACTCACACACTGTGTATTTTGCTTCCATAGATTAAAAGCAATCTATGGAACAATCTGCAATGTTTTCATAGTGTTACCTCTGCCAGTGAGGTTATGTTTGTTTGTTAGTATATTTGTGTGTTTGCAGGATAACGGAAAAACTACTGGTCTGATTGTCATTCAACGTGGTGGCAGGGTGTAGCATGAGCCAAGGAACAACCCATAACATTTTGGAGCAGATCCGAGTCATGGGGCGGATACACAAATTATTTTTCACTTTCATTAACATTGCAAGATAGGACATGGCATTGGCAGAGGGCACACTCCAAGTGCCCTTCTAGTTTATAGTCTGTATTCTTGGTATTAATAGCTGATGTAAAGTCATTTTGCATAATCAACTCATGAAAACTCATTTATCTACATCAGGGGTGTCAAACTCATTTTAGTTCAAGGGCCACATACAGCCTAGGTAGTTGTCAAGTGGGCCGGACCAATAAAATCATAGAAGAATTACCTATAAATAACAATAAATCCATGTTTTGTTTTAGTGCAAATAAGTACAAGTACATTAGAAAAAAAATGTTTTCTTTTATTTATATTTAATGAATATACAATACCAGTCAAAAGTATGGACACAACTTCTAATTCAATGGTTTTTCTTTCTTTTTATTATATTTTCTATAAGGAAAATTTATATTTAAAAAAATCTGAACTATGATGGAAAAAGTAAGGAATTATATAGTAAACAAAAAAGTGTTAAACAAACCAGAACGTGTTTTAGATTTTAGATTATTATTATTATTAAAAGTAGCCACCTTTTCTCAAACACATTAAGAAGGCAAGAAATTCCACAAATTACTTTTGACAAGGTACACGCGTTAATTGAAAACCATCCAGGTGAGCAGCTAACAGAAGAGAATAACAGAAGTGTGCAAAGCTGTCATCAAAACAAAGGGTAGATACTAAAAATCTTCTAAAATATCTAAAATATACATTATCGGTTTGTTTAATACTTGTTTTACTACGTAATTCCATATGAATTCTTTAGTTTTGATGTCTTCGGTATTAATCTACAATGTTGAAAGTAGAAAATAAATTAAAACCATTGAATGAGAAGGTGTGTCCAACGTTTGACTGGTAACGTATGTTTTACAAAACATATAAACAAGCTCAAATGTGCAATCTGCTTCTTTTTATCATTTAAAATTGTGTGCATGACAACTGATCACAACTGATTATACACAGGCAGAAAACTTTAACTCACAGGTATTTGGAACTGAAAAATATAGTATTGCACCTTGATGATGAAATCAACTTATCAACATCTAGGAATTATTATCACTCCATTTTCACATGTGCTTTTTCTACGCTGACTAAAACAGTGCCCCCTAGTGGATAATTACTGAATTGTAGTTATTAGAAAATATAGTGCCCGTCTTTTACACATTTTTTTTTACCTGGAGCCGGATTGAACTCCCCCGGGGCCGGACGTCTGACTCCCCTGATCTACATGCTCCTAATGATTACATATCATTTACATATCATGTTAGTGGTCCCAATATCAGTACCGATGATGCAATTGTGCTACAGCAAAACACTTGTAGATGCCTGAGTTTAGAGTTCCAATCCCTCTATGGCCGTTCAAGATAATCCTTTGTGCACCAATGCTTCTGTAAGGAGCTTTGGAAAAAAACATCTACCACATGGCCTGTTTATATACCTTGAATGTTGCTCTCCTATAAATCTTAACCCGGTGGCCCTTTCTCTCTCCTTCCCGCTTCCTCAGGTTCAGAAATGGTCGAGGCTCAGTGTCAGAGGTTTGAGGTGAGGAGTACAGATGGAGAGAGAGTTCTGTTCTCCGCAGACGAAGAGGAGATCAGCATCGGCACGGAGAAATTGAGAGTCACAGGTAAACACATAAAATACCACACATATATATACTATATTACTATATACTATATACTATAGGGTGGTTTCGGGTAATGTGGGACACTTAAGGTTTGGCTGGTTTATTTCCTGCTTAAAGTAAATATAGTCATCAAAACCTTTACTATTGGTCTACCATGGGTGTCATGTGACTGAAATTAAATAAAATATTTTTAAATCTAGAAAAATATAACAATGTGTCCCACATTACCCGAATTCACCCTACTATATACCATACTATGTACTATAAATACACACTTGTATTTTGGGTTTCTACTAGAACATGTTTACATGCTTTAATAATCAAAAAATACATCATTCTTATACTGTCTGTCTGAATATACCTGTATTCACTCTCTGTCTGAGACGCTTTTGTCTCTTTAAGACCCCTTCTGAAAACGTCCAGTCTGCTCTTATTGGTCAGTGTCTCCTGGTCTGCCACATCTGTGCTTTCTGCGTCTCTGCACCATCATTGCAGCTGGGGAATAACAGTAACTGCACTGTGGCAGCACTTTCTACGTATAAATAGTATAGTTGTGACTTTACAACCTTGCAGAAGTCCTGATGGCTCATTTAAAGGCACCATTTCTGAATAGGGGCTATATTGAGCATTTTGATATTTTTACAGTAATTCTGTAGGACCTAATATAGAACATTTTAATTTTTTCTGTGGAGTTTTTCACCACTAGTAATGCTGCGGTGCCATTTTTCAACAGGAAGGTCCCTGTTATGTTTATCCCCTTCACACACATGTAGACGTTCTTGCTTGCACGTGTGCACAAGTGATGCAATACACAGTCCTGTCAGTGGTTCACTCTACTCCACTGATCTTAAGGTGATGGTTAGATGCCCAGACATGCGGCAATATGTCAGCAAAGGCCGGGAAGAAGATGACACTAAACCTGGATGTAAACAATTCTTGATTTTAAAAAAATGTATAAGGAAGGAAATACATTAACACAATAGTAAGAGCTTAAGGATACACTCAGTGTATTTTGGTTAGTAGCACTCAATGTAAACAAAGCTGTTGCTTGTTTACAAGAAAACTCCACATGGCACCTTTAATATTAGATATCTTTAATGGAGGCAATTTTCATATCCTCTAAATTTTTTGGAGCCAAGATTAATAAATTAGGATTTCCATAATGCAGAGTGAGACAGGTTTGTTGTCTGACACCCAGAATGTTCTTCTGAACTGGAATTTACTGTGTCCAGATATCTGACATATTATCATAATAACGACATCATCATGACTTGTTGCTGTCTGAAATGTAATTAAAAGGGCAGTATCAATCATATCCGTGTAAAACAGTGCATCATGGTAAAGCTATAACTTAATGTAATTCATTCCACATACTAGATCATAGAGGTCACAGTTCTGACCAGCTCCCACACTCGTTTTCCGTATTCATGAGGAACTGATTGGAATTTTTCTATGATTCATGAAGACACAGCTACAGCAGTGGATGAACTCTTGGCTCTGACTAATTTGTGTAACAAGGTTACTTGAGGACGCTCACAGCTTACAGTACATACACACACTGTATGCTGTTAAACTGAGTGCTCTTGATGAGTGCAGCCAAACAAGACTTGGGTCAGCAAGCAGAACCGTTTTTGCTGAACTGAAAAGAAAAGGTTAGAACAAGAAAGAGAGAGAGATACAGTAGGAAAAGAAAGGAAAAAAAGAGACGGAGATCTGAGCGGAGCCAGGTGAGTATATTTGAGGAAAGAAGAGGCAAAGCAATTTAACTAAAATGAAAAGTCAAACTAAGAAGTGTGAGAGGAAAATTGGTATTTGGTGCACTACAGTATCTGTTTTTCTCTCATTTACTCATTCTGTCTCATAAAATGTGAGTGTGAAAATCAATAGGAAGTGTTTTTATATGTGTGCGGAATGCTTATTGCTTCCATGTTAAAATATGTCAGTAATGCTCTCGGTTTATTTTCCAGAAGCACACAAAATATACATTTGTAAGCACACACATTATACTTTCAAGGTTAACGCCAAAAATACAAAACACACACACACACACACACACACACAGGCCTTCATAATTGGAGAGATGTGTCCATTAGAGGCACTCCGAAAAAATGTTGTCATCATTTATTATTTGATGGAGGTCCGAGATAAAAAAATGAACTCAAACAATGCTAATGTGAGCACATCCATTCAGCTCATGCTCTTAGGTCCACTGTTTATTTATGTATCATTTAAATTTATAGGTAGGTGCTTTTATTTTATTTATTTAGAGGTAACGTGAAAAAAGTCTTCTTTTTCAGTGCTTGTGCACACATTTTGGTATCTGAAGTGCTCGTCAACCAACAAACTGTGAAATAAGACAACCCAGTCTGATTTTTGTGGGCTGTGTAGATCTGAAACATGTGATTTAACAAGCCATTCCTATTTTACTCCATGAAGGCTCATTAGAGTATATCTGAGTGTACCAACCCACAGCTTGAGAACTTCCTCTTAAAGTGACTGGCCTTGTTTTCGAGAGGGGCTAAAAGAGAGCATTTCAAACAGAGGATGAATACATGTATATTCAGATGCACAGTATGAGAAAAATAATGTGTTTTTTTTTTTTTTTTAAATTAAAGCATGAAAACACAAACACAAAATAACAGTATGAACCTAAAATTGAGCAAGGCATGTCCTCTTTTAGATGAACAATGTTTTCACACATTGCTGCCCTCTGCAGTGGCGAGAGGTGTACAGGACAGACTGCATAGCTAATGTGGAAGGTTTCATATAAGCCTGTTGTTTATGAGAATCAGCCAATGTAAGCCAGTGCCATGGCAGCTAGTGAGGTGTGATTCTAGTGGGCTTACGCTTGATTTCCATTTGTGAAAATATAAACCCAGTGTGACTCGTATTGGTTCCAATGTACTGGCTCGGCTTTGAAAACACTTCATGGGTACTGTGGACCAGGACAGGTGCCACCCAAAAGGCTATGACAAGCTCGTAAACATTTCATGTACACAGCAGTATGCTCCAGAGTCTGTCTCAGAAAATGTTAAATATAGAAGTGATACCAAAAGTAACACAGTCAGAGGCTGGAACAAACCTGGCCTGTGGTTGACAAAGTGAGAAACATCATTGTACAGAGTAGCAATCTCACATAGCAACACACAAACCTTTACTGCCATCCCCAGCATAGTTGAGAAATTCTTTTTTCTTGTTTCCTTCTGTTGGCAGTTGCACAGACTCACATTTGTGGAGTGTTCAGTGGGCCTTGGAATACACCTCTGAAAACTATGTTTTAACTGAAGAAGCAATGGGCTTCCCTCCAACTTTTCATCCTTTGGAGGTGGAATTGCACCTTTATGGAGACGTGCTCATCCTCCTTCCTGAATATCCTTGAAATATACTTGGCATGTACTGCTTCACTTTCATACAACCATACAAGTTTTGTTGTCAGTGGGCCTGCCAATGGGCAATGTTGCCTTGTGCAGTATTAAATTTGTAGCAGTGCAGATTTTCCAAAATGGTTTCCATGGTCTCAGCAGGAGCCATGACCAGCACTCCCCCCAAGCATCTGTTCAGGGCTGCAGGCTAAAGCAGAGGTGCTTGCTTCACATGGGGGGGTTAAACACTGCATTATATCAGAGCCAAACCTTTTACCAACAATTATGCTCATACTGCAGGCAACCATTCTGCATTAGTACAATGCGGTTGGTGGCTAATGTTATGCTACCAACAAAATACTGAACAGAATGAGCAAAAAAAAATGATGATTGGGGTGTGACTACTTTATTCAACTTTGTTAAGGTTAGGAGAAAGATGAATTACTTTTTTTTGGATGGGTGGATTACTAAATAGGCCTACTGGACAAGGTGCCTGGGCCCTCCCTGGCCTTCACCTTCAAAATGTCACTCAGAGAAACACACTGACATCCTGGAAACACTGTCATATTTGAATGGCACATAGAAGCACCACCTCATGCATTTTAAGTGTCTGTCTCAGCTCCAAGAATAGAGGTGTGATGCAATAGTGTGCAGGCTTTCACACAAAAGATAGATGTGTTTTAATTTCCTTCCTTTCATCCACTCTTACCCTCTCTATAGGGAACGAAGGCGTGGTGTTCAGCCATTCTGTTGAGACATCACATGTAAGGGCAGAACCCTTCCAGGACCTAAAGTAAGTACTCTAAATTATTTTTCGGAGTATGCATGGGTGTGCATATGTATGTGTGTGTGTCAGACATGCAGTCTGGCACATCGTCTCACTTTACAAGTTCCCCTTGTTGTTAATATTTTAGTCGTAGTAGAATATTTATGAAGTGTGTTCTTGTGAATAATGACTAAGATAGTAACACCACAAATAACAATTTTGGGGGAAAATCTGTTATTTAAAAAATTTAAGCTGCTGAGTTTGCCAGTCCTGTGGTACTCTCGTGACTTATAATCAGCTCACTGCAGAGAGAGGTGAGCTGGTGATTGGCAGCCTGACAGCTCTAACAGAGGAAACAGAAGTCCTCAGGGCTGCAGTGTACAAGGGTCAGGCTGTTAGCAAGTGGAGGCTTCCACTGATACATGCACTGCAACACATGTAGTGCACAGTGTATGCTCAGTTTCTCCTATTTACTAGTAATAATAATAATAATAATACATTTTATTTGTAATGCACTTTACATTACAGGAAATCTCAAAGTGCTACAGGTTAAAAACATAACAGTCTAATTATAAAAAGGAAAAAAAAAAGGGGGGGAAAAACAGCTAAAAACAGAAAACATACGTACATAATCTAAAAACCATCTAGATGGGAGGAACCAATGGTTTTTCTAAAAAGGAATGTTTTTAGTCCTTTTTTAAAAGTCTCTATGGACTGTGGTGCCCTCAAGGTGTCAGGAAGGGCGTTCCACAGCCGTGGGGCAGCAGCACAGAAAGCCCTGTCTCCCATGGTGCTGAGTCTGGTTCTTGGTGTGTGGAGCCGGTTTGAGTGGGTGGAGCGGAGAGAGCGTGTTGCGTTTTGCGGGGTGAGTAGTTCTTTGAGATATGAGGGGGCATTTCCGTAGATGCATTGGTGAGTGAGGAGGGAAACCTTATATTCAATCCGGGTGGAAACGGGGAGCCAATGAAGTGAGTGGAGAATGGGGGTGATATGATCATATTTCCGCACTCTCATCAGGATCCTAGCTGCAGAGTTCTGGATGTATTGGAGTCTCTGCAGACTCTTGCTAGGGATCCCGATGAGAAGTGCATTGCAGTAATCCAATCTGGAGGAGATGAAGGCGTGGACCAGCTTTTCGGCATCTGGGAGGGAGAGGATGGGGCGGAGTCTGGCAATGTTGCGAAGGTGGAAAAAGGCGGTCTTGCAGAGGTGATTGATGTGTGATTCAAAGGTGAGTTGAGGGTCCATTTTTACCCCCAGGTTGGTAACTGAGGAGGAGGAGAGGGGAATGTTGTGGCCAGAGAAGGTAATGCTTGTTATGAATGATGACTTGGTCTGATGAGGAGTGCCGATCATAATGGCTTCTGTTTTTGAGCTGTTGAGTTGGAGGAAGTTGTGCTCCATCCACGCCTTTATCTCCTCCAGACAGGTGGTGAGTTTTGATGGGGATGATGATGACGATGAAGGTGGGGCTGCAGCTGTGGCTTTGACATAGAGCTGTGTGTCATCGGCATAACAGTGAAAAGAAATTCCGTGGCGGCTGATGACTTGTCCAAGGGGGATGAGGTAGAGGATGAAGAGGAGGGGGCCAAGGACTGACCCCTGGGGGACCCCGCAGGTGACTGTGTGTGGTTTGGATATGGATTTACCAAGGGAGATGTATTCTGTCCGGTTTGTGAGGTATGACTTGAACCAGGTGAGGGCAGTGTCAGTGAGTCCAATAATGAGGTGAAGCCGGTTTAACAGAATATCATGCTCAACTGTATCAAATGCAGCGGATAGGTCGAGAAGAATGAGGAGGGAGGGAGAACCGGCATCAGATGTCATCAGGAGGTCATTTGTGACTCTGACGAGGGCTGTCTCTGTGCTGTGGGCAGGACGGAAACCAGACTGAAGTTTATCATAGAGGTTGTTGTGTTTGAGGTGGTCCTGAAGGTGGATGGCTACTGCTTTCTCAAGTATTTTTGACAGAAATGGGAGATTGGAAATGGGCCTGTAGTTTGATAGGACATCCGGATTTAGTGCAGGTTTTTTTAGGAGTGGTCTGATTATAGCGTTTTTTAAGACAGGGGGGATGTGACCAGTTTGGAGGGAGTGGTTGATGACAGAGGTGATCAGGGGACCTAAGTCAGCAGAATGTGTTTTTACCAGGGAGGTAGGGAGAGGGTCCAGGGCACAGGTGGATGGTTTCATTTTCCTGATGATGTCTTGTACCTCTTCCAGGGTGATTTCAGGAAAACAGTTTGGATGGGGGTGGGAGATGACAGGAGTTGGAGAGGCAGTTTGGGTGGAAGGACCAGTGAGGGCAGAGCGAATTTGTGCAATTTTTGATTTAAAGAAGGTCATGAAATTATTGCACTGTTCTTCTGTGGGGGTTGTCTGAGCGGGAGATTGGGGTTTGAGGAGATGGTTTACAGTGGAGAAGAGCTGCTTGGAGTTTCCAGGACTGTTTCTGATGGCATTGGAATAGAAGTGTGACCAAGCGTCTTTTAAAGTTTTTGCATAGGCTTTTTGGTGCTCCCGGTACATTTGTCTGTGTACAGTGAGGCCAGAGGCCTTGTAGCGCCGCTCAAGAGCTCGCCCTGCTGTCTTCATCTTCCGCAGCTCACCTGTGAACCAGGGTGCTGAGTGGGTGAAAGTGACTGTTCGGATTTTGGTAGGGGCGTGGAGGTCCAGGAGACTGCTCAGTTTGCTGTTGTAATAGTCCACGGCTTCATCAGGTGAAAAGAATGTAGTTGAGAGATGCTGCAGATCTGCTGTGAAGAGTTCAGTGTTTATGTTTTTTATATTTCTGAAACTGATTTGGCGTTTTGGTTTGATGAGGCAAGATGAAAAAGGCAGCTCCATGTAGATGGCCTTATGATCAGACACACCCAGATCATAAACCTGCAGGTTGGTGAGATGGGCAGAGTTGGTGATGACAAGGTCCAGAGTGTGCCCTTTGGTGTGTGTAGGGACATCTACAAGCTGCCTTAGATTGAAACAGTGCAATAGCTGAAGGAATTCAGCTGCAGAGCGGCAAGAGGGGGTGTTGATGTGGATGTTCATGTCTCCCAAAATGATGACATCAGCAGAGGATGTGCAGAAAGTTGAAAGAATATTTGACAGCTCTGGAATAAAGGAGGAGTTTGGTTTTGGTGGTCGGTAGATGAGAAGAACCTGCATTGGAGAGGGATGTTTACATTTAAAAGCAAGGCATTCAAATGAAGTCAGCTCAGGTAGGGGCAACAGGGATATATCCAGATGGTCACGATGGATGACTGACAGGCCGCCACCACGACCTGTGCTGCGAGCTTTCTGGAGGTAGCTGTAGCCCTGGGGACAGGTCTCATTCAGACTGGTGAAAGTATCCAGTTGGTGCCAGGTCTCTGTAATGCACATAAAATTCAGACCTTTTTCCAGGATGTGGTCATGCAGGAGGCAAGATTTGCTTGTGACAGATTGGGCATTAAACAGTTCCATTTTGATGCTTGATGAGGCAACAAATCTCTTTACCGGCCGTAGTAGACTGGAGTCTATTCCACGTTTTACATCCTGCTTTCTGGAGGGTGTTGCCATGGAGACGCCCAAGCTACTTCTCCGGTAAGAGCCAGCGCGCTGATGACGCGTTTGAGGAGCGCCAGTGCGTGTGGCTGACCAGAGAGCCGGGATGACATGAGCCGAGGAGACAAACTTTCTGCGGGAGCTTCTGTGAGTGTAGCGGGGTCGGCGAAGAAGTCCAAGTTGTTTTATAGTTGAGATGCATGATGGAGGTGTGGTGATGTTGCTGAGATTCATCAGTTGGTTGACGGAGTAGCTCAACATAGTGATGCCGGCGACAGGCGTCAAGGCTAGCCGGTTGTTGCTAGCGGCGTAGCTACCAAGACCTCCAGCACCGAGCGGTAGCAGCGGTGAGCAGATCCCAGGCAGCACAGGTGGATATCTCGTGGTCGCTGTAGCAATGACGGGCGAATCCACGGAGCTTCTGAGCAACAGGTAGGCAACCACTAGACTTGACAGAATCAGAACTGTATCTAACAACTTTACCAAAGGGTCCACTGATCCGTGACCACGGATAGTTGGGCGACGAGATTGTTTGTTTGAACAAATCATTTATATTGATTGGCATTTAGAATACAGCGAAGAAAATACAGATACGGTTTGGAGAAGCGGCAAACAGACAACGCCAGCGTCCTCTCCCAATGTCACATCGAGTAGAGTTTATTACCTTTTTAACTGTACTTGACCTTTTTGAATCAGCTATTTCAAACTGACGTGAGCTGATGTGGACAGTGTCTTGTCAAGATGATAACTGATGCAGCATGAAACAGAAATGTGCACACATGCAGGCTCAGCTCAGTCTGATCTGAAGTTGCTTACAATAACAGCTCAGACTGCTGCTTCCCCTGTAACTGCATTAGGATGGACCACATCAGCTAAATGTATATATATCTTCTCCTCTTCCCCTCTCCTGAAGTGTGGTTTTAGTGTCTTGGTGTGCACATGTGGGGTTCCTTCATTACTAATGTCTCAGCTTTATTCTGGCATTGTCACACAGGATTTAGATGAAGTGGCTTTCGGCCAGGGAGGAAAACACAAACAGAGAAGGGAGAAAGAAAAAGAGAGCAATGTGGAGAAAGGAAGTTAAAGAAGTGATTGGGGAAAACCAAGATGCATGGAATGTTCTGCACAAGGGAAACAAGTGAAGAGGGGAGGAAGAGATATAATTGACTGAATAGAGGGAGAGGAAGCAGCACAGGGCTAGGGGTGATGAAGAGGACAATCAAAAGATAGACATAAAAAGAAGACAGAGGGCAGAGGAGGGTGACAGAGGGAAAGAGTTCAGGAGGAGGGGATGAAAGTTAGTGTAGAAGAGTAGATTAAATCGAACTGGCTCCTGCGAGGAGATTGAGTCGTAGCAGCACCACATAATGGAACACAGCAAAAAATATGAAGGTATTCAGGGTGTGCAAAATAGCCACAGTTCCTTTCTTTTGTGGAAAAAGCTGGAGAATATATTGAACCAAAGTAAAGGACTACTTGTCAACTAAAAAGGTTGCGTGATTTATGTGTTTTTTAAAAAGCTGAGAATTTGTCGAGACACTGTTCGGGTAGGCTGACGACACCACATGACATGCCGGCCATTATGACTTTTTAAATGTGAGGAATTTCAACACAATGCAGGCTGCTTGATACTCCTCTTAAGCATTTCATTTCTTTATTCAATCATGCATTTAATCAGCTTTCATCAAGCTTGGCAGCCTCACCATCAATGGCTTATCCCTCTCTAAAACATTTACAGGCACCTTAATAGAGTTCCTGTTGAAGCTAATATTCTTTTTCACTTTATTGCACTGAGTAAATTGCCTGCTCAAGTTGATGCTGAATTTGAGCTCCCTCAAGTGGTTGTTTTACTAAGTTAGCATTGCCTGAACCAAAGCCCCCCCCCCCCCCATCTGCGCCATTCTTTTAGTTTGGATGTGTTCACTCTGTGTTAAACCTCATTCCCTATGTTTTGTATGTGAGTCAACTAGGGGAAGGAAAGTAAGACCCACTTCCTTTACACACCCATGTTAAACAATTGGGCAGCTATAGTTTTGGTTTATAGTTCTGGTGCATTTTTTCTGTGAGCTGCAAGCAAAACACACTGGTATTCTCATGCAGAAAGTATAAAAGGATATATTAGCTAGAATATAGGTGCATCTCAATACATTGGAATATGATGGAAAAGTTCATTTCCAGTAGTTCAAGTCAAATAGCCCCAACCAAGTATTGAGTGCATATAGAATGACAAACTTTTCAGAGGCCAACATTTCCATGTTAAACATCATTTTTAAAATTGGTCTTTTGTAACATTTTTTTTTTTGAGACACTGAATTTTAGGTCTTCAGTACATGTACGCCATAATTATCATAATTAGAAGAAATTTAAGCCATAAAAAGTTTCATTCTGTGTGTAATGGATCTATATTATGTGTTATTTCCACTTTTTTAATTTGAAAACTTTGAACTGACATGAATAAGCTTTCTATGATGTTCTAATTTATTGAGATGCACCTGTAGAGATGTCATGGCATCATATCACATCATATCATTGAGATCCAATGCATGCACATTCAAATCTGGTTTGCACTTGCCAAACAGCCCAGCTGGTGATGCATGATCCTCCAACATGGATCTATATAATGTGTTATTTCCACTTTTTGAATTTAATTACTGACATAAATAAACTTTTATATATTATATTATAATATATATTTATTATATTCTAATTTATTGAGATGCACCTGCATAACATAAATTATCTGTTTCTGATATATAATATAATATCCATCCCCTCCATCCTCCACACGTCATTAAACATAAACGTACTGTTCGAGATTGTAAAAAAGGCTTCAATTTCGTTTAATTTAGGCTACAAACCCACTGACCTAGGTTTAGGGCAAAAACTCTTTTAATGCGTTGTAATAGACCGTTTAAACAGTAAATAAATGTACGTAATGCCAGAAGTGAAGTAGTTATAAGTGTGATGTGACATAGTTACGTAAAAACGTGATCAAGTAAAGTGAATCGCATTGTTTACTTTTGTTTTCACATGGGACACAAACCCCATTCTGCTGAATTTGCCTTCAGGAAGGGTTGAAAGGGTGGTGTATGGGTCGAACAGACCCCGGACTTTAAACCTTTAAACTTTGCATTGCCATCATTCATAATTGTTGCGGCGACTGAAGGACGGGGGAACACAGTCCAACCCCCAAATCTACCGGGCCCGTCCGCTTCGCATCGCGTCATCGCTAGAAATACGCGGCCATTATAGTCAATGTATCAACCTCCGCCAGCTCCGTAGTGCCCAGTTTCAGATGCATCCCTCACACGTCTTGACATGGCCAATCGTGAATTACACTCGACGCGAATATCATGCGTCAAGCTGGACAGAGAGAGGATCGTTCTGACAGAAAGTCAGACAGAAATCTCCAGAACGAAGCAGCCGTTTTTCAAAATAAAACACCATGAGCAGACTCCGGGTCCTTTTCACGTCACTAGATCAACATTACATCACAACCTGTGGCACCAGGCCAGAAGTCAGTTGGAGGCAGGTCACAAGGAGAGATGGACGACGAGATTCATTACGGAAGTGGAAACATTTAACTACGAAGCCTACTTCCCCATGGTAGAGGAGCAAATATCGACGATAACGATCAAATCAGCAAGTAAACACTGTCGTATGATAGGTAAACAATGTGGCGCATGCAAGACGCACTCCCAGTTGTGTTGACGCCGTGTGGAGGAAGGACCAAATACGAGACGCTCACGCAACGCGCCGTGGACGGGCCTGGTGGATTTTTTGTGTTAAGCGTAAATATGGGTGGTATTTTGGTGCCTGACGTTTTTTGAGGGGAGACCAGTCTCTGTAATGAGTCCCCGGGACCCACAGATAGTCATTTGAATGAGTCACAGTGAAACTGAGTGGGTTCCAGTAGGGCTCTAGTCTAACTTTGTCCACCACTCCACTGGAATAGCCTGGGAAAATATTTTTTTCGCCCCAGAGTGGATGTAAGCAATCTGACAATTAAAATCGTATTTCTTTACTGTCATCTAGTGACAGAGACAGATGATAAGATTAGCTCTAGGTGTCATTCAGAAAGAGGAAAAGAGCAGAGTTGCTTCTTGACTGGCTCAGAGTTATGTGATTCTGATGTGAACCTCCAGGCTCCTGCTCACACGACAATTGACACATCATGACGCCTCCGCCTTCAGTGTGAACCTGGCTTAAGAAGAGCCTCAGTTGCTAAGTCATCCTACACACGATTTCCAAATCCAGGGTTTGAATCCAGCGTGGGACATTTGTCAAACTTCTTTATTCTCTCTCTTTCCCCAGTATTCCCCTTTCTGTCTCACTGTATAATTTTTAGCAATAACCTTCCAAAAAAAAAAAGAAAAATGTGTCAGACATAAAATAGATTTAGAAGCAAAGAGAAATGGAAATAATTTAACACAGAGGTATGAGATGGATTGACAGAGAGAGACAAAAGGATGGTTGAAAGCACAGCAAAATGGGTAGTAGAGGAACTAAAGCTCCATACATGCTGAGGGATCAAAGGAGAGGAGAGAGAAGCATTCTGAGCAGTGGGTGAACTAGAAGGAGTTAGATTAGTTGAAGGGAATGGAGTGATAGAGGGAGGTGTATTATGTGGGGATGGAGAGAGACAGAGAGGAGGAGGAGTGAGAACATTGGGTCAATGGACGGGTCAGTGCAGATAAGCAAGGCGTTGAAACCTGCGGAGAAGGTGAGGAAAGAAAAAAAGAAGCAATCCAGTGACTGTTGTAATAAACATATGGGCTGTTTTTTTTTTTGTTGTTTTTTTTTATTATCAGTTTTACGTCTGGCAGGCAGGTACATAAACAATATTGTTGTGAAAAAGCACTCAGTGCATCAGTTTTGCCTGGCTTGCCTATAATCATCATCTAGCTTTAACAGCAAAAATATCTGGATATAGAAAAAACATATTATATGCATTTACACAAATTACCCACATGACATGCAAACATCTAGAAACACATGCATAAATATATAATAAAGAAATACACCCGCTGGCCACTTTATTAACGAGCAAGTGTACCTAATAAAATGGCCGTGTGGTCTTCATCTGCTTCAAGGTTGGACGTGTTGTGTGTTCAGAGATGGTCTTCTGCATACCTTGGTTGTAACGAGTGATTATTTGAGTTAATGTTTCCTTTCGATCATCCTGAACCAGTCTGGCCATTCCCCTCTGACCTCTGACATCAACGAGGCATTTTGGCTCACTGGACGTTTTCTCTTTTCTCTGTAAACCCTAGAGATGGTTGTCTGTGAAAATCCCAGTAGATCAGCAGTTTGTGAAATACTCAGACCAACAACTATGCCACGTTCAAAGTCCCTTAAATCACCTTTCTTCCCCATTCTGATGCTCACTTTGAACTTCAGCAGCTCGTCTTCAACATGTCTACATGCATAAATGCATTGAGTTGCTGCCATGTGATTGACTGATTATATATTTGCATTAATCAGCAGTTGCAGAGGTCTACCTAATAAACAGGCTGCAGAGTGTACAAACAAAATCTTGGTAACACAACTTCAAATGTAATGTGCACCCATTAAAGTGCACAAACACGCACGCAAAGAATTTATGGATTAAAACCAACATTAAAACACAAATTTATGGCATGCATGAGGTGAAACCACTTATCACCCCACACACAGCTTTGTCAGTGCAACCTTATGAATACATCAAGAACAGCAAGTGACATGCATAAAGTGAAACACACACACACACAGACACATTGACCTCTCCACTGCATCGCCTACTGCGGGGATAATGAAAAGCATCGAAAAATAACACTGATAAAAAGGCGATTACATGCTTCAAATACTTCCCCCTCTCTGTCGTCAGTCATTAGCTGTTAAATGGAAGGGAAAGAAACAACGGACTGAAGCGTAGTCATTATCTTGAGGATTTGTTCTGTTTTTAATTGAGGTGTATTCGATATGAATAGATATTTCACACTACTAGTAGAGATTGTATCAACCCCGTAAAGGAAAGTACAGGTTCTCTTCTCTTTTCCTAATTCACAGGCGCTTTTTCAGCCAAGATTTTAATCCCTTTCTGGTTGGAACATTCTATCTTTCGATCTGTCTACTTTTCCTCGTGTTATCTTTGTCCTCATCTCTCCGACTCGCTCTTGTTGACTAACTCTCTTATTCACGCACACACACTTTTGTCTTTGTCGTTCTCATTCTGTCTAGATCTTCCCACATGTGCATTCCTTCTTTCTTTCTGCCTCTATCTCTCCCTCTTTTTCTGTCTCGTTATGAAAAGTAGAGCGTTATGCAGTGAAGGTAAATGGGACATGTAATGAGCGGATTGAAGTCCATTTAAAGCTAATGATCTATCTTACAGTTTAACAGTGTGCGAGGGAGAGAGGAGAAGAGGGAAACACAGAAAGATAGATGGTACACACTTTACATGATGAAGTACAGGTCAAAAAATCCTATCAGGAGAGATTAAGTAAAGGTCAATCTGCATCTTGCATACACCACTTTAAAAAATATATATATTACTGTCATACTTACTTACAAATGACTGTCATACAGTCATTTGTAAGTAATTTGGCTTTATAGGATGCTGCAGGCTTGTGCCAGTTGGCAATGGGATTGTATATCAACAATTAAGAAAGAGGACAATTGTTTTTCATATGCTGATATAAAGGCTATTTTAACTTAATCACAATCAAAGCTACGATGTCATAAAAATAACCTCTAGAATGTGCACCCTACTTTGCATTTAGAGATGTTTCTGGTGGACCGTAATGTCCGCCCGCTGAGCCCCGTTAATCATCACAAGTGACGAGTAAAATTTAAATCCTGATTACAAATCAGTTTGCCGACTCTTTTCACTGGATCTGACGCCCTGAGTGTCAATTGTTCATAAGCTTTATTCACCAAAACGATGCTCTGCACTCCAAAACAGTAGCTAGTGTTATGCATAGGATCTGAATCGTGATATAAAGGACAAGATAATAACGTTAAATGAAACACGATGTTGTGATTTTGCCGCAACAAGCACAAACATGGACTTTTACAAAAGAGCTGCTGTTTGAATAGAGGACACATTTTATATATTTTTGAATGTTTTATATCAAATGTTATAACATTTGTCATTTATCAAAACCACCCATAATGACAAAATTTGGGCGTTTGTTAAAATAGCACACATACATAAACAGATGGTTTGATGTAAAAAAAAATGCTGCAGTTTCGTTGAATTTAGGCTACAAAACCACTGATCTAGGTTTAGGGCAAAAAACCTCCTGGTAAGATAAGGAAGTAAAAAACGTTAATATATATGTCATATTTTGCTGCCTGTACAAACAACCTATGGGATTGTTTTTGAGGGGAGGCCAGTCTAAATGTTCACACATGTTTAATCAAATCATTCAATCAAAATTACTTTATGTATCCCAGAGGGGAAATTCAGTTAGTCTGTTAGCTCTGGAAGAATGAGACAGCCTGATGGCTGTAGGAGAGAAGGATCTTTTGAATCTCTCTGTCCTGCAACAGAGAGAGAGGAGCCGTCCACTGCTGTTTTTTTGGTCCATAAAGGTTTTGTGTAGCAGATGATCCAGGTATTTCAAGATGGCCTCAAATATCTTGACAGTCCATCTCTCCACCACCTCCTCCAGTGTGTCCAACCTGGCTCCAACCACAGAACCAGCTCTTTTGACCAGTCTGTCCAACCGCCTTGCATCGCTGTGTCTGTGACTGCAGCATAAAACAACACACTTGCTGTAGTTCTGCCCCTTTTTATAGAGAGCATCTGTGTTTAGGGACCAGGCCAACTTATTATCCAGGTGTACACCCAGAACATACACCTGTGTCGGTTGTAAAAGGCTTAAAGGTTTGATTATTGTAATACTCCTTCAGAAGCTGATCCAAGATAAATGCCTACATTAATAATAATAATAAACGTCTCCTACTCCTGTCACCCCCTGGCATCAAATTGCTTATTGATGATGTTAAATAACCACGATTAAACCATATGAAATTAGAATTGATCAACCAACCCTAGTATGCTGGAGACAGAATAAACAATGCAGCAGACTGGAAAGGGTAAAAGAAACATGGGATCAGACATTTTACATCAGTTTTATAGTCGAGGAAACACAAACCTGAGGGCAAGTTGGATGTGGGGAACAAGAACTTGACATGTAGAAGAATCAAACACTCCTCCAGTCCTGTATAGTTCAATCCCACAAACTTATAAAAGAAATAAGAGCACTTGCACTACAACAAACTGCAGCAAAAACAAACACCGAAGCATTTGTATTTGCATTCCCTCTGTGTGACTGATCCACAGTGAAAATAGGCAGGCTTGAAGACGTGTAATGTGCCAATCTCAGTGACCAGAGAGGGATGCAGTGAAGATTTCTTATCAGAGTTGTTTCAGGAGTCTTGCCGTGGATAGTAGATGTGACTGAAGATGAGACATGAATCCACAGCACAGTGCTAGAACTGGGTTATGCTAGTAGCACAGAGACAAAATGCTCAGCATCCTTGCTTTCCAGAGAACACTCCAGGAACGCTACACTGTTCATTTTCAAAGCCACCAGCATGATCGCCACTGTAAGCCACTATTCTGCTTTTTTCACACTGCTTTTTCCACTTTAAAGTGCACAGGGAGCGGCCGGGAGGCAGACAGAAAGCAGTCGCTTTGGAAAAAGTGCTGTGTCTGGCATCTTTTTAAGTAGCGCAGTTCAACATCTTAGAGAAGCATTCATGACAGTGACGGACTAAATAATATGAGAAAAAGAAGTGGGGATTTACAAAATGTAGGCAGCCAACAACAACAACAACAACAAAAACAAACAGACTGAAAATGGAGGAAGTAGCTGCAGGAAAGTTGGTAGTCGATGTTTTCTGTGACTGGAGCACATTGGCTGCTGTAGCTGGTACACTTCACTGATAGAAGCAGCAACTCCAGTAAGTCACTGTGATAACAAAACTGCTTTTTATTATCAGTACAACTTGTGGCTGAGGCAGCACTTTAACGGCAAAAACCACAACAGCGTGAATGCCCGCCTTATGTAGGCAAGAAAAGCTCCCACATGCAAATGTGACAATATTTACTGGACATATATAAAAAAGCAATATTGGAGTCACATTGTCTGAGAAGATAACTTTTCGTTTTCAGTCTCAGTTAGGAAGGGTTGAATGTGCTAAAAACAGGCATCACAAGTTGGTTATTTTATCTTTGATTAATCACTGATGACATTTCCAGAAACATGACAAGTATTGTGATATAAAATTGCATGTAGTATGACAATTTCATGGACATGAGCTTTGCAAAAACAGCAACATGTTGACCTTATGTTAAGATTTTGTATGTACAGTAAATTGTACAGTAAACACTTCTGATCATCATTACCCATCCACACACACATTCATACATTGTGCATGCAACATGCATTGTACATGCCACCATCAGTAATTAACATTAACATGAATGGAGCAATTTGGGGTTCTGTATCTTGCCCAAAGACACTACTGATCAAACCACTGATTAGTGGGGGACAACTCAGACTGGTCTTCTCTCAGAAACATCAATAAAATATGTTTGTATGCAGCAAAAAACGACTCAAATTTACATTTTAGACTGTCATCTTGCAGACGTAGTAGTAATGATCGACGGCAATGCAGCATATTCTGTGGCCCACGGTTTCGTGAATCACATTTTTTAACATTTACGTTTCACATGTTGCATTTACATACATTTATTAACTTTTTAAACTGTCTTTAAAACACCACCAGGAATTTTTCCTGGACATCTTGTTGGACCATTGGACAATCTGAGCCACAGTATATTGTTTTAATCCATTCAGTGTTGTTTCTGATAAAGGTCACTAGATGGAAACATGCCATACAAGTGTCTTGATTCATTATTATATGATAGCCACCATTTATAATTTGATAAATAAGTTAAGTAATTACATAATACGAGCTACTTACATCACTACACATCCTGATATAGTGAACGGAAAAATGATCAACCAAGAGGTTTAATGTTGAATGTTTGTCAGACATACCACATAGTCATTTGAGGCTGTATTGAAAAACTGGGCCAACCCTCTGCTGTTGGTTGAAATCAGTGAGGAGTCTGTGTCTTTCCAATGCAGTGCTATTGTCGTTCTGAACATGGTTTTAATCAAACCAGACATCAGTGACATCAATCAAAACCCAATCCATCTTTTAAAAACTACAAATCATAAACCGTCAAACATATTTTCTGTCCTCTTTGAGGTACTGCATCACATTTGATTTCTGATGTGTTTGTGATTGTGTGTATGTATCAACTGTGACCCGAGGCTTCAGGCTTCCTTCAGTATGTAATGTGAGAGAGTAAACCTTAAGTCCTGCTGTTTCTGCTGTTATCTCACAATCCTTGTTTTCTCTCCCTCTCATAACACAAACACACCTTGTTTTCTCTCTGATGCAACTCACCCATGACATTGATTGATTGACAATATTTTCTGGCAATATGGAAACACTAGCAGTTTGTTTGATAAACCACATTCACCTTCTTTCCACCTTTCCCTCTTCATTCATATCCTATGCTTTGTCCACAACATTTCACTTGTTTGTGACTATTTTATTGAGATGACAATGTCAAACTTTGTTTGTTGCTGTTGCTCTTATCATTGTTATGGTGGACATCTTTTTGTTCCCATATTTAAAGACAGAGACAGACAGGGGGAAGAGTGTCACAATGTAATACACTTGAGATGTGGTAGGAAAAGGTGAATATGTTTGTTTAAATAAATAGATGTAATATTTGTTTGGCAAAATGAGTGACATTAGTCCTAAAACACTGACAGCAAGCTGCCAAAGGTGTAGACAGAGATAAAGGTAAAGAAGGAAGAATTTCAATCAGTCTATAAAAAACTACGGACTGCAAAACAGACAGATGAGTGGTTGGAAAGCTAGACTGACAGTCAGGCAGATTGACAGTCCCGCATACTTTTAATTAAACTCCAATTTTAGTTTATCTACGTACTAATCCTTACAGTCCTGTATTTTGTGCCTATCTTTGGTGATAAGCTCTGGTATTTTGCCATTGCAGTCCCTGGATCACTAGTCCACCAAGCAGTATGGCAGTTCTGACATATAACTCTTTAGGTTTTCCGTTGGAAGTTTTAGGTTGGAAATGTCTTGCAAAGACCACAAAAGAAGAGACCATCTTCCAGGATAAATATACACTGAACAACAGTATAAACTCAACACTTGTTTTTGCTCCCATTTTTCAAGAGTAAGAAAAAAAAATCGACGGCCTTTTCTATGCACACTGGAGGTGTATTTATCCTAAAAATGTGTTCATAAATTTGTTTAAATCCATGTTAGTGAGCACTTTTCCTTGCAAAGATATTCCATCCACCTGACCATGTGTGCCATATCAAGATGCTGATTAAACAGTATGATTATTACACAGGTCTTTGAGTTTATAGTGCAGCAGTCAGCATGCACAACAAAGCAAAATCCAGCGTTCATTGCTTTGGTTTGTAGAGTAACAAAAATAATAATAATAATAATAATAATAATAATAATAATTGTACCTTTACTCAACACAGAAATCCAAAAAACCTGAATACTATTATTTGCAACCTTTAAGAAGTTGCATAAAATAATTGGAGTTCAAGAAGATTCATCTTGATCTTGCCTGCAATATAATAACTCATTCAACCAGTTTCAATGGAGAAAAAAAAACTCAATTTCAGTCACTGTTTGCACCACATTGAGCATGGTGAAAAGGAAGGACGGAGGAGATCAGACAGAAGAGAAAAGAAGACCATAGCCAAGCATGAACAATGTCAAGGCTACAGGCCTGTCTCCATACACCATGATGTTCCTGTGTTCATCATGCATCAAGTTATCAAGAAGTTTAAAATTCATGGTATTCTAGCCAACATAGCCAAGAGGACACAAGAGAAAAGATTGCAACAAAACACTGTTTGAATGGCGGAGTTGATTGATTCAAGTTGACCTTCAGACACAAGGTACAGCTGTTTCAACTTCATCCATGCGTCGTCCACTTAACGAAAGGGTGCTCTATGATAGGAGAGCCCAGTGTTAACATAGAGACAAGAAAGTCTGGTTGTAGTTTGCCAAAACATTCCTGCATAAGCCAAAATCCCTCTGGAAAAATGTCCTGTTGACCTGACCTGTTGTAGATGAGACCATAGTAGAGCTTTTTGGGAAATCAAATAAACTCTTAAAATTACATAAAATCATGAATCCTTTAAAGAAAATAACATAGTACCAACAGTCATACATACTGCAGGTTCAGTAGTGTTGGGGTTGCTTTGCTGCCTCTGGTACTGGGTGCCTTGTAGATGGATTTGGCATAATGAATTGGGTAGATTACCAAGCTGAATCTCTTTTAAAGGTCATGGTAAAGGTCCTCCAGCAGGACAATGACCCAAAACACAAATCAAAAAGCTCCCAAGAGTGGTTCAAAAGAAGATACTGCCCTGAGCAACGCGTCCAGATGTAAATGGTATTCAACACCTGTGTAGAGATCTTAAAACAACAGTGGGAACAAGGTACCATTCAAAACAGTAGAAAGGTGTAGGAATCTCATTGAAGTCTAGAGGAAGCACTTGACAGAATTTCCTCCCTTGTCTGTCCTACCAAATATTAATTCCCAGGATATCAATATTTCTGTCAACACCATTTGTGTTTATTATCATTATGTAATTGTATTTATTTATTATTTTTTACGTCCAAGAGTGCCAATATCTTCTGCCACAGCCATAAGGGCAACACTACAACAAAACACACCCTTGAGTAAGAACACTTCTTTGGCAGGGACACAAAAATCAATCAACAATTAAGTGACCCAAAAGTTTGAGGAGTCTCACACAGCAGCATCACTGCGCTGACGCTAGCTGACATTGGGTTACCTCAGGTCTCTAACTTCCTCTGATGCTTGGCTCCACAGCAGAGAGAAACAAGCTGCTGCACAGTCAATATCTCCCTGTTTCTTTCCACCCTTTCATCCTCTTATCCCTCCCTCGGTGCCTTCTTCTCCTTCTTTCCAAGTCCTGGGGTCATGAGAAGGCCCCCTGGGGAGAGTCAGCCCTAATACAGGCAAGGGCAACAGAGAAGGATTTGTGATCTGTGCCCCTTCCCCCTTATCCCCCGCTCTATTTCCATGTATCTATCTAGCCTTCCATCTGAGAAAGTTAAAGAGGACTGCAGAGGAACTCAGGCCCTATCAGACTCAGGGGCATGGGAAAGGATTTTATTCGGAAAGGGTAGAATACTGTATGATAATGGTTTATAAAGAGAAAGCTTGGGACAGTAAGTTTCTCAGATACAGATCCAGATATTTAGTTTGCCTTTTTACAAGCACAAGTGCCTATTTCTAAGCAAAGGGAAATTATTAAAACACAGTGCAGAGTATACATATCTCTACATGCTTTACACTACCGATTGGTTGCCTTAATATAAAGAGAACATCTCAACCTTCTTGACATACTATCTGGAGCATCAGTTTTTATCATAAATATATATATAGTTTCATTTTGTGTTTTCTCTGTACTCTTGACATCATTGTAAATGAGGGGTTGCCCTCAATGATTCCTCGAGAAATTAATAAAGGATAAATGAAATGAAAATTTTATAATTATTAATGTGATACTTCTGATGCTGTAGATGGTAGAAGGTGTATTTGCTTCCCATTCTTTTCTATGTGGAATAGGGTGAGACACATTTGCATCCCAACTTTACCTGCCTCCTTCACTTCACTCCAGAGTTTAATCTGATTGAACTTTGACATATGAAATTGTGACGCTCCTTAATTTCATGTCAGTTGATTGATCTCATGAAGGAAATATTGATGGTTTTCAGTGACGGGTAAATGGTTATGGGATCTTCTATAGGGGATGTTCACAACCCTACTCATGCTATTTCCTTTCCACTTCAGCTGATTGAGAGAATTGATGTATATATCAAGGCTGGGTTCAGCACATTGTGTGTCTACAATGTTTTTGGAGCCATATGCCCCTTTTTAATATCCCGTCTATGCAAAGTTTCATGCATCTGCTCCCCAATATTCTCAAATGTATATGGATTTCCACATACAGCAAACCTCTTTGTTTAAAAAAAATTTAAATTTAGGAGTTCCTAATTTCTTTGGGATTCAGGGATCCTCAGTTGAAGCACTGAGGATCCCTAAATCCCAGTTTGACTGCCACTAGATCAACCACTATCACCGGCTGGGGAGAACCGCTTTATCCATCCATCCTTTCCCAAGTGGAAAATCCCCAACACAGAGAAATTTATAGGACTGGGAATGTGTTTAACCTCCCTCCCCTCAACAACTACTCCCTCAGGGTGTCACGCCTAATGAGAATGTTTTTCTTCCACTTCAGTTTTTTTTTTTTTTTTATACTCTTGTAGCTTTTTTCCTAACATCTGTGCTCAGGAAGCTTTGTAATGGAAGATCAAATCCTCACAGTGTCAAAGGTGAATTTCTTCTTGTTCTCTGTCCTTGTGTTCATCCCTCGACAGTATGTCTCCGTCCAAATTAAACCAGAACCCATGGTGAGGTCAACCCCTGAAAGTAGCTTTGGGGGAGTCAATCGGTCTTCCCGTTGTTCTGTCCTTCTCTTGTCTAATCCAGTGGTTTTATAATCTTGGTACTCAGGAGGGCTGCTGTTTTTCTTAGGGGGCAGGTAATGGTTGTTAATTGCATACAGCTGGTGTCCTAGGTGTAAAACAGCAGCTGGTTGAATAGAAAGAATGATAGGCAGCAGGGTTCAGAGTCCTGAGATAGAACCGCTATTTTGAATAAAACTAATGTCACCCTGCTCTACCCTTGTTTCTGCCATTCATCCGTCCATCACAGCAAGACTGACATCTATATGTAGATTAAAGCAAAACTTTTCTGCCACTGTCTCATCTACGTCTTCCATTGTACTCTGTCGCTTTCTTCTTCCTAACCTTCAATATAATCAAAACACAGCTCTAGTTTTCACATTCTAAGTTGTGAGCAAAAGTTGTTAAACATGTTTCTCTGTAGTAGGTCCCTAAATGACAAGAGTGCTAATGTGACTTAATGGCCTTGGGTCCTAGGGGTACTTCCAATTTAACCCAATTACAGACTGTAAAATTTTATGAGTCCTTGAAGTAGGGATTGGGAAAATGATTCACCCTGTGGCCTCCACTTTCTTTTCCTCCCTCATCCACACATCCAACAGTTCACTCAACTCTGAATAAGTTTACAAACACCTAAAGTTAATGTTGGAGTCATAAAATCTCCTTAATCCCTTAATTTTCCTGCTTGTATGGAAAATATTTTGACGCGTCTCTACTTGAATAGACTAAAACCCAGTGGAGAGGGACAAGAAGAGTAAAATATGTTTGATTCTAAGCACACAGAGTGCTCATTATCTTGAATATTAAAATGGTCCAAAGTCAGAGGTTTTGCAAATAACCCACCATGCCTTGAACCTTCACATTAGAGAAGTATACTTTACATTTACATTTAATTGAGGTTATAGTCCTCCAATGACTGATAGAAACAACAATGTGATCTGAATTAGACCCACTTCCCACGCAAATTTTGAAGTTGGAGTCTCAAAGCAGACTTGATTTAACCAGGTTTTTCTTGTGAAGCAGCCAGATGGAGGGGCATGGTGTGGGATGGCAAAGTACACCACCTAATTAGCTCCACAAAAACTCAGAGAGTAAACCCGCCCCTAGCTGTTTTTTAATTAAAAAGTTGGGGTTTGTGTCAAAGTAATTGGAAATCATTAAAATTTCGAAAGAGCCACATTCTCTTTGAACTGTGCCTTTGGGAAAATCTTCTCTTCACACTAGAGTTCCCATTAAAGAATAGCAGTTCACTTGCATGATGGTTTTTGAACAATGCTTGTTTATTTAATGCTTAGGGTCAACTTGATAGATGGATCGATTGGAAAAGAGAAAAACTTGATTTGTTTTCATCTGTTGTCACTCTCATTCACTTCATTCCTTTCAAACGAGATCACCAAAGCAGTGCTATGTGAGAAGTTCAGAGAGAACTATTTGGCTCCTACGATTGAGATGCTGATTGTAAGATCGAAATCCTTATACAACAGCTGAATTCACTATCTACTCAATGTATTTACAACTTTTGGAGATGTCACCAATCAGGAAAAGCAAAATCACATTTGAAAAAGCACATTAACTTTCCTGCAATTTGCTGTCCTGCGATTGGATTTTGGATGCGTCCAACACCTCACTTTTCCTTGGTACAACAAGGACAATCAGCCCTGCCCTGCTTTGCTCTGTCTCTTATTGATTAGACACACAAGGAAATCATTGAGAACAAAGAGAGAGAGGGAAGGCAAGCTGAATTACAAGCGAGCTCAGTTATGGGAACGATCCATAATGTATCTGTATTTCTGTGTGTTTTTTTTGTGTATTTGTTGATTGCCATGTTCTACAAATTAAAGTAGTACCTCTTCCCAGATATTGACATTTAGAAAAAGTGTTTACTTTTACTTAAACAATCAGATGTGATAAGTATGTGGCTGGTGGGGAGGTCCTGATGTCTTGTCTTACCAGTGATCAGTTACAAGTTACAGATTTACCTATACAGCATAGTTGTGCTGCACATAATTGGGGTACATGCTAATAAATCATAGTCAAGTAAAAAAAAGACATGGTGGACCATTTAATATCTCCATGGCCTGCAGATATTAGATATTTTCTTTCATGAGCAAAAGTGTAAGAAACTTTTTGCAGGGAGTTCAGTTTAAAACGTTGCAAGGACAAAATTGATTGTATCTGAGCCAAAGCACAAAGAAAGGAGCACATCACAAGCCAAACTATTTTATGATGAACAAGTAACTTTTAGAAACTGCATTAAAAACCTCACTACAGAGGAGCTATCAAGTTATAAAGTTCATTTTGTTCTGATGTAGGTAGTACACAATGCAAGTCCTAGACCATGGCCAGGCCATGTTGGGCCTTACAAGTAATTAAAAGAATATTAAAATCAGTTTAAGAGTTTAACTGGCAACCAATGAAGGAGACCCAGAGTTGGGGTGATATGGACCTTGATCTTAGTCTTAATTTCGAGCAGCAGCAGTGCATTTATCAGTGCAATAAGCCGTTATAAGTCAGGAACAGACAAAACCAATATAATTTGGTTGATATTTCTTTGGTTAGAAGGAGCAGAATTGAATGAGATTGTTGACATGTGGTTATCCATCTAAATTGTTTAGTATGAGTTGATGAATGTTGGAGACATTTGCCGTAGAGACGTCTGCCTTGTCTTGAATGTAATGGAACAAGATGGCACGTCACTTTAACCTGACACTGCCAGATGGTTTGTTACACAGAAGCCTTCGTTGGAAACTGTTTGGAAAAGGGCAGACACTTTAAAAAAAAAAAAAAACCTGGCAGGTGATTGGACGAACCATCTGTCTATCAGCTCCATACACCATTCTTGCTGAAACCACGAGGGACACGAGCAAAAGCCTTCAGTACTGTTCTCTACTCTTCTAATGAAGAAATACTCCACAGTTCTAATTGAAGCTATTGCAGCATCCATGCTTACCTCTTTAGGAGCCACCATTGATGTTTTGAACAAACAGTCACCTCTTGGTGTCATCATAAACACATAGCTGCCAGAAGTTCCTCACAGGAAGCTGATTTGTCAGAACCTTTGGTTGTGCAACTCCAACACATTACTTGGAGCCTGATGGATGGATTTGATGATCTTGTGATCTTGTAATTTTGCATGATCTTGTGATATAATCCAGCTGCTGTGCAAGGTAAACCTTGATTGTGGTGCTATAGATACAAAAAAGCACTATAGGTAAGAGGGGGAATATGTATTTTTTGATTTAGGGGTGAATTTTCTTTAACCAAGTGGTAAGTTGTCAAAGATGCACTGCAGAGGGAATCCTCATGCATGCTAAGTCATGCTAGTAATTGATGAACCTCGCTCTAAACTTGAACACAAACGTGCTCCTTTCTCCTTTTTCTTTGAAACAAATTGCTCCCAGAAGTCATTGCATGATTCCAGTGATTTTTGCTTGCTTTGCTTTTTGCTGTGAATAATTTATTCACAGAGCATCTGAACAATGTAGACGTTGTTCTGTCATTGTTTGTCTTTGTTGATTGTTCATCTTTGTTAGTTATTGTTTGTCAACTGCTGTTAATCATTGGATGCTGTTGTACACATCTTGAGGGGGAATATGTGGAAATAACAACACCCAGTTAATATTCAACAGTCTCGCCATATTGCCACGCATCTGTTCCTTGTGTGAATATCTGAGTGTGTGTGTGTGTGTGTGTGTGTGTGTGTGTGTGTGTGTGTGTGTGTGTGTGTGTACGTGAGCTCAGCTGTTGGGTTTTTCTGTGTGTGGGTTGCAAAGATAGACGGCTGTTAATATCAGATTTTGCGACAGAGCCAAATGTTCCACTGTGGATAAAGACTATTACAAATGGCTAGAGGCTGTTTTGGCGAGACACTGAAATCACAGCAGATAAATAACATTAAAGAACACAGAACTCACAAACACACACACAGATACACAGACACACTCAGAGATCACGACACCTTGTATGCATACCCGCACAAGAACCTCATCCAAACACTGCTACAAGCAGCTGCATTGTGTTTGCTATTATGAGAAAATCTGACTTCATGGTAGAAATTCACGGCAGGATACTGAAAAGAAAACACTGAAAATGTGCAGTAAAACATATTGAGACTCGGCTCAGGGTTATTAGTGACTCTGAAAGCCACCATCAGTCTTTTATTTCATTTGGAAACTAAAAATTTACTTCTGACTGGTAGCTATGTAGCACAACTTGTTATTGGTAGCAAATTGTGTTCCTGGCCCCACTAATAATGATAAAGGCATCATACTGTGCCCTCAGGATAACAAGCAGTTTTGCCCCTGTAGCTGGTGTAAAGCTTCACTTACTACCAAAAACCCCAAAAGACTTTAGATCAAACCCTTTGTGGTCTACCAGTGTGCTTTTCTCATGAATAATTCTTATCAAATTATCATTTCTCTCATACTTTGTAACTTTTAATGAAATGTGCCAACAGAAAACGAATAACTTCAAATAGATATTCAATTTTTACGTGTAGTTCAAAATTGGCCACTTCCAGTAGATTAATTGTGAAATAACTTTGAAATTAAAATAAAATTGAAAGGAGTTTAAGACCAACTGAAGGAAATGTTGGAGATGTGATGATGGGTCTTTGGCAGACATCATGACACGCTAATCTTGTAGGCACTCAGACATCAATTTCACTGTGCTTTCTTATCTCCAGGTTTTACTGTTTTCACTTGGATCTCACTGGATTTACTTGGATTCTGCTTAAGCTTACTTTATTTCTTTTATTATGGACTTCACTGGGTTTCAATCATCAAATTATACTTGTTTAAGATCAAAACAGTACTTTCTGTCAACAGAAAAGTAACATAATTAGGGCTAAAAATGGAAAAATATGTCCTATCATCTTATATTTATTATGATTTTTTTTCTTTTTGTGAAAAAGTAGATGACTATCATCCACTCTTAGCTGGTTTTAAAAGTTTATTTAGGAAATAATTCAACTAACTTTGTCAAAGGTCATGTAGAGGTAGACTCCAGTCAAACTGGGAATGAGGAGAGAAACTGAGAGGAGGTGAGGTGAAAAGGAAAACAAAAATGTAAAAGAAGAGGAGAAGCTGATAAAGAGAGAGAGAAAAAACAGGCACAGCCAGAATCCAGCCAGGAGGTGAGAGACACACTGATGGGATGACTGTGGGAGTGCAGGCAATGAGGCAGATGACGAGAGAAAAGAACAGAGCTGATCTGATGACTGTCGTTGTCTCTGTTGAGGCTTTCTTTTCTTACTATCAACACTCTCTTTCTGCTTCCCCCCTGTTCTGTCGTTTCATTATTTGTTTTTTCTTTCTACTCTGTGTGTCCACTAGGGGGAGGGTATGAACTACCCTATATTACCTGGTCATATCTATATATCTACTGCACCAGCTGTTTGCTCTCTTCTCTTCCTTCTCTCCAGATATATATAGGATGTGTTTCAGGAATGTGCATTCTTTTTCTCCTGCATTTTTTTTCAAGGATTCATCTTTGCATCACACATAATGTTTATTTCATCAGGTTTGACTAAAGCCTGCGAGAAAGATGAATCTTTCTGCTAATATTCACTGCGGTTAGAGCTCAGAATTAAAACTCACACCTCCCTGCAGCTCATGGTTGAGAGATGAAGAAGATGGATTTTCTTTAAACACACTTTCCCCTCACTAATTAATTTGAGCCTGTACTTACTGCCAAAAAACCCTGAAAAAAAACCCAAAACAAAAACAAATAATTCATTTTAATGCTTTACTTCCTCTTATACGTGGCCCAAAAAGTAGAAACTAAACTTTTTTGCTCACAAATACATTTGATTTAGCTGCTAGTCGTACTGTTAGAAAACTGCATGCATTATTTGGGGTGGTGACAACATGTGTCAGTATTCTTGTTTAAAGTGGCAATCCTATGTCAAATAAAAACCAATGAAGAGTAGAGGTGGGTATCAGTGATAAATACCTTAAATTTTAAATTTGGACTCATTAGTTGGCACAAAGAGGAGCTGAGGTTTCATGCATTTAAACGAACACTTAATGGGAAAGTTGTAGAAATTAGTATTGAATCTGCCTTAGTTACAAAATAAATAAATAGGAAATAAAAAAGAGAAAATCCTCCAAAAAGAATACCTTTATTTGTGTTGAATTTAACATGCAGTACATACTGGGTTAATCTTTGGGTTGTGCTTCCTATTGTTGATTCCTGTTGCCTATGCCTTTTTTCTTGCACCTTCTGCAACAAGCTTTTTTCATCAGCACAAAATGCAGTCGAGGCAGAGGTTTCTGTACATTAAAGGGGAACAGTGGGGTTAGACGCCTTTCCCAGGGGTACTTTATCAGTTTTTATGGGATCAGAGTGACATTCACAGTCTCATTTCCCAACATATGTTCTTCCATCTGTATAACCAATAATGTGAACATCTAAAGTTGCACACTTGCACATACGCCTCTAACCTCGAGGACCTTGTTGTTTTTTATCTGTTGTGTTAATCCTGGTATGTTCTGCTGTGGCAATTACTTATGAAATTATCTTCAGTATTTTGTATTTGTTCTATTCTTATCTAGATCCTTCTCTATGCTGCTGAAAATACCCATCTTCCCCACAGGGATTATTAAAGTTTCATCCAATCTTTGCACCATTTGCAACACATATTAAACAACAAGGAGTGTAATACAGCTGCTACATTTGTCAATAATGCAGCAGGGGCCTGTTGCTGCCTCTTAAGATGATGTCTCTTTCCACTGTCACACTGAGCCTCAAGTCTGCCAGTGTGATTGATCGCTAGGCAAGCAGCTGCACTTGTTTAAAAGTGTACTTTTGAGTTCACTGAATATCATTTCTATCATATTAATATCTTCATATTTGACTTCTTAAACCTGAAAATGGTTCGTTTTCAGCGTTCTCACGACTGCCTGCTCCTCATCACATCATTAAAAAAGCTGTGTTGCATTAGAGAAGGCGTGAGCCGCCGATGGGTTAAGACAACGCACACACTACACAGACTAAATGCACTGTGCTCTTTTTATTGTCTTTGTGAGGGAGCTCTAATGTCTCTCTGCTCAGATGTGTTTTCTGTCGGGCTCTGCTGTATGGAATACTGAGACAATGCTAATGAAGCAAAGCAGAGACTGTCCCGCTGTTTTTCTGACCTCGTCTCTTCAATAGGGAGCGAAGCAAGCACACCTACCTTTCTCTGTTTGTCTGCATGTGTTCATGTGGTAAAGCATCAGGAAAACAAGAAACTTTTTTCATTTTGGATCCTTTATGTCTCTCTTTTTTATGTTTGAAAGCAGAAAGCAACTCTGTGTCTTGAAATAGTTCAGTAGTATCACCGTTTTTTCTCATGGGGCAAATTAGTTTATGGCCTTCAAAAGATGTAGATATAGAGCTGTAACTGTTACACAAGAAAAGTTACTTTTGCTTCAGTTGTCAAAAGTTAGATAGACATAAATGCACAGTTATATGGAAAGTGTTTTAGTTTCTTTTTCTTGATCCAGTCTTGTACATTGCATACATTCATTTATGCATTCATTATCCATAATTGCTTGTCCTAATTTGGGTTGCAAAGGGGCTGGAGCCAGTCACCGCTGACACTGGGCGAGAGGCAGGGTACACTCTGGACAGCTCGCCAGACTATGTCAGAGCTGACACACATCAAAATGGACAACCACTCACTCTCACATTCACACCTACAGGCAATTTAAGAGTCCCCAATTAAACCTAAGCTGCATGTCTCCTCCTCTGGGAGGAAGCCAGAGGACCCGGAGAGAACCCACACTGACACAGGGAGAACATGCAAACTCCACAGAAGGGCACTAAGCCTCGTGTGAGGTGACATCGCTAACCACTGCACCATGCTGGCCTACAACGAGTACATTTCAATATAAGTGAGTGACACTGGTGAACCTCATTAAGGTTTTAAGTGATATACTTAACATTATATTCTGACCAGATATGATGGTCAGATGAATATTTACCATTATTCCAGACACAATATTTTTTTCCTCTCACCCATCCATTCTCTCCCCACCCCCTTCTTGCTTTTTCTATGTAAATTGTTATCTCCAACTTTGTCTCTGTTCTAGCAAAAACAAGTCAGTGAACAACGGATGAAATGGTTGAAGTTGCGGAGGAGTGAAGCTAGTCTTTCACTACTGATTAAATTATCAGCTTGGCGCCCCATCCGAAGCACAAAGGCATGAAATTGCTTGACATTTTTTCTCCTTACGCACTCTGCCATTAGCCATTTCCTCAGCTACATTTCACAGCCAGGAGGACAGCGAGAGCCTCTGAAAGTCGTTTTGGAGTAACTCAAGGATTTGTCAAGCAGTGTGTTGTGAACAGATATACGGGACATTGAACGTCATGGCAAGACAGCTGTGCAAACGCAAAAAACGCTTGAGAAGTAGGCAAAAGTGACTGCTGAGGAACATACTATCTAAATAAATATTTTAATATCAAAGCTAAATCTTTGTGCATATATTTACACACATACACATACACACACTGGGATGCTTACACACATATAGTCCACACATGCACACACAGAGGTTGCTGAGTTGAAATTCAAATTTAAGCACCCAGAGTTGCTGAGGTACAACATTTACTCTCCAGTGGTCATAACCTCCTCTTTAACACCAAACACCTGCACACACACACACACACACACACACACAAATTTCTCTCTCTTGCTCTTTCTAGCACACACAAACATACGCACACATTCTTTCCACAAAGACAAACGTCTAATGTACCTTGACACTCTCCTGTCCCACCTCAGTAACTCAGTGGGGACTTTTATAACTTTTTAAAACAGCCCAAGGCTTTCTCTTTTCACTCTTTTTTTTTTTTTAAACCTGCAGGATTCATGGGGCGATTTAAACAGGCCGCCTCACCCGTTCTCACCCAGACACAGACTCACTGCAAAAGTCAGGAGGCTTTGGAAATACCATATTTCTGCATTCTGTCTCGATTTAACTTTCTAAAAGTCAAAGGATGTCGCTTTCCCTGTCTTCAGTCTTGTTTCAATGCATCACTCAGCACCACTTTTAAATATTTAAAAAGTTTTTAAAGTGCCTCTTGGATGGGGTTAGAAGGTGATGGCAGGGGCACCGAGGCAGGTGACGGAGCATTTAGCGTGAAAAGGTTAAAGGTTTGCATCCCAAATGGCAAGGTGGCGATAAGGTGGTGTGGCTTTCAATGGTTCTGAAGAGGAAAAGGGCAGGATGAATGTCAGCCAAGTCTTCTGAGAAATATAAATCACACTAAAAAGCCCCGATTTGAACATTTCCAACTAGATTTTTTGCACGACTTCCAGAAATACACCAAGTCATTTTCTATGAAAAGAACGCAGTTTTATCCCACAGAACCAGGACTGAACTTGTAGGATGTAGGACCTCAAGGGAAATTTGATCGAGGCAACCTTCATGCACAAATGATATGCGGTTTTCTGTTTCTTTTTTTACACTCAAGATAAAATGAGATGTTCCTCATATCACTGAAAAGCTGAAATGTATGGGAAGTTGTATGCACCCAAAACAGCAATGACGAGATGCATGGATGTTGAGGACAGTCTTGAAAATGTAATCCCGGGGGTTTGTGCGGGTAACCACCCTTGTATAGAAGAGAAAAATTCTCAACCATACTTCCAAGCAGCAACGTCCAAACCGAAAAGTGAAGCTAATGCAAAGTGCCTTAAACTGCATTGTTTCTAAAGGCGACTCCACTGGTTGCAAAAAGAATCTGATTTTATGAAAGTATCTGTAAAAATGACCCAACTTCTCACTCAATGAACATATTTCTGATGAGTTGATGGTCTTAATCTCTAGATGGAACCCTATGCTTTAGGTCAGGATTACCTTGTGATTGACAGTGCACTGTGCCCTTGTGTCAAACTTTCACCCTTTCACAGTGTTTTTTCAATTAATTGCAAAATTAGTAAAATTCCTTGTTCAGCATTTGGTTGTATTCAACAAAACTTTAAAGAGTTGGCTCTATGGATGCAACTTGCTAACCAAGCTAGCTAGCACAAGCTGATGACTATGGCTGTGTCCCAAAGTCAAGGAAGGATGCTCAAACGGCTGGATTTGAAGGACACTACGTCATCGACATCCGCCGAAGGACTGTCCCAATGTCCAGGATGCTCCGGAGGACAGAGTCCTTCTTTTGCCCAAATTCCGAGGATGCATGTGTGTATCCTCCGTGCGCTCCGACTACCCATAAAGCATTGCGCACACCGGTCTACCGGGAGATTTAAAAATGGCGAGCGTAGAAACAGTGACGCCGGCGGCGCAATATGCATTTAAATATGTAGATATTTTCAGTTTACACTGAATGTTATCACATAACTTACAAAACGTGTGTTCAAAGTCAAGCAAAAACATATGAATAAGCATATGCCAGAATATTAAGCTTAAAGATAATAAAAGTCATCTTGATACATTGCCGGTTAAGTTAATTAATGCCGTCTCAGTCGCTAAAGTTATTGTTTATTAATTTATATGCGTCAGATGATGATGTACTATGTGCAACTGTGCCATTCAGAAAGTTATACATTTCTTTATTGTGTTTACAGGGACCGAAAGTCCGCTATTATCCGTTATTGTTATTTATAAATAACTGTTATTGTACTGTACTGTAAAATAAAAAATAAAAAATCACAGAACATATTTCCATGATGAATTATGCGCCGCTGCATTCATGGCACTAAGTAGCGGCCGAATTCAGCCAGGATCAGTTAAATATTCAGGTTTAATCCACTTTGTGGCTTTTACTTGATAAATCGTGGAGATTCAACCTTAAAGCATCTTCTTCCATTTTCACAAATATGTGTCAGAGTGCTGATGCCAGAGACACATTCATGTCGTGAACTGATTTTGAATTTGCGGCGCTGAATTTATTTATTTATTTTTTATTAAACTGATAAGAACAGATACTACACTCGATCTTAGCCAAAGGGCCGAGAGCGGCGCTGAAGTTAAGCAGGACGTCCAATTATGCAATGACGCACAGCTGCACACTCTGAAGGCTGTCCCATTTATGCGTTACACCAGTGAAAGGAAGGACTCTGGCCTCGCCTCCGGAGGACCCGACTCTGAAGGAAGGATCCTACCAAGGAAGGATCCTTGACATTGGGACACAGCTATTGTGTCCTCGTGGCAGCCATATTTGTTCTGTGCATGTGCTGGGTCTATGCCTACTTCCCATTAAGTTTATGGCTGGACTGAAAGCATTAGCTTTTCAAAATTAAATAGATGGCTTCCACTTCTCATATTGAAAGTGAGAATGACGATACTGGTGAAAATAGAAGGATCAAATACTTTATCCAATTCTAAGGTGACTTTGGAAAAACACAAGGAACAAGCAGATTTTTTGGTATATGGTATTTATTTAAAGCATCAAAAGCCACTATTTTTAAAATTCATGCTGTGCCTTAACAGCCAAAATGCCACATGGGGAGCTGGAAAATAACACTTTAAAAACAGAAAGGCCTTAAAATGTATTATTCAGTAAGAAAAGCACAAATAATAAAATGAGCAATGGCTTTATTCCATTTAGCTGCTTTGCTTTCAGAGTCCTGATACTGTGCATGCTGGCTCGTTGTTCCTCACTAGGAAACCTGAATAGAACAAAGCCATCGTTAATGCCATGAGTGAAATGTGTGCTGTGAGCAGAAGTCATTGGACAAAGGACCTCTCTGAAACAATATATTTTTCAAAGATCCACAGATAAATGCAAATTCAACAAATATTCATACTGAGGCAAGAGTGACTGAAAAGATGTGAATAGATTTAAACAGAGATTAGGTCCAATGTCAGGACCAATTGTCTTTCAATTAAACATCCTGCTCAGTGTTGCAAACCCTGCCATGCCTCACAGGCAAGTCACATAATCAGTATTTAAATATAATGTAAATTAGGAATACATTCAATGAATATAGGCAGTAGCAGAAATTGGAATGAAGATCAAACTATAGATATAAAATGTTAACATGAAAAAATACAAATGGGATTGCTGATTGAACTAAAAAAAACTGCGTATTTATATTTCCGACGGATGTTATCTTGAAATTCTTAGATAACATTTTTCTAAAATATGCATAAATTAGTCTTGTCTCATCTTTTTGGCCATTCTTTTTGAATATCTAAGACCCTCCTCTCCCCCTCTTCCTTGGATTTTCTCCAGAAATGAATTAGGATAAAAAACAATTCATGCTGATATATTTCTGTCCTGCTTATCTTGTCAGGTTGGACAAATATGGCACTGTATAAAATGGCCTTGTCGCAGCTGAAGGTCAAAACAGATCTATGAGAGAGAGTAGGGGGGCGAGGGTTTGGTTGGCAGGGAGAGAGAGAGTGAGAAAGGGAGGAATAATATAAGAATTGGAAGCAGAGAGGGAGGGAAGACAGTTTTCCCCTAATAATAATGAATTGCAAAGATAACGGCTTCGCTGCAGACTCCTGCTATCTGCACCATGAAAAGAAAACAACCTCACAGAGGCCTGACCAGAAACTTTATGTGGCTGTGTGTGTACTCATGGTTGTTTATGAGCACCACTGACTGACTTTAAAAAGGGGTCTAATGGTACACAGAATTCATGGTTAGGTTTTACCTCAGTTGAGGAGTCATGTGTAAGTGAAAGGAAAAAACAAATGCATGAGGACATTTTTCTTTTCATTTATTCTGAACGGACTAGTTCAAGTGTCAAAGACAAAATTGTCCTGTTGGGGGCGGAGGTAGCACTTTGGTAAAGGATTTTATTAAAAAGGAATATTTTAAACATTTCTGTATTACATAAATATTAACAGGTCAAAATAGGATTTTAAAAAAGTCTCTTAGGATAGGAAATTGAAAATAACAAAATAAATATAATAATGAAAACTAAATGTGAGCCTAGGGAAGAGTTTCACATCGTTCCAACTTGGCTATATAACAGTGTACCCAAATGCCAATTGCTTCAGTCATTTTATCTCGTTTTGCTTTTGCTTCTAGGCAATTTGACAGCAGCAGGGATAAGAAATTGGTTCAGGGTTTGTTTTTTCCTCATCCAGATGATTGGCACATCTTGAGGACGCTGTCATTAGCATGTTGGATGTGTTTCCATTCTCATTGAATGGTGGAGCAACACCGACACACACACAGTGCTTGTCTTATACACAACTCTCTATCTGTTGCTCTTATAGCTGAGCAGGAACCCCCAGACTGGTCTTCCATATCAACCATTTGCTCTCCCCATAGTGTGACTAACTGTAGCACCTGTTGCTTGCAGCACATGGCAAAAAGTTTCTGGGCGCAACTTGCGTTTCTGAACTGGTTCCTTATTATTTGCATAAATTGAACAGTTCGGCATGAGAAAACAAACTGTTACAGCCCTCCTTAGACTGTAGACATGAGACTAAACGCCTTATGTATTTTATTTTCATAGTAAATAATCACAAAATATGATCCTCAGTTTATGGCCATGTAGGAAGGAGACCATGAAGATGACATTTGTATCTGTATATGTGTGTGAAAGTTTGACATGACCAAAAAGTCTGTAGCAATGCTAGCAGCTCTGTAGAGTTCCACTTTGAGGTAAATGCTATTGTCATCATGCTATGGTCACATGCTAAAAATCACAGTCGCTGTGTTTTTTTATTCTTTGAAGTATGTGCAGCAGCTGCCCTTTTAAAGTACACATTGCTGCATGCATACGATTGGGACATACTAATACTTTATCATAACATTGTGCTTGAGCATTGACCTTGCTGACATAACCATTGCGGCTTTTGCATGTCTGCGCTCTTTCAGAGGCTAAGTCAGTGTGCCATATCTCCTCAGTCAAGAGGATTGTGAGTCACTTAACCAGTAAGGCATGCTGGCTTACATACTGCAAAATACAAGTGGAAGTAGAAGTTCATCCTGGAATTCTGGATGCTGCATTTGGCACACTAAGTATTGGGAAATGCTCAATCCTTCTCTGGCATACTTTATAGTATAGTAGCATGGGTATTGGAAATAACATTTCATTTAGTTGTGAGAGGGAAATGAATGTCTCTACCAAATTTAATAGCATTCCCTCCTATAGTTGTAGACATTTTACCACCAATGTGAAGGTCATGGTGGAGAAAGAGTAATAGTCCACAAATCACCAAAATCATTAGGATCCATCCTGTGACAAACATGAATGTCTGAACCAAATTTCATCTCAGTCCATCCATAGATGTGGAGATAATTCAGTAATAGCCTGACCAGCAATGCCATCACTAGAGCAACGCCACTAGCACGGCAAAAATAAGACCATGTTATCATGGAGGGTATTCATCATGAAAATGTTTGAAGAATGTTGAGATCTCAAGGAGCTTATGTCTGTTTCTGATGCAATCTAAGTGATTTTCATGAAATTGGAATTGGAAATTGATATTAACTGGGGCAATATTTGTGTTTGCTGAAATTCAAAGAAAGAGCAAAAGAGTATGTTGGTAAAGTTAAACTCATAGAGAGGAGTAGAGGGAATTTCAAACCAAATATTTTGTCTGCATCTCCATGTACACAAGGTTCACATTTATGTGTTTTCGTGTAAATAATCAATCAAATACTAACAAGTAGTCATGCCAGCGGCTCTGTGAGGCTGTACCTCGACACAGAGGCGATATGAGCTAAATGCTAATGTGAGAATAGCAACATGTTCACAGTGGCATGGTTAACATATTGATGTTTAGCAGGTATAATGTGGAGCCTGTTCACTATCTTAGTTGAGTGTGTTGGCATCCTCACATTTGGCAATTATAACTAAACACAAAACACACAAAGTCCAGATGAGGCTATTAATTCTCTGTCAAGACATTTTATTATTTTCTTCAAATTTACAACTTAAGTAATTCTGAGGCCCATATGAGAATGCTGATACCTCAAGTACATGAGCACAAGACACATTCATAAATTAAGAACATCATCATTCACAGAACAGCAATAAAATGCACAGCATTAACAGTGGCCCCCAGACTATCCTCTAACACATAAATTACCCAAAGTTAATCAAGTTGAAACTTGTATGAAACCTCAAACCCAATTTTTCAGCTCTTAATCGATGTTCATGGCAATTTTATTATGAAACCCATTCATCCTGGTCATACTCACCATAATGCATCACACAGCAACTTTTTCTGGGGTTTTCTGTTGCCAACTACTGACAGAGACAGAACTGATTTGTTCTTGCGGTTTAAGAATTGAACACATTATCATAACAACTCACAGAATCTCACACTCGGACACTCCTGCTCCTCATTACGATTTTTTTTGAGTGTCAACTGTATTCCACTTTATGCCAAATAAAATGTAAAAAAAAAAAACTCTGCAGTGGTCAAACTTTACAACCGAATAGCTGACATCCTGGAGAGTTGAGTTGTCCATCTGACAAATGTGCACATTATTTCTATATATGGGCAATTTAAAAATGAAGGAAAAACTGAGGTAAAGTAATAAATGTCATGTTTGTGAAAGAAACGGACAAGTGAGCTAAAACAGAGGTGAAAGCAAAAGCCTCTGGAAGCAGATGGAGTACGATGTTGAGATGGAGACAGAGGGGCGAGAGACATAGAGTGGTAGATATTCAGTATGTATGCGTGTGCCTGCCCATCAGAGCTGGTTTCAGCCTGCAGCAGCGTCACTGTAATTGCCTCAACTGTCAAACTAGCCGAAGATCCTCACAACGCTGGTGTTGACTAGGCCAGCAAGCTCTCCCTTGTTCTCTCTCTCACTCTTTCTCCTTCCTCTCTCTGTTTAATCAAATTCTTTTAATCTCTTGTCTATCTGTCTGTCTGTCTGTTTGGTTGTCTGTCCGTCTCTGTGTTTCTCTTCTTCTTCACCTCTGACTGCTGCATCATCCACTCTTTTTTTTTTTTCAGATCAATAAGTCAGATCCAATGTGAAGTGTTTGCCTCCAACACTTATTATATCACTTGGATGCTCAGCACAGCACAGCAGCATACCTTCCCTCACCTTTAATCCACCTCATGACTCCTCAACACCAACAATATCCTTACCTTCAATCCTGAATAAATACCACAGTTAGTTCTGACCAACAGCAAACCCAGACATGCTGACCGAGGAAATGGTTTGATTTTTAGAGGTCTTTCCATTACAGCAAACAAGTACACAGCAAATCGTAACTCATTTAGTCCGATACGGACTCATAACCTCCCATTTTCATTTAAACAAGAGGAGCAAATTAGCAGAGTAAGATGACTCCATTCTGATGCAAACCAGCCTCCTTAAAGCGACATTATCTCGACACTAGTAATCTGCTCTACTTAAGCTTGTTGGAACATAATGAAGAAAAGTCTAAAATCCAATGAATCTGCATTTGCAATTAATGGAATTACCTCAATCAGTTGATGTTTTTATGTTCTCTCAAAAGGCACTTTTTAAAAAAATGCAACACTTGACTAAATGGCTTCTCAAGGTGAATCATTTTTGCAATAGAATAAGACATCCAACTAATAGAGCGTAAAAACCCAGAAAATAAAAGCAAAAGAAAAGGAGCAATGTTGAGACAGAAATATCTTTTAAAGTGCATGTTCATTACGCAAGTGCAACCAAACATGGAAAACCACTGCCAAGGGAGCTTTTTTCTTTCTCGTAATGTTTGGTTCTTCAGATCGAAACCCTGAAATGTAGAATTATTTCTCACCAAAGGCCTGTGAGGAGAATATACATTTTTTTCCATCACGGGGACTCTAGTGAAGTGAAGGACATTAACAGAGGAAGCTTGGTACGATCAGTCCCAGCCAAAGTGCCTTTGGCCGAGGCACTGATGCTTGTTTATGTCTCTCTGTTGTTTGGCCACAGACTGGACGCACGTCATAAGTTCAGTTAATCTACCCTTTGGCTTGAATGCTTTATTCTGTTATCAACCTTTCAGTGGAGATTGAGAAGCTTTTGAGGTACCCTTGAGCAAAGCTTGTCTGGAAAAGTGCCCTTATAGCAAAGCATTTTTTATTATTTGATCTTTGTTGTGAGCAGGCTGCTAATTTGTTATACCCACACTTCATAAATTGTAATTCTGTCTGCTTTGCCGAAAGCGTTCTTTATTTAATTTCACTTGCCAACATGCCCTTGAGCGAAGCACTGTGCTTATCTAACACCACCAAGCTGTTTAATCATCTCATATTGTTTTCAACTTTGAGTCGCAGACTTAGCTACTGACCCCTTACGCACCAAGGGGAGTGACGCCAACCAAGCCCAGAGCAGTGCAGTATAGCAATTCTTCATTCTTAATATTCATTCTTGTAGGTTTTCTCAAAGACAAAGTAAAGAGTTAGACACCTAGAAATTAAATTAAAAGTCAGCGATTGAAAAAGGTGGGCATGGGTTTGGTCACATGCAACCATTTTCTGGCTTCACAGTGAGGTAAAGTACAGAATGAAGTACAGAATGTGCGGGTACAGCTCTGGGTTTTTTTTTGTTGTTGTTTTTTTTAAAGAAACAACAAATGATTCCAACCTGTTATCATTCCCAACTCATTAAATTAAAACAACTTGGTTAAGGTTAGGAAATAAAGAACAAAATTTGGTTTAACAGCACTTATCTATATATGTAACTACTGGGCACAGTTAAAAGGACAAACGTAGAAAACAGCTTTTGGTTTCACACGGGACACAAACACTGTTCCATTGGTGTTGACTTCCAAGATTAGTTTGATCCATCCACCATCGCTCCCGCCTACCTTAAACACACCTTTGTGCTCTATATATTACGTCAGTTGCTTTAAGTTTCTAATGTCAATGCAAACGGTTTAAATAGGAGTTCTATCCAACATTTTAACTGCATGATCATACTTTTTGTAAAAGCTGCTGTAATTGTGACAGACAACAGTTTCCACAAATGTGTCATCTGGAATCATCCAAATCCAACAGGATTTGTACAAAAAAAGAAATCAATAAGATAAAATGCCACATTATATTATGTAATAATTACCAATTCACTGTTCGATTTCAAGTTGTGTGTTCAAGATGCAGCGTGTCGTTTCATGCCAAACTTTATTTAACTCCAGGGGGTTGTACTCCACGGAGGTCTTTTGTCAAGACTACACATTGAATTAAGGAGTCTTGATTTTTCCTTTGTTATATTAGCTTTACCAGTACAACCTTAGTTTTCTGCTGCTTTTGATTGAGCATCTGGGGGATTGGGAACCTCGTTCACAGTCATTATTGATCCTGTGCTAATAGTCTAATGGTAGCTGAAGTATAAGGATGTAACCACCCTGTCTGCTCATACTGTATGCCCCTGCAGGTGTGTGTTTCCACAGCCGTCAGCATGATTAACGTGTGTTTTTGATTGTCAGGCTGGAGTCGCCGACTAGGACCCTGACCCTGGAGGCCCCCAGAGGGGTGGAGCTCAACGCTGGAGTGGGAGACTTCACGGCGTCCTGTAGGAAAGATCTCCTCTTGCAGTCCTCAGAGGGGGAGGTGAGCGTGTTTCCATCTGGTGTTTGTATGTGAAAATGTAATGTTTAGTATGTTTTTGTATGTCTGAGAATATAATTCATGTATGTGTCTTTACTGTGGTGTGTGTGTTTTTGTTTGTGCAAGAAATAGATAAAAATGGCTATATCGATGTGTAAATTTGAGGGACAACACAAACTGGCAAAACCATTGAGGTGTGTGTGTGTGTGTGTGTGTGTGTGTGTGTGTGTGTGTGTGTGTGTGTGTGTGTGTGTGTGTGTGTGTGTGTGTGTGTGTGTGTGTGTGTCTTTAGACTCAATGGCACTCTATAGTGTTGGGCCCGCTTCATTAAAGTACCTTATTAGGCTAATGAGCGTCATCAATCCAGGCGACCTTGTCCTCCTTTTCTCCCCTCCTTCTCTCATCCCTCCTTTATTCCCCTCTTCTATTTGGGAGAAGTGACTTCATTAAAGCTGGTTTGATGAGGTTCCCTGTCATTCGCTGCTGCTGTGTGTGCGTGTTTGTATGTATGTGTGTGTGTGTGTGTGTGTGTGTGTGTGTGTGTGTGTGTGTGTGTGTGTCATTGTTAGCCTGCTATCTCACTGTCAAGCTCTTTGCATAGCAGACTGCCACGTTGCGTGAGCACAGAAGCAGACTTAGCCATTATCCTTGTGTGTGTGTGTGTGTGTGTGTGTGTGTGTGTGTATGCACCAGCCTGCCATGTTGCATGTCCGCTGGAGCATAGTGTGTCATTAACTCAGTAATTAACAGAAGAATGGCCCCCTCTCGTTCGTCGCACTCACTGTCATTGTCAGTCACACACACACACAGTCTTCTTTCACAAATACACACTAATTCTCATGCACACACACACAAAATAACAGAAGTATTTGAAAACAACAGTAAAAGTTTGATGCTCCTCTTCTAAACTCATTTCCTCCCTCTATCATCTTCTTTGTTTCTTCTCTTCTGCTTTTCTTTTTTCATCCCTCCTTCTTTCCTCATATTTTCTTGTCATGGGCCTTACTTTTGAAAAGTACACAACTTCATCCATATGACCAGACACCAGGAGGTCTAAGTTAAATTAAGCACACAGGGGTCACCAAACTCTTGTGACAGCTCTGGCATATTGGTAACAAAACAATAAGACAGAATGTCAGATAGATGGTGGACTTCCTAAATGTATAATTAATATGTGCAGCTAGGCTGAGTGGCATACCGTATATTACAGAGATGTCTGCAGAGAATATAGAAAAGCTTGATCCAGTGAGGTTGTTGGACTAAATAAAATGAAATCCTAAACACAAATAATGAGCTTAACACAACAAAGACATTATTGGACAGTTAGTCAGTATACTGGAGTAGAGGTCTTCAAGGGTCCAAAAGTTTGTGTTCGAACCCCCAAAAAAAGCAGAAATGTACTCTCAGGACCGAACCTGGCCAGCAGACACAATCATCACTGACTTTACAGCTGATTGCTATGGACAAGTTAAAGTTCATTTAAAAGTTTCCAAAACAAAATTTGCATCTTACCTAATGTAACATTTCTCCCCAGTGCCTGGCCATGATGCATATAATCCACCCACCTTGCCAAGAAAGTTTTCTGTTATTCTTCTCTTGCTGATTGAAACAGCATGGCTAATCCACTTGTTATTTCATCTTATAAATCCACTTAGCGTATTAAAGATAATTTGGAATGTTTGCCCTTTTGAAAATATAATAAAGATCTGTCGTTGCCACGGCAGCTAACGTTAGCATTGCTAAATAAATCATCTGTGATATCAGTGTCTGAACCCTGCTCTCTGTCCTTCACCTCCTGAACAGGATCACTCGCTCGCTCAGGTCATTTAATACCACCTTGTGGCTACAGATGCACTTTGCAGATTGCTTGCAGTTGCTGTCACACCAGACAATGGGAGCTCATCAAAATTAGACTTATATTAATCAATGTGTTGTCGTCTTTATATTCATTCTCTTTGAGCTTTTGTTTCAGTGGAGAAGGTAACCTTCATTACTGTGCACCTTAACTTCACTCTGCCTCTGACGTCACTCAATTTGTTGTGGCTTTTATATTATAATATAATTATAATTTATATTATTATATGAATAAATAAAGTGATAGAAAATAAGGTTATTCTGCTTACACTTTGCTTTTATAGCACATCCTTGAATATCAAAGTAGCTCAGACACCAACAATACGTCAGGTGGTAGTAAGCCTGTGTCCCACATGTTAAGGTCCAACAAGATCTCCAACCTAAACGACAGAATAGACCTTTATCAATACCACCCATAACGACACATGTGAGCGTTTGTCACAATGAACATTTCGTGGCTCACAGTACCACGGAGCATTCTAAAAATAGCACACACCCCGTTCGCGGCTGTAAATAAGGCTGCAGTGTCTGTGTATTTAGGCTACAAAACCACTGATTTAGGTTAAGGGCAAAAAACTTCCCAGTAAGGCGTTAGAAAAGACAGTTTAAACAGTAAATAAATGTACCTAAATGCCGGCAGTGAAGTAGTTAAGAGGGTGACGTGAGCCATGGAAGTTATGTAAAAAATGTAAGCTAAGTAAAAAGTTGTTTACTTTGTAAGACCAGTCTCTAGGTCTAATGCAGATGCTAGTACTATCGCGTACTACTGAAAGATCAAGATCTTTCCATAAAAAATACTTTTGAGGGATGTCAAAGACACCCAAAATGTTGAAGGATATCAGCATATAACTGCAGTCCAAAGAGTCTAAAGACTGCCAAAGGGGCAATGGAAAATGGAATAAAACATTTAATTTGAGATAGCAATTTTTAGGGAGCATATTACTGAACTGAGTGAACAAAATATGTATTTGAGTACAGAACCACATGTCTGAGAATGAGTTGTAATTGTGTGGGTCTTCTTTCTTTGGGTTTCTGTGTCCTGTCCTGCTTACCCACATATGCAGGTGTGAAGTTGTGAATGTTTGTTTCTCTATATGTGGTAGCCTTGTGATAGATTACTGATCTGCCTCTAGCCTTGTGCTGGGATAGGCTCACTCACTGCAACGCTGAACAAGATAAACTGCCTATAAATAAAGAAATTGCTGCATTTATAATTTCAAGGTACACATTCAGGAGTTTTCTTCTTGACACCCACAGTCTCTGTGGCAACCATAGTGAGATAACTGATGGTTGGATGAGAGGTCTAGCACTGACATCCCAATGCTAGTCTTGGTTCCAGTGACTGGGTCCTGTCCTCCAGTTAAACAATATTTCGGGTAGATAGCTGCCTGGGTGGGCAGGTCTTATGGCATTTGTTGTTATCCTCTTCTTCTGGTTTATGTCATGCACTTCCCTGATGCAGGACGGATCACCTGCTCAGCAGTGCACATGACAAGTTAAAGAGTGTCCTTGAGCCCAGCGCAAGGGGTGCCATTGTCAGAACCGCTGTAATAATTTTATTTTGTGGACTGTACCCACGGTACCCATCTTACTCTGTGCCATGTGTGTCTATCACATTGTTTTTCGAGTGTCAAGGCAAAAATAATTTTAACAAGGCCATTTGCCTCTTATTTAAACTTCCCCTCCACCCCTCACCATGTCACTCTTATTACATATCCTCTCGTCACGTCTCTCGCCCTTGTTCCCCGACTTTCTGCTTTCTTCCCTGACTCGTCTCACTCCTCACATCTCTTACCGTCCTCCTTTTTATTCTTCTCTTTTGTTCTTTTTTTTTTAAACTTCATTCTTCTACATCTTCTTCTCATCCTCCGCCTCCCTCCTCTCCTCCTCAGCCTCTCAGTCCTTCATCTCTAAGTAACCCAGCCTATCTAATTAACTTTCCACTGCCAGGGTTATACATCACCGTGGCTGTCACTTCCCAGGGAAAGGGGAGGGGGGATTATAATTTTTACCTCTTTTCTGTCATCTCTTTCTCTCTCTCTCTCTCTCTCTCTCTCTCTCTCTCTCTCACTCACTCTCTTTCATGTATTCTTTTGTCTCTTTCTGTTCTTTGTTCATCCATTATATCTCTCTCTGTCTCTCTCTCTTTCTCTCTCTCTCTCTCTGTCATCCCTGCATAAAAAGATGTCTCCTTATTGACAGAGAACAATAGTATGAAGCAGGGTGTAGCACAAATTGGTGGTGTGGGCCTTTGGCAAGACTTGAGACGAGCCATGTTGGCCCATACTGTGGCACCCTATCACCAGATATACAAAAAACAAATTATCTCCATTCACAAAGGTAAAACTAAAAGTGCCAAAGGAAGCCTCATCAAACAGTGTAGATGTGTCCAGAAAGGCTCAGATTCTCTAAATAACTAAATTGCCCTGTAGATAATGTCTGTGTGACCTTGAGGTAATCCAATCAAATATCAAATTTAATTAAGACTTGATGTGTCTTTTAAATGGCGCTGAGTGAGAGCTTTGCCATGAGATAAAAATATCTGATGTCATGATATTCACCTTTGTCGTATCAATGTCTGACCAGATGATTTTAAAGTTTCCCTCAGGAGGACAACACCCTCTTTAAACAGACTTCACTGTTGTCTGCAAAAACACACCTAAAATACAATAAACACAGTTACTTTAATATGTCATGCTTTGCATTAAATTTCAGGTTTGTTGGGTTTTTTTTTCATGAATTTCTGTGGGAAAAAATGTGTTTCCATTGATTGTCCCCATAACTATTCATATAATAATAATAATAACTTTATTTATATAGCACCTTTTAAGAACAACAGCTTACGAAGTGCTTTGACAGAGAGAAGTTAATCACAAAGGAGAAACGATGCAATAAGACCAAAAACAATTCTTACATCAAACAATGACGAAAGACAGTTTAGGATCAATCACAAGACACTCAGATACAAAGGAAAAGTAGCCTTATAAAGTAATAAGAACATATTTTAAAGGTAAAAAGAAGCTATATAGAGAATAGAATCAAATGATTAGTAAGATGGAAAGCAATACATAAAAGCAAGTCTATAAAAGTGTTTTTAAGAAGTGATTTATGGATATAAAGTTGAACTCTAAAGAACCAAGAAGATGCTGTGACCACACAAAGAGCAGCTCCTACAACTCTTTTTGCACATTATGATTCTGCATGTACTTGTGCACTTTGGGTCCAGATCATGATCCTAACAACTGTGGCCTCATGTTTGTAAAATAATACAAGTCAGCCATTTGAAAAGTCCATTGTTCTGAGGAGACATATTTAAAGATGCTGTATAGGGACTGGAAGGTAAGAAACATTCAGACAGGTAAAGAGACAGATGGATGCAAACAGACAGGAGGAGCAACCTGAAGGGCTGATCAACAAATAGAACCTGGCATACAGACAGTGGAGTACCCACCACAGTCTGATATCGGACATCAGAACTTTTAGATTATGTTTCTATGTTGTTTTCTGTCTCATCTTGTCTACAGGCCCTGTGCTGGCTCCTCTCTAGAGATCACACTGTACCTCTAAACCATTTTATGACACTAGTGCTCAATGACGCAATGTCTCGCGATGTCTAGTCATCAGGCAGTCTATTTAATATGAGGACGAGTGTTCTCCTTGAGCTTGGAGACACACACTTCATTGTTGTTTCTGACATTTATTACCCAGATAGGTAACACTTTATATTAGGGAACACATATTCAACATTAATTAGTTGCTTATTAGCATGCAAATAAGTAACATATTGGCTCTTAATTAGTCATTATTAAGTAGTTATTAATGCCTTATTCTGCATGGCCTTATTATACAACCAGTAGGCCATTAACTAAGAGTTTTCCCTCAATAACCTCAGAATTATTGCTTATTAGTAGTAAGTAAGGAAGTTGTTGTATATGAGTTACGATATTAATATGCTTTACTTTGTATGGACTTTATAAGTCTCTACATATCATTACTCTACAAAGTGGGTCACTTCGTGCCAATGTTAGTCTACCAGTGAACCACTTTGTAGAGTAATGATTGACATTACAATCTACCAATCCTCATCCAAAAGGAGCCACCAGTCACATCAAAGGACTGGAAAAGGTGGCTATCTGCCGTTTCGATGGTTTCATTCACTGCTATGTAGTGATGGTTTCATTCACTAACTAATTAATGTTGAATATGTGTTCCCTAATATAAAGTGTTACCGTTCAAGAAAGCTTGTAATTTCACCTCCCTTCCTACAGCTAAAACCTGAATAGGCACCACAGGAATGAGTTCTTAAACCCAGATGTAAGTTAGCATTTTAGCACAATGGGGTCTCTCCTCTCAAACTCAATGAGGATTTTTGAATGAGTTGGTGGCCTAAAATAAAGTCTGTGGTTACCACAAGCTGAAGAGATGTTTGCGTTTTGTTGTACGACATAAAATATGTTACTAAATACCTCCACTTGTGAATTTTTTTGAAGTTTAAAAACTTGCTAACCGAGACTACAGTGGTTGTTGGGGATATTAAACAGACGGAAACTCTCTCACTAGTCCGTCCTATAGCCTCTAGCCGTGTTTTTCAGAGCTTATGCAGACTCTTGTAGATTGTAAATCATGTAAATAAACATTTTTATTTTTGGCTATGGATTTGCTAGCTTGTCAGAAAGTGCTGGTTAGCTTGTTGGAGACCGTCAAGCAACAGTAGTTGAAGTCATGTGACTGTGGTGTAGTTCGCAATAGCATAATGTTAGCTTTTTACTTTCATCGGATGAATTACCATTTAAAACATAATAAAAGTTAGCCTGGGTATACCCAGACTACCTTGCGTGCACGAATTTAATTTCGAACTGCGGCGGAGTCTGGAAACTAGAGGGAGATCTTAGCTCTGTTTTAGGGATCCAATCACAGAGCGGGGAGGGACGGCAAGACGATGACGCGTACTACTCGGCACTTGGAAGCTTGTAGTTTTCCGGATCCAACATGTCTGCAGCAGACGCGAAACTCTCTTTAGCTGTAGATGGTGTTTTAAATAGTTCAGAGCGAAAGCTGAAAGGCGAAAGGTCTCTCGGCGGCTCCGCTGAGATCACCGGCGTTATGGTAGCGGGGCTATTAGCGTCGCTAGCGGCTATTAGCGCCGTTAGCGGCTAATAGCTAATAGCCGCTAACAGCTAATAGCCCCGCTACCGCGGACAGTGGAGCCGCCGAGAGGCCCGCAGCAGCTTGATTATTGCCCATAAAATCAGTGGATGTGTGTGGCTGAATGACATGAGGGGGAATAAAGCGTGAAAATAAATAATCTTGCAGAAAGCGAGAACTGGAGAAGCAAAGCAGCAGCAACACTCTCTCACAGACACACACACAACAAATATCCATTTCTGTTGCTCTACTACGTCATCTGGTATAACTGATCTGATTGGCTAAGAGCTACCTACTTTGATAGACATTCTAAGCGTCCAATAAACGGCTCTGGAGGATCGTAAACCACACCTCCTCTACGGAGAAATACATTGCTCGTTGCCAGACTAGCCCTCATTTGAGAATAGTCTGGTGTTAGCCAGGCTAAATAAAAGTGGTGTTATTTTGTGAATATTATCCTGGTGAATAAAACATGTAAGCATAAGCAAATGTGTGTTCTCTATAGAGAGGGAAATTAAGCCACTTATTGTTTAGACATGCATGCATCACATGTCACTTTTACGAATGCACAATAAAATTAAATATGTTAAACAGGCAAACAAAATCTGCAGACTCACTTTTGTATTCTGTGATTGCAGTTTTTAAAATTATTGACTGATCATCCTACAGTCTAGAGCATTATCCTGCTTACCTGTCCAGCTCAAGTGGATTATGTCTTTTGTGACTACTGTCCAAGACTAATCCTGGGACCACCAGGTTTGTGGGAGCTATCCAATGATGCTTGGCTAAGTCGATTGGCCTAAGGGCAGGCAGGATTCCCACTGCTAACTCTCATGTTAGTGCTGTTTTTGCCTAATTACAGAAAGAAAATCTATTTGTCTTGAACATCTGATGGTTTGCCAACCTCTGATGTTTACTGCTTACTGCCATGTGCATGAGCATGAGAATGAGCAAAAGACACAGAAAAATAATGACACTGCTTAAAGTCAAGTAAGATAATTGGCATACTGGTTGGGCATCAAAACCTTAAAATTATGTTTTCTTTTTTTTTAATGTGTAATTCAACTGGGAATCCAGCAGTAGACATGACAGAAGGACTTCCCTCTTTAGTTAACATGTCATGTTTGCAGTGTAACAACTTAACACTAAGTGCAACATTAAGTGGCAAAGTTTAACAGAGAGGGGAAAAAAAGAACTTGCAAATGATAAACTGCTGCCACTTGTAACCTTCCTTGCATACTCTTATAAATACTGGGCAGCAACACCACGTCATTGCATTTATGTGTCACCAAGAAAAATCTCACCCACAGTCTGCGAAGGAAATATCACCTTTCTGTCTACCAACCTATCCTGTTTGAAATAAGTGATAAAAAAATAACCCTCTACACCCCCAAAAAGAACAGCTTATTCAAATAACGTTCCATTTCATCCATTCTCATACAAGCTTCCCCCTCCTGCCGCTGACACCATCAAATGAACAGAGGAGAGCGGATGAAGGGAGGATAGAAGGAGGATCGGATGAGTAGGAGGTGGAGGAGGATGGCAGAAAATAGATGTTTCTGTCGATTTTGCAGGAGAAAATAAAGGCGTGCAGGACAGCGAGGCTTAAAGCCAAATCAATGTTGTCAGCAGCTGGCACTTAAGAAGGGGCCATTAAAGTTTAAAAAGTTTGGAAAGCAGTGCTGGAATTAGGGCCAAATGGGTTAGAGGTAGGGGAGCGCTGGTTTCCATTAAAATCAAAGCCAACGAGAGCTGACAGATCCTCTCAGGATTCCTGCAGTCCTCCTGGCTTTTTTTTTTATCAACTCCTTTCCTCTCTTTCTCTCTCCATCTCTCTTTCTCTCCTACATAAATTCACTGTCTCTCTTTCTTGTCCATCCATTTTCTCCATTCTTCAAGTTTGTTCACATTCTCGCTGCCCGTACTCGTCTTGTTGTTGATTATTTCTACGTTAACGCTCCATCCATCTATCCCTTCTCCTCGTCTCCTCATGATATTCGCTTTATGCACTCGCAGTGCTTGTCAGCAACTTTTGTGCATCGCTCATTCTCATCCTCTTTCTGTCTTTACACTGGAGAAGTTGTTTCGCCTCACTCACCATTCATTTTAGAGAGCAGACGCCCTCGCAAACTGAAACATGGAACCTACGTTTCGTGAAAATGAGTCATGTTTCTATCATTGCCAGTTGCTAGCCATAGAAACTCAGACAAATTGGTTTTGAAACATTTTTGTGAGTTAGTTGAAAGTCTCTAAAGTTAACTTTTATTCCACTCAGAATATCTCTTGGAATACATAGCCTTGTTATTAAACAGGATCCTTGTCATACGGTTAGAAATCTAATATTCTCCTCCTTAATGCACTTATAGTGTCAGAACGGCTACATATGCAGTCAAGCAGAAAAGGTCCAGTGCAGTGGGATGAACTAGAGCACCAATTAGTGTGCAAAATGGTTACATCTTGATGTTTGTTTGCTGTTTGTTGAGAAGCAGACTGCTCTCCAGGGAGTGATACTACAACACACTCAGCAAATACTGTCTGAATGCCCTCGTGTAGGGCTACAAGTTTCCACAGGAGCACATTGTGGGTTTTACTGCATGTGAATGTAAAAAAAAAGGAATATTTATGCAGGTCAGACATGATTCTGTCACTTTCTGATGACAGGACATGTCTGGAGACTACTAGTTAAAATTTTGGTAGTAAGCGTTGGTGAAATCTACTGCTGACAGAGCTCTAAAACTTGTACTGTCTCTAAATGTTCATGTGCAGATTTATTAGTGACATTCCCTATAAATGCAGGCTGTTAGTTAACTGGGCCGTGCTTCACAATAGCAATGTGCAGATGCTCATGCATGGGATGTAATAGGATATTAAGAAGATGTACATGAGTCATTCTATTAAAAAGGATGGCTAAATATCTTTCAGAATGTTCAGAACTAAAGATGTTATATTTATACTTTATACAAAGCTCAAAACATTGGTGAACATCATTTGACAGCACTTTGACAGGAAGAGGTGCAGCACATCAGCACAGTTATATGATATATAGCACATATAAGTGATGGCTGCTGCAGCACTAAGTGTGTGTTCTGAGCTTTATTTCACTTGACTACTCACCTGAAGAGCCAGCCTCTCCAGCTATGGCTCACCAGACAATGTCTCTGTTAATAATACTGTTTGTTCTTGAAGTGCAGGTTGTTGAGGTCCGGGTATTTTCTCACCTCAGAAACAACAAAACAAGATAGACCACCACACAACAGAAGAGTGAATGTGCAGTTGTCAGGGTGTGCGAATCAACAAAGTGATACTTTATATAATGCAGCATTGGTGAGATGTTTATGATAGAAAACCAGACAGATACTATGAATAATTTGTGTTAATAGCTTGTTGGTACAGTGTCACTATTACCTTAAAATCATTAAATACACTGTATGTGATCATGATATTAACAAAAGTAATAATTTGAGTTTTCTTCACTCTGCTGCTGACTGCAGCGAGGTGAAATCGGGTTAACTACAGAAACTTTTAACAAAGTTAGGTTACCATGGAGTTTTATTGTTTGTTGACACAATGCTGGGGTTTATTAAGACGCTGTAGCCTGGAGGTGTTATTGGGCTGGTACACTGGGACTGACTTTTTTTTTTCTCTCGCTGCTTGTTGTTTTACCTGCGGGTAAGGCAGAATGGTGAGTGAATTAGAATGCTGGCAGGGGGTAACTCCCTGTCGTACACACGGATGCCGTGGAAGCCTCGCAAATATATAAACGCACGCATATACAATAAAACACAGAGGGAATAAGCACTCGGAAATGCACATGCTAAAACAAATGGATGTAAAACACTGGATGTGCACCTGCACAGACACACGTATGTACGCACATGTACACACACTTACAGTACACTGCCACTGCTGTCCTGTCCTCCTTGTCTCTAGAGCCTCTGTGTTTACTTCCAAAAACTTGTTTTCCTCATCCACCTCCACTCTTTGAAAGTATTCACAGTGTGTGTGTGTGCGTGTGTGTGTGTGTGTGTGTGTGTGTGTGTGTGTGTGTGCATGCGTGTGTGTGTGTGTGTGTGTGTCTGCATGTGTGTGCGCGTTTGTGTTTATAAAAGAGAGATAACAAATTAACAGATACCTGCCAATAGCTGGGAGAAGTGGATGTTTTTCAAAAGGTGTGATTAACGTCGGAAAATTCATTAGCCCATACTTCACACTGCCTGAGGTGACACATAGAGTGTGTGCGTCCGTGTGTGTGTGTGTGTGTTCAGTCAGTCTGATGTAACTTCATCTCAGTCTTTCATTGTGTGTGGCAGTTTTATCTGTTTTTCTCCCTCTTATTTGCATGTTTTTCTGCGCCTGTGTGTTGTCCACATGTCACTGTCATGTTCTCTTTTTCTGTCTAGGTGGATCTTTGCAAGAATGCATTTGTCTCTGTCCACAGTTGTTTCTCTGTGTGTGTGTGTGTGTGTGTGTGTGTGTGTGGTACAGTAGAGCAGACTGATATGGCTTTATGTCTCCGCTACATCTGGGTTACTCCACTCTCAGTCTCTCTCCAGCCTCTGTCATTTAGTCCATTGTCAGCTCCCATTCCAGCGTCTGTCCATTCAACATGCCTAATGGTCTGTGTAATACACTCAGATAGCTTCACAACCTCCCACCTATTTGTGTTGTTGGAATGTGTGTGTGTGTGTATGAATGTGTGTGTGGGTGTGTATGTGTGTGTGTGTGTGTGTGTGTGTGTGTGTGTGTGTGTGTGTGTGTGTGTGTTTCATGAGTGCAGGGGGAGGGAGAGAGAGAGAAAGAAAAGGAGAAAGGGAGGTAAGGTGAGCTGAGGCTAGGCAAAGTTGTGTGTGTTTGTGTGTGCAGACTTCTGTGTGTTATTGAGTTTGTGTGCATGCTGGTGGAAATTGTTATTGTCCTTTCAACCTCTGTCCCACCTCTCTCCCTCCACTACTCTACTCCTCCATCCTCTCACTCAAAGACTTTAAAGTTGACACTTTCTAGTCCATTTTGGTTCCAGGTCAGAGTAATTTAAACTACTGAAAGCCTGGGGGTTTTACAAAATGATGATTGGATCAAAAGAATAGGGCGATAACATGAGCAACACAGGCTGCATTCTGTATCGGCAGCACATCAGTCAAAAAAATTGTGTTTTTGTCAGGTATAAGCACTTTAAACACATCTGCATATGAAGACAGAATCGTGTAGTAGTATTGACAAAAAATATTTGAACAGGCTTTAGTTGAATGCAGCTAAACAGTCGATGTGGAGAGCAAAAGAGGCGGAAGCATTGACCAAAGACAAATCTCAGGAAAAGCTCAATCAGCTGATGAAGATTTAAATTTGTTATTGGCTTCACTTAAATGGTTTGTTTTGAAACACTCCACTTGCAGAAGTCATCTCTAAACTCCGACTCTATTCCTGCATCTTGAATTGCTAATCCGATACTACAGCCTGGCTCCACGGAACCCCAGAAATATTCGCCCTTTCCCCAAAAGGGTAAATCATTGTAATGCGGTAGCCGATTGGTTCCAGGATTGGGTTTAGTCAGACTTTAATCTAGTTGGATGTCTTGTTGGCTGATTTTCTCCTTGATAGTCAGTATGTTTACATGACACTTGAAAAAAAAAGAATTATTGCCTTAATCTTACTATAACTGGACAACTGGAGTGCATGTAAACGTGTTAGTCCGACTAATGTCAGAGTTCTCCAACTCCGATTAAGACACCCAGATAATGCGATTGGAATAGGATTTTCGCCGGCATTTATGACAGGACAATGCATGTGTGCATGCTCCGCCCCCCCACTCGCTGCACTGGCGTACGACCCCGGAACAAAAACATTCAAGAAAGCCGGTCGCAGTATCTGGTCGCAGTAGCTGGTCAGTTGCGGCGGTACAAAGTGTCAAACTGAGGTCAACCGGAGAGGGGGCCATATAACCGATATAACCAATAACCGATTTTCTCAGTTGCATGTAAACTGTGACAAGGACAGAAGTGCGATTAGACGACAAAAATCGATTTTTAAGCATAGCTCAATTAAACTGTGCATGTAAACGCACTGAGTAAGTGACACCTAATACAAAATGAGAATGCAATTCTAAATGGTTGTCCATTCATTCAACATCATACAATACAATTAGACTTACACAGTCATCCAAGCGTGAGCTTTGGTTACAATAGTACCGGAAAATACATCTATGCCTCAGTGGAAAATATTTTAATGTATACTGACCCATGAAAGTGAAAGTGTTTTGTGGGTATTTCTAACAAATGGAATATGACCGTGTAGTTTGAAAAAGTTTGATGAGTTTGCTTATGTTACTGCAGACACATAAACTGCATCATGAAAAACCTCTGTGCCCTCTTTTTACTTTCTCACCCTCATTTCTGCATCTTCTTCATCTCTTGTCCAGCCAGGACAAGAGACACTTCCTCCTCTTTCTCCTAAACACATTAATGCAATCCTTTCTCTGCCTAAACTACTCATCAACACACATCCAAAACTTCCCCCGCCTCATGCTCTCGCCCAAAGACACTTTAACCCCTGTGTCTCCTCTGCTGTCTTTTGCCTCCCCCTCTCTCACCCGTTTCATCCCAGGAAAAGCTCATCCTTTCCTTTCAACGCCGCCTTCCCCTCTCTCTCTCACAGCACATTTGCCTCCCACCCTTTTCCGCCTGTTCTCAGCTGTGCCAAAGGAAATCATCCATGAAAAATGTTTTGACCCTCCATAATTGCCGCTTCCCGCATGTTTCCCATCTCCTTGACGCCGGAGCCACGTGCTTGCTAAACTGATGTCAGAGAGAGATGGACTCAGACACACATACACTGACAACAAGCCATCCACCCACTTTTACATTTTGTGCAAATGCATAAGGGACACATATACATAGCAACAGATATGTCAGACACAGGCAGACACAAACACACTCCCCCATTATATATATATATTGAGGGAGTGGACACAATAATATGAACACCCCCTCAGCCCTGCAGTAAAGGGTCTCGGCACTGTCTCACTGAGAGGTTTAGATTCAACTCTGATCATTTGTGATTTTGAGTAATTTTTATATTTATTTTATTTTATTATTTTCAAATATTTTAGACACTGCCTGTATCTTTGTAAACACACATGGACACTAGAGGACTGCAACCCTACCCAAGCCCTGCAGAACCCGGGCCTGATCTCAGGCTAGGGTCAGGTCGAGCTTTTTTTGATTCTCAAGCAAGTATAAACCATTAATGGACACATTACTGCATGTATTGACACAATTACAAGAACAGATACAACAACTCAAAATTGAGCATTGGCATTAGGGATGGGAATAATTAATCAATGACCGACTGATGGACGTTAAGAGTTTGGTCATTCAGTAGAGTTTTATCGACCTGATGTTGGCATTTAATCAAGAGATAAAACACAACATAGTCTTCACTGAACAACAACATCTACCGGCATGACATTGTGAGTTGATTTTTACAAAAGCCATAAAACCTCTTTCCCACCAGGGAGCGATTTGACTTAAGGAGTGAGGGAAAGGGGAAACAGAAGAAGTACTCGAGTAGCGAAATGCATTATCTCATCTTACTTTGTAATGGTGGGAACGGCAGTTATTTTCAGTGTACTGAATCACTGAAATCCATTATTGAAAAAGAAAAAGTACAAAAGATGTGTTCTCCTAATCATTCAGTGCTTAACCAGAGCTATGACTGTTTCAGTACTCACTGAGCCGAGTGCTCAGTTCTGCTCGCTAAGTGAACTGAGAACGGTCACAGTGAATAGGCCAATGAGCTGAGAATTAAACTGGATAAAGCTACAGTTTGCAAACTGAAAGTTGCAATAACAATTACAAAACACACAGAAATACAAGTATTAATTTGAGCAAAACTGGCTTACTGTACCAAACCTTGCTAACATAAATGTTTAATTTTATCCAAAACGTATTTAAATACGAAACACATTTAAATATGCAAGATTACTGTGAAAACTAACCTCATGCCTCTTCGGGGGCTAAACATAAATCATTGAACTCCTTGAAGTTATCTTTACAATATCACCTCACTTGAGTTCAATTTACGATCGCCAGGAAGTCTATTTTCCTCCTTTCAAAATAAAAGTATCTTTCAAAACCTAAGGCCTAAGACTTTTTGCACAGTACTGTATATATATATCTTTTATTTTGCCCGAGTTTACATGTTTTTATACATACTAGAGTATGCATAAAAACATAGCGATTAATCAATAAATGGATCATTAACATTATAGATGCTGGAGTTGGCAGGTTTCTTCCAAACGCCCATCCTTAATTGGCATACAGACATGCCCAATGAAAATTATTTTTAGACATCCTATGAAATGATAGATTACATCTGTCTGTATTTTGAACTATTTCAAACCGACCTGGTTAAATGTTCTGCCATATCAGGCTGAAATCCGGATTCTTTTTCTTTGAAAGAGATGTTTTACAAACTTTTCTTTTTGTTAAATCGGCAGTCCACTATACATATGGATGTTTTGGGCTCTGCCTTCCTCAGCATGTGAGTATGTTTATGGTATCAGTGATCAATTTCAAAGTATCAGTGAGTATATTGACCTAAAAAAAAATCTGCTTTATTGTATGAATTGAATAAATAATTAGTTGTTACTGCTTTGATCGGTGATTGAAGCATGGTCAGTACAATGGTACCAGACACTAGTACTTGCTTTGTTCTTGCGGGTGCTCTGATTATTAAATGCATTCTTTACAGAAAATCCATGTATGCAGTGGACTGCTGCTAATGAATCAATAAAAAGGAAAATATAAGAGGGACATTTGCACAACCCCGCTTTAAAAAAAGTTGGGACGTTTTCTAAAACGTAAATAAAAAAATGATGCAGTGATTTACTAAACCTTTGTGATATTCAACTAAAAACTTTACAAAGAAAGTAGATTTTATGTTTGAACTGATAACTTTTGTAAATATACACTGAATTCTGAATGTAATACATTCTGTTTTTATTAATATTTTACACAGCATCCGAAGTTTCTTTGGAATTGGAACTGTAAGAGCTAACCTTATATGTGAATTAAATTGACTTTTTCTACCGGCTATATTTCAAGAGACTTAATATAAAGTCAGCAATGGAGCCAGCTCTTTCCATTGATTAACTCATACAGTTAAGAGATATAGGAGAACATAGTAATCATACAAGCACATGCACACACACTTGCAGATAAAATGAGGCGTGTCTCTGAATACATGTAGATCAATACAATTAACAACAAGCACTCCTTCATACCAATTCACTATCTCTATTATATCCATAGACACATGTCCTCACAGACATATACAGACCCTCACATGCTGCTAACAACAGGCCGACCTAATACTTACAGACACTTTCATTTGGGATGAATGTCAGCTCTAATCCGATCTTAAGCTACAACAAATGACTTCCACTCCCCTTCCTCTGCTTGCCTTCTCTCTTTTCATCTCTCCATCTATCTGTCCATCCACCAACTCTCCTCTACTGTCCTCATTGCTTGCTATCTAGCATCCTTTTCTATCTCTCTTTCCATCTGCTGCTCCTGACTCCATGCCTCCTTGTAAGTCCCTTATCTCGCCCTAATAATCGCCTTCTCCTCTTTCCAATCTCATAATAAGGATTCTCTCCCGCCCACAGTGTTTGTCTCTCCATCCATCCCTCCTCTCCACTTCCTCTTCCTCCATCTTTGCTCTGTTCTCTTCTCTTCCTCCGCTCCCCTCCCCCTAGTTTGTTTTCGCAATGTTTCCGACGTTATGGAAGAGAAAACAGTAATTTCATTGGCATTTCCCCACATAAACATGCACCTACAGTATCTCTCCTCATTCTCCCATCGCCGTTGCCATGCCCAAGTTCATTTTAGGTTTTCATTGCTATGGCAAGCAGGCTGTTGGAATTAGATTTGGGTTATGTTGCCAACCGTGACTGAGTCCTTTCCTCTGTAAAGCTATAACTGAACCCTGGCAGCTTTTATTGGGGAGCCAAAGGGAAGATGACAGGTGTGCACCAGGGACCTGTTAAAGGCATACCTTGACATTTAGAGATGTAGTGTGGTATTTTCCTTTGCCCGACACATGGGGAGAGAAGTACACATATTCATTTTTCACTAGCTCCTAAATAGTCTTGTTGTCATTGTAACTATGCCTTATTAAAACCAATGGACATGGGGGCTAATGAGATAGTTCCACACAGTAGCTTCAAAGAGGCTCTATTCTGCCTCTTAGATTGTTTTTTAAGAACAAAATCAAGACATTTCCCCAAATCTTTGGATTTATGAAACTAATGCACAGGTAGTTTTTTATTCCTAGAACAATATGATCTGTGTGGTGTGTACACTATTAATATTTCAATAAAGACTAAAGCTTTATCTAAAAGGCTTATATACGACTAAAATGTCAGTAATCTTTAAACAAGGGTCTTATTCTCAACAGTAAAAGCTAGTGTGTGATTTACTCTTATCTGGCGTCCTCTTGCTCGGTCACTTTCTCCTTTTTCTCTTCTTGTTTTCCTCCGTACAATACTCTTCTGTGTCTTTACCACTGCAGTTTCTGTAGAGGCTGCTGAGCCAGGGCCCATTGCAGAAACCCCAAAAATATATGTTAGTATGAACCTAATGATAAGCATTTGAGATTCAGTAAATGTGGACTCTGGCAAAAAAAAAAAGTAAATCAGGGCAAGTATCGTTTCATTCTGCGGCTTTCGAAATAAACCATCATTTTATATGAATTATTTTACTCATCACACTGAAACACATCATTTTAGTCTGTGCTTTAATTGAAAATACAGTTAGATTTACAGAAATAATCAAGACATGAGGAGATTTGTTTTAAAATTGTATCTTACCAGTAGGATTATTGTGCTTAAACGTTACTTCAAGACAAGCGATGCTTTGAACAGGATTTATTTCCATCAGGGAGGTTGAGTGATTTCATACTGCATGCTCTGTTTGGTGACATTAATCCCATCTGGGGAGCATATGTATACACCAAAATTCAAAACACCGGATTAGCACCTGCTATCACTCCCATGTCAACCTCCTCAATTATACAGTACAATGTTCATACCTTTAATCCACAGGGCTAGATAAGTGTGGATTGGACCTTTTCCTGATCGCCAAAACAATGTCAGTTCATTCCCATCAATCAGACGTGAATTAATTGACTAAATGTCTCACCACGGATATATTTAAACACCAAAGGCCCTTAGGGACTGAAAATTAATAATACAGGAGATCTTGTGGAGTTTGAATATCTCACTGAGTGAAGACCTCCAGGCTATTAGGGATGACACCCTCCATCTTTAAGGTTACCTCAGTCTGTTACCTGCATATCTATCTCCAGGCTATTGCTAATAGATGTACTGCTTTTAGCTGCACAGATATTTAAAGGCAACGTGAGCATACCTCTGCTCAGCTCTATCACGTAGAAAGAGTGTGTGTGTGTGTGTGTGTGTGTGTGTGTGTGTGTGTGTGTGTGTGTGTGTGTGTGTGTGTGTGTGTGTGTTGTTTATACAGATCGAGATGTGCCCCGTCAGCCAATGTGAAATCATTAGTTATACTAATTGGTTCCGAGCTGTTGGGGTATCTGAATCCCTCATTCCTCTCTTCTCCTTTTTTCTTTCCTTCATCTTATCTCCCTCTCTTTATGTCCCACTTCCACTTCCATCCACTTCTGATGTGACATTTTCTCAACCGTCATCTTTTCATCTGACTCCCTCTCATTCCCCTCTTTTACTCTCTTTTTCCTATCATTTCCCTCTGTCTTTTTGCACTCATAGCTATTTTCCACACACTTTTTCACTTCCCCTCTACTCATTTCTAAAATGAAGAACATGAATAATGGGGATACAGATGTCTGCTGAGATTATCGCCCAGCCTCGGGGTGCGTGAGTGTGTGTGAGCAAGAGAGAGAGAGAGAGAGGGAAAGCAAGAGAGCAGTACTTCCTTGAACATTGAAGATTGCAGAGTAAATAAATAAGCAGGCATCGTAGTCAATAGAGACCAAGATTGTGTAATGATTCTCGTTTGAAACTCAGCTTGTATCAATCTGAAGATGAGAGGAGTGGACTGAAGGAATGCAGGGAAAGTTAGGGTCAGGAGGGATGGAGGCCGGTGGGAGGGTAGAAGTGGGGAAAAGGAGGAGAGATGATGGGCAGTGGGAGGAAAAGAGAAGTGTTGGTCTTTGAAGAACCAGAAAATCACTTCTGTCTGTCAGGGTCACTGTCTATGTCTCTCTTTCTGTATCTCTCTCTTCCTTTAGTTGTCCATGTTTTATTGGATAGTTGGTATATTCTTGTTGAAGGATATCTTAATGTCAGAAAGTAATTTTAGCTCGCTCTCTTTTCTCTCTGGAACAGATACTGTATCTGCCTCTGCTTCTTGCATATTCATTCTCTTCTGAATGCCTCTCATCTTCCCATGACCGGATTAACCCAACAGAGGGTTACAAAATGAGCTGTGGGCCAGCCCCCATGGACCCTTTACTCCCACTCTTTGTGTATTGTGTATCTAACTAGTTCTGCCGATTTGGCCAGGTCTCTCTTGTAAAAGAGATAATGTGTCTCGAGAGAATTCCTGGATAAATAAAGGTAAAATTAAAAACAAAAAAAGTTGCCTTTGTGTGCCTACCAAGCTCAGTGCACACAGGAGTCCACACATGCCAAGCTTTATTATGTTTTGCCTAGACTCCGACACCACAGCACTTCACTGGAATATTACCAAGCCTCAGGTTTGCAGTCTTTCCGTTTGTTGTAATGTGATGGAACACGATTTATTTGAGACTGTGGACCAGTAAAATAATACCAAAAGTAGTTATTCACAGGTATTAAAACTGCTTTTTGATATAGAGCCCTTTTGTATAGGCCCAAAACTCAGGCAACACATGTAATCGCACTTATTCCCAAATGTATTTACATGTCAGATTATCACAAAGTAAACCAGTACTGAGCTTTCTTATTTGTTTGTTTGTGCACTGCAGGTGTTTTTCTTGTGATAGTTTAAGATAAACTTGACTGGGCACATGATCTGTTACATCCATATCAACAAGAAAATCCCTTCAGCCCAAATTGATTGAAACCCCTCCAAGCGAAGGTCTAGTTGTATTGGAAATCATTTAAAAAAAAATGTTAAAAAAATAAATAAAAAAAACCTCTTTGCAAGTTTTATTTTTCCCTTTTCTGTATTTTAAAAAGTTGCACTCATACATTAAAGTCCAAACACTGCACAGACTAAAGAGATAAACTCAAAGTGTCTTGTATCAAGTTTTTTTTATCTCCATACTTATTTTAACTTTATACTAATAAGCTGCTTGATTTTATCTTGAAGATGATGTCTTCTTCTGTAGCCTCTGATTTCTTGGAAAATATCTGAAAATATTGAATCCGCTTTTACAAACATTTGACAAACAAAAACAGCAGATTTTTTTTACTTGTTTTGAGGAAAACAGAATAATAAAATATGACATTGCAGCAAATTAGCTGTTTTGAAAGTTGTCTTTGTTTGCAGTGTGTATTTTTTCTTGCTGCATGCTTTCCCTTGTGTCTGTCTTTCCTCATCTCTTTGTCTTCCCCTCACTCCTCTCCCACTGATTCCCTTGCTTTTCTCTTCACCTATCTTGCCCTCTGCCTCGTTCACTCCCACTCTGCCTCTTCATCAAAAGAGACTCGTTCTAAATAGAAATTCCCTCTCTGTCTCCGTAGATCTTTCTTGATGACAACCCCAGTCGTCCACAGAGTATAGTCATCCCCTACGGCAATGTGCTCTCTCGTTCTCTATATCCACAACCCCAGATTCTTTTCATTTTTTTTCTGAAGATATAACTTTTTCCCCTTCTGTTTTTCTGTGTGATATTTTAGACAGCAACACAATCCATGTGAGCTCAGTCCCCTACAGCAGTAACATCAACTTCTGTGTATCCACTTTTTATGTTCTATATATCATTTTTTGTCTTTTTCTTTGCTTTTTTGTTCCCAATCCATTTCTCTCAAATCAAAGTTTCCTTAATCATTCCTCTTTTATGTCCACAGATCTTTCTAGACGCCAACACCATCAGGCTGGGCAGCATTCCCCTGGGCAGCGCTGTGGACCCCTTGGAGGGAGCGCCAGCAGGTACCACCTACACCAAACAGACTGTGTATGAGCTTTGTGCCTGTGCTAACGGCAAGCTCTACCTGTCCCCGGCTGAGAAAGGCTCTACCTGCCAAACCACCAGTAACTTTTGTCTCTGGAGCTGAAAGTGGGAAGTCGACAGACATCCGGGACATCTGGACTATTAGAGTTTGAAGCTAATGCTAGCCAACTGACTCAATCAACATGGATTATGGCCTGGTGGGAAGCTAATGCCAGCTATCAGACCGAATCAACATGGATTGTAGCATGGCGAGTTAAGTTCATGTCTGTTAACCATTTGAATTATATGGATTACAGCTTGGCAGGAAGCTAATGCTTGCTAACAGGCCAAATTAACATGGACTGTGGCTTGGTGTGATGCTAATGCCAGCTAAAGGACCGAATCAACACAGACTAGAGCTTGGTGAGAAGCTATCGCCAGCTCACCGACCAAATTAATATGGATTGGTCAGTTGCTAATGCTAGTCAAGAGGATGGAAGACTTGGTGGGAAGCAAAAGCCAAGGTTAGCTGGTGGGTGTGATGCTATGATGCGACTCGGATGGACAGTCTCACTCTGGGGCTCTCGTTGGCTGTCTTTGTCATTGTTGAATTGAAGCCATGAAGGTTTCTGAAAGTCACAAGGATTACATTTGAGGTTTTTTGAGAACAGCAAACTCTCTTACATTAAAAGTGAGTTGTGTGTTCACTGTATGACCAAAACGTCCTGGAATAATGCGCCTGCTTTCGCTAGGATAAACAGATATGATGATGGACTGCAAACACGCCAGCAGGAACATGGACAAGGACTCAGTTGGCTAACAGACATCAGTGTGGACCTTTGTTTAGCCCTGTGGGTAGCTAACAAATAAATCAGACAACGGTTTAGTCTAGTGGGAAGCTAAGGCTAGCTAACGGACCAATCTATACCAGAAAGGCCTTCCCCCTCCTCCCCCTCTAGTCTTTCAGCCCAAACGTTGATGTGTGACCCTTCTGCATTAATCTGCACCTGATAGTGAATATGCTCTCCGTCACCACTTTTCATAGGGTAACTAATGCAAATAATTGTGCTTCAACCTTGCATTCACCAGCTTTCCCACCCCCCATATATTTTGAATTTTTTAACATCTACTTTTATTATCTTCTATTTTTATTTTCTTCAGATGAAATCGTTTACATATTTACCTCTTCTTCTCTTATCCTGTTGTTTCTCCCCTCAACATCCTTGTAATCCTTTATCTCTCCATATTTTGCTGCTGCTCCTCTTTATCCGTCCTCCATGCTCTAGTTATTTTTGTTCTGTCTATGCACCTTTGTACATGCACTGGACTGGTAAAGAAAACATCATTCTGCCTATCCACTCTCTTCCAATGGTCTGGTTAAAAAACAGAAAACGTTGTTCTATCTGCTCTATTCCGCTGGACTGGTTAGAAAAAAAAACATTTTTATTTACCATCAGACGCAGGGTTTGTCCCCCTCACAGTCTTTCCCCCACTTCTTTTGGCTTCCATCCTCTGGAGTCACTCTATCTGGGCATATGAAATATGGAATAAGAAAAAGAAGAAAAAAAGTGAGTTAAGTCTTACGTTAAATTGAGGCTCAGGTAGGTGCTTTAGCAGACTGACCATTTCATGGTATGGCGCCAAACTTCCAGTCGGGCAACAGCCAGACTCATTCTGGTCCTGTAATGGAGCATTATATATCTTCATCCGGCGTTTCTTGTCTGTCAGACTTTTTTCACTCTTTTTGCATGACCTTTCTGCTCTTCTTGCCAAGTCTTCTCCTCCCTCTCAGTCATGTCAGTTTTCTCTGTCATTGAGAAATGTTTCTGCTCTGTGCTTGCACTTTTTTTCCTCCTCATTACCTATTTTATTTCCAGCATTTAAAGTTCTGAATCTTATCTTATTATCTAGTCTTCTGTCCCTTTCCCCATCACTTATCAGTTGATGTTATCTCTGCATCTTATTTGTTATTTCTTCACTCCTTATTGTCCTTTGGCCATCCAAAACTCAAATATCAGGAAATATGTCACATCACTCTCACACTATATCCCTTTTCAAAAGTTCTGCAGCCTAAGCAAGAAAAAGTCAAGATGGTCCAGAATATTATTTGGGGGGTTATTTTTGATATATTCAGTCAGTCTCAGATGGGGGGATCAGTGTGAATGGCCTCGAGCTGGCTAACCTAGCGCCCAACTTCTGCGATGGCTGGAAATCAGCATATTTGTGTTGCAGAAATCCCCCTGGAAGAAATTGTTGATGGATTTGGTTGTATGTGGATGATCTCAACTGGATTAAGGCCCTGAGGCGTACTTTCTTTTTTTTTCTAAAACAAAGTGATACACAGGTGCCTTTGCTGCTGTTGGTAAAAGCACATCACAGTCTGAACGTTCACACTACCCTCAGTGGACCATCTGCAAGTGTCTCTGGAAAAACTATATATTTATCAGTCTACCTATCTATCTATTTAGTTTTCTGTCTTTTTCCTCCCCTTCTCTCCTGGTTTTGTAGAACTCTCAGTATATCCAGCTGAAAAAAAGAACAATTCAATCCTGGTTTAAAGTTTAATTTTCTGATGTGTTCCCTTATGGTTTTATTCTTGATAATAAAAAAAGCACAAATTATGCCATGTATATAACAATACCAATAAAATACAAAATAAAATAATATTGTTTTTAAGAGAATCTCTGGAGTCTTCAGTGTTGTGAAATTTGTAATTATTGCTTTTATGTTTCTGTGTTCCTAAGAGAAATGAAACAGCTTCCCTGATCATTACAACCTAAATAACTTTTTTATAGGTTACCAAAAACTTTATTTCACATGATTTCATCTCATTTTATATTTTGTTGGCTTAAGAGATCCCAACAAAAGACAAAACATTATGATATATATGGATATAGATTTAGCTTTTACTGTAACAATTATTATTGTATTCACAAATCTGAACACCAATCCTCCATCTGTGATGTGTGGAATTTTTGAGAAAGCACTAATATTTGTCACTTGAAGCACATAGTAGTGTAGGAAATGTCCTTTGTTTGTTAAAGACTATTAGCCTTTTCAGCAATCACCTTGTCCTGTAAGCGGCTCAGGGCTGCTGTTCATATGAAATCTGTCTCCTTGAATTGTATGTATGATCCAAAACATTTTGAGGGAAAATGAAATTGCTGTCTAGATTGTGTTTAGCTTTTTTTTCCAATGGAAGAAGAATATTTTAATCAAGTGGCAACCTCTGGGGCTGTAAAATGAAGCCAAGACGGAAGTGGTGGAATGGCCACTTGAGGCTGGCTCCAAAAGCGAGTCAATCTCCATAAAGCTCCATGTTATAATGCCCAAGATGACTGCGGAATTAAACAGAATTCATGTTTACAGCCTGGTACAAAGAAGCTGCAACCTCCAGGTCTGAGCAGTGAGACAAACCAGGAAGTGCCTTAAGTGGCATTCTACTGAAAATACCAACAGGGGGCACTGACGATGGCTGCAGAAGCATTTGGGTCCATTCATTTCAATACAAACAGAGAAAAATCTTTACTTGATTTATCACCTCAGAAAACATTTTTAGGACACTATGGTCTCATTCGCTAGTAAAAATCTTCTTCAAGACAATTTGATGTGAACAGTGTAAATAATGGCCACATTTAGAAGAAAATAGAAGATAAAGAATCATTTGATTTGGGGCGTGGCTACCTTTGATTGACAGGCCAATAACAAGCGAGCCGTCATCAGAAGAGAAGCATCACTGTATCCAGAGCACTGTGTCAATAAAGTTTTTTAAAAAAGAAAATAAGGACGTTTATCGGTTTGGTCTCATAACTTTGACCCTTTCACACAGTATTTCCCCTAATGACAGTTTATTTGAACGTTTTGTTCATTAAAATGTCTTGTTCAGCGTTTGGTTGGACTAACAGACACAGAGTCGCTGTTCATTTTTCTTAGGTAAGTAACATACATTTTGTTTTGTTTTTTTTGCTATCCAAAATGAACATCCCAGTTAATGCTAACATGAATTAGCAGTGACTTTGCTCAGTCAGGTTGAGGTGTGGAGAGGCAGGTAGTCAGTGTCGTCAGATCCCTCTCGCTCCTCCACAGTTCAAATATGGTCTGCTCCCAAGTTTCCGAAAACAACATGGCGACAAGTGTAACGATAGACTCGATGCCTCAAACGGGCAGTCCACAAACCGGTCACTACGTCCATTATTTATACAGTCTATGTGTTCAAAAAGAGGGTTTGATCTCTATAGCTAATATACTGGTTAATGACAACTGTAAAGAGGGTACATTTTAATATAAGTCACCTGTGTTGGCTAGTAGACAGCAAGTGTCATGCTCTGCCAAGATGATGATGGCCACATTGAGCTACATTTTGTCTGTGCAGAACCTGAAAATGGTTGATATCACAGAGACAATGTCCATATTTAAGTTATATTTTTATATTGTATTTTTATTTCATCTATGATATTAATACCATATGGTTGGGGTGGATATTGGGCACACAACACACAGGACTTTGAAATCAAAGACAAGAGTTTGCATACAGAATCCAGCATGTGGTTAGGTTTCAGGCAACCAAAGCAGTTTTGTTAAAGTTAAGGAAAGATTGTTGATTGTGTTAAATATTGAAAAGTTAACGTCTTTTCTCTTGCCATGAGGCCGTATCTAACCATGGCCGCAATTATTCCCCAACTTGAACCAAATATTTTGGCTGTGAAAAATGCTGTTTGAGTTGATATTGTATTGAAGAGAAATATGGTAAAGAAAGCATGAAGTACACTGTCTGTGAACGTTTTACTGACATGTTCATTATCAACATTTCTCAATTTCAAGCACCAAACATTCTTTTTTTTATGGAATATGTTGCAGTTGCTGTACCAACATAGTAGTAAATAAATGACATTTTAGACTGGGTGAATAGAGGCAAATAAAGACAGTGACATTCCATCTGGTTCAAAATGATCAGTCACAAGTCACATCAACACTCATCTCTACCTCTACTTATTAACCTCTGCCTTTTCTTTACGTGTTCTCTTTAATTGCTTTCTAAACAGTACATACAGCTGACCTTATCACATTTATTCACAGCTCCATAAACACAAAGCTCCAACAACTATTGTACCAACAAGTAAGTATGTATAAAAACAAAAAAGCCAAAATGCAGGCATTGATTGCAATAACCTCATAACAGATTTCAAATGGCCAAAAATGGAAGAGATCAATCATCTTTGACATAGGTGGGTGAGTGTGCAACCATAAGTATCCATAAATATTTTAACAAGTAGTCTAAAGGAGTGTAAACATGATGAGTTTATACAAGGGTTATGCAACTCCCTTATACAGTGATATTGCCCTCTGTATAGGCCAGTTTTTGCCGATCAAAGTATTCTTAATAACGAGCGTGAACTCTGCTAATGGTTCTGTTGTTATTTTGGGCTGTAGCAGTCTTGACCTGATGGAAAAACAGTGATGATTCACCGCAGCATACAACCTCCTACCTTCACTCTCACTGTTTCTCTTTTCGCAAGTATTAAACTCCTTACACAGAACTTTATTTCTTTCCTTTTTTCTCCCTACCTTTTATTGTCGCTCTCGCTTTCAATGTCCTTTATTATCTCCTGGTGATAGTATTATTACATTTATGCAGTCAGTATAACAGTAATTTCATTTTCTTTAAGGAAAAGAGGTTTACAGAAGTATTAATCCATCTCCCTTTATCACCTTGTTTAGCATGTTTTGTCCTTCATTTAAGCTCTCACCCCTTATAATTCTTCTCTAATATGTATTGCTCTGTTTTTCACACGCACACACACACAAACACACACACACACACAAACACTAACACAAGTTTGTCTCCATCACTTTTTTGGGACATTACTTTGACTTGCACGACTCTAACCATAACACTAATTTGCTAGTCCTGAACCTTACCCCAACCCTAAAACAAGTCTGCAACCAAGAGAGCAATGATATACCTTTTGGGTACTTGCATTCTGTCCCCACAATGAAGGTGAGTCCCCAAGTTATGCCAGTGTAAACAGATGTGTGTCCCCACAGCATGAGTAATATAGGCACACACACACACACACACACACACACATACAGGAATAAACTCAAATACATAAGTGCATGCTTTCCTGTCTGGATGCGGTGCAAAGCACTCAGAGGCCAGCACTTTATTTTATTGTCGTTTCAAATGTGCCCATTGACCCAGAAGCCTGTTGACAGTAATGGGATAACTTTATAAAGTGAGCACTAGCTGTATTTTCCCCATTTACTGTAACACCCAGACCTCCTCTGTCCTCAGCACCCATCCCCACTTCATTTTACATCATATTATTTTAAGCATTCAAGCATTTTTTTTTTCAAAATTTGTACACTCTGCCAATTGTTGTCTTTTTATTCATTCCAGGTGGTGCCATTGGTATTTGTTTAACCACATTGCAATAACAATATGAGAGTCCTACCTAAAAAACAGAATACACTGATTGCCAATGACTCTCAACACGACATTTATGACCATTCTGTTTAATGTGAATTAATGTAAAATATTTCAACACTGATTTTTGGTTTCACATGGGACATGTACATCAGTCTCCTGGATCAATGTTCTGCATATGATTGACCCGTCCATTTATCATGACCTACTCCCTCTGCAGACTTTGTCGCTCTTTAGACTATCCCCTTTGCTGTTGTCATAATTACTATGGCCACTAGAGGTCACTGCCTTACATCAAACAGGAGTATGGTCCGTAATAAGCTGCTTGCACAGACAAACTATATTGTGTTCATCAAATTATCAAACAAAATATGCACAGTTAGCATCCTGAGTTAAGACAGTAATGATTATTCTGAGTCACAGAATGTACAATATATCACTGTCTGTTTGACTTTATATATATATATATATATATATTATGGCATGCCGTTCAGGAAATTAATCTTTGAATATATTGAATGAATTTCTGAATATATGGAATGAAACTTTGAATATATATAATGAATTCTTGAATATATGGAATGAAACTTTGAATATATTGAATGAATTCTTGAATATATGGAATGAACCTTGAATATATATAATGAATTCTTGAATATATGGAATGAACCTTGAATATATGGAATGAATTCTTGAATATATGGAATGAACCTTGAATATATGGAATGAACCTTGAATATATGGAATGAAGTCTTGAATATATGGAATGAACCTTGAATATATATAATGAATTCTTGAATATATGGAATGAACCTTGAATATATGGAATGAAACTTTGAATATATTGAATGAACCTTGAATATATGGAATGAACCTTGAATATATATAATGAAACTTGACTGACGTCATCAAGGCACTGCCATCTTGTATTTTGCTGCCGCAATAAGTGAGCATGAGTCAGTCTGGGAACCTTGTGGCAGCAACACTGACCAATGAGGACATTATCAACTTATTGTCAAGTGCTTGTATGGGCCACAATCCTCCCGATAGTACCCGTGCCAAATACAGTACTCCTGACGAAGAAGTTCGCTCCCTTTTTAATCTTTTTAATTAGTTAATCACTCATTAATATGACGGCGGACAGACGGGAAAATAAAAGTCCCGTCAAAATAAAAGTAGCGTGCTAACTTATTATCAAGCACAATAAAGAAAAGAAAAAAACACTTATCATCATGCACTAGTATAGGCTACTGTTCTCTTTCTACACCCAGGCATGGTTCACATTTATTTTAGTCAGTCAGTTTAGTCATACATAATTATTATTGATTATTAATTATAATCATAACTAATGCCATGGAAGCTATCGCTATGAAAGAGTTTGTTTACTTAACTTTTTTTTCAATATAAATGAAGTAGGACATCAAAAGATTCCCTTTGATTAGATAGGCTAAAGCACACTCAGAACATTGTCATATCATTTAATTACAGCAATAGGCGGCGGATGAGCCTGACGTTTGGGAGACTATCTGACCACGTTAAACAGAGCAACGGGTCGCCGGTGCTGCTGAACGCTTCTGAAGTACTTTTACGTTGTTTATCTCATCACCATGGCAACGCAGCAGCTGCATCATAATAAATCCCTGGAATATGGGGGAAGCTTGCTCGCGATCGCAGCTCCTTTGATGAGAAGGTGCACAGAGCACAAAGCTCAGAGCCGGACAATAACTGGACAATAACACCAGTTAACTCCGACCGGGGCAAAAGGTTTTGTTGAGCCGGAACATGAACACAGAGCCTGCTGAGTCTCCTGCGATCAACTGTTCATGTAATAACTGCGCCAGCCTGTGGCTAAACATCAGCACTGAAGCGATAACTTCACAAATTCACATTTTCAATTAATATTAACAGTAACACTAATGTTATGATTTGAAGCCGTGTCAGTTTTGACTGTGCGTGATGGGGACCTCTGCTTGTGACTTTATAGATGCTCTTTATTTAGGCAGGGAACGTAATTCAAGTGGAAATTTATTTTAATCAAGTGAAACTTTAAGAGCTGGTTCTTTGGGAGAACGTGATACATAATTAGGCTATTATTATTTTAGTGTGTGAATGCACATTGTGCTAGTGACAACGCGTTGCCATGGTGCTTAGATAAACAACGTAAAAGTACTTCAGAAGCGTCAGATAGGCTTCCCAAACGTCAGGCTCACCCGCCGCCTATTGCTGTAATTAAATGATATGACAATGTTCTGAGTGTGCTATAGCCTATCTAATCAAAGGTAATCTTTTGATGTCCTACTTCATTTATATTGAAAAAAAATTTTAATAAACTTTCATAGCGATAGCTTCCATGGCTATGATTATAATCAATAACAAGCAGACACAAGCAGAGGTCCCCATCACGCACAGTCAACTGACAAGGCTTCAAATCATAATAATAGTGTTACTGTTAATATTAATTGAAAATGAGAACTTGTGAAGTTATCGCTTCAGTGCTGATGTTTAGCCACAGGCTGGCGCAGTTATTACATGAACAGTTGATCGCAGGAGACTCAGCAGGCTCTGTGTTCATGTTCCGGCTCAACAAAACCTTTTGCCCCGGTTAGAGTTAACTGGTGTTATTGTCCAGTTATTGTCCGGCTCTGAGCTTTGTGCTCTGTGCGCGTTCTCATCAAAGGAGCTGCGATCGCGAGCAAGCTTCCCCCATATTCCAGGGATTTATTATGATGCAGCTGCTGCGTTGCCACGGTGATGAGATAAACAACGTAAAAGTACTTCAGAAGCGCTCAGCACCGGCGACCCGTTGCTCTGTTTAACGTGGTCAGATAGTCTCCCAAACGTCAGGCTCACCCGCCGCCTATTGCTGTAATTAAATGATATGACAATGTTCTGAGTGTGCTTTAGCCTATCTAATCAAAGGGAATCTTTTGATGTCCTACTTCATTTATATTGAAAAAAAAAAAAAGTTAAGTAAACGAACTCTTTCATAGCGATAGCTTCCATGGCATTAGTTATGATTATAATTAATAATCAATAATAATTATGTATGACTAAACTGACTGACTAAAATAAATGTGAACCATGCCTGGGTGTAGAAAGAGAACAGTAGCCTATACTAGTGCATGATGATAAGTGTTTTTTTCTTTTCTTTATTGTGCTTGATAATAAGTTAGCACACTACTTTTATTTTGACGGGACTTTTATTTTCCCGTCTGTCCGCCGTCATATTAATGAGTGATTAACTAATTAAAAAGATTAAAAAGGGAGCGAACTTCTTTGTCAGGAGAACTGTATTGGGCACGGGTACTATCGGGAGGATTGTGGCCCATACAAGCACTTGACAATAAGTTGATAATGTCCTCATTGGTCAGTGTTGCTGCCACAAGGTTCCCAGACTGACTCATGCTCACTTATTGCGGCAGCAAAATACAAGATGGCAGTGCCTTGATGACGTCAGTCAAGTTTCATTATATATATTCAAGGTTCATTCCATATATTCGAGAATTCATTCAATATATTCAAAGTTTCATTCCATATATTCAAGGTTCATTCAATATATTCAAAGTTTCAACCCATATATATTCAAGGTTCATTCCATATATTCAAGGTTCATTCCATATATTCAAGAATTCATTATATATATTCAAGGTTCATTCCATATATTCAAGAATTCATTCAATATATTCAAAGTTTCATTCCATATATTCAAGAATTCATTATATATATTCAAGGTTCATTCCATATATTCAAGAATTCATTCCATATATTCAAGAATTCATTCAATTTATTCAAAGATTAATTTCCTGAACGGCATGCCATAATATATATATATATATATATATATATATATATAAAAAAAAGCTTTTCCTCACACAAAAATGTTCAGAGAAGAAGACATAAGTAAAAGTATATCTTAGGTCACATTGTCTTTTTTCGATAGACTGTATAAATAATGGACGTAGTGACCGTGACGTCACCCATTGGTTTATGGACTGCCCCTTTGAGGCATCGGGTTCAGCGTTACACTCGTCGCAATCTTGCTTCGCCATCTTGTGTTGCCATCTTGTTTCCAATACATGGAGCAGACCATATTTGGAGCGAGCAGGATCTGACGACACTGACTACACGCCTCTGTACACCGGCAACCCGACTGAGAGAAGCCGCAGCGTCTCATGTTAGCATTAAGTGGAGCATTAACTGGGATGTTCATTTTGGCTAGCAAAAAACAAAATGTACCAAAGAAAAATGAACAGCATCTCCTTATATATATATATTGATTATTTACTCTATTAACATCAAATTGTCTTGAAGAAGATTTTTTGTAGCGACCGAGACTATAGTGTTGTCCTAAAAAATAATTCTGAGGTACTAAATCAAGTGAGAAGTTTTCTCATTTTGTATTGAAATTAATGGACCTAAATGCTTCTGCAGCCGCCATCAGCACCCCCTGTTGGAATTTTTGGTAGAATGCAGCTTAAGGCACTTCCTGGTTTGCCTCACTGCCTACTTTATTCTCACACCTGACCAACATCATTGTCATCGTCATGGAGTGCTGAAGCCTGTAACCCCTTTACATTTATAGGCCTTTTTCAGGAAAGAAATGCTGACATTTCACAGAAGGAAAATCACACATGTAAATAATACACCTTGGCTTACTGGGACATTTGAGTGAAAAAGAGCTGTTGTTCATGTTATTATTAACACCTATGCTTGACAAGTCAAAATGTCAGTTCAGAAAAAGGCTTATCGGGCAGAACCACAAAGATAAACGCAGCTGATCAATAACAGGCTAATACAGAACAACACCCACTTGGTGGACACGCCTGTGAGCAAATTAGATATTTTAACAGACTTGACATCCATATTTGTGTACTGTGGGAAAACATTCAGCATAGCATTCAAAATCCACACACAAAAAACAATGGTTGGGGGCATGGGCTGATTTCCATATGTAGTTCTTAAGGCTATTGGTGTTGCCCATGTAATCCTTATTAATCATGCCCAAAAGTCAGTCGTATCTACTGACATGACATCAAGTAAAACCTATTGAATTTTCCTTGCAACTACAGCGAACACTGGGAACACTAATTGTATCCATGGACTCTAATTTGCACATTCAATCTTCCAAATTTTTGAAACCAATGGATTGGCAAATTGGATAAGAAACACAGCATCCATTTGTAATATCTTAAAGGTTTTCACTGCAAAATCCACAGAGAGCTCATTCATCACGTCAGCTCAAACAAATGAGACTGAACCTCTCTAAGGAAACATGCAGCCTGATTTCTAGGTGGACAATGAAGCTATTATGGTTTATTAACACATAAGAACTCCTAAAACTTGTGAAGCAAAGATTTTTTTAACTAACTGAGTGGCAGAAAGGTTTGTAGTGAGGAGGTAGCTAATGAGAAATTAGCTGCATAACAGAAAAAAAGAGGGAAGGCTCATTAAAGTAGTTTCTCTTTTCCTCACTATATTTTCAGTATTGCCCTTGGTGACTATGTTAACAGATCCCTCAAAATGTGAACAGGTTAAACCAAAAGAACCTGCATTATCTGATACCATACACTTTTTTTGTATAATATTTTGGTTAGAATGACTCTTTGAAATGTACTACTAAATGCCTGTTAAGCTAATTGTCCTATCTTAGGGTTTACATTTTTCAGGGGTATTTTTCTCTGAAACATCTGGAATTTCTGGAAATTTGGAGTAAATGTCTACAACTAAAGGATTAATTAAGGTTACTGTGACCTCATATTTGTAACTTTCTTGTGAATGTAATCTCAGGAATGCCAGAAGGATATTTCTTCGAATTTGTCACAAACATCCACTTTGGATTTACGGATGAACTAGAAGTTGATGGTCAAAAGTCACTGGACATCACAAAAAAAAACCCCAAAAAACAAAACATGTGGCCCAAACTCAAGAATTCATTGACTAATTTTACAGTATTTCACACAAAAGACTAACTGGCTTAAGTAATGAAGTGATGCAATTTAAAACCCAAAAGGTCAAAGGTCAACTTCACAATGTCACTATGTTCTGCAAAGCCACTTTTCTGTTCATTTCACGCCATAACACTGGAACAAAAGGGGAGACATTTAGTTGGACACTGAAATGGTGACAACAATCTTGGGTGTCTACTTAGAAACCAGTGATTGTTTGGTCTGTTTGATCTGTGAAGCATCTTCATTTTAAACTTTGTTACTTCTTTGCAGCAGCATTCATATTTAAAGCATTGTCTGCTGTCATGGCTACATATGAATCCAAACATTAATATAAACTGCAACTTGGCTGGTTGATGGAAGCATAACACCGTGAAGTGGCAACTCTAGTTTACCGGAAATGATGATTTTTAACCTGAAGCCATCTTTATTTTTGTTAACAGAAGAAAAGAAGAACCACAGCAATGTAAACTATTGAAACACATTCACACACATTCATTAGTTTTAATTTCTTTGTGATTTTTGTTTTCAAATTCAGTTAGTTTTTAGAGTGACTTTGCTACTTTTAGTTTAGTTTTTATTTTTTTGGAAAATGCTTAGTTTTAGTTTAGTTTGTATTAGTTTTAGTGTTAGTTTTAGTCTTTTTGTAATGGGCTTTGTGTTGGGTGTGACATCAAAGAGGTCATAATAAATGTTGTCTTTATTTCCTTTTGTTTATCAATCTTAGCCCCTATAAGGTTATTAACTCTTATAGTTCCGGGTGTTTTGCATTTTGGTTCGAGTGTAGACATCCCAGTCTCTGTAAACATATTTACCATGTGTTCCTGCATGTTCACTAACCAGCAGCCATTTAGTTGGAACTAAATAAATACCTTTCATATCAACCAAAAAGGATTATGCAGTGTTCCCTACATGTATTCTGTGTGTGTAGTGTGTAGTGTAAAAAATAATTTTGATTTGTAATATCATGGTTGAATTGAAGACTGTTGAGTGTTGCGCCGGCGACACTTTTACCATAATAACTAAACGGTTTGTGCTAACGAGAAAAGTCCAATATGGTGTCACTACGGTAATTTCATATCGCGCTTCTCCTGGAAGCCCACAAAGCAGGAATACACACACTCAGCAGTGGAGAAATAGAAGCACTGGATTATGTATGAAAACCGTTGACAAAGACGAAAACATTTTCACTATAATTTTTAGTTAGTTTTGTAACCACACAATACAGTTTCAGTTAGTTGTGTTTTATTAAAAACTCTTGTTTTTATTTTTATTTCAGTTGAAGCAAATGTTTTTTTCAATTCTAGTTTCCATTATTTCGTTTTTGTTAACTATAATAACCTTGCTTCTGAGTCGTACGTGGTGGAGCAGCCACCAGCATCGTCTTCCAGCAATGTGAGCAAAAGCCTGTGTGCTCTGAGAACCTCCCAGCGAATAATACAAGAGTGTGTCAAAGGAGGAAGACAATGTGGAAATCAATTCTGAGAACTAAAGTGAATTTACAGAAGATGGGCCAGACTCGGAGCCAACAGAATAAAGAGCCAGCACCAGAAGGAAGATATGGCACAATTTACTTCCGAGAACGGTCAGATTGACTCATCCAGGATAGATAAGGGAAACCACTAGTGTTTGAGCCATAGGCAGTGACGTAAATAAGTCTGAATGGACTGGACTCTGACTCATCCTTCACGCCCCCGCCCACATTCAACATTAAGTTTTATAATAAATAAATAGACGTTTATCTATGAAGAAAAAATATATATGTATATATATTTAATTTTTTCACATGAAGTGCATGAGCTATGACAGCCAAAACATTACAATAGTAAGACAGGAAAATGCAATCACAAAAGTATCTTCACAGAGCATGGGGATGTCCTCTGAGTGTCTTAAAATTAAGTGCTCATCCATTTTCCATTTGCCAGGTAAAATTACCACTAATGAAGTGGCATCAGCAGAGAAACGTGGAAGCACAGCCCTCTTGCTCCAACTGGCTGGTGATCGAATCTGTAAACTTGTTTTCTTTGCCTTCTAGGAGGATGTACAGCACGAATGAGACATTATTGATAAATAAACACATTGTCCCTTTACTTGTATGACAGTATTACAGTGGTTGACTCATTGTGTTGCAGTGTCAAATGGCAGCATTCACATGAGCTGCCCTGACAAGCCTTTCCTTATCTGTGACACTACGGCACACGCACAAAGCAGAAGCGCGGCATTGTCAGTGGATGATGAAAGAGTGTATTTGAACGACGAGCGCCGTCAAAGCCGGCGGAGGACGGAGATAATATTCTCTCATTTCCTCCTTGCTTGTTGAGACACATTACCGAGGAGAGGAGAATGGTTTGGTTAATCACTACGTATGAGAGGAGAAAGGAGGGGAGAGCAGATGAAATGGAAAGAGCAGGAATGATGGTAAAGACGTAGAGGTGAGATAAGGTGCTCCATGAATGGCCAACGCATCTTTGGTCATTTCATAACCAGAGGCACAATTGTGAAATGGGTTGAAGTGGGACGACTGAATTATCAGTGACTGTGTGAGGACTGGCGTCAGTCATGGCCGCTTCAAACAGCTTCTCTCATCCTTCATAAACATACCTACCTGCCTTGGTATATACTGAAAGTCTCATAAAGAAGAGGAGAGTTCAAACTGGAAAAAATGTCCCAATGTGGCCTGGGAAATGCAAAGCGGTATGATTGTACGGCTCCCTAAACATTGTCAAGTGAGTTGAGATCTACTCGCCACACACCAGCTAAGCAGAATAAGGCTGTGGAAATCAGGGGCTTACCAGCTAGGCAGTAAGAGGCTGTGGAAACCAGGGACTTTCCAGGAGGGTAACAACAGTTGGTGACAGTTGGGCGCTTTCATAATAAATAATGTGATGCACAAATGGCACTGTAATGATTGATGTTGATTTAGTATGATTATTGTGAAAAAGATGCTAATGAAAAGTTGATGATGATTGTATGTAAAATGATGAGTTACAATGTTGATGTGATTTGATGGAAAAACTGTGTAATGAATGCAATAAGGTCAGTAGAGGTCAGTTTGTATCAGAACGTGTGGTAACCGGATTGATCGAAATGTTGTAATAAGGTGATTGAGACAGGGCCAAGCCAGTAGACAAAGGGGAACTCCAAAGAGGAAGGATCGAGCCGAGACATGGTGTACGTGCGGAACGTGTTGGGCCGAAGGAGACAGGTGAAGAAGAGGTGAGAGGGACGGTCCGAAAAGATCGTGCCATGGCAACAGTGGAAACCAGAAGAGAGATGTAACCAATGAGAGGACTGGTGAGGAGTGGCAAGGAGGAAGTGCTCTGAAAGAATGAGCCGCAGAGTATAGAAGCTGTAACATAAGAAATAATCTTTGTCATCCTTCTCGGGGAGCTGGAAGACTCTTCAACCGACTCTCAAGAGCTGAAGACGACGCCTGATCGACCAGATCGGGGGAAAAAGACTCCAGTTCTACAATCAAGAAGAAGACAGAGTGAGGGCGCTGACATCAAGAAAGAAGATTCCAATCTGACCGGTGAAGACGAGAGACGAGTGAGAAGAGGGGTGACCATTCCAACGCCAGTCGATGATCGATTAAAGAAGTCTTCTTTCCAAGTTCTCACTGAAGCCAGGACCAAGGGACCAGTCAAGGATCGCTCCAACTCTGGACAGAGTGGAGAGTCACAGCTGAGGCCTGAAGCCGGGCATTGCAGAAGAGTTTCTTGGCCAGACAACTCTCACGTCTCCTTCTCCAAAACCTTCAAGTTTAATACCCAGCTACAGCTTCATTCAATACAGGCAGTTAGGATATCATGGTAAGACATTAAGTAGATTATAATCATTTTATTATTGAGATTTTTGAATATTTTAAGTAATCACTTTGGAATCAATTTTTGCTGTAAGCTTGCACCTTGCTATACTATCAATACATTTTCAATTGCATTTAAAGTGAAGTAGTGGACCTTAGATTTTTTTAATCTTTTGGTATTAAAAGGTGGTGTGTAATAACTAGGTTTTTATTGGTTACCCTAGCCAAAGAAATTTTAACTATCCTTGAGGCTTATTTTCACAGCCTCTAAAATTAACCTAGCAAATTCCAAGTGCACAGATCAATAAGACAAGAGCTGCCATTAACCGGGCGTGGCCAGTGTGGTATCTGTAATCCAGGGTTGCTCAACAGGTGCCTCACTGGAGGAAGCAGGATAGGTGTCCGGACCAAGGCAGTCAGAAGCTAGGCGTGTCTCCTCACCACCAGCTTAAATTATAGGTTCCCAAAATACCTGCTGAGATAATTTCCCCAGGAAAAGGAATCTGACCCCTTAGTGGGAAGCTGGTCCAGAAGTCCCTACACAAGGGCAATCTCTGGGATCAAACAACATGCTGCAATGATTTTATATGTATTTATTAGCACTTCTCAAAAGCCTGCACGTCATGTTCTCTGTGCATAACAACATGCATCAATGGCTCTGTTTTAGTTCTGCGTATTTTAATGTTTAATTAAGTTTGATGTTTGATGTCAGCAAGCATGCAATAACGCTACAAAAAGGGTACTAATAGAAAAAAGGAATAATCTGTTCATGAATGCATAAACTGACAGCTTCCCAAAATAATACTGTTTACAAGACTGGAGCCCTGATTTTGTTTGATTATGGAGAATTATGGAAATCAAAAATCTTCTTTCTGAAAAATATAATCTGTATATAATCATATTGTGGCCCCAGAATCCTGGCCTTGTAGTTCATGAGAGTTCAAGTGAAGTATGGTGGTCCTGAGGGAGTTCAGTGATGTAGAGAGGGAATAAAAGTTTAAATGTCCTGATGATCTGTGTGATCTATTGCTGCACCTACAGGACGTTACACTCCTGTCCTGTACTTGTGCTGATGTGTTGTCTATTAACTTAAATGTGTGTGTGGATAATCTGTTTATAGCCACATCCTTAAGAAAAGTAAAGAGAAACTGTCAGCCTGCTCTGGCTATAGGAAGTCAATAGACTGTACTTAAGTCAGTTGTGTTCTTTGTTTCTTTAGGCTTCACTTCCATCAAGCCCGTCTCATTCGTTGTTTGTAGTTATACATACAAAGAATAATAATTAAAGGATAACCCACGTAATTGTTAGCCAGGATTCGGAGGTTATTACGACCCATTTTGATGTTTGTGTGAGGCAGGGACCTCTAGTAGCCACAGTTAATATGACAAGCAGAAAGAAGTAACTGAGGCAATGTAGTATAAAGGATAAGAAAGTCCATTTAGGGTGGGTGGTGGATGGATCAAACAAAGACAGGACTTTGTAACAGTAGACCACTGTTTGTGTCCCCTTTGACAAAGTCAACATTTTTATTTAAGGTTAAGCTGTACATGAACTTCAATACATAACTTTCTACATCACCTACAGAACTTTGTTCAGTATTTATTATATTACCATATTATAATAATATATTTTTCAACCCAAACCCTGATCTTCCTCCCAACCTCAACCAAGTGGTTTTGTTACAGAAACTTAACCAGGTAGTTCAGTTTGACAACCTTATTTATGTGTTTAAAACAGCGACCATGCCACCGTTTATGATTAAATATATCATTCTTATTTGGTAAGATGAGTTCATGAGGGTAGGTTGTTTTGCTGATCCCCGGGGTGTCACTGCATCATCAGCAGGATAACCAAAAGTAGCATGCATGTTCCATTGCAATGTTTAATAATGTGTTTGTGGTCTTCAAAAAAGTTTTCTATGTAAGTCATAGCAACTCAAAGCCTATTATCAGTCAAAAGTATTTTTTGTTTGTTAGTTTTTCTTCAATTAATAATTATGTTTTGGTTCTCAAGCCATTCCCTTTTGTTACAATTTTAAGTATTTCTCAATTTAGTGAACCACGAGATGACAAATTATACTGACGTTTGAGTAGAATATTGTGTTTCTCAAGTACATCTCAATGTTGACACTGATGATGACTGATGACTTCTCTTCTTTATCTTTGTATTATTCAAAATAGGAATGATTTACTTCTCAGACCAGAACGAAAAGACATTTGTGAGCAGCAAATTCTTCCTCTGTACGGGCTGATTTATTATCGTGTACAGTGTTTCCCATACATAGGAAACTGTGGTGCGCCACAGAATGGAGACCGACCGCCACAAAATGATTACCGGTATGTTTTTTTTCCCTATCTAAGAGATTTAAAAAAAAGTGGTTGGACAGAAGAGCAGCGCTGCTTTGGGGTCTATAACGTTAGCCTACGCACAGAAAACACGACATTCACACCAATAAATAAACGTTTTACAATTAACCGGGCCGATCTCAAAGCAGACAATACTCTCTGGTAACGTTAAGGAATATTGAATGGCTGCCGCAACTGCCGTTAACGGGACGAGAGCAGTCAAAACGGCTGCTTCAAGCTAGCTACATCGAGGGTAGGTTCGCTTCCTGTTTTCAAAGTAAAAGCACAAATTCTATCGTTATAAAGGGCAACGGGCGTTTTATTTTTGTGAATGTAACCGGAAGTGCGTTGCTCACGACAGCTAGCTTGAGTAGCGCCGAATTCGTCCGAACAAAATTGTAAACAACTGGTATTTAGACAAATGAACGACGCACTGGGGATCTAAACGGCTACTTTCTCACCTAAAAATGTTTGAAATCTTAATAAAGTGATATATTTAAAGAATTTAGGATTTTACAGTCCTAATATTTGAGATAGACTACTATGCCCACAGTCAAATCAAAAAGAATAGACCACATTTTTAAATTTTTTATTATTAATATTATTATTGTTGTTATCAGTCCTTTTTTAAATGTTTCCTGCTTTAATCCAGATGAGATGAGTATTGAAAGATTTTTTATACGGCAAAAACGGCCTCGTCAAGGGGACAAGGAGCAGCATGAGGAGGTATCAGTGTGAAACAAAGTTGAACAGTCAAATGGCTAGTAAATGTTAATTTATCTGAATGTTTTATAGGCATCAAACAGTGGTGCTCAGGGAGAAATAGAGGAGAACAGCAGACAAAATGCTCCTGTAAGACAGGCAGCTGCTGAAACAACAGGTGAGGTGGAAACAGAGAAGTGTAGACTTTAAATTAAAAAAAAAAGAAGAGTGGGTAAAGTATTTTAATTTTGATTTGTCTGTGGCTGTTTGCGGTTTTGTTATTATTTTTATGGGTTTTTTTGGTCTTGTACTTTAGGATACTGTTTCTCAAGCAAGACTTTCCATAAATGGGCCCGAACCCAAGGAGGTCCCTTATGAGAGAGCACTTGAGTTGTTTTTCAGGAAGCCAAGAAAAATTAGGTGTTCTTATAAGGCATGTAAGCCATGCATATTTGTGTTAATATATTTTATTGTTACTTTTTTTTTATTTTACCCAAAAAGTTAGAACAGGTTATTGGTTGAGGAAGGTCTTAAGTTAATTATTTGAAATAAAAACCTCCAATTGAAGTTGTTTTGTGCAAATCATTCCTGATTCACAGAATCTAAAGATTGAACTAGTTGGGATGAGGAATGAAACCAGGCAGGGTTCTGGTAAAAATTCCAAATGCTGTAGCTTTATAGTGGTCTCAGCAGGTGACTCTGAAGAACAATAGATACAGGTTTTTTCATGTGGCAGCTTCAGAAAGTGTTGAACGCCGCCCGCTGCATCCACCCAATGACCGACACCACAACACCCCACCGGTGTCAGTGGCGCACCACACATTGCTACCTGGTCTGTGGGAAACACTGGTGTACGTTTGAGAAAATAGAAAGAAAATTGAATGAGGAAGCTGTGGTCTAAAACTAGAGTGACTTAGTATGAACCTACATTTAGGCTGACGGATGTTACACCTTAAAGTTCGGGGCAAGGTAAAAATATAAACAGTATGTGATCTGAGTTTTTCACATAACAGAAAAATGTTTCATGAAACACCCAGCCAAATTTGAATCAGAAAAAAATCAGCAAATTTAATTTTAAAGTGGTGAAAAGATGGTCAGTATTCTCTGCTCTGAAATGCTGAAAGCTGATATCTGATATCTAACTTCTCTACTGACTTTCTGCTGCTGTCACACTGGCTCTCCGTCTCTCTCAAAATGTTTATGCAAAACAAACTATGGAGAATAAATCTTGTGTTTGTGTGTTCTGCCATACAGAGATCTGCTCTCATGTGCACCGCTGTTGGCATTCAGCCAGAAGTGGTGCACAGACCCGTTGTCTTCTGCACAGAGGTCCTTGCAACTACCTGTAGACAATAACGGTTTATCTTTAGGGTAATAAAATGCATAGTTCAATGCTCGGTGAAGCTGCATTGCAGAGTATAAATAATGGACCTCTACTACTGCTTAGTAAAAACTAAAAAGAACAGCAGTCTTAATGATGGGATTCATTGCACCACTTGAATGGTGTCATTAGGTGAGTGATTATCACTGTTGGTCAACAAAAGCTTATCAGTTTGTCAATCATTTTAAGGTTTTTTTTACACACATTTCTTTATTTATACAGGCTTGGCCATTAATTTTTTTTGCCGTGTCTAAAATCAGGGGTTGATGACGCACTAAAGGCCTCCATATCTTAACTCCACCCCTTTACCAACGGTGGCTAACATTGATAAATTTACTAATAACCTTTGCTAATGCTAACGTTAACTCATGTGAGTAGTCATAGCGACGGAAGATTACGATAATGTCTGTAATTATCTTACAAACTCACCAATTTGGTTATATTTTATGAAATAAAACGCTATTGTCCACAGGGGGCCACAAGGACCTCCATGCCAAAGACAACAGCAGCGCACAGAGACTCGACATTCAAACTAAAGCTCATCTTCTGCTGTTATTATCTAATAAACGTGTCAGGACATTTGACAACGAGTAATTCAAACTGCTGTCATCAATTTTCTCAAAGCAGACCCTTCCAACCACAAGAAAGCACACAGAAAGTGTGGTTTCAGCACCTTCAGCGGACACAGCCCAGCGTTTAAGAGCAGAGATATTCTAAAACCTTTTTTTTTCTGATTCAAATCTGACTGGGTGTTTACACATTTTTCTGTGGAGTGGAAATCTTAGACCACATATATATTTTTTGCTTTACCCTGTTGATGTTAGAGTAATTAACATTTGTGATTGGAATAATCCAAATTAACACACAGGTATACATTGTTTGGCATATTTGTGGACAGAAATTAGTTAAAACAGTGACATTATGGGTTCTCATCTTACAGTTGGGGACAAATTGATTAAAAACTTTGTGAGGGTTAGAGTTGTAGGTAAGCATGAATTGTATGAATACTTCACAAAGTGATCAGATACATTTTAAATCCATGATTTGCTTGTATTATATCTAGTAAGTAATGATATGAAATACTTTAGTTTCAAGTTCATTATTTAGAAGAGTTAGAATTTCATGCACAAGAAAGAAAATGTAAAGCGTAATCTGTTTTTGACATGAATTTTTTGACGTAACATGAACTCTGCAAAGTCTTCTATTTTAAGTTGCACTTGCATGAGGTCAAGCAAACTTCCTGATTGTGCTACTGTGGTTATTGAAATTCATGCACACACAAATGATCCTTAACAAATAAATGCAGTACATCTCCCTGTGTGTTCAAATTCTGAATAAATTATGTTGTCCTGTTTAATCTATCTGATTTCTGCATACCTTTTCTATGAGGGTGTGCCTGTGTGTGTGTGTGTGTGTGTGTGTGTGTGTGTGTGTGTGTGTGTGTGTTCAAAGAAAAGGAGGGAAGAGGAAGTGAAGGGTCTCTGTAAAGCCTTAGTTGGACCAACCTGTTGAATCCTTTTTGATCTTCCGTCATATTCACTATGATTAAAATCTATGTGTACTGTTGTCTTCTTTCTGGTGAGTTTTTTATTTATTTGTTTGCTTGTTAATTAATTTATTAATTATTTGGTTGTTATATGCTAGATATGTTGTTTTGAAAAAAGTTTTTTCATCACTAATAACAACATAGATCAGTATTTAAAGAAATCTGCATATTTTAATGAATGTACATACTGATGTATGTTTCCTTTGTTTCCACTTGTAGCTCTGAGTGTTGTGGAGGTGAAGACTTTCAACATAAATCGCCGTGTTGGGGAAAGTGTCACAATAAAATGCTCAGAGTGGAACAGTTGGACTAGTGTAAGGGAAAACGATAAGTACTTTTGTTACAGTCCATGTACAGATGATGCACACATAATCATCAAAGCAGCATTTGGAAAAACTAAATCTAAAGACAGAATACAGTTATTTAACTCAGGAGAAGATTTATTTGTGACCTTCAAGGATCTCCATAAGTCAGACTCTGGCACATATTATTGTGGATTGGAGAGACATGGCAATGATTCCATTATAACGGTGAATCTTAAAGTTACAGATGGTAAGTTCTGTAAATTTATTTTTTAATACCATTCCTCTGTCTAAATTGTTGATATATTAATATTTACTGTCTGTTATTTTCAGCTAAGTCTTCCAGTCCCAAGACGACTTCAGGCAGCTCAGATATTATCACTGATGTGACACCAGCAGCACAAGGAGCTGGTAAGTGCACTCATCTGAACATAATATTATACTAATGCATAAACATATACTATATATTTTATTGTTAATCCAAGTTGCAATTGATATTATTAATGAGTCTAGGGCTATAAGTAAATTAAGTTGATGAAAATCAATACTAAGAAGAATAATTGCAAGCTTGATGCAATTATTAATGAATAAATATATATATTCAATATATATAACTTGATGCCTTCTCATCATACATGACCCCTAATACATCAACACCTACTGTATCAGTAACACAAGGAGATGTTTAGTGCACTCATCTGAACATATATAGTGATAATGTATAAACATATACTATATATTTTATTGTTAATTGAAGTTGCAATTCATAGTATTAATAATGAGTCCAGGGCTACAAGTACTTGAAGGTGTCATATAGTAGGTAATATAGTAAAATGATAATACAATATTTATATATGTTCAACCAGCCGTCTCATGCCTGCCACCTTGATTTGGATTCTTGAAATTATTTAATCCAATTTTGATCATTTTCTATAGTTCAGGTTCCAGGTTGTTCAGAAGGTCTCAGAGGATATAAAGAGTGGGTTGTTCTAAGTACAATGAAAGCTTTTTTTCCCTCCTCGTCTATCTTCCTTGTTCTCTGTCTTGGTCCAGGACGTGTACTATATTTGATTGTCGGTGCCATCATCATAATAACCATACTGATGGTCTTACTGGAGCTTCTACACAGGAGTAAGATCCACAATCCCCCACACACATTGCATATACACCAGTAAAGCCGTGACCACTTCTATGAACAAATACTGTTGTTTGTGTTTTCAGAAGTTGTGCCAAGTTCTCATACACCACAAGAAGATGCACAAGAGGTGAGATTTCTCTAATGTGGCTGTGAAACCATGCATGCTGCTGTTGGTTTCTATTGGCTCTCTCACAGAAACACTCATGATACTTTACAGCCACAAACTTGAGACGTAGATCATTCTGAGGATGGATGGGTTTCTTGGTTTGACAATAAGAAGAAGTGCTCACTATCAAATTGCCAAAAAAAATAATTCTGGCAAAAAATGTCCAAAATGTCAAAAGGTTTTGAAGCCAAATAACAGCATGGGTTTTTCTGTGGTGTGTCTTGGTGTCTTAATGTGATATTTCATAGGGATTTTTGGGGCATTATGTGTCTCTATCTACAGCTGACTTGCTATCTTCACTCAAAAAATCCCTTGTGCATGAATATATCAAGATGGCAAAGTAAGTTGCAATATCCAAATTTGCATGACCAGTGGAGGCTCAAAAATATATATACCAACAGCATAAGGCAACTGCTTGAGAATCAAAAAATACATGCATTAATCAGAGCATTCACATAAGAACGTAGCACAAGTAAGCATTTTATACTTTTTGATTTTATCATTAAGGCTCTGTTCATATACTCAGGGGAGCTCATAGAAACAGCTGTGTCCGTCAGCTGTTTGGTGGCTCGCTTCCTCTCTTGTTGAACGTCCCTTTAGCTTACTGTCATTTCTGTTTGTGAATTGTTACAATGGGGGAATGAAATTAGGCCTTGAGTTCTTTTTACAACCATGAAAATCAAGCAGGCTGAGAATCTGTTCTGTTTATCCTTTGCTCTGTTAGAGTACGGCCATTTGATAGTAACATGCAGGCCTGGAATTTTAGGGGCAAGGCCACTTGCCCTTTTGTGTCATCACTTTTTTGAGGGCACAAAGGCCAAAAGCCAGGGCACCAAGGCCATGAAATAAAACAATGATTTTAAGTCCATGTCCATAATGAATTTAATTGAAGGACTAGTAAAGACGCTTCTGAGGAAGATTGGAGTCTCAGTCGAAACAGTCAAGCAGGTAAAGAAACATCTTCTTGTAAAGTAAAATGCATCAATCTCATACTCTTTGAGAGCTAAATGAGAGGAATCACCTCACATAACATTTTCACAGTCGGGAGATACCGTATTATAAACTAGAAATTTTCCTCTGGGGAAATTCTGAAAGGGCCACGGGGGCTACTGCCGGTGTGTGTACACTATAATGAGATTCTTCAGAGATTTCAAACTATCCCCTTTAACCTCAAAATGTGTGTGTGTGTGTGTGTGTGTGCACGTGTGTGTTTGAAGCATGTGTATGCATGTGTGAGGAGTGTGCGCGCTTACGCGCATGTGTGTGTGTATCTGTAACTGTAATCACATCAAAGATCAAAGGCAATCAGATGAAAGCAATCAACAGAATTAACTGACACCTGTTCTCTGTCCTGGCTCAGTGACAGCAGAGGTGGACAGACTGAAATTTCTGGCCTCGAACAGAAAGCATTTTTGGCAAAACCATATTACCTATCATTGATCCGACTTCACTTTGAGCGTCCTAAGTTCTTCCTGAACGTCTACATATGTTTGGTTTTTTTTTCAGAAAAATGAAAAGATAGCTTTGTTAGAGCGATTTAAAAAAACTGTTCCATCTCGGTGCGTGTTGGTGACGCATCTGTGCGTCCTACGCCCAAACTATAACTCTGACAGCTTTACCAGAAGATTGTGAGGGAGAAGACAAATTTTCCTACGTTTCTATGTATAAATTATTTCTGTAGAGTGGAATTTGCGGCCTGGAGCGCAGTTTTCAAATTTATTTTTTGACAATTTTTTCTCTACCTCTACACTCTGGCGATGTCAGACACTGTGACACGAACATTCCGTGCAATACACACCCATTATAATCTCAGAATTTCTCCAAAAATGATCATGGTCATTGAACAGGGATAGATAAAAAACTAGATGACCTATCGAAACTTGGATGAATACACCGATACACAAGACTTGTGTCTACTGTTTAAAGTTTAAATGGAGTCTCTAGGTGAAATTATGCCGGAAAAGTAGACGTTTAAAAATCTCCAATTATTGTTCTTTTTCGCTCATTTTTTGTCGGCCGTCCCATTCATTTCAATGCAAAATTTTGGAGTAATAAATCAAGTCAGAAGTTTTCAAATTTTGCACTGAAATGAATGGGCAGATTTTTTTTGCAGCCAAACTTAGCACCCCCTGCTGGAATTTAAGGCACTTCCTGGTTGGCCTCCATGCTCAGACACGGAGATTGCCGCCTGGTTGTGGCGAATCAACACATGGCTTTTATGAATATTCAAATTAGCCATGTGTTAATAGGTCACAAAAATGAAAATGGAATTAATGAAATCACTTATTTTGACACACATTTTCAGCCAATAAGTATGACATAAACAAGGTGACAAAAGGCGGCCTTTTTTGTTGGTACAAACACTTTGCTGAGGCAACGGCAACACAACACCAAAACGCAAAACTAACTGGGGCAGTGCCAGTGGGGCATCAAGGCAACAGTGGCCTCAGAGCAGATACTATTTCTGCCCTGGTAAAATGCATAATACTTTTGTGGTTTTTGCTATTTTTATATGTACATAAATCTTAAACACAAGGGGATTAGTGAGAATAAAAGAAAACATGATTGGACAATCAGTTGATGATGGGCAAAACTGTACTCCTATCTGATCTGACTGTAGATTATACACACACAACCCCAATTCAAAAAATTCCAACATAAAAATTAGTATATTTACAAATTTGCATTGGTGCAACAGACCCATAGCACCAATGCATTGTCTTCTAATTAAAATAAACATTGTAATAGAGTGTGTTTTCTTTTTCTCTGTTAATTTAAGAATAGTCAGATAATATAAATCCAACATGTTCCCACAGAGTGCAGGTCCTGATGGAGTCTACCAATCACTCCACCCAGTGACGATGGATGAAGACCAAGTCTACAGCACTATCACAACCACTAGAGAGGTATGGCCCTTCACACCTCTACTGCATGTCACAACTTTGAACGACCACAGCAGCAGAGCTATTGTGTGCCTATCTTATGGCAGAAAAATAACATAATAAATGACATAAGCTTGTGGTAAACTAAAAAATGGCCCAAAAAACAAGAATATTTTCCACTCTTGTCTCCCAGCTACTAACCTTGAAGCCATTTTGGTTCCCTTCACAAAGAGATCATGTTGTACATACAGTGTGTTGCACAAATGCATCGACTTTAAGTTAAATGTGAATTTCATTCTACTGAATTTGATAGTCTGATAACACCAAAATGTTATGTTGTCCCCGAGGGCAGGTCCTGGTGGACTGCATCAGACACTGCACCCGTCCACAAAACTGTCACAACTTCTACTTATTAATTTGCAGTATTAGATTACATTTGGAATCGAGTAATGTCACTGAATGTGCATTGTCTTCTCATTAAAATTTAAAAAATGTAATAGAGTGCATTATGTTTTATTCTTTTAATTTGGGTTGAGTCAGATAATATAAATCCATCATGTTCCCACAGAGTGCAGGTCCTGATGGAGTCTACCAATCACTCCACCCAGTGACGATGGATGAAGACCAAGTCTACAGCACTATCACAACCACTGGAGAGGTATGGCCCTTCACACATCTGCTGCATGTCACAACTTTGATTTATTAATTTGCAGTATTAGATTACATTTTGATTAGAGAAATGCCACTGAATGTGTATTCTGCCTCTCCACACAATCTTCTCTTTCTCTTTCCATTTCCTATCTGGGATTAGACTGGGACATGGCTGTGTCCTGTGTCTCACTATGCTTCTGGTGTTTCTGTGAACAAGTTGTAACACTATGCATCATTAAGTGATTCAATCTATTTTTGAAGATTATATTTTTACTTCATGGGAAACTTCAAAAATCATTTAATTTTTCTAGTTTTACTGTCCTGTCTTTGAATAAAAGGTACATCATTTATATCCTCAAATTTCCTCCATTAATGTTGCTTTATTTAGGCTGAATGACGATAAAAATCTTGAGCTTTTGTTTCAAGAAGGGGACTTATTTTGGAAGAAGATTTTATTTGTCAAGCTTGGGGGAGAAGGCAGAATATTTTGTTGAAGAACGAGCTGTAAAAAACATGTAAATCTATCATTTTACAATAAAATGTTTAGCCAATGCAGCTGTTTTTTGGGTGTCCTGTAAACCCACGAGCGCTGGGCATTATGTGTGCCTGACACAAAAAGGAAGGAAATCAATCAATCTTTCAGTTCTATTCTCTAACATTGAATCTTTTTTATTTTCTCAGAATGCTGCTGTGGAGTCGATGGAGATGGATACAACCAGTGGCTCTTAGAGTTGGAGCCATTAAAAATAGAGCAAGTATAAACAATTGTATTGCTATTCTGTTTTGTACTCTTGCCAATTCATGCTACGTGGACAAAAATCTGTTGAAATTAGTAATTGCTACATTTCAAGATTAAGAACTGATACTTTGTGATGGGTAGTGCTGTAAATAGGCATGAATTGTGTGATTATTTTTTTTAACAAAGTGATCAGATTAATTTTAAATCCATTACTGGCTTGAATAAAAGTGATTATTTCTAGTCAGTGATGATACTAAACACTGAAGCTGAAATGCTTTGCCTCATGCTTATTTGTGTGGAATTTGAATTTCATACAAAAGAAAAACAGTTAAGCATGAGATGTTTTTTTCATAAAAGCAATGTAAATTCTTGTTGTTGTTTCTTGTTGCTTTTAAGTTGCTGCATGTAGACATGCTGACAGGCGTCACTTGCATGTGGTCAAGCACACTTCCTGTTTGTGTCACTGAGGTTATAAAAAATTTAATTCATGCACACACAAATTATACTTCACAAATAAATGCAGTATGTAATTTTGCTTCCTGGGGTTTTTATTGATTTTTTTTTTTTTAACAATGTATTTATTGTTTTCAAAGAACATTTACACCCACTGACAAATATCACACAAACATTAGACGAAATATCTATGACAAAGGCAAATGGGACCAGACAATAAAAAAATAATTTAAATAGAAATTAGCGTTGAAATAAAAAAGTAAGGTAACAAATAAGGTAATAAAAATCAAAACAATATTTGGGCAGGAGCAATGTTTTTAGAAATTGCTCCGTTTTCATAGACTCTCTCAATGTCTCTGTTCTGTGTAATCTCTAAAATTAAGTTTGATGTCAGCAAGCATGCAATAACGCTACAAAAAGGGTACTAATAGGAAAAATTAATAATCTGTTCATGAATGCATAAACTGACAGCTTCCCAAAATAATACTGTTTACAAGACTGGAGCCCTGATTTTGTTTTGATTATGGAGAATTATGGAAATCAAAAATCTTCTTTCTGAAAAATATAATCTGTATATAATCATATTGTGGCCCCAGAAACCTGGCCTTGTAGTTCATGAGAGTTCAAGTGAAGTATGGTGGTCCTGAGGGAGTTCAGTGATGTAGAGAGGGAATAAAAGTTTAAATGTCCTGATGATCTGTATGATCTATTGCTGCACCTACAGGATGTTACACTCCGTGTCCTGTACTTGTGCTGATTGTGTAGTCTATAAATTTAGATGTGTGTGGATAATCTGTTTTTAGCCACATCCTTAAGAAAAGTAAAGAGAAAACTGTCAGCCTGCTCTGGCTATAGGAAGTCAATAGACTGTACTTAAGTCCGTTGTGTTCTTTGTTTCTTTAGGCTTCACTTCCATCAAGCCCGTCTCATTCATTGTTAGTAGTTATACACAAAGAATAATAATTAAAGGATAACCCACGTAAATGTTAGCCAGGATTCGGAGGTTATTACGACCCATTTTGATGTTTGTGTGAGGCAGGGACCTCTAGTGGCCACAGTTAATATGACAAGCAGAAAGAAGTAACTGAGGCAATGTAGTATAAAGGATAAGAAAATCCATTTGTGGTGGGTGGTGGATGGATCAAACAAAGACAGGACTTTGTAACAGTAGACCACTGTTTGTGTCCCCTTTGACAAAGTCAACATTTTTATTTAAGGTTAAGCTGTAAATTAGCTTCAATACATAACTTTCTACATCACCTACATCACTTTGTTCAGTATTTATTATATTACCATATTATAATAATATATTTTTCAACCCAAACCCTGATCTTCCTCCCAACCTCAACCAAGTGGTTTTGTTACATAAACTTAACCAAATAGTTCAGTTTGACAACCTTATTTATGTGTTTAAAACAGCGACCATGCCACCGTTTATGATTAAATATATCATTCTTATTTGGTAAGATGAGTTCATGAGGGTAGGTTGTTTTGCTGATCCCCGGGGTGTCACTGCATCATCAGCAGGATAACCAAAAGTAGCATGCATGTTCCATTGCAATGTTTAATAATGTGTTTGTGGTCTTCAAAAAAGTTTTCTATGTAAGTCATAGCAACTCAAAGCCTATTATCAGTCAAAAGTATTTTTTGTTTGTTAGTTTTTCTTCAATTAATAATTATGTTTTGGTTCTCAAGCCATTCCCTTTTGTTACAATTTTAAGTATTTCTCAATTGAGTGAACCACTACATGACAAATTATACTGACGTTTGAGTAGAATATTGTGTTTCTCAAGTACATCTCAATGTTGACACTGATGATGACTGATGACTTCTCTTCTTTATCTTTGTATTATTCAAAATAGGAATGATTTACTTCTCAGACCAGAACGAAAAGACATTTGTGAGCAGCAAATTCTTCCTCTGTATGGGCATTGTCATGTACGTTTGAGAAAATAGAAAGAGAAGTGAATATCATCTGAACTTGAATGAGGAAGCTGTGGTATAAAACTAGAGTGACTTAGTATGAACCTACATTTAGGCTGACGGATGTTACACCTTAAAGTCCGGGTAAGGTAAAAATATAAACAGTATGTGATCTGAGTTTTTCACATCACAGAAAAATGTTTCATGAAACACCCAGCCAAATTTGAATCAGAAAAAAATCAGCAAATTTCATTTTAAAATGGTGAAAAGATGGTCAGTATTCTCTGCTCTGAAATACTGAAAGCTGATATCTGATATCTAACTTCTCTACTGACTTTCTGCTGCTGTCACACTGGCTCTCTGTCTCTCTCAAAATGTTCATGCAAAACAAACTATGGAGAATAAATCTTGTGTTTGTGTGTTCTGTAGTGCAGAGATCTGCTCTCATGTGCACCGCTGTTGGCATTCAGCCAGAAGTGGTGCACAGACCCGTTGTCTTCTGCACAGAGGTCCTTGCAACTACCTGTAGACAATAACAGTTTATCTTTAGGGTAATAAAATGCATAGTTCAATGCTCGGTGAAGCTGCATTGCAGAGTATAAATAATGGACCTCTTGGTTAAAAAAAAAAAAAAAGAGAACAGCAGTCTTAATGAAGGTTATCATTGCACCACTTGAATGACGTCATTAGAGAAGTCTTATCACTGTTCGTCAACAAAAGCTCATCAATTATATTAAGTTGTTTTTTTTGCACATTTCTTTATTTATATAGGCTTTACCATTAATTTTTTGGCCGTGTCTAAAATCAGGGCTTGATAACGCACTAAAGGCCTCCATATCATAACTCCACTCCTTTACCAACAGTGGCTAACGTTGATACATTTACTTATAACGTTTGCTGATGCTAACGTTAACTCATGTGAGTAGTCATAGCGACGGAAGATTACGATAATGTCTGTAGTAATATCTTACAAACTCACCAATTTGGTTATATTTTATTAAATAAAACATTATTTTCTACAGGGGGCCACAAGGACCTCCATGCCAAAGACAACAGCAGCGCACAGAGACTCGACATTCAAACTAAAGCTCATCTTCTGCTGTTATTATCTTATAAACGTGTCAGGACATTTGACAACGAGTAATTCAAACTGCTGTTATCAATGTTCACAAAGCAGACCCTTCCAACCACAAGAAAGCATGCAGAAAGTCACCAGAGAAGCAGACAAGTGTGGTTTCAGCACCTTCAGCGGACACACCCCAGCGTTTCAGAGCAGAGATATTCTAAAACCTAGTCAAATCTGACTGGGTGTTTACACATTTTTCTGTGGTGTGGAAAACTCAGACCACGTATATATTTTTCCTTTACCCTGTTGATGTTAGAGTAATTGACATTTAAGATTGGAATAATCCAAATTAGCACACAAATATACATTGTTTGGCATATTTGTGGACAGAAATTAGTTGAAACAGTGACATTATGGGTTCTCATCTTACAGTTGGGGACAAATTGATTAAAAACTTTGTGAGGGTTAGAGTTGTAGGTAAGCATGAATTGTATGAATACTTCACAAAGTGATCAGATACATTTTAAATCCATGATTTGCTTGTATTATTTCTAGTAATTAATGATATGAAATACTTTAGTTTCATGTTCATTATTTAGAAGAGTTAGAATTTCATGCACAAGAAAGAAAATGTAAAGCCTAACATGTTTTTGACATGAACTTTTTGACTTAAAGGAACACTCCACCGTTTTTTCATATTAAAACATGTTATTCGGTCAAGTAAGACGAGTTGATACAGACCGATGTATGGCTGTATTTAGGCTGTATTTAAATAGGGAAAACGTGGAGGAGTTTGGTCGCTTCTAACTGTCCATCTGTTTGGATCCTAATGAATGAACTGGGCTAAGCTAAGTGCTAGCCAAGTGGCGCCACGCGCCAGGGCGATTGAGTGCACGCATTGAGACGCAAGAGGTCTGTATCAACTCATCTTACTTGACCGAATAACATGTTTTAATATGAAAAAACGGTGGAGTGTTCCTTTAACATGAACTCTGCAAAGTCTTCTATTTTAAGTTGCACTTGCATGAGGTCAAGCAAACTTCCTGTTTGTGCTACTGTGGTTATTGTGTGTTCAAAGAAAAGGAGGGAAGAGGAAGTGAAGGGTCTCTGTAAAGCCTTAGTTGGACCAACCTGTTGATTCCTTTTTGATCTTCCGTCATATTCACTATGATTAAAATCTACGTGTACTGTTGTCTTCTTTCTGGTGAGTTTTTTTATTTATTTGTTTGCTTATTAATTTATTTATAAATTATTTATTTGTTATATGCTAGATATGTTGTTTTGAAAAAAGTTTTTTCATCACTAATAACAACATAGATCAGTATTAAAAGAAATCTTGACATTTTAATGACTATACTGATGTTTGTTTCCTTTGTTTCCACTTGTAGCTCTGAGTGTTGTGGAGGTGAAGACTTTCAACATAAATCGCCGTGTTGGGGAAAGTGTCACAATAAAATGCTCAGAGTGGAACAGTTGGACTAGTGTAAGGGAAAACGATAAGTACTTTTGTTACAGTCCATGTACAGATGATGCACACATAATCATCAAAGCAGCATTTGGAAAAACTAAATCTAAAGACAGAATACAGTTATTTAACACAGGAGAAGATTTATTTGTGACCTTCAAGAATCTCCAAAAGTCAGACTCTGGCACATATTATTGTGGATTGGAGAGACATGGCAATGTTTCCATTATAACGGTGAATCTTAAAGTTACAGATGGTAAGTACTGTAAATTTATTTTTTAATACCATTCCTCTGTCTAAATTGTTGATATATTAATATTTACTGTCTGTTATTTTCAGCTAAGTCTTCCAGTCCCAAGACGACTTCAGGCAGCTCAGATATTATCACTGATGTGACACCAGCAGCACAAGGAGCTGGTAAGTGCACTCATCTGAACATATATTATACTAATGCATAAACATATACTATATATTTTATTGTTAATCCAAGTTGCAATTGATATTATTAATGAGTCCGGGGCTATAAGTAAATTAAGTTGATGAAAATCAATACTAAGAAGAATAATTGCAAGCTTGATGCAATTATTAATGAATAAATATATATATTCCATATATATAACTTGATGCCTTCTCATCATACATGACCCCTAATACATCAACACCTACTGTATCAGTAACACAAGGAGATGTTTAGTGCACTCATCTGAACATATATAGTGATAATGTATAAACATATACTATATATTTTATTGTTAATTGAAGTTGCAATTCGTAGTATTAATAATGAGTCCAGGGCTACAAGTACTTGAAGGTGTCATATAGTAGGTAATATAGTAAAATGATAATACAATAATATATACAACAATATATATATGTTCAACCAGCCGTCTCATGCCTGCCACCTTAATTTGGATTCTTGAAATTATTTAATCCAATTTTGATCATTTTCTATAGTTCAGGTTCCAGGTTGTTCAGAAGGTCTCAGAGGATATAAAGAGTGGGTTGTTCTAAGTACAATGAAAGCTTTTTTTCCCTCCTCGTCTATCTTCCTTGTTCTCTGTCTTGGTCCAGGACGTGTACTATATTTGATTGTCGGTGCCATCATCATAATAACCATACTGATGGTCTTACTGGAGCTTCTACACAGGAGTAAGATCCACAATCCCCCACACACATTGCATATACACCAGTAAAGCTGTGACCACTTCTATGAACAAATACTGTTGTTTGTGTTTTCAGAAGTTGTGCCAAGTTCTCATACACCACAAGAAGATGCACAAGAGGTGAGATTTCTCTAATGTGGCTGTGAAACCATGCATGCTGCTGTAGGTTTCTGTTGGCTCTCTCACAGAAACACTCATGATACTTTACAGCAACAAACTTGGGACGTAGATCATTCTGAGGATGGATGGGTTTCTTGGTTTGACAATAAGAAGAAGTGCTCACTATCAAATTGCCAAAAAAAATAATTCTGGCAAAAAATGTCCAAAAAGTCAAAAGGTTTTGATGCCAAATAACAGCATGGGTTTTTCTGTGGTGTGTCTTGGCGTCTTAATGTGATATTTCATAGGGATTTTTGGGGCATTATGTGTCTCTACATCTCCAGCTGACTTGCTATCTTCACTCAAAAAATCCTTTGTGCATGAATAAATCAAGATGATAAAGTAAGTTGCAATATCCAAATCTGCATGACCAGTGGAGGCTCAAAAAGTTCATATACCAACAGCATAAGGCAACTGTTTGAGAATCAAAAAATACATGCATTAATCAGAGCATTAACATAAGAACATAGCGCTAGTAAGCATTTTATAATTTTTGATTTTAGCATCAAGGCTCTGTTCATATACACAGGGAGCTCATAGAAACAGCTGACTGATAGAGCTGACAAATGGTGGCTCGCTTTCTCTCTTGTTGAACTCTTGTTAGCTTACTGTCATTTCTGTTTGTTAATTGTTGCGATGGGGGAATGAAATTAGGCCGTGAGTTCTTTTTACAACCATGAAAATCAAGTAGGCTGAGAATCTGTTCTGTTTATCCTGTGCTCTGTTTCAGTACATAATACTTGTTGTGTTTTTGCTATTTTTATAGATACATAAGGCTTAAACACAAAGGGATTAGAGAGAATAAAAGAAAACATGATTGGACAATCAGTCGATCATGGGCAAAACTTGACCCCCATCAGATCTGACTGTAGATTATACACACACGACCCCAATTCAAAAAATTCAGACACAAAATGCAGTGTATGAGTCACTGGCGTAGCCAGAAAAAAGACATTGGGTGTGCACCAGCAATACTGGGTGTGCCAAATTTATTACACCTCCACAAACATTCAAAAGAATGTGTCTCTGGAATGCAACATTATTAACACAACAACAACAACATATCCACACATTCTCTTCAGTAATAGTCAACAGTTAGTTCACAGCAGGTCTAAACATTCACTTGTGATGTGCTCTCAAATAAATCGATAATGCTTGTGAGAATGACCACGATTACGGCTGGATAGTACAGCAAAGAATGATCCAAGGCAGGTTTGCGGTGGGTCACAGAGACAATTCTTTATTACTCCATGACAGCATAGAGTCCTCAGTACAAAAGCCCCCCCGGTTGTTAAAATGGCTCCTATTTATAGGGTGTCCCAGCTAATGACTGAGGGAGATTCCATCTACCGGGATCCACTGCCCAACAACATGCTGAACCCACCATTTTATTTCTACATTCACCCAAACCTCATCAATACTCTCTATATACACCCCATTTACATCCGCTAACAAAGAAAATACACACATCCAAATCATCTACTAAAATACAACACAGACATCTCTTTCACCCCCACACCAATTTACACTTGGTTGCCCCCGGAACTATAAAAGCGGTGTCTGTTGCCTGGGGAAGCCTTTTGCCTGCACACCTTAAAGACAAAGACTGGTGGCTGCGGTCGAATAGTCAAATTTGCTTAGGAACCTTCCTAACTGAGTGAAATGACCCGGAAGTATTATCGTAGCCGCCATGATAAGAGCTGTTCGAATTCTCTAACTGTTAAGGAAAGGAGCTTCAATGCTTCCTTTAGTATCTCCTTTAGCATAGGATACACCGGACCATCCTTTACGAAAGGAAAGGAGGTAATGCCGTCCCACAATTCCTTGCGGTAGCAGCATATAAGGCCGACCGGTCACGAGAAGAAACGAACAAAATGACTGACAAATCCCGCAGATCGTCGTGTAAGTTACTGATGTGTTTTCATCTTAATTTAATTATATGTTGAAAATGAAGAATAATGACATAGGATCTCAATTCATCCAATTTTTTTTTTTTTTTTTTTAATTCTTAGCAATTTTATAGATTGTGTATATGTGAATAAGATCTGAATAATAAAGGTATGCTTTAAAAGCATAATAATAACATGTACAGTAGTGGCTTTGTAGCACTCAACGTTGTAAATGTGCCATGATTTATCAGTTTTCATTCAATCATACCTATTGGTATTTTGTCTATAAATATGAATGGACAGGTGCATGATCAACCTTTCTCAATGTGATCACCATTTTGTTTCACTTTTGTGACTGGCCTGGTCTATTATTCTTTTTTGTTACATTTCATTTCCAATCATGGTAATCGCCTAATATTCGTGAGAACGCTGATTTTTGTAGTCCATCTTCGGAAAATTGTAGTTTCACCACGACATTCGACGTCATCATCATCCGCCGTCGCGTGATGACGTAGACTAAGTGTAAGTGCAGTCGGATTCTCTAAACACCGCGATCGTCTTCTCCTAACTCCTCATGAATTCTCCTTCTCATCTTTCCTTGACCTCGTGACGTTTTCCATTGAGGTTAAGGAAAAGTGGTTAGGAAAGGACTTAGGAGCTGATTTTTTTGACTATTCGACCGCAGCCTGGTGAGTACCCAATACACTTGGCTTATTCAATGCACACTTATTAAGCAACACAATCTATGTTTTTAACTTGGCTCCTTGTTTAAGCAATGCATACATTTTAATAGGCACATTTAACCCCATGTCCCTCTGCTCTAGGTGAAACTGCGCGGCCCACACAGCACCAGCAAAACCAAGACCTGACAAAGGACAACAAGTATGGTTAAAAGATATTCAATAAATATGATAAATATATCCATACCAATGTGCAAAACACTGTTAAAATGTATTGTGCAAATCTCCAATAAAGTGCTGTTGCTCCTCTTAAAGTGTCTGTGCAATTATTAAAGTGCATATGTAGTCACACTCAGTCTAAAGTCCGTGATGCCATGTGTGCAAGCCAGGTGACGATGTGCTCTTCGTCACAATGCTACCTATACACCAGAAGACTTTGTAAAGATTTTGAAAAGACTCCTGGAAGACTATCAGCTCACACCTGCTCACATCTAAAGACAAGTGTTTAGAGTTTTTAGTCCCAGCCTAGTCTCAGACTGAGATTCTACAAAGACTGTCAATCTTTCAGGGTCACTATGTTCAAGACTACAACTAGATTCTTTTAGCATTTTTTACCTACCATGCATTTTTTTCCTCATCATGCTCTAAGTAAAAATTTACTAAATGGAGGAGAAGCAGCTTTTGGCTCCAGCTGCTCTAGTGTGTGCAGTGGTCTGTGTTGAAAAAAACAAAAACAATAAAAAAGATGGATAGACGCCACAAAATGCCCCTCACAAAGCTGAAAAAGGGGTTTCTGTTTTTCTGACATGATAAGTTGACTATTTTACAGTAAACAAAATAGATATAAGGAAGAATTTATAAATGAATTCATGATATACATTTATGCCCTATTTAATTATGTGTTTAATTGAATATTTATATATCAACTCTCATTTAGTTAATCATACATTAATTATCGATTATTTATTATTTATGTATAGGCCTACATTTATTTATACATTTTTACTGGGTCTCCTTACTGTTCTCTTTACTAAGAAACAGCGCCCCCAAAATCCCGCTTGTGGCCGTAAATATATGACATCACTATATTTGTATTGAGGACTGAGCTTACTAACATTATTGTGATGTTCCTTTTTCCTGTGGAAGTGGTTTTACTGGCCGGTCTGGAACCGGGGACCTTTTCCCCGCTCATATATTGGTTGTTGATTGTGTTACATCACTGAGACTTGCGCCAAACCCAAGACTAGGAAAAGACTGATATGAAACAGAGCAGATTACTACCTTACACTTAACCATAGAGATGACGGGAGCGGCGTGACTCCAGTAAAACTAAAGACTTTCAGTTTTTAGTCTGGGACTGGGGAAATCATTTGGTGTAAGCCCAGCATAACAAAAGAATAGGAAAAGAACACCGCAAAAACACAACACACACACAGACATTGCGTGCCCAATGAGATGAACATAGTGAAATATAACATTCATGCACTTACTCATGCACGGAGCCATAACGTATCCACATTACGTGTGATCAAAAACACTATTTAATCATCTGAACACATTGGCTTAGCAGCAGAGTAAAGGACACAACGATGCTGTGCTCACCTGTGCGCACTGCGCAGCTCTCAATGTACAGGGCAAGACAGCGTGGCTTGGCCTTGAACGCATTTATTATTTCATCGGAGTCCAGTTTCTCCGCGAGCTCTTTTTCAAACATGAGCAACGAAATGCTGTTTAGTCTCTCTGTGAGCATTGTAGCTCTGCTGGTGGATTTAATCCTGTTCACAACCGAAAACAGGCGCTCCACAGAGCAACTTGTGACAGGCAGTGACAACAGAATACGCAGTAAACAGTTAATGTTGGGGAAAAACATCTTTGTCACATGAATCCAAGACTTCAATAAGGGACAGGAACTGATGTCCCCCGTCAACTTTACGCGTGATGAGTTGCCCAAACACAGTGAATTCAGAGGCCTCCAAATGAAGTCCATAATGCCTGCACGGCGCGCACAATGCGTCCAGCTGGCAAATTGCGTCAGACGCAGGCAGCAGGGAGGCAGCAGCCTTCATTATTCCATAAGAGTCACTCTGAAAACGGTTGTTCAGTTCGACCAGCTGTCTGTCAAGTATCATAATCCACAAGGAGCGCAAATCAGAATCACTCCTGATGAGTGCACACCTGCCCAGGTGTCGCAACGCATCATCTGACGGCAATTTTTTTGGGTGTGCCAGCTGCCTCTGTGGGTGGCACCGGCACACCCTGGCACACCCGTGGCTACGCCAATGGTACATATCCTGTAGATTTGGTGGAAAGACTCCTGTAAGTTTATTAGAGCTGCCAGAGCAGCTTGAAGGTCCCACCATGGAAATAATCCCACCTTTGTTTATTTTCCTGTACTGGAGCATGTATGTGACGTAAACACATACGTGACTTGAGCAGATCAGATCAGAGTTTTGTGTCTTGTCAGTGTAGACGGACACGCTATGGCGGAGAGGATTTAACTTTTCCACTTTGGAAGGTGGTTTCAGATTTTTACGTTTTTAAGCCCCAAAATTGCCGTCACCGTCTGAACGAAAGGCACTTCCGATAAAATATTTTGTCGTTTTTACCCGCAAGCGTCCTCGTGTAAACGGGGCCGCAGTCTACAGCTAGATCCACTGAGTGGGGGCACCTTGACCTCTGACCTCTGAGATACAAAATATGTGTTGCTGCGTCTAATTTGCTAGGTGATATGAAGTAATAGTGAGGTGGAGTTTCAGAAAAACAAATATATTCAAGGTCAACTACAGAGCTTTGTACTGCAGACTTCATCACCAGCAGCGAACTTTTGTGCAGCATTTCATTGAGAATGAGTCTTTGTGCCATCTCTTGTCCGGGTGCCTGTGGCTAACATGATTCCAATTTCATAAAGTAGTAGATTCACAAAGCAGACAGTGATAATCAGACTCAGTAACAGAAAAGGGAGCAGTGATATTGTTCCTGGATTTGTATTAGAAGACGAGCTGTACCATGTAAACAGATGCTAATCAGTTCCTTTCCTTCTCTTCCCAGTCCTGACCATTTTATATAACATAATATCGGAACAATTGCTTAAAAAATATAATGAAAATTATCAAAAAAATCCTTTTGATCCATTTTGATCACAGTGGCCTCCTTTAGGGCACCTTTGGTAGCTGAGCCAGGGAATAGAGAGAGTCATTTTCATAGCTTTCACACTGATTTGGTTGAGATTGCCAAGTAGGTTCAATTTGTCCTTTGGGTAGTTGAGCAACAGAATACACCAGGTCACATTGTGGATCTGTGACTCTGCTCTCTGCAGATACCCCCCTTGAATTGACCTCACACCTGGAAGCTGAATTGAAAGAAACATCGCAGCGATTACCAGTCCCAGCTGTGTCTTGGTGGTGGGAATAATTAGCATAGAGACAAGCTGAGTCAGTCGGGTCTTCAGGTCTGATTTCATCATATTCAACAGCCTTAAAATAGAAACAGGAAGAAAAAATGTGGTAAGAAACATTAAAAAGCACAGAGGGCATGGTTGCAAACCCTTAAAAAGGTCAAACAGTCAGTAAAATGTTGGAACATTATAAAAACACTACTAACACCTCTTAAAATGGGACACAAACTGAAAGTGAATGTAACAGCTCGCTACCAGTGCCGGTACACACCAATCACGTGTGAAACAATGCAGAGAAGAATTGATGCTGTTATGAGGGCAAAGGGTGGTCACACCAAGTATTGCTTTGATTAAGAATTTTCTTCTGTTCCCTCACTTTGCATTTTTTTATTTGATAAAAAATAAACTATAAACATTTATATTTTTTGACAACAACAGCATTTTCACACCTGCCTCAAACTTTTGCACAGTACTGTTACAGATATACGTACATTTGTCATGAATGTGGAAATTAGTTTCAGAGAACAAAACTTTTTTTGTATCAGGCTGTAAACATGTTTCTTTTTGTTGCAAAAGTTAGGAATTTTGACATGGGTGACAATAAGAATTAAATCTCAGAGCCCTCAGAGTAAAGGCACACTTATTACACTCCCTTAATGCCACTTTCTCACTGAAGACAAGTCCAAGAGTTCTGTTGTTCTGATGTTTCTGAAGTGATATTTGCAGATAGGCAGACAAGTCTCATTCTGACCTGTGAATCTCCAGTGTCTGGAACACTTCTGATCTGTCTGAATTTAGCTGTGGGTAGGGATGGGTACCTTTCACATTTGAACCGATACGGTACCGATACTCGGTACCTGGGAATCGTTATCGGTACTCAACGGTACCAATTTTCGGTACTTTTGCGTTTGTTTATGTGGTAATAAATGTTAATTTGTTTAATAATAAATCAATTTTTTTCAATTCAACATATTTATTTCTCAAAATATAAACTTTAAAAAATATATCAAAACAACATAAAATCCAGGATGAGCAGTGCTTTATTGTTGAGTGAACGTGCATTTTGTAACATGAAGGTTGCAGTGTTATCAAAGAATGCAGAGGAGCTCTCAGGTGGCAAGTGCACGGAGGAGGAAAAAAAAAAGGTTGCAAGTGCACGTGTGATTTGTTGTGATTACGTCGTAGCTGTGTGGCGCAGCACCGGTCAGACATAATGTGGGCATGGCATGATGGAATAAACAAAGTTGAGTCGGGCTGCTCTGTGTACATATCGAGGATGACGCAGGAGTCTGAGGCATTTAATTTCAGCGAGGCAGTTTGGAGTAAATTGGCAGGTAATATTCCTGAGTTGAAGAGTGAAGTATTAGCGGAGGACCAGAGCTAGCTGCTAGCTGTTGATGACTGGTCTACAGAAGAATGGAGAGAGCAAACGGAGTAAGGAAGGTCCAATCTGGAGGCAGACGAAGGCCAAGCCCGGGTAGAGACATTGGAGAGATAGCAGCTGGCGGCTAGCAGCTTGCGGCTAGCAGGCCTAGAGCCGGCTGTTCGTCTCTGCGCCGGGTTGGAAGAGGGCAGCAGCTAGTGGCCGCGGTGAGAAGACAGGACCAGACGAGGAGGTAAATAAAAAATAAAAAAAATAGTGCGATCGTCAGCACGCTTGTTAATCAAAGACGTTAAATGAAAACAGGTTGAAATCAATGATCAGTTTAAAGTTAACGCCGTTTAGGTACCGAAACATGGTACCGTTTGAATCGGTACTCTGTAGTACCGACGGAATTCGGTCGGTACCTATAAAAGTACCGAATTCGGTACCCATCCCTAGCTGTGGGTAATTTAGTAACATCCCTTTTTGAATGTCAGAGAGACAGCAGTGTTGTTATCAAGGTGGACAGTCTTGCTGAGATCAATAGCTGTGTGTCATCACCATTGCAATGTTAATTTTACCATTAGCAGTTTCCAAGTTTGTTCACAAAGTTGCCGAAGATTGTGCCTCCAGAGGGAACAGACCTCTCTCATTTTATTTTAACACATGATGCTGTCGGAGTAACCAAAATATAAACAGTATGATGTGTACACTGTGCAAACAGAACACAAAATTACTACTACTACCACCACCATTACTACTACTACTACTACTACTACCACCACTATTACTACTACTACTACTACTACTACCACCACTATTACTACTGCTACTACTAATAAGAATAAGAACAAGAATCTACAGTATTGATATTAGGTTGGACTAACATATGTAATGTAAGTTTCCCTGCCCCATAAATATTGAAAATATCCTTAATTTTGATCATATTTAAAAAGCAAAGCCTCCTCAAATTTAATTTGGGATACAAAAGCCATGAGTTGAATTAAAGGTGCAGTCCGACTGTCTCTCTGACCTGCTAAAAGTGGTGGCTAATGGCTGCTGGGATTGGATAAGAAATGTGCCTTTATAATTTCAGACCTCGGTGGCTTCTCTGGGGCTCCCAAAGTACCCTAAAATGTGTAAAATGAGCAAAAGAGGGGAAAAAAGTTCACTAGCAGCTTCTGCCTTCATCATATATAGAGGAAACAGCTGTTTTAAGTCTACATTAATATACTGATATTGGTACCAACTATGTCCTGATATCTTGATGGGAAGAGGGCAAAACTGTAAGGCTTTAATCAAGGGAAACACTGACAGGGGGCACCTTGACCTCTGACCTCTGAGATATCAAAATGAAGGAAAATGGGTTCTTTGCATACCCACAAGTCTCCCCCTGACAGACATGCCAACTGTATGGAAATCACATTCAGTGAGTCCTTTTTCTCATGCAGTTCAAACATGTGGGGGGGGGTAAGTACGTTAAGCGAGCTGTTTCTGTGGGAGAGTCCACTTGGTTTCACAACTAAATTAGAATAAAACTCTCACCTCTTGTGTATCTTCTTGTGGCGTACGAGCACTTGACACAACTTCTGTAAACACAAACAACAGTGTTAGTTAACAGATCTGATCAGGGCTTTACTGTTGTAACACGTATATGCAATGTGTGTGGGGGCTTGTGGGTCTTACTCAGTTGATGCTTCCTCATTTTGTGCATAAGCTTCAGTAAGACCATCAGTATGGTTATTACGACGATGGCACCGACAGTTAAATATGTCACACGTCCTGGACCAAGACAGAGAACGAGGAAGATAGATGAGGAAAAAAAAGCTTTCATTGTACCAAGAACAACCCACTCTGTATATCCTCTGAGATCTTCTGAACAACCTGGAACCTGAATTTACAGAAAATGGAAAAAATTAAAAACTAAAATTCTACTGAAGTGCTTCCAGTGTCCAAATTAAGGTGGCAGGCATGACTGATGTTCACAAAACATGTGACACTGGCAATGTATCTGAACATACAGTATGTTTATTATATTAATATTCAACCTTGATTCCCAAGAAGTTGGGATGTTGTGTAAAACATAAATAAAAAAGAATGTATCAGATTTCAGAGTTTATATTTACAAAAATAAGCCTGCATTTAGGGTAGGAGGAGGGTTCGGATTAGACAAACAAAAAAAAAACAGAGCCAAAGCTCATAACAGAAGAACTGTAAGGCCAAAATGCATGCATGAGACTTCATTGAAAAGTCAAATATTCTAGAGCCTGCAGCTTGTTTAGCATGTGGCTAAAACACAACCGAAACTACATCAGTTTAAAAAAACTAAAACAAGGTCTACTCCACCCGTACAAGTATATTGTTCTTTCAATTGAATATATGTCATAAAAGATTAGCAAATTGTCACATTCTGTTTTATTTCATTTTAAATGTTCCAACTTTTCTGAAAATAGGGGTTGTATTTACAGTGACATTTTAATATTATTTCTTTTTTTTTTCAAGCACTGAGGATACTATATAATTGTGATAAGTAATATATGGAATATATGGAATATATATATATATATATATATATATATATATATATATTTACATTTACATTCACATTTAGTAATTTAGCAGACGCTTATCCAAAGCGACTTACAGGAAGAGTAAAAGCAAACAATCAAGGTATAGTGCAATAAGAGCTATTAGTGCATCAATAAGTGCGAGTGACAAAGTATAGATTATTAGGCCATTGTTTTCTTCAATTTCTTATTCATTTTAATGTCTGGTACAACTAAAGGTAGATTTGTTTGGACAAAATAATAATGATAACAACAAAAATAGCTAATAAAAAATTTATTTAAGAGCTGATATCTAGACATATCCCATGGTGTTCTTGGTAATGATTTTGGTTATTAGCAATCATGGAAAATGTCTAGATATCAGCTCTTAAACTCTCATGAGCTATTTTTGTTGTTATCATTACATTTTCCCAAACAAATGTACCTTTAGTTGTACCAGACATTAAAATGAACAAGAAATTGAAGAAAAAAATGGTCTAATATCTTTTTCCATGACTGTATATATTTATTCATTCATTAATCAAGCTTGCAATTGTTTTTCTGAGGATTGGATTTCAACATCTTCATGTACTTGTATCCCTGGACTTCAATTAACAATAAAATATATATGTATATGTTTATGTACATGTATTACTTGTATATGTAGCCAAGCCTGTATAAATGAAGAAATATGTAAAAAAAAAAAATTAAAATAATTGAACTGATGAGCTTTTGTTGACGAACAGTGATAAGACTTCTCTAATGACGTCATTCAAGTGGTGCAATGATAACCTTCATTAAGACTGCTGTTCTCTTTTTTTTTCTTTTTTTTTTTTACCAAGGTCCATTTTCATTCCACTTCTGGCTGAATGCAAACAGCGGTGCACATGAGAGCAGATCTCTGCACGACAGAACACCCAAACACAAGATTTATTCTCCATAGTTTGTTTTGCATGAGCATTTTGAGAGAGACGGAGAGCCAGTGTGACAGCAGCAGAAAGTCAGTAGAGAAGTTAGATATCAGATATCAGCTTTCAGCATTTCAGAGCAGGGGATACTGACCATCTTTTCACCATTTTAAAATGAAATTTGATTATTTTTTTCTGATTCAAATTTAGCTGGGTGTTTAATGACACATTCTTCTGTGGTGTGGAAAGCTCAGATCACATATGTATTTTTGCTTTACCAGGGCATTAAGGTGCAACGTCTATCAGCCTATATGTAGGTTCATACTAATCTAGTCACTCAAGTTTTATACCACAGCTTCTTCATTCAAGTTAAGATGATATTCACTTCTCTTTCTATTTTCTCAAACGTACATGATAATGAATCAACCCGTACAGAGGAATAATTTGCTGCTCACAAATGTCTCGTCCGAGAAGTGAATCATTTTTATTTTGAATAATACAAAGATAAAGAAGAGAAGTCATCAGTCATCATCAGTGTCAACATTGAGATGTACTTGAGAAACACAATATTCTACTCAAACGTCAGAATAATTTGTCATCTCGTGGTTCACTAAATTGAGAAATACTTAAAATTGTAACAAAAGGGAATGGCTTGAGAACCAAAACATAATTATTAATTGAAGAAAAACTAACAAACAAAAAATACTTTTGACTGATTATAAGCTTTGAGTTGCTATGACTTACATAGAAAACTTTTCTGAAGACCAAAAACACATTATTAAACATGCATGCTACTTTTGGTTATCCTGCTGATGATGCAGTGACACCCCGGGGATCAGCAAAACAACCTACCCTCATGAACTCATCTTACCAAATAAGACTGGTATATATTTAATAATAAACGGTGGCATGGTCGCTGTTTTAAACACATAAATAAGGTTGTCAAATTAAAGTACTTGGTTAAGTTTAGGCATCAAAACCACTTGGTTGAGGTTGGGAGGAAGATCAGGGTTTGGGTTGAAAATATATTATTGTAATATGATAATATAATAACTACTGAACGCTGTTATGCTGGTGATGTAAAAAGTTATGCATCGAAGTTCATTTACAGGTTAACTTTAAATAAAAATGTTGACTTTGTCAAAGGGGACACAAACAGTGGTCTACTGTTACAAAGTCCTGTCTTTGTTTGATCCATCCACCACCCACCCTAAATGGACTTTCTTATCCTTTATACTACATTGCCTCAGTTACTTCTTTCTGCTTGTCATATTAACTGTGGCCACTAGAGGTCCCTGCCTCACACAAACATCAAAATGGGTCGTAATAACCTCCGAATCCTGGCTAACAATTACGTGGGTTATCCTTTAATTATTATTCTTTGTATGTATAACTACAAACAATGAATGAGACGGGCTTGATGGAAGTGAAGCCTAAAGAAACAAAGAACACAACGGACTTAAGTACAGTCTATTGACTTCCTATAGCCAGAGCAGGCTGACAGTTTTCTCTTTACTTTTCTTTAGGATGTGGCTAAAAACAGATTATCCACACACATCTAGGTTTATAGACAACACATCAGCACAAGTACAGGACAGGAGTGTAACGTCCTGTAGGTGCAGCAATAGATCACACAGATCATCAGGACATTTAAACTTTTATTCTCTCTCTACATCACTGAACTCCCTCAGGACCACCATACTTCACTTGAACTATCATGAGCTACAAGGTCAGTTTTCTGGGGCCACAATATGATTATATAAAGATTATATTTTTCAGAACGAAAATTTTGATTTCCATAATTCTGTGTAATCAAACAAAATCGGCGCTCCAGTCTTGTAAACAGTATTATTTTGGGAAGCTGTCAGTTTATGCATTCATGAACAGATTATTCATTTTTCCTATTAGTACCCTTTTTGTAGCGTTATTGCATGCTTGCTAACATCAAACTTAATTTTAGAGATTACACAGAACAGAGACAGAGTCTATGAAAATGGAGCAATTTCTAAAAACATTGCTCCTGCCCAAATATTGTTTTGGTTTTCATCACCCCATTTGTTACCTTACTTTTTTATTTAAACGCTAATTTTTATTTACATTTTTTTTTTTATTGTCTGGTCCCATTTGCCTTTGTCATAGATATTTCGTCTAATGTTTGTGTGATGTTTGTCAGTGGGTGTTAATGTTCTTTGAAAAAAATAAATACATTGTTAAAAAAAAAAAAAAAAACCCCAGGAAACAAAATTACATACTGCATTTATTTGTGAAGTATAATTTATGTGTGCATGAACAACATTTTTTATAACCTCAGTGGCACAAACAGTGTGCTTGGCCACATGCAAGTGACGCCTGTCAGCATGTCTACATGCAGCAACTTAAAAGCAACAAGAAAAAACAACAAGAATTTACATTGCTTTTATGAAAAAAATCTCATGCTTAACTGTTTTTCTTTTGTATGAAATTCAAATTCCACACAAATAAGCATGAGACAAAGCATTTCAGCTTCAGTGTTTAGTATCATCACTGACTAGAAATAATCACTTTTATTCAAGCCATTAATGGATTTAAAATGAATCTGATCACTTTGTTAAAAAACAAAATCACACAATTCATGCCTATTAACAGCACTAACCATCACAAAGTATCAGTTCTTAATCTTGAAATTGAACAATAACTAATCTTAACGAACTTCTGTTCATGTGGCATGAATTGGCAATAGTACAAAACAGAATTGCAAAATAATTATTCATACTTGTGCTATTTTTAATGGCTCCAACTCTAAGAGCCACTGGTTGTATCCATCTCCATTGACTCCACAGCGGCATTCTGTGAAAATAAAAAAGATTCAATGTTAGAGAATAGAATTGAAAGATTGATTGATTTCCTTCCTTTTTGTGTCAGGCACACATAATGCCCAGCGCTCGTGGGTTTTTACAAGACACCCAAAAAACAGCTGCATTGGCTAAACATTTTGTCGTAAAATGATAGATTTACATGTTTTTTTCCAGCTCGTTCTACAACAAAATATTCTGCCTTCTCCCCCAAGCTAGACAAATAAAATCACCTTCCAAAATAAATCCCCTTCTTGAAACAAAAGCTCAAGATTTTTATCGTCATTCAGCCTAAATAAAGCAACATTAATGGAGGAAATTTGACGATATAAGTTATGTACCTTTTATTCAAAGACAGGACAGTAAAACTAGAAAAATTAAATGATTTTTGAAGTTTCCCATGAGGTAAAAATATAATCTTCAAAAATAGATTGAATCACTTAATGATGCATAGTGTTATAACTTGTTCACAGAAACACCAGAAGCATAGTGAGACACAGGACACAGCCATGTCCCAGTCTAATCCCAGATAGGAAATGGAAAGAGAAAGAGAAGATTGTGTGGAGAGGCAGGATATACATTCAGTAGCATTTCTATCATCAAAATGTAATCTCATACTGCAAATTAATAAATCAAAGTTGTGACATGCAGTAGAGGTGTGAAGAGCCATACCTCTCTAGTGGTTGTGATAGTGCTGTAGACTTGGTCTTCATCCATCGTCACTGGGTGGAGTGATTGGTAGACTCCCTCAGGACCTGCACTCTGTGGGAACATGATGGATTTATGTTATCTGACTATTCTCAAATTAACAGAGTAAAAGAAAATGCACTCTTTTACTTTTTTATTTGAATGAGAAGACAATGCACATTCAGTGACATTACTCGAATCCAAATGTAATCTAATACTGCAAATTAATAAGTCGATGTGGTGACAGTTTTGTGGATGGGTGCAGTGTCTGATGCAGTCCATCAGGACCTGCCCTCGGGGAGAACATAACATTTTGGTGATATCAGACTATCAAATTCAGTAGAATGAAAGTCACATTTAACTTAAAGTCGATGCATTTGTGCAACTTACTGAATGTACAACATGATCTCTTTGTAAAAGTAACCAAAATGCCTTTAAGGTTAGTAGCTGGGGGACAAGAGTGGAAAATATTCATATTTTTTAGGCCATTTTAAATTCAGTACAATGTGATGTCATTTATTATTTTATTTTTCTGCTGATATGATATTGACACAATAGCTCTGTTGCTGTGGTCGTTCAGAGTTGTGACATGCAGTAGATGTGTGAAGGGCCATACCTCTCTAGTGGTTGTGATAGTGCTGTAGACTTGGTCTTCATCCATCGTCACTGGGTGGAGTGATTGGTAGACTCCATCAGGACCTGCACTCTGTGGGCACATGATGGATTTATATTATCTGACTCATCCCAAATTAATAGAGTAAAAGAAAATGCACTCTATTACAATGTGTATTTTAATTAGAAGACAATGCATTGGTGCTACGGGTCTGTTGCACCAATGCAGATTTGTAAATATACTCATACACTGCATTTTGTGTGTGAATTTTTTGAATTGGGGTCGTGTGTGTATAATCTACAGTCAGATCTGATGGGGGTCAAGTTTTGCCCATGATCGACTGATTGTCCAATCATGTTTTCTTTTATTCTCACTAATCCCTTTGTGTTTAAGCTTTATGTATATAAAAATAGCAAAACCCACAAAAGTATTATGCATGTTACCAGGGCAGAAATAATATCCGCCCTGAGGCCACTGTGGCCTTGATGCCCCACTGGCACTGCCCCAGTTAGTTTTTCCTTTTTAGTTGTGTACCAACAAAAAAGGTCCACCTTTTGTCACCTTGTTAGTTTAATACTTATTGGCTAAAAATGTGTGTCAAAATAAGTGATTTCATTAGTTCTATTTTTGTTTCCTGACCTATTAACACATGGCTAATTTGAATATTCAAATAAGCCATTTGTTGATTCGCCACAACACATGCTGCTACCACCAGGCACTCAATCAAGCTCACAGCAACTGAAAGTCTGAAAATGCCGAAGCGAAAGACCTCCTTTAACCCAGAATGGGCAAGAGAACATGGGTTTGTTACAAGAAGTAAGAGGGATGAGTTTCAATTTTTTTTTGTACATTATGTCAAACCGATATAGATGTGAGCAGCAAATTCAAAGCAGCTATCAAGAGACATGCTAGCACTGACAGGCATCAAGCTGATCGGAGTACAACTCTGCTTAAAACCGGATCATACCAAACAAAAATCTGCTTGCTTGTCCCGTGTATGCAAAGTGTCCTCCTTTTTGATGTGAAGGAAATGGCCTCCCTACCAGGCAGTCAGAGGTCCAGATACACTGTTGCATATGCCGTTCGTTAGCCGTGAGCTAACATTAGCTTACAGTTAAAGTTGTTTTAATCACACTAAACTGTGACTAACTGTTTTGAATAACTTCCTGTCGCTAAAGGCATATTGCTTTCAAAATAAGAGCACACTATGTTAACAGAATTGACCACAGAATTTACAAGAAGACAGTCAAAATAAGATGCCTTAAATGAAATATACAAGAACCCTTATTCTCCTTTAAAATATTTTTTAAAATATGCAATGATTAAGATCAGTGTATTTGATGGAATCGTGGGATTAGAATCTGTGAGAGGCACCAACTTTGGGCTTTTATGGAAAACAAAAATTCTCCGGGGGGGCCAGACCCCCGTAGCCAGCTATTTTTCCATACTGGCTGGCTGCTCCATGTCCTCGTGGAAAGCATGTTGACAGCAATTAAAAATGACAGTATAGGATAACAAAGATTTTATAATACGGTATCTCCCGACTGTGAAAATGTTATGTGAGGTGATTCCTCTCATTTAGCTCTCAAAGAGTATGAGATTGATGCATTTTACTTTAAAGGAGATGTTTCTTTACCTGCTTGACTGTTTCGACTGAGACTCCAAGCTTCCTCAGAAGCGTCTTTACTAGTCCTTAAATTAAATTCATTATGGACATGGACTTAAAATCATTGTTTTATTTCATGGCCTTGGTGCCCTGGCTTTTGGCCTTTGTGCCCTCAAAAAATTGACGACACAAAAGGCCAAGTGGCTTGCCCCTAAAATTCCAGGCCTGCATGTTACTATCAAATGGCCGTACTCTAACAGAGCAAAGGATAAACAGAACAGATTCTCAGCCTGCTTGATTTTCATGGTTGTAAAAAGAACTCAAGTCCTAATTTAATTCCCCCATTGCAACAATTCACAAACAGAAATAGCACACAATAGCTCTGTTGCTGTTGTCCTTCAAAGTTGTGACATGCAGTAGAGGTGTGAGGGCCATACCTCTCTAGTGGTTGTGATAGTGCTGTAGACTTGGTCTTCATCCATAGTCACTGGGTGGAGTGATTGGTAGACTCCATCAGGACCTGCACTCTGTTAATTTGAGAATAGTCAGATAATATAAATCCATCATGTTCCCACAGAGTAAAAGAAAATGCACTCTATTACTTTTTTATTTTAATGAGAAGACAATGCACATTCAGTGACATTACTCGAATCCAAATGTAATCTAATACTGCAAATTAATAAATCAAAGTTGTGACAGTTTTGTGGACGGGTGCAGTGTCTGATGCAGTCCACCAGGACCTGCCCTCGGGGAGAACATAACATTTTGGTTAGGGCTGCAACTAACGACTATTTTAATAGTCGACTAGTCACCGACTATTGAAACGATTAGTCGTTTCTAATCTGATAATTATTCATTTTTTCTTAAATTTAGCATGAAGTTGCTTTAAATATGTGGCAAATGATAATAAACACAAGAAAGATGGGTACTTAAATGAAAAATGCATCTTTTATTCAACAATTCAGCTGCTGATTCAGAATACAAAAAATAAATAAACCTCTGTCCATTTTTTTCTGGACAGGAAAATGTGTTTTATAAAACTGTATTTCTGCTCCATCAAGTGGGTGGAACTGGTTCTGGGTTCTGGATGTAGTCTGGGTTGAACTGGGCTCACCTGTTGGAACCTCATATCACAGACCAGCACCAGTACTGACTCAGTGAGGAGCCTGTTGCTGCTGCACATCTGCTTCTTCTGCAGAAAGGCTCCATGGTGGCTCTCTGTTTCAGACTGCATGCATTTAATTTAAAATACGTTCGTCAGACATAACGTTAAAGCTCTCTTTTAAAGCGAAAAAATGCGCTTATAAACAAAACGTATCGGCTGAATGCAGGGCCACCTTAACCTAATGTTAGGCCCCGGGGCTGAGAGATTTGTAGGCCCCCCATCCCCTTGATTTATAGAGTCTCAGTTTTAAAAAAGTGTGATATCTAGGTAATCTACATCACAAAATGCATTAGTTTCTTTCGAGACATACAACAGTGAGTTTTCCCTCTTTGAGTCAGAAAACACAATGATATTGTTATTAACATATCACTGAGCCCACTTGAGAATAAACACAAGACACTTTATTTAACAACCACACACAGCAACTTATGGTGATAATAAAACCAAAATGTATGAAAGGATGATTTTAAACAATGTTATGAAAAATATCACCGTCCATCACCTGTCTGCAAAAACATTGATAATAACTTATTAACTTAATAACAACAGCATAAGCATAAAGACAGCAACAGATCAAAGTAGGAGCCTCTTCTCTGGCCTCAGTGGGCCCTCTGAACAATCACATGCACCTACAAAGACACACAGACACACTCCATTCAGCACCATGGCCTAACGCCAGGTACCAAAAAGATTAAACTGAGCAACATTAATAGAAGATTTGCAGTATTATCTAGACAAACATCTAAGCAAATATGCATTTCAAAAACAATGCACAACCACCAGTGGTGGAATGTAACTAAGTACATTTACTCAAGTACTGTACTTAAGTACAATTTTTAGGTATTTGTACTTTACTTGAGTATTTCCATTTTATGTAACTTTTTACTTCTACTCCACTACATTTTTAGGCAAATATTGTACTTTTTACTCTAGGATTTAGCTGCCAGCTTTAGTTACTTTTCAGGTTGAGATTTAACATGATATATATGATCAATGTAAAGTGATTAGACGTTTTCTTAATTAAATCTTTTAACAGTATATTAAGTAATTAAGTGAGCCCAATCTTTACAAAATTAAAACACTGCATACTTTAAATCACCAATACAAATAATGTAATAATATATTTAGAATATATAAAACAATCATAGTGGGTCCATTCTGCATAACCCGAGTACTTTTACTTTTCATACTTTAAGTAGATTTTGATGATGATACTTTTCTACTTTTACTTCAGTAAGATTTGGATGCAGAACTTTTACTTGTAGTGGAGTAATTTCACAGTGTGGTATTAGTACTTTTACTTAAGTAAGGGATCTGAATACTTTTTCCACCACTGACAACCACAACAGTTTAAAACCTGCACAAGCTATAAAACGCAGTACCTGCTGATGGTGAATAACAGAGCCATTCTCTGGGCACACACTCTCCGTTACTCAGTTTGCGTTTAAAATGCATTTTTGAGTAAAATCTTCTGCTGTTTATACTGGCGTTCCGATGCTGACACGTTAGCGTCTTTATTTTGACAGGACTCCGGTCCCATTTTCGCCCTAAAAGCGCGCACTTTTGGGTCATTGTTGTTTCCCCAGCGGCCCGGGTCACTGTTGTACGGGTCATCTGCCTCGTCTCGGTCTCCCCCTGACTGGTTTGCAGCCTGGTCCTCTCTCTGGGGCTCGTGTGCTCCCCCCTCCTCCTCCCCTCCGCTGCTGCGGGCGGTCCCCTGCTCCACTCCCGCTACATCCACCTGCGCGGCCTTCGCGGCCTGCACGTCTTCCTCCGCTCCCCCCGGTGTGTGGGACAGCGACCTTCCTCCGGTGCTTAATTTTTCCACTCAATCTTTGATTGACAGTCAGAGGGACACGCCCCAGAACTAACTATAGACATTCTGATAGGTAAGCCCACCCGCCATAGGCTATGGGGGCACGTGGGTCACCCCTTATTTAGATCAATCAGCAGCCACGTAAGTTACGTTACATTGCGTGACGTAACGTGCGATTAGAGTGATTGACAGAAAACCTGACAAGTTACAAAACAATGTGACCTTTTCAGCTCATCAAGGGAGGCCCCTTAACTTGGGAGGCCCCTGGGCTTCAGCCCAGGTAAGCCCGTGCATTAAAGCGGCCTTGGCTGAATGTTACTTGAATCTTACCGAGGCGAGTTAGACTCTGTTTGGTTCAACTGCCCGACGTGCTTTCTATTTAAATGCTCGTGCATCGTCGAGGTGCTGCCGTGATACGCAAGGTCTGCTTTGCAAACCTTGCAAGTCATTTTTTTATTGGCCGTATCCAGGCTAAAATGCTCCCAAACTTTCTAAGTTTTGGTACGTGTAGCTGTGTTGGACGCCGCCACTTCTGTGTCCGTTACCGCTCGCGCTCGGCAGAGATTGTAATGAAGTGAGATGCCTCACTCTGTTGGAAAAACACGTCTGGCGACAATAGTCGATAATGGAATTCATTGTCGACTATTTCTATTATCGATTTTTGTCGACAACGTCGACGAATCGTTGCAGCCCTAATTTTGGTGTTATCAGACTATCAAATTCAGTAGAATGAAAGTCACATTTAACTTTAAAAGTTGATCCATTTGTGCAACTTACTGAATGTACAACATGATCTCTTTGTAAAAGTAACCAAAATGCCTTTAAGGTTAGTAGCTGGGGGACAAGAGTGGAAAATATTCATATTTTTTAGGCCATTTTAAATTCAGTACAATGTGATGTCATTTATTTTTTTATTTTCCTGCTGATATGATATTGACACAATAGCTCTGTTGCTGTGGTCGTTCAGAGTTGTGACATGCAGTAGATGTGTGAAGGGCCATACCTCTCTAGTGGTTGTGATAGTGCTGTAGACTTGGTCTTCATCCATCGTCACTGGGTGGAGTGATTGGTAGACTCCATCAGGACCTGCACTCTGTGGGCACATGTTTGATTTATATTATCTGACTCATCTGAAATTAGCAGAGTAAAAGAAAATGCACTCTATTACAATGTGTATTTTAATTAGAAGACAATGCATTGGTGCTATGGGTCTGTTGCACCAATGCAGATTTGTAAATATACTCATACCATTGGCGTAGCCACGGGTGTGCCAGGGTGTGCCGGTGCCACCCACAGAGGCAGCTGGCACACCCAAAAAAATTGCCGTCAGATGATGCGTTGCGACACCTGGGCAGGTGTGCACTCATCAGGAGTGATTCTGATTTGCGCTCCTTGTGGATTATGATACTTGACAGACAGCTGGTCGAACTGAACAACCGTTTTCAGAGTGACTCTTATGGAATAATGAAGGCTGCTGCCTCCCTGCTGCCTGCGTCTGACGCAATTTGCCAGCTGGACGCATTGTGCGCGCCGTGCAGGCATTATGGACTTCATTTGGAGGCCTCTGAATTCACTGTGTTTGGGCAACTCATCACGCGTAAAGTTGACGGGGGACATCAGTTCCTGTCCCTTATTGAAGTCTTGGATTCATGTGACAAAGATGTTTTTCCCCAACATTAACTGTTTACTGCGTATTCTGTTGTCACTGCCTGTCACAAGTTGCTCTGTGGAGCGCCTGTTTTCGGTTGTGAACAGGATTAAATCCACCAGCAGAGCTACAATGCTCACAGAGAGACTAAACAGCATTTCGTTGCTCATGTTTGAAAAAGAGCTCGCGGAGAAACTGGACTCCGATGAAATAATAAATGCGTTCAAGGCCAAGCCACGCTGTCTTGCCCTGTACATTGAGAGCTGCGCAGTGCGCACAGGTGAGCACAGCATCGTTGTGTCCTTTACTCTGCTGCTAAGCCAATGTGTTCAGATGATTAAATAGTGTTTTTGATCACACGTAATGTGGATACGTTATGGCTCCGTGCATGAGTAAGTGCATGAATGTTATATTTCACTATGTTCATCTCATTGGGCACGCAATGTCTGTGTGTGTGTTGTGTTTTTGCGGTGTTCTTTTCCTATTCTTTTGTTATGCTGGGCTTACACCAAATGATTTCCCCAGTCCCAGACTAAAAACTGAAAGTCTTTAGTTTTACTGGAGTCACGCCGCTCCCGTCATCTCTATGGTTAAGTGTAAGGTAGTAATCTGCTCTGTTTCATATCAGTCTTTTCCTAGTCTTGGGTTTGGCGCAAGTCTCAGTGATGTAACACAATCAACAACCAATATATGAGCGGGGAAAAGGTCCCCGGTTCCAGACCGGCCAGTAAAACCACTTCCACAGGAAAAAGGAACATCACAATAATGTTAGTAAGCTCAGTCCTCAATACAAATATAGTGATGTCATATATTTACGGCCACAAGCGGGATTTTGGGGGCGCTGTTTCTTAGTAAAGAGAACAGTAAGGAGACCCAGTAAAAATGTATAAATAAATGTAGGCCTATACATAAATAATAAATAATCGATAATTAATGTATGATTAACTAAATGAGAGTTGATATATAAATATTCAATTAAACACATAATTAAATAGGGCATAAATGTATATCATGAATTCATTTATAAATTCTTCCTTATATCTATTTTGTTTACTGTAAAATAGTCAACTTATCATGTCAGAAAAACAGAAACCCCTTTTTCAGCTTTGTGAGGGGCATTTTGTGGCGTCTATCCATCTTTTTTATTGTTTTTGTTTTTTTCAACACAGACCACTGCACACACTAGAGCAGCTGGAGCCAAAAGCTGCTTCTCCTCCATTTAGTAAATTTTTACTTAGAGCATGATGAGGAAAAAAATGCATGGTAGGTAAAAAATGCTAAAAGAATCTAGTTGTAGTCTTGAACATAGTGACCCTGAAAGATTGACAGTCTTTGTAGAATCTCAGTCTGAGACTAGGCTGGGACTAAAAACTCTAAACACTTGTCTTTAGATGTGAGCAGGTGTGAGCTGATAGTCTTCCAGGAGTCTTTTCAAAATCTTTACAAAGTCTTCTGGTGTATAGGTAGCATTGTGACGAAGAGCACATCGTCACCTGGCTTGCACACATGGCATCACGGACTTTAGACTGAGTGTGACTACATATGCACTTTAATAATTGCACAGACACTTTAAGAGGAGCAACAGCACTTTATTGGAGATTTGCACAATACATTTTAACAGTGTTTTGCACATTGGTATGGATATATTTATCATATTTATTGAATATCTTTTAACCATACTTGTTGTCCTTTGTCAGGTCTTGGTTTTGCTGGTGCTGTGTGGGCCGCGCAGTTTCACCTAGAGCAGAGGGACATGGGGTTAAATGTGCCTATTAAAATGTATGCATTGCTTAAACAAGGAGCCAAGTTAAAAACATAGATTGTGTTGCTTAATAAGTGTGCATTGAATAAGCCAAGTGTATTGGGTACTCACCAGGCTGCGGTCGAATAGTCAAAAAAATCAGCTCCTAAGTCCTTTCCTAACCACTTTTCCTTAACCTCAATGGAAAACGTCACGAGGTCAAGGAAAGATGAGAAGGAGAATTCATGAGGAGTTAGGAGAAGACGATCGCGGTGTTTAGAGAATCCGACTGCACTTACACTTAGTCTACGTCATCACGCGACGGCGGATGATGATGACGTCGAATGTCGTGGTGAAACTACAATTTTCCGAAGATGGACTACAAAAATCAGCGTTCTCACGAATATTAGGCGATTACCATGATTGGAAATGAAATGTAACAAAAAAGAATAATAGACCAGGCCAGTCACAAAAGTGAAACAAAATGGTGATCACATTGAGAAAGGTTGATCATGCACCTGTCCATTCATATTTATAGACAAAATACCAATAGGTATGATTGAATGAAAACTGATAAATCATGGCACATTTACAACGTTGAGTGCTACAAAGCCACTACTGTACATGTTATTATTATGCTTTTAAAGCATACCTTTATTATTCAGATCTTATTCACATATACACAATCTATAAAATTGCTAAGAATTAAAAAAAAAAAAAAAAAAATTGGATGAATTGAGATCCTATGTCATTATTCTTCATTTTCAACATATAATTAAATTAAGATGAAAACACATCAGTAACTTACACGACGATCTGCGGGATTTGTCAGTCATTTTGTTCGTTTCTTCTCGTGACCGGTCGGCCTTATATGCTGCTACCGCAAGGAATTGTGGGACGGCATTACCTCCTTTCCTTTCGTAAAGGATGGTCCGGTGTATCCTATGCTAAAGGAGATACTAAAGGAAGCATTGAAGCTCCTTTCCTTAACAGTTAGAGAATTCGAACAGCTCTTATCATGGCGGCTACGATAATACTTCCGGGTCATTTCACTCAGTTAGGAAGGTTCCTAAGCAAATTTGACTATTCGACCGCAGCCACCAGTCTTTGTCTTTAAGGTGTGCAGGCAAAAGGCTTCCCCAGGCAACAGACACCGCTTTTATAGTTCCGGGGGCAACCAAGTGTAAATTGGTGTGGGGGTGAAAGAGATGTCTGTGTTGTATTTTAGTAGATGATTTGGATGTGTGTATTTTCTTTGTTAGCGGATGTAAATGGGGTGTATATAGAGAGTATTGATGAGGTTTGGGTGAATGTAGAAATAAAATGGTGGGTTCAGCATGTTGTTGGGCAGTGGATCCCGGTAGATGGAATCTCCCTCAGTCATTAGCTGGGACACCCTATAAATAGGAGCCATTTTAACAACCGGGGGGGCTTTTGTACTGAGGACTCTATGCTGTCATGGAGTAATAAAGAATTGTCTCTGTGACCCACCGCAAACCTGCCTTGGATCATTCTTTGCTGTACTATCCAGCCGTAATCGTGGTCATTCTCACAAGCATTATCGATTTATTTGAGAGCACATCACAAGTGAATGTTTAGACCTGCTGTGAACTAACTGTTGACTATTACTGAAGAGAATGTGTGGATATGTTGTTGTTGTTGTGTTAATAATGTTGCATTCCAGAGACACATTCTTTTGAATGTTTGTGGAGGTGTAATAAATTTGGCACACCCAGTATTGCTGGTGCACACCCAATGTCTTTTTTCTGGCTACGCCAGTGATATGTACAGATAGTATTAGTGAACAGAGAAGGATCTGTAATTACCTCTATCACATTTTGGATGCAGCAATTCGTCGGAGGCGAGCCAGACGGCTGTGAACAAGACCTGGGAGATCTAGTCGATGGTGGGATAACTTTGTGGAAGGAGAAGCTGATGAAAATGTGTGGCGTGAAAACTTCTGCATGCCCAGAGATGCTCTTATCGCTTTAATTTCGCGTCACCGTATGCACGCAGATTTCCTCCCGAAAATGCTCGTCTAAACGAGGAATAAGTGAAGACGCGACGCCACTTTTGCGTCTTCTGTTCAGACCGTCCTCGTGTAAACGTAGCCTGCGTTTTAAATAGTTTAGAGCGAAAGTTGATTTTAAAAGAAAAACGTTTGACTTTACACTCCTGTTTCACCACGAAAAAGGATGATTTAGCCTTGCTTCGGACAGGATTTGGCAAAAGCCTAATCTACCAACTAGCTCCGCTACCGCTCGCTGCTGTAATGCCGGTGATGTCGCAGCGGAGCCGCCGAGAGACCCGCAGCAGCTCATCTATTGCCCATAAAATCAGTGGATGTTTGTGGCTCAATGACATGAGGGGGGAATACGGGGTAAAAATCTTGCAAAAAGCGAGAACTGGAGAAGCAAAGTAGCAAGCAACACACACACACACACACACACACACACACACACACACACACACTGCCGGTAGACTGTGAGCCGCCACTGACCTGTCCGCTCTTGCGGGGCGGCGGACGGCTGCGCCCCCAGCTGCCGGCAGCCGACCGGTTCCGGCGGCGTAGAACGCGGCCGCGGTCGCTGGTGGAGGGGCCGGTACCGCGAGAGGGAAAAAAGATACAGGAGTTGCAGAGAAACAGAAAAGATGCAGAGCCAGGCTGGAGGGAGCACTGAGGTGAGTGGTGAGAGGGGAAACGGGTGAGGTGACAGGTGGGTCTTCAGGTAAAGTGGAAGGTGAATTGGTGGAGGATGTGGGTGAAATGGGTGAGGGGAGAGAAGCAGGTGAGGTTGCTATTAAAGTAGGCAAGGAAAATAAAGGAGCAGGTGAGCTAGAGGAGGTAGGTGAACCAGGTGAGGCTATAGGCAAGGCTGTAGGTGAGGTGAGTGAGGCAGGTAAAATAACAGGTGAGCCTTGTGAAAAATTTGAGGTTGTGGATGTCCAGTGTGAAGCAGGTAAAGAGGGAGAGGTAGGTGAGTTGACAGGTGAGTCAGGCGAAACATTTTTAGCAGGTGAGCTGTGTGAGGGAAGCGCAGTAACTGAGCTTAAAGAGATGGAGGCCTGTGAGGCTGAGTGGGGGTCTGCTCCTCTTGCTGACTGTGGTGGTCGGTGGTAAGGCCGGACGTCTGGCAGGCAAACCGAGTGCTACAGAGAACAGAACGGTTCCGTCTGACAGCAGTGACCTGTCTCACACTCAGCAGGCTGTTGCTCAGGTGTATTCTGCTGATACACAGAAGTCCTTTTTTTAAAAAACCAAAGGGATGAAGAGGTTAAATTTGGAACAGCACTTCCCTGATTTGCAGGGTTTTTATAATTCAGTCAGGCATATTATAAAACACAGATCAGAGTCAGACCTGACGGACCAAGAAGTGTTCAGACCAACCTGGTCTCACAGAAATCCGTGAAATAGCCACGGATTTTCTTAACTCAAAATCCGTGGAATAGCCACGGAATCACTCAAATTTCCGTGAAATTGACACGGATTTCGCTATAGTGCAAGTTAATGACAGTCATATCCCAACCTGGTATTTTTTCCTATTGGTTTGTGTCCAAGTCAAATGAGATAACTGTCCGCCATGTTTTTCGTTCCGAGCGCCGGAACCTTGAAAGTCACGTGACTTGGACACAAACCAATAGGAAAAAATACCAGGTTGGGATATGACATGTGTCATTAACTTGCATTGTAGCGAAATCCATGTCAATTTCACGGAAACTTGAGTGATTCCGTGGCTATTCCACGGATTTTGAGTTAAGAAAATCTGTGGCTATTTCACGGATTTCTGTGAGACCAGGTTGGTTCAGACTGAGAAAACAAATGATTAAAGTCAGGAAAAAACTTGGTTTTTAATGATGATGAATGTACAGATCCTATTTTTGTTTATTTATTTGATTGCCACCTTCAGGCTCCAGTTTATTCAGAGGTATCTGACTGGGCCTGAGGATTTGGTGTGGAGGGACGTGACCAGCTGCATATTCAGGCGTGTTAAAAACCAGGGGCTGGATGCTGCTCTGTTTTTAACTGATTTTAAATTTCTAAAGTTAGGTGGGTTGCCTCCTTTTTATCAGGGTGTTTTTAATCCTGGACACTATTTAAGAGTAAAAGAAATGAGAAGTGTGACTCTGTACTGGTTGTTAAAAGAGCCTCTAATATGTGGTGCCAGGCTAGATGTGTGCTGCAATGCTGTGCCTGGACTGATGGGGGCACTATGCAACTCGAAGGTCATCTGCATGAGTCAGCTGGTGAATGCAGCAGGACCGGCGCTCATGGACAGCCAACCTCCTTTAAAAAAGAGAGTTGGAGATCTCCAATGGAGAATTTTACATGGCGCCATTGCAAGTCAATCTACCTGACACGTAGGGACAGACTACAGGGAGGGTGGACTCTTGATGCTGTGACCCTGAGGTACAATGTGAAGGCCAGACTGAAGCTGCAGTTTTGCTTCGACAGGGTCACAGGAAATTTAGAGTGGGCTCATAAAGAGCTTTTGTGCCAGGTGATCAGTAAAGAACTGGAATTTGCATCATTTTTAAACTGATTTTTTGAATAAGTAACTGTTTTGTTATGTGCCAACTGTAAATAAAGTGGTGTTTAAAAAGAAAATATGAAAAAAATCTTCTTCTTCTTCTTCTTCTTCTTCTTGGTAGTAGTAGTAGTAGTAGTAGTACACATCTACTGCATGTCACAACTTTGAACGACCACAGCAACAGAGCTATTGTGTCAATATATCAGCAGAAAAATAAAATAATAAATGACATCAGCTTGTGCTGGGTTCACTCTGTTAATTTGAGAATAGTCAGATAATATAAATCCATCATGTTCCCACAGAGTGCAGGTCCTGATGGAGTCTACCAATCACTCCACCCAGTGACGATGGATGAAGACCAAGTCTACAGCACTATCACAACCACTGGAAAGGTATGGCCCTTCACACATCTACTGCATGACACAACTCTGAACGACCACAGCAACAGAGCTATCGTGTGCCTATCTTATGGCAGAAAAACAAAATAATAAATGACATCATATTGTACTGAATTTAATATGGCCTAAAACATATGAATATTTTCCACTCTTGTCCCCCAGCTACTAACCTTAAAGGCACTTTGGTTCCTTTTACAGAGAGATCATGTTGTACATACAGTGTTTTGCACAAATGGATCAACTTTAAGTTAAATGTGAATTTCATTCTACTGAATTTGATAGTCTGATAACACCAAAATGTTATGTTGTCCCCGAGGGCAGGTCCTGGTGGACTGCATCAGACACTGCACCCGTCCACAAAACTGTCACAACTTCCACTTATTAATTTGCAGTATTAGATTACTGAATGTGCATTGTCTTCTCATTAAAATTTAAAAAATGTAATAGAGTGCATTTTGTTTCATTCTGTTAATTTGGGATGAGTCAGACAACATAAATCCATCATGTTCCCACAGAGTGCAGGTCCTGATGGAGTCTACCAATCACTCCACCCAGTGACGATGGATGAAGACCAAGTCTACAGCACTATCACAACCACTGGAGAGGTATGGCTCTTCACACCTCTACTGCATGTCACAACTTTGATTTATTAATTTGCAGTATGAGATTACATTTTGATGATAGAAATGCCACTGAATGTACATCCCTGCCTCTCCACACAATCTTCTCTTTCTCTTTCCATTTCCTATGTGGGATTAGACTGGGACATGGCTGTGTCCTGTGTCTCACTATGCTTCTGGTGTTTCTGTGAACAAGTTGTAACACTATGCATCATTAAGTGATTCAATCTATTTTTGAAGTTTAGATTTTTACTTCATGGGAACCTTCAAAAATCATTTAACTTTTCGAGTTTTACTGTCCTGTCTTTGAGGATATAAATTATGTACCTTTAATTAAAATTTCCTCCATTAATGTTGCTTTATTTAGGCTGAATGACGATAAAAATCTTGAGCTTTTGTTTCAAGAAGGGGATTTATTTTGGAAGGTGATTTTATTTGTCAAGCTTGGGGGAGAAGGCAGAATATTTTGTTGAAGAACGAGCTGGAAAAAAACATGTAAATCTATCATTTTACAATAAAATGTTTAGCCAATGCAGCTGTTTTTTGGGTGTCCGGTAAACCCACGAGCGCTGGACATTATGTGTGCCTGACACAAAAAGGAAGGAAATCAATCAATCTTTCAGTTCTATTTTCTAACATTGAGTCTTTTTTATTTTCACAGAATGCCGCTGTGGAGTCAATGGAGATGGATACAACCAGTGGCTCTTAGATTTGGAGCCATTAAAAATAGAGCAAGTATAAACAATTGTATTGCTATTCTGCTTTGTACTCTTGCCAATTCATGCTATGTGGACAAAAATCTCTTGAAATTAGTAATTGCTACATTTCAAGATTAAGAACTGATACTTTGTGATGGGTAGTGCTGTTAATAGGCATGAATTCTGTGATGTTCTTCACAAATGATCAGAATTATTTTCAATCAATGACTGGCTTGAATAAAAGTGAATATTTCTAGTCAGTGATGATACTAAACACTGAAGCTGAAATGCTTTGTCTCATGCTTATTTGTGTGGAATTTGAATTTCATACAAAAGAAAAACAGTTAAGCATGAGATGTTTTTTCATAAAAGCAATGTAAATACTTGTTGTTGTTTTTGTTGCTTTTAAGTTGCTGCATGTAGACATGCTGACAGGCGTCACTTGCATGTGGTCAAGCACACTGTTTGTGCCACTGAGGTTATAAAAAATGTAATTCATGCACACACAAATTGTACTTCACAAATAAATGCAGTATGTCATTTTGCCTCCTGGGGGGTTTTGTTGTTTTTTTAGCAATGTATTTATTGTTTTCAAAGAACATTTACACCCACTGACAAACATCACACAAACATTAGACGAAATATCTATGACAAAGGCAAATGGGACCAGACAATTAAAAAAAATGTAAATAAAAATTAGCGTTTAAATAAAAAAGTAAGGTAACAAATAGGGTAATGAAAACCAAAACAATATTTGGGCAGGAGCAATGTTTTTAGAAATTGCACCGTTTTCATAGACTCTGTCTCTGTTCTGTGTAATCTCTAAAATTAAGTGTGATGTTAGCAAGCATGCAATAACGCTACAAAAAGGGTACTAAGGAAAAAGGAATTATCTGTTCATGAATGCATAAACTGACAGCTTCCCAAAATAATACTGTTTACAAGACTGGAGCGCCGATTTTGTTTGATTATACAGAATTATGGAAATCAAAATTTTCGTTCTGAAAAATATAATCTTTATATAATCTTGTTGTGGCCCCAGAAACCTGGCCTTGTAGTTCATGATAGTTCAAGTGAAGTATGGTGGTCCTGAGGGAGTTCAGTGATGTAGAGAGGGAATAAAAGTTTAAATGTCCTGATGATCTGTGTGATCTATTGCTGCACCTACAGGACGTTACACTCCTGTCCTGTACTTGTGCTGATTGTGTAGTCTATAAACCTAGATGTGTGTGTGGATAATCTGTTTATAGCCACATCCTAAAGAAAAGTAAAGAGAAAACTGTCAGCCTGCTCTGACTATAGGAAGTCAATAGACTGTGCTAAAGTGTTCTTTCTTTCTTTAGGCTTCACTTCCATCAAGCCCGTCTCATTCGTTGTTTGTAGTTATACATACAAAGAATAATAATTAAAGGATAACCCACGTAATTGTTAGCCAGGATTCTGAGGTTATTACGACCCATGTTTATGTTTGTGTGAGGCAGGGACCTCTAGTGGCCACAGTTAATATGACAAGCAGAAAGAAGTAACTGAGGCAATGTAGTATAAAGGATAAGAAAGTCCATTTAGGGTGGGTGGTGGATGGATCAAACAAAGACAGGACTTTGTAACAGTAGACCACTGTTTGTGTCCCCTTTGACAAAGTCAACATTTTTATTTAAGGTTAAGCTGTAAATGAACTTCAATACATAACTTTCTACATCACCTACAGAACTTTGTTCAGTATTTATTATATTACCATATTATAATAATATATGTTTCAACCCAAACCCTGATCTTCCTCCCAACCTCAACCAAGTGGTTTTGTTACATAAACTTAACCAAGTACTTCAGTTTGAAAACCTTATTTATGTGTTTAAAACAGCAACCATGCCACCGTTTATGATTAAATATATCATTCTTATTTGGTAAGATGAGTTCATGAGGGTAGGTTGTTTTGCTGATCCCCGGGGTGTCACTGCATCATCAGCAGGATAACCAAAAGTAGCATGCATGTTCCATTGCAATGTTTAATAAAGTGTTTTTGGTCTTCAAAAAAGTTTTCTATGTAAGTCATAGCAACTCAAAGCCTATTATCAGTCAAAATTATTTTTTGTTTGTTAGTTTTTCTTCAATTAATAATTATGTTTTGGTTCTCAAGCCATTCCCTTTTGTTACAATTTTAAGTATTTCTCAATTTAGTGAACCATGAGATGACAAATTATTCTGACGTTTGAGTAGAATATTGTGTTTCTCAAGTACATCTCAGTGTTGGCACTCATGATGACTGATGACTTCTCTTCTTTATCTTTGTATTATTCAAAATAAAAATGATTCACTTCTCGGACGAGACATTTGTGAGCAGAAAATTATTCCTCTGTACGGGTTGATTTATTATCATGTACGTTTGAGAAAATAGAAAGAGAAGTGAATATCATCTTAACTTGAATGAGGAAGCTGTGGTATAAAACTTGAGTGACTAGATTAGTATGAACCTACATATAGGCTGATAGACGTTGCACCTTAATGCCCTGGTAAAGCAAAAATACATATGTGATCTGAGCTTTCCACACCACAGAAGAATGTGTCATTAAACACCCAGCTAAATTTGAATCAGAAAAAAATAATCAAATTTCATTTTAAAATGGTGAAAAGATGGTCAGTATTCTCTGCTCTGAAATGCTGAAAGCTGATATCTGATATCTAACTTCTCTACTGACTTTCTGCTGCTGTCACACTGGCTCTCTGTCTCTCTCAAAATGTTCATGCAAAACAAACTATGGAGAATAAATCTTGTGTTTGTGTGTTCTGTAGTGCAGAGATCTGCTCTCATGTGCACCGCTGTTGGCATTCAGCCAGAAGGGGAATGAAAATGGACCTTGGTAAAAAAAAAAGAAAAAAAAAGAGAACAGCAGTCTTAATGATGGGACTCATTGCACTACTTGAATGACGTCATTAGAGAAGTCTTATCACTGTTCGTCAACAAAAGCTCATCAGTTCAATTATTATTATTATTTTTTTTACATATTTCTTCATTTATACAGGCTTGGCCATTCTTTTTTTTTGCCGTGTCTAAAATCAGGGCTTGATGACGCACTAAAGGCCTCCATATCATAACTCCACTCCTTTACCAACGGTGGCTATGGCTAACATTGATACATTTACTTATAATGTTTGCTGATGCTAACGTTAACTCATGTTAGTAGTCATAGTGACGGAAGATTGCGATAATGTCTCTAGTTATATCTTACTCATCAATTCGGTTACATTTTATTAAATGAAACGCTATTGTCTGCAGGAGGCCACAAGGACCTCCATGCCAAAGACAACAGCAGCTCACAGAGACTCGACACTCAAACTAAAGCTCCTCTTCTGCTGTTATTATCTTATAAACGTGTCAAGACATTTGACAATGAGTAATTCAAACTGCTGTCATCAATTTTCACAAAGCAGACCCTTCCAACCACAAGAAAGCATGCAGAAAGTCACCAGACAAGTGTGGTTTCAGCACATTCAGTGGACACAGTCCAGCATTTCAGAGCAGAGATATTCTTTTTTTTTTTTATTATATTTTTATCCCACGATTTTTGTAACCCAACACCGGAGACATGGAGCTGGGGACACGCCTCCAATGCCCACAGCGTCCTGGGGGGAATCGAACCCAGGACCTTCTAGCTGTGAGGCAGAGCGCTACCAACTGCGCCACCGTGCCCCCTTACAGAGCAGAGATATTCTAAAACCTAGTCAAATCTGACTGGGTGTTTACACATTTTTCTGTGGTGTGGAAAACTCAGACCACATTCTCAGCTACATACAGCTACATCTTCAGACAGCTCAGATATTTTTATTGATGTGACATCAGCAGCACAAGCAGCTAGTAAGTGCACTTATCTGAACATATTTTGCTAATGTATAAACATATACTATATATTTTATTGTTCATCGAAGTTGCAATGGATATTATTAATGAGTCCAGGGTTATAAGTAAATGAGGATGGTGAAATTCAATACTAAGAAGAACAATTGCAAGCTTGGTTGATGAATAAATATATATATATTCCATATATAACTTGATATAACTTGATCCCTAATACATCAACACCTACTGTGTCAGCAACACAAGGAGGTGGTTAGTGCACTCATCTGAACATATATAGTGCTAATGTATAAACATATACTATACATTTTATTGTTAATCGAAGTTTCAATTCATATTAATCATGAGTCCAGGACTACAAGTACTTGAAGGTGTCATATAGTAGATAATATCGTAAAATTATGATACAATATGTATATATGTTCAATGTTTTGATCATTTTCTATAGTTTAGAATATAGACCACTTCTATGAACAAATACTGTTGTTTGTGTTTACAGAAGTTGTGCCAAGTTCTCATACACCACAAGAAGATGCACAAGAGGTGAGATTTCTCTAATGTGGCTGTGAAACCATGCATGCTGCTTTTGGTTTCTGTTGGCTCTCTCACAGAAACACTCATGAAACTTTACAGCCACAAACTTGAGACGTAGATCATTCTGAGGATGGATGGGTTTCTCGGTTTGACAATAAGAAGAAGTGCTCACTATCAAATTGCCCAAAAAATTAATTCTGGCAAAAAATTACCAAAATGTCAACAGGTTTTGAAGCCAAATTATACTTCACAAATAAATGCAGTATGTCATGGGTTTTTTTAGTGTGTTTTTTTAACAATGTATTTATTGTTTTCAAAGAACATTTATACCCACTGACAAACATTACGCAAACATTGGATAACATATCTATAACTAAGGCAAATGGGACCAGAAAATAAAAAGAATATTTAAATAAAAGTCAGCGTTGAAATAAAAAAAGTAAGGTAACAAATAGGGTAACAAAAACCAAAACAATATTTGGGCAGGAGCAATGTTTTTAGAAATTGCACCGTTTTCATAGACTCTGTCTATGTCTCTGTTCTGTGTAATCTCTAAAATTATCAATGTGTTAATATTATTATGCATACATGTGCTACCACTTATATACATAGTATACACACACACACACACACACACACACACACACACACACACACACACACATATGTATATATATATATTCATATATATATATTTGCAAACATAAGCTCAGCTTTATACATCTATATACATCCACACATCTATACAAGCGCTACATTTGGTTACAGTCAAAGAGCCGACCAGCAGTCTCAAGCTGTCTCCCTGTTATTAATCAGCTCAGGTCTCTTGTAGATTCTTATTGTCTTCACTTTGTCACATACATTAACAATTTCCAACAGTTGGGTAAAGGGGGCCCACATTCTATCAAAAGGTTCCATTTTCCTTTTCAAACTATAAATTATCTTTTCCATACCAAAGCAATCACTCATCTCCCTGAACCGTCGGCCTATGTGTGGGTTCTGTGTTTCTCCATGATAAAGCAATGGAGCATGTTGCCTGGAGTAAACATGTGTTTACAAGATTCTTTTTGGTTTCTTGATATGACTAGGGTGTTAGGATACAACCCCAAATTGAATAGGCTAGGATATATATGGTTTTCTGTTTTGTACACAAAGTATCATAATCTTACATGTTAATCTGTATGTATTCCGTGTGTGTGTGTGTGTGTGTGTGTGTGTGTGTGTGCGAGCTGCCACCTTTAAAAGGGTGAGAGAAGGAGGAAGTGAAGGGAAACTGTGAAGACTGTGGTTGGACCAACGTGATGATTTGTGTACTTCATTGTAGACAACAGTACGCCCAGATTGAAATCTACACGTGCTGTTGTCTTCTTTCTGGTAAGATATTTTTAATTTCATTATTTGTTTGTTTATTTATGTGTTCTCTGTATTTGCACCTACCATAGTCCCTCTATAAATGCAGCCCTGTGTCCCTTGTAAAGCGTAAGGTGTTTTTTTATAAGAACTCTGTTAAGTGTCATTCTCTGCATGAGGTCAAGCACACTTCCTGTTTGTTCCACTGTGGTTATTGCAATTCATGCACACACAAATGATCCTTTACAAATAAATACAGTATCTACCTTTTCTATGAGTGTGTGTGTGTGTGTGTGTGTGTGTGTGTGTGTGTGTGTGTGTGTGTGTGTGTGTGTGTGTGTGTTCAAAGAAAAAGGGAGGAGCTTCTGCAACCTTTGAGGGCAAGAGGAAGGGGAAGTGAAGGGAAACTGTGAAGACTGATGGACCAACCTGTTGATTCATGTATACTTCATTTTTTATCTTTGCCCGTCATATTCACTATGATTAAAATCTACGTGTACTGTTGTCTTCTTTCTGGTGAGTTTTTTTATTTATTTATTTGTTTGTTCATTTATGTGTTCTCTGTATTTGAACCTTTACCATAGCCCCTTTATAAATGCTGCATTTCGTAGCTCTTATGACATGTTTTTTGTTTTACTAAATTATGGTTATTTAGTTATTTACTTTTTCGAAGTTTTGCCAAGACAAATAACAACATGGATCAGTCGTTAAAGAAATGTACATGTTTGTATATTAATTTATACACTGATGTATGTTTCCACTTGTAGCTCTGAGTGTTGTGGAGGTGAAGACTCTCAACATAAATGGCCGTGTTGGGGAAAGTGTCGAATTCAAATGCTCATGGTTGAACACTTGGGGTAATGTAAGGGAAAACGATAAGTACTTTTGTAACAGTCCATGCAAAGAAGGCAAACACATCATCAACAAAGCAGCATTTAAAAAAACTACATATAAAGGCAGAATAGAGTTAACTAACTCAGGAGAAAGTTTATTTGTGACCTACAAGAATCTCCAAAAGTCAGACTCTCGCACATATTATTGTGGAGTGGACAGATGGGGCAAAGATTCCTTTATAACGGTGAATCTTAAAGTTACAGATGGTAAGTGCTCTTCATTTAGTTTTTAATACAATTCCTCTGTCTAAATTGTTGATACATTAATATTTATTGTCTGTTATTTTCAGCCAAGTCTTCCAGTCCAAAGACGACTCCAATACCCCTCATTGTGTCCACGCTGTCATTCTCAGTTTCATACAGCTCCACTACGTCTTCAGACAGCTCAGATATTATTACTGATGTCTTCTCATCATACACGGCTCTTGATACATCAACACCTACTGCATCAGCAGCACAAGGAGCTGGTAAGTGCACTCATCTCAACAAAAATGTATCAACATATACATATATATTTTATTGTTAATCCAAGTCCAGGGATACAAGTACATGAAGATGTTGAAATCCAATCCTCAGAAAAACAATTGCAAGCTTGATTAATGAATAAATATATACAGTCATGGAAAAAATATTAGACCATTGTTTTCTTCTATTTCTTGTTCATTTTAATGCCTGGTACAACGTAAGATACATTTGTTTGGGCAAATATAATGATAACAACAAAAATAGCTCATGCAAGTTTAATTTAAGAGCTGATATCCAGCCATTTTCCATGTTTTTCTTGATAATAACCAAAATCATTATTACACTTGTATAAAATGAACAATAACATGGTCAGACAGTATCGTCAGTGCTTTAAAATAATTTAATTAGTATTAAAATGTCGCTGTAAATACAACCCCAATTTCAAAAAAGTTGGAACATTTAAAATGAAAATAAAACAGAATGTGTCAGAATCTTTTATGACATATATTCAATTGAAAGAACAATATACTTGCAGGGGTGGAGCTTAAATGCAGACTCTAGAATATGTGACTTTTCAATGAAGCCTCATACATGCATTTTGGCCTTACAGTTCTTCTGTTGTGAGCTTTGGCTCTGGTTTTTATTTATTTATGGTCTAATAAAGGCAAGTTGTTGTTTTTTTTGTAAATATAAACTCTGAATTTTGACTTTGATACATTTCCTTTTATTTATGTTTTACACAGCATCCCAACTTCTCTGGAAACGGGGTTGAATATTAATAAAATAAACATACTGTATGTTCAGATACATTGCCAGTGTCACATGTTTTGTGAACACCAGTCATGCCTGCCACCTTAATTTGGACACTTCAGTAGAATTTTAAACTTTTGAAATTTTTCCATTTGTTCAGAATATCTCAGAGGATATACAGAGTGGGTTGTTCTTGGTACAATGAAAGCTTTTTTTTCTCATCTATCTTCTTCGTTCTCTGTCTCGGTCCAGGACGTGTGACATATTTAACTGTCAGTGCCATCGTTGTAATAACCATACTGATGGTCTTACTGAAGCTTATGCACAAAATGAGAACGCATCAACTGAGTAAGACCCACAAGCCCCCACACACATTGCATATACGTGTTACAACAGTAACGCCCTGATCAGATCTGTTAACAAACACTGTTGTTTGTATTTACAGAAGTTGTGTCAAGTGCTCGTACGCCACAAGAAGATACACAAGAGGTGAATTTTATTCTAATTTAGTTGTGAAACCAAGTGGACTCTCCCACAGAAACAGCTCGCTTAACGTACTTACCCCCCCACATGTTTGTACTGCATGAGAAAAAGGACTGGGTTTTTGCCCCTCACTGAATGTGATTTGCATACAGTTATTTTCAATATTTATGGGGCAGGGAAACTTACATTACATGTGTTAGTCCAACCTAATATCAATACTGTAGATTCTTATTCTTATTGTTATTATTATTATTGTTATTGTTATTGTTTTTATTATTATTATTATTATTATTAGTAGTAGTAGTAGTAGTAGTAGTAATGGTGGTGGTAGTAGTAGTAATTTTGTGTTCTGTTTGCACAGTGTACACATCATACTGTTTATATTTTGGTTACTCCGACAGCATCATGTGTTACAATAAAATGAGAGAGGTCTGTTGCCTCTGGAGGCACAATCTTCGGCAACTTTGTGAACAAACTTGGAAACTGCTAATTGTAAAATTAACATTGCAATGGTGATGACACACAGCTGTATCCTTCTATTGATCTCAGCAAGAGTGTCCATCTTGATAACAACACTGCTGTCTCTCTGACATTCAAAAAGGGATGTTACTAAATTACCCACAGCTAAATTCAGACAGATCAGAAGTGTTCCAGACACTGGAGATTCACAGGTCAGAATAAGACTTGTCTGCCTATCTTCCAATATCACTTCAGAAACATCAGAACAACAGAACTCTTGGACTTGTCTTCAGTGAGAAAGTGGCATTAAGGGAGTGTAATTAGTGTGCCTTTACTCTGAGGGCTCTGAGATTGAATTCTTATCGTCACCCATGTCAAAATTCCTAACTTTTGCAACAAAAATAAACATGTTTACAGCCTGATACAAAAAAGTTTTGTTCTCTGATCCTAATTTCCACATTCATGACAAACGTACGTATATCTATAACAGTACTGTGCAAAAGTTTGAGGCAGGTGTGAAAATGCTGTTGTTAAGAATGCCTCAATAATAAAAATGTTAATAGTTTATTTTTTATCAAATAAAAAAATGCAAAGTGAGGGAAAATAAGAAAATTCTTAATCAAAGCAATACTTGGTGTGACCACCCTTTGCCTTCATAACAGCATCAATTCTTCTCTGCATTGTTTCACACGTGATTGGTGTGTACTGGCACTGGTAGCGAGCTGTTACATTCACTTTCAGTTTGTGTCCCATTTTAAGAGTTGTTAGTAGTGTTTTTATAATGTTCCAACATTTTACTGACTGTTTGACCTTTTTAAGGGGTTGCAGCCATGCCCTCTGTGCTTTTTAATGTTTCTTACCACATTTTTTCTTCCTGTTTTCTATTTTAAGGCTGTTGAATATGATGAAATCAGACCTGAAGACCCGACTAACTCAGCTTGTCTCTATGCTAATTATTCCTACCACCAAGACACAGCTGGGACTGGTAATCGCTGCGATGTTTCTTTCAATTCAGCTTCCACGTATGAGGTCAATTCAAGGGGGGTATCTGCAGAGAGCAGAGTCACAGATCCACAATGTGACCTGGTGTATTCTGTTGCTCAACTACCCAAAGAACAAATTGAACCTACTGGGCAATCTCAACCAAATCAGTGTGAAAGCTATGAAAATTACTCTCTCTATTCCCTGGCTCAGCTACCAAAGGTGTCCTAAAGGAGGCCACTGTAATCAAAATGGATCAAAAGGATTTTTTTTGATAATTTTCATTACATTTTTTAAGCAATTGTTCCGATATTATGTTATATAATATGTTCAGGACTGGGAAGAGAAGGAAAGGAACTGATTAGCATCTGTTTACATGGTACAGCTCATCTTCTAATACAAATCCAGGTACAATATCACTGCTCCCTTTTCTGTTACTGAGTCTGATTATCACTGTCTGCTTTGTGAATCTACTACTTTATGAAATTGGAATCATGTTAGCCACATGCACCCGGACAAAAGATGGCACAAAGACTCATTCTCGATGAAATGCTCCACAAAACCTCAGTGAACAAGCTGCAATCTGCCTGTGACACTGCTGGTGATGAAGTCTGCAGTACAAAGCTCTGTAGTTGACCTTGAATATATTTGTTTTTCTAAACTCCTCCTCACTATTACTTCATATCACCTAGCAAATTAGACGCAGCAACACATATTTTGTTCTTTCTGTCTACTACCTTTTAAACATGTCTCACTGTTACAAACCCCGAAGGAGTATAAGGGGAAAGGGAAACAACATTATTTTTAAGTTAGCCATTTAAGAAGGGTGGTACAGAGAGTTATTTAGGTCAGTTCAATACAGAATTCACCACATTAACTTAAGTTGAGTCTAGTGATGTGTACAACAAAGGGAGGTGTCACCAAATCATAAAATGAATACAACAATATACTAAACATAGACTTCTAAATGAGTTGACCCTTTCCAGAACTGGTTCATTTTGAAGCTGAAGCAGAACTGAAGCTTTCTATAACGTGACTTTTTGTGAACTATTTGTTCAAGCAGCTACAAGACACTTTCACACTTGATTTTGCCCTGTGGACAACAGCTGTAGTGTTTCATGTGCAGCACAAGATAGTGCAACTCGTTGTTATTGCTTTTTTTCTTTTTCAACCAACAGCTGTTTGCAGGATGTATATTGTTGAGGTATGCTATCTGTTTGTGTCTATAAGATTATTAACTGTAATATGACGGTGAAACAAATTAAACTTTGTTTTACCCACAAACGTAAATTCATATATTGATGTAAAAACATGCCTCACTATGTATTTCATAAATAAAAGAGGGCCAATTTAGGCTTGGTTTTGAATCTTTTCAAATCCTGCACTTCTTTCATCTGTTGAATGGTCAACCAAGTTTGGCTTGTGTTTTCTTCCATGCTATGTCACTGTTCCTTTAAAGCTTGTTTTTTTTTCGTTGTTCAGTCAATTCTTTTTTTCTCTTTGCTGAACTTGCCCCAGTATGAGGTATTAAAACAACAAAATATAAAGTACAAATAATATTCTCTACAGAAAAATCTCCTTATTAATGACTCACTGCCAAACTTTGCCTGTGAAAATGTAAACATAGTCTCTTCAGGTCTGCCTGGCATAAATCATTCTTCTGATTTCGCAGGGAATTGGACCCAGCAGGCATTAAGAATAAATAGCCAGTCTTCTCGCTGTTGGTGCTTATGTAGGTCATTTAGACACATCAGTGTTTAATTGAGGGCTGTTTCATAAGCAGTTAAAAACTCCTTGTAGTTGCTCTAACTTGCAGGATATTGCATAAATAGATTACCCATGGTGTATATGTGAAACTAAAAGCTGTGCATTGCTTAGCTCTCTGTATAAAGGATATTATTCAAATAAAGTCATTTTTTTAAAAAGGGAGGTTTTGAGGTTTGTTTTTGTATTTGTATTTGTGAAACTTTTGATTTGAGTCACACATTTAACACATTTGCTCTAAGGTTTGTAATGTTGACATGTGAACATGATTGAGGCCAACAGTCTGTGAAGTTTAATATACCAGCATTAATATGACACCTACTGAACATACAACAAAATACAAACAACATACTGTATCACTCTAATTATTTCATAGCACCTACATGCTATATGCCATGTTGTTGTTTTTAGTTTACTTGCATAAAGTTGGCCTAGTTTACACCCAACTGTCGCTCTCACTGTGACTCTGTAATGGATGCTAAACCTTGAGTGCAGTGGGTATAGTCAACTCCAGTGACATTTTGCTTGATTTAGGGCATATAAGTGGAAGCTGAACGCAGGGAGTTACAGTTGACATGCCGAGAGATGACAAGAGCCTGAACCAAGAGACTCAAACTAATATGCAGGATCACAGATGTTAACAGGATCACACCACACAAGATTTTTAGTAGATGTGTTATGTTTTAATTTGATATTGTAAATGCTGTTGGGGAGATCTCTTGTGGGCAGGATGAGGAGAAATATGTTCCAGACTAAACTTGGGGGGGTACACAGGACATCTAATTGCCAGATGTTGACGGTCCGGATCTTCTCCTGACAACAGGAGACAGTCATTGTTTTTTCAACACCATAGTGATGTGCCAATGAAGTCTCATGGACCATTCTCTGTATCATCTGAGCCCCACAGATGATGAAAAAATATCAAGCAATGGTAATGAAGTCTGCTTTTAATCCTTTGTTGAACAGAGAGCGCGATCTTCGGGGCTCGGTTCATGAGGCTTCATTGGTGCATCACTACCTACAGCACCCTGTAGGGTTGACATTGTGTTGAAGAGCTGAAGGAGAGCTGTTCGTTTAATCAAATGTTATGCAGACCTCTCAATATGTCATTCTATATACAAAGTAAATGGAGCTGGGTAAATGGAGTTCTTTTTCCTTGGTGTCTGTTTATTTGTGTGTGTCATCATGACAAAATGTGGTCACTAACACCCCTACTGTAGCAGGAACGACCACAGAAGCTGTGTTGTCATGTGCATGGTATGTAGTCAAGAGGAACAGAGAAGATTGATTTGCGTGATGGTTGTGATGCGAGCAGTAGGAGCTTTGGAATTAGGGAAGTGGTCAATTTATGGCCCTGGCCCAATTTGCCATAGCAGCTGGTGTGATCCTATTTTAAGAGTGTCTCTAGTTTGGCTATGCTTTTACAGATGTTCTGGTTAAAAGAAGTTAAAAATTTGACAAAACATAGGCAGTCAATTAATTTTAACGATGGTTTGATTATTTGAAACAAAAACATCCACAAATTTCAGTGCAGATAGCTTGCAGTGAACACACAGAGCACATATTGACCTACATTTTATTTCATTGGATGCAAGTAAACATAATTACTGACAAGTCTGATTCTAAACTTGATGTTAAAAGTGAGTCGGATCAAGATCGACCACAGAGATGTGAGTGATGTTGATGCTCACAGTGACACTGATTCAGCCTTAAACTCTTGTGAAGTAGCATTTAGCATCATTAGTGTAGCTTGCCATTGTTAGCGCTTCTGTAGTGTGGGCGTGGAGACGAACTCAGTGTGAAGTTGCACATGGACTTTTTTTTTTATTTGGCTCAGGAGATGTACATTTGTACTCATTAGCCACAGAGAATACCAGGAAACCCTTCTGGGTCCCTGTTAGGAGTAAAAGGCTCCTGCTCTGCTATCGTGCCAATTTGGGCAGTTACAGCTTTCAGCCTCACTCACAGTCACCATTATTCCTCCCACTTAATAATGTTATGTCTATACATTTACCTCCCAAGACTTTTCATCAAAACTGTGATTATTAACAAACCTTTCTTAGTTATATATATTCTGGTAAGTAAAGCCTCCATTAGTATTTGGCTGACGTCATTATGTGTAGGTTTCAAATATTTATTTGTTGTTATCTGGCGATTTATAATATATACTATATATACCGTGGTATAATTCCCCTCCCATATTAAAAGATGTGCTGACAGAATAAACAGAGTCTCGTTTTTGGTTACAATTAGGCAGAGACTTTGGTCGAGAAATCAGTGTTTTTGGACGAGGAGATGGCTCAAACGAAATGATGCCATTCTGTTCCACCCTCTTCTTCTGCAATGGTTTAATGGCATCTGAACGAGAATAAGCGACACCAGCTGTTTGCCTTGATTCACCAAACTCCTAAAATTCACTTAAATTACCAGCTATGACAGTGTGTGGCTGCTATTGTTTGTTTGAGTTACTGTGTATCTGTTTACTTGCATGTGTGTGTGTGTGTGTGTGTCATCGTGACAACATGTGGTCATGAGCACACCTACTGTAGCAGGAACTACTGCAGAAGTTGTGTTGTTGTGTTCACAACCAAACAAGATACAATCACGAAACTTTAAAGGTATGTAGTTAAGAAGACTGAGTTGGATGACGGGTGTGTTCCAAGCAAGGGCCCTGGAAGTAGTGGGGTAGGAAGTAGCGAAGGGGTCAATTTACGTGAAATGTACTGGCACAGTTTGCCATTGCATCTTGTGTGATACCATTTCAGGACTGTCTCTAATTTGGATTTACTTTTGCAAATGATCTACAAATTAATCTAAAATGGTCATACAATTGGATTGCAGCCTCACTGTGACAGCTAAAATTTAAATTCTTAATTTAAAGCAGATGGCACTGTCATATATTTGATATGATTAAGTTACATTGGGGGCTGTAGTGAGACACGCAGCTTTGGTTAAATTGGTGACTTGGTAAATTCCCTGTAGGTGTGAATGAGAGAGTAAATAGATAATGGATGAATAAATTGGGTGAATTGTTAGAGAGCAGAAGTTTGTTATAAAGAGTATCACTCACAACTTTTATTATATTCCTCCTAACTTAAAGCACCATCATTTGAGTGTACATTGATTAAATAAAAGGCATTCATGGCATTATTAATTGCATTAGTCATCTGTAATTGTGGCAATAGTACTACGCCTTACAGTTTGACAAAATATAGCAAATATTGAAAAGCATTAATAGATAGATGGCTTGATAGCTGGTAAAAATAAGAAGATTACACTCATAAATGACTGTCAGACATGAAACAAATAAAGGAAATGGTGAATACTGAGGTATACCAGTCTTTGTAACGCTCTCTTCCTGTGTTCTCTTTCTTGCAAACAACACGCACACACACACACACACACGCACACACACGCACACACACACACACACACACACACACACACACACGCACACACACACACAGGGTAAAAGCTTAACACACCAAAAGGCATGCTTGACAGTTGGTAGCGCTTTATTGGACTAAACAGGAAACCAATGCAGTGTTCCAGAAATAGTTGTGATGTATATGACTTTGCAAACCATCATGTATCAAGTAGATCAGCGATGGAGCTTCTTCTATGTCAGAATACTTAGTGGAAGACTTTCTTCCCAAAAGCCACATTATACAGCCCACAACTGCTCTAACACACACACACACACACACACACACACACACACACACACAGAGCCAGCAGAAGTCACCTTGGCAGCGGGAATGCCCTCCAGTAGCTGTTCTTGTCAGGCTCAGAAAACGAGAGCAGCTTGATGTCGTTGTTATTGTTGTTACAGTTGTTGTGTACATCGGCCACCAGGGGAAGAGTGTGGTGGCCTGGGGTATCTGCTCTGTTGTCAATGACAGTCAATGACACTCTGCTGCTAAGTGAAAAGGATTAGCCCGCTCTCTCTCCCTCGCTCACACACGGACATCCTTGTACTTCTATCTTTGTGAGGACAAACAGACCACTGAGGAAGTGAGGACTGACCAAATTGTTCTCACTTCCCAAAAATCTCCTCACTCTGGTGGTTATAAATGTGTTCTGGTCCTCACTATGTAGGAAGTACAAGAACACAAACACACAAACACACTCTCTGCACTGGTTTTGCTTAAAGAAAGTTTGTTGAAAAGGAGTAGTAGTAGGAGAAGTACATGGGAAATCAAACAGATGATGGAGTATGAGATGGAAACAGCTTGTGGGCATGTGTTTTTGGTTTCTGCCTTGTAAAAATATGGCCTGTACTTGTTACTGGTCTCAGGTTAGAACTAACACACACACACACACACACACACAAACACACGCACACACACACACACACACACACACACAAACACACACACACACAGATGGCAGATTGCTGACAGTAGCCACTACCAGGCCTATTTATTGAAAGGTCCTGCACACCCACACAGCTTTCATGTCCCAAAGAAACTGGAAGTGTGCAAACTAATAAGAATCATGAGGACCAGTTCTACCACTTAGGTTCCACAACAACAAAAAACAGTGGTTTGATGTGCACGTGGTTTGGTTGCAAAGAACATCCTGTGGCTGGTGGGTGTTAGAGCTTGTTTCTTTTCAAAAGGCAGCCTTTCATATGTTTATTGTAGAAGATAAGAATTCAGTTTGTGGTGACGGTTAACTATCTTCTTATTTTAAAAAGTGTTATGTAAGTGTTATGACTGCAGTCGTTTTTGGAGACTGCTATGTGTGTGCCCTGTGTCTTTGTTTTCTCACTTCCATATGCAAATAGGGGTGTGCAATAGCTGCGGGAGGATTGGTGAACAAGTTCCACGCCCTGGCCGGGATTGGCTGCAGCCAGGAAACCACCTGGTATAAAAGGAGCCAAGATGGTGGCAATTGTGGACAGCAGACATTTCCTCCTCCTCCTTCTCCTCATCCTCCTCTCCCAACCGGCCACGCTGCTGCTTAGTACAACTTGGTTGAGATTTAGATGTCTGGATTGACAGTTTTGTTATTCTTGTTTTCTCCTGTTTAATTAGGTAGGGCGGTAAGTCTTGTGTCACTTATTTGCAGTCTGGTGCAAACTGGATGCTGAGGGGTTAACACCTCCTGTTCTGCAGCTGGGAGAGACCTGCGGGAGGACTGGGCCACTTGTGAGTGTTTTGGGACAGCGCTACTCATTAAGAAGAGTAGAATGAGTCTCCAATAACACCAGAAAAAGTCACTAGAATTTTCTCTGCTTTTTAGAAAAAGTCGGTAGAGGGGTCTGAATAGTCGCTGAATATAGCAACAAAGTCGTTAAGTTGGCAACACTGCGTGGCGCGTCAGTCTATTGTCACATTTTGACTCTGCTGGTTAGCCGCTACAAAAGTACCTGTATGGGAACAGAGGCCAAGGGGAACTAACTAGTGGGCGTAGCCAAAACATTCAGCCACTTTCCAAAAAGTTCTCAGTCGAACACGCCTTATATGTGTTCATCGATTTATTTTTGTAAATAAATACTTTCCCTTACGTTGTAACAAATCTTTGTTTGTGGCTACTTGGAATATGGAGAAGATGGGGCCTTCTCATGTTATGTCCTAGGCACCCCTAGACTGGGGCATAACAATGAGCAAATCACATTCCACCAAATATCAGAGGAGCAACAGTTACACTAGACATAAAATGTGTGCCATCTGCTTTCATTGCCAAAGGCTATGGACAAGCACATTGTTGTCTTCCCACACTTTAGGTACTTGACATTGTAAGCATTAGGGCATCCCCACATAGAGGCTTCTTGCTGTTATACACCATTTTAAAATTCCAGCCACTGATCTTAAATTGTAGAATAATGGTAAACAGCAGCAGCAATCTACCCATTGTCTCTATCTAGGTCTGTGGTGGCTTTGCTGTCAACATTTTAAAATGTCACTGCTTTCCTGCTGTTAACTTCCTGCTCCAAATACACAGCTGCAAACAGATGCACACAGGTTGTAGATGGTCAAATTCTTTATACTGTTAATGAAATATTGCTCTCCCTTGTCTGTTGACTGTGTGATTGACAGGTTCTTTCATTAGCTAGTTAGACCTCGGGGAATGGGGGCTTGCCGACCTCTGTGTAGAAAGAAGGAATATACCAGGAGAAGATTCTCTCTGTTGATGGATTTGACACCATAAAAAAATCCAAAGTGCTCAGAGCAGAGACTGCTCGCTACTGAAAGATCCAAGCTGTAAACCAAGGGGGGGATCTTGACTTTGCTATTGTTGCTCTTTGACTTTGGAACAGCCTTACTCACAGTAAGTCACAAGTCACTACACTTTTTTAGAAAGCATATTAAAAGCCATGCATTTCTATTACCATTTTTCTGAAGTAATGCTTTCTGTCTCTCCATTTTCTCCCTTTTCTTCTGTCTGTTTTGTGATACAAATTAAGTTGTCTTACAATGGATCAACTGACGTGTGAGGAAAATCCTGCAGTTTCGTCACTATACTATGCTTTGGGAAATCATTTTCTGACAAATTAAATAGAATGGGACTATGTTAAAAGTTACAACATGATGCTAATTTGAAACTGGACTAATGTTGCTTGTATAACTCTTACACGTGTTTGAAAAATGAGTTTTTTAAGTATCCATTGGAAGAACACAACTCATTTGAGCCTGTGTTGCTGCCACTCTCCTCGCCTCCATCACACAGTATGAATCCCCAGCATGCTTTTCTACAGTAATAAAGAAGAAACACTTCAAAACATAAACAGAGATACCCATATGATACACAGCCTAAGGGAGATAATCATGTTCACGGAGACCCTAGGTTTTCTATAGTGGAGCATAGTGTGGAATTTAGAGTCAGATATTAGGATCCGCCTAACTCAAACATTTCACGACTCTGTGGGGGAAGTTAGTTTAAGAGTCTGAAATATAGGCCTATGAAGTGGTAGTACTCCTGGTATGAGAGTGTATGTCTTTTTTAATGTTTTCCATTTATTTTCAAAGCTTGTTAAATTGAAACAAATAAAGACCTTTGAACCAATACGTTATAAACCCTAAAAGACCTCTCTAGAGCCAGCTTTTGGTTTGTTCATTTTGGGCTGCAGTAGAAACATGGTGGTGCAACAGTACAGGTAACCCACGGTACTGTCCCTACCTCAGTTGTTGGGCCACGGTTTTTGGTACGGTTTCAATACGTGTTTTTTTCTCTTTCTTTTTTCTCCCAAAATTATGTCTTTATTGTAATTGTCAGCTAAATCTGCATATCACATTAAACAAATTCCAGTATCACTGTTGTAGCGAATAATATAACTTTCCACGGGCTACAGAGCCACGTCATTATGTCACTGTTTACGTCTGTATATGTCTCCGCCATCTCGGCAGTTGCAAGTATAATAACAACAATGGCAGACTCTCTTTACAAATCTTGCTCCTGACTTTGTAAGCCTACATTGGCATCCAAATACGACATGTGCATCACATTTGTGCTGTTCACCTTGATTGCTATGGAAGGTGATTATATTCTTATTGACACTGAACGCAAGATGTAAATGTTGGACTTTGTTGTAAGGTAACGCTAGCCCGCTATTGCTAGCCCACTAATACTAGCCCACTAGCGCTAGCCTGCTAGCCCATGTCAATCACATTGCAGTTAAACCAATCAAATGAATGAATGATGAATCGTGAATTGTGTTTCGGGTTTCTCTCTGTCGCTTGGGAGCAGAACAAGCCCAAAACAGTGACTGCACTTTTGGAACAAGCCCAGAAAAATGCAACTCGCAACTGCCAATATTTCCAAGTGGCTTTTTAACATAAGAAACCCAAAAAAAGCTTATAAAAAGCGGACTATGGCTGCACTTTGAACCCGGCTTCAGTTACAACAGTGTGAGAGCGTGGGTGGAGGCATAACAGTGATTAGACATTACTTCGCGGGGAGGGCTTTTCACCTGCCTGGACAGGCATACACACACACACACACACACACACACACACACACACACACACACAGTGGCTTGTAAAGCCAGTCAGTGAAAAATCAATTGCAAAACAAAAAAAACCTGCAGTCCATAAGGGCGTATTGTTCCGTGCAGAGCTGACCGAACAGTGCTGTATTTTACCACGTACCGTTGCATCCCTGATAGGCAGGCTCATGAACTAATCAGGGCGGAGCAGACAATCAAATAGGAATTCAACCAGACAAGGACAGGACACATGAGCCATGGAGATCAAAATAAAACAGGAAACGAATTAAAAATGAGTGACTGAAAGGAAAATTAATTTGAAACATAAAAACCTAAAACACAAAATACAGACAGAACTATAATATAAACAACATAAGAAAATACTGACAGTCTTTAACCTAGTTGAGTCTTTCAAATATTTTAAAGGCCTTTGATCTCAGAGCCGGATTGTGACAGGATGTGATTGATAGGTTGTCAACAAACAACAAAACCAACAATCCAAACTAAGAAAGCGGCCCTATGACACGTTTTACGATATAAACTCTGTAACTTCTCTAAAAAGTTGGCACTGTGGCTCAAGTTAACATTTCCTGTTATTTTCTCTTGCTCCCACTCCTAATGTACACACAAAATTGTGTTTACCTTACCTTACTTTAGCAACATTTCCATGTTCCAAGATCTCAGCAATTCAACTTGTTGACGATACTTTTATCATAACCAACAGGACTGACGAATGTTGCTACAAAATTTAAACCCAAGTTGTAATAAATCATATTTTTTTCTTTAAGTTTAGCTAATTTTTAGATTTATTTTTTTCAAAATGCTAACCAAACTTAACACTAATTAGTTTCTTTCTTTTGTTTTGACATGATTTTTACTGACATATGGTAAACCACACCTGCTCCTTTTTTAATCAGTGAGAGCACTGTACGATTTTTACTGTTATTTCCATTAAGCCATAATACTGGCATTTGTTTACTTTAGTCAACATTTAGATGAAACACAATTTGTGTCAATGACAGCACAACCCTCCTCTGAAACTGAGACTGTCTGGTATTGGCAACCCTACTGAGTCTAATGGGACACACTATCGATGTAATAGTGGACGAGAAAGGTTCCTATCTACATTCATCACAAAGGAATGGTCGATATTGTCGTACTGTACTTAGAATGGAATAGGACCTTAGCCAATTAAAAACCTTTCCAATCTCTTGTTCAATCTCTGTTCTGAAATCAAATTGATCAGGTTACGAGCACACCTAGGGTTCTAAAGTGCCTTAAGCTAATTAGTTTCTACCCCTGCCCAAGCCTCTAAAGTCAAAGCTAACAATTATAATCTGGGCGACCGGAGTTGCACTTCTGATGTTAGCCAATTACAGCTACTTTCAAAGTCATATCATCCAATTACCTTTCCTTGCCACCCTTGATTTTGCAGACCCATTAGCCAATTATACATCTCACACAATGGGCTCCTGGCACACATAAGCAGATCCCAGAATCTGCGAATCGACATCATGAAAACACATCACTCCCTCAGCCCTTTTCTCAAGATCAAACCCTATTATTAGCAGCTATAAAAGCACAAATGTAGTTCCCTTCAACTCCAGCTGAGACGAACCGTGCCCCTGTGCACCTTCTCTCTCATGATAATATGGCACTTTAAACTCACCTTCACTGGAGCAAGATAATGATAACATAGAGACGGCTGCTCTGGGCGCTGAATAAGCTTTCAGTTGTGTGGAGTAGTAATGCAGAGTTTCAGAGTTACAAGTTCCTCATGTCTGTGTTTGACTCACTGAAATTAACTGCCTGATCTCATGAACTTTGTGAAAATCATGTTCTAAAATTCAAATATGCAATTACATATACATGTATTACAGAGGAGACTTAACGGCCAAAGTTTTAAACATTTTGTTAACGCTGTCAAACAGTGGCAGTTTGGTTGGGTTGAGGAAACAAAACTACTTGGTTAAATTTAAAAAACAAAATTACATGGTTAGGCTAAATAATATGAGAAAATATAATGTGGCTTAAAAAAACTACAGATAGATGTGAGGCAGTTACATACATGAGGTACATAAATAACTTAAAATAACAGTGTTGACTTTGGTTTTACTGGGGTCATGAACACTGGTTTCCTTGGTTAAAAAGCCTTGTGTTGTTTGACCCACCACCTTTGATATCTGAATGAAAAAGGATTCTATTTTATTCTATCGGTGCCCACAAGTCTCACCTTTACAGACACAGGAACTTTATGGTCATCCCTTGTAGTTTGAGGCAAAAACCATGCAGTTTTTCTCATGCATATGTGTACAAATGTGTTATTTCTGTCAATTGTATTTGAATATTTCTGCATACTGGGGTCCCTAAACAGGAATTACTTAACTTTGAATCACCAATAGTCTCAGTTTTCCAGTGATACCAATGAGCAGAATTGTGTCATTCATGTCTGTTGATCTTAGTCTCCATAGTAGCATTTCATTGCAGTGAGAGCCTTTTTTGAAAGTTGACTTCAATGTTTCAAATGAGCTGTTGTGACCTCTAGGATAATCACAGCCTCATGAAACTTTACAACCTGAAACTAGAGACCGAGGGCAATTAATGGATGCATGGCCTAGTTATATACGTGCCCATCTTTCCCCTACATTATTCAACATATCTGTCAGAAACCTGGGCTTCTGAAACATTAAATAGTGTGTGGTACATAATTATGAATTGTAACATACTAATTCTTTGGTTGTATTTTTTTTTCAAAGAAGATACCTGCCTTGCTCTGAATGTATTGCTGTAAATTGGCTATAAAATAATGTTATTATCCTATTTAAGGACTTTATTTGTATAGCACCTTTCATACGAAGAAGCAGCAGAAAAAACTGCACAGATAAGATAATATTATTCTATTAACACTTTTCATAATATGTGCGCATCCTATTTTATCACTGTCAGAATAGAACTTTTTTACAAGTCAGTAGTTACCTCTTCCAGCTCTTGTGGAAATGATGACTCACAGAAAAGCTGCGACTGGTGGATAAAAATGCTGACAGAAAAGTACTGAGATATCAGAGAAAACAGCAGGAGGTTCTCCAAAGCTTTGACATAGAATAAATGTACTGAGTGGAAATACTGGAGAGAATGAACAGCTGGAGTGTTTGTGAATGATGGCTGTTTTATATATGTATATATATATATATATATATATATATATATACAAACTTCAGTTGGTTTTAAAGGTGGACAATCACAAGCCTGAAATGAATAAGCATAATAGTAATCTGAATGCTAATAGTGAGAAAAACTGTGTGAACAGATAACGTTGTCAGCACACTGCTGCGCCTGAGAGCAGTTTGATCAATAAAGGATATGAAACTTGTGGAGATTTAGTTAAATTTTAATGACTTGGACTGTTGCCTCTTAATTGTATGTGTTGTTTGTAGTAATTAATTATTCCTGCAACAACAGAAGCTGTTTTAAGATGCATGTACTAATATAGTAACAATAGAAACACATAAAGGCTGCTGCAATATGTATGTGAAAAAGTATTTACTGCATTGGTCTTGGTGGGCCATACTAGTTCTGTTAAGAAATAACTATTTTTCAATTCAACTTTATTTGGACAAACAAAATCTGTCTTTGTTTCAGCTGCTGGACCTAATGTACGTAACATTTCTGCATTCAAATGTCTAAAATGACTAGGCCTGTTATATATTTTGTTGAGTTGTGTACTTCCTTTATCCCAAATGCCAGGGGTGTTACTGTCTGCAAGAAGTTATCAAAAATTGAGTTTTCATCAATCTGAAGGCAAATTGTAATGCTACACTTTTAATTTGTACATTTGCTCATCAGATTCCTGGGTCTATAATTATCTTTATTCAGTGTTTTTAGCAGTTTAAATGACAAAGTCAGTTTTTTATCGAGAGGAGGAGACCCCCACAGGTAATATGGCTCCCAATAAAGACCTCCTGAACATCTAGATCAGAGAAATAATGAGAGCAAACACTAGCAGCAGCTCGGCTAAATTCTCTGCTGGCAAAGTTACCCATTTAAGCATAATGGACTTTTGACCTTTTAAAATTGCAGCCAATTGATTTTTTTCATTTATATATTCAATTTTTTGGTAGCTATCAGTGTTTATTTTATATTTGTAATGAAGTATCTAAGGCTCATAGTGTTTTCATCTATAGATTAAACTGAATTCTTAATCTGTTATGTTAAAATTAAATATAAGGTCATTATTCTAAGGTCAGTATATGCCAAACACATTGTGGCTGTTGCGCTGAACCTTTGTGCCCTTTTGCATCTATTGTTTAAAAACAATTAGCAACATTTGCATGCAACTGATGTTTACCAACCAGAAGAAAAGAAAACTAAAAAAAACAACAACAAAAAACAGAAATGAAGCAATATTGCTCACTGGATGCACCCCATGAGTAGCTTTCATTGGCTTTGATTCTTTGTTGCGTTAATCTAATTTAGCAAGTTATAAACTCAACCCCTATGGTAAAATGTCACATTGGTCGGAAAATTGAATTACCTGTCCATTCTGCCACCAAATTGCCACTTTCGTTTTATAAACTTCAAAGACTTGTTGCTGGGCTTGCCCCGTGACTCACCCCAGGGGGTGGCAGGGTAAATTGCTATACCAACCTTCACATCTCCTCTTTTTATCATCTCTCTCTCCAGGAGGTCATATAAAAGATAAAATGGCTAACAGCCCTCAGGGTGCCTGCGTTTTGTGGAAGTTTAGTCCCCTTGTCTGTAGTATCAAAGCAGCAGAAGAAGAAATGTGATATTAAAACTGTTTCTTCTTATTCAATCATTCACCTTCCATGGGGTTTGTTTGTGCCTCTGTTCATGCTTTTAATGCAGTTATAATTTTCTCTGTGGCACTTGTAACTCAGTTACTACCCATTGCAAATGAATACCAATTATCTGTGCATGTGTATGGACGGGTAATGACTTTAAGGTATATCCTGTGGAGTTTGAATCAATTTCTCTGGCTATGTAACAGGGTTTGTGATGCATCCCAAGTACATTCTCTGGTGATTGAATAGCCATTTGTGTTTTCATCTTTGCTTCATTAGCAGTCATCTTGCTTTTGGTCAATACTATCGACCAGAGGCACACTGAGAACACCCTCTGCAATAAAGACAGAAATGTTTACCCTTATCTGTGTGCATCCTTTATCCTGTAAAGCATGCTTTTAAATGTTTTTAAATCAAGTGTGACCACAGTGTCCATCAGATTTTTTTTGTCATAGCTGTGCTTTGCAAACATTATGTATTAAATGTGTAAAAAGTAAAATTCTAAGTAATAATAAAAAAAGTTTGACTATCATATTTGTTTGCTTTGAATTTCAAACAAACAATATTACTTTTTTTAACTTTAACAACATTCTTGAAACAGAAAATGGAAACAAACTCCCAAAACACCTTGCGTAATAGCTACTCTAGGCAACGCACTTGAGTAAATGAACTACTACTTTCTTCAAATGTGCTCAATGTGCTTGAGTTATTTTATGAGCACTATAATCCTCCGTTTTAGTAATTATGTGAATGGGAAATTTTGCTCATTCAGGTTAAAATACAGTTGTGCTCACTCCTTACAGAGTGAGGTTGCTACTGTGATCCCCACAAGCCTCTTCATTCTCTCGTTATTCTACTCTTAAAAAATATATTTTATATTATTTTTTCTGCTGCTTTTTTATTACTATCTCCATCCACATTTTTTTTTTATCATAGAACCTTAATTCAGACTTCAAAATATTCAGCCCAATTTGGACATGTGTATTTTTTTCAAGCAACTTTGGTTTATATACACTGTAATAAATTATTCTGTTGCAAAATGTCCCTGCGAAAAATGTTTAGGTGGTTTTTAATGTAATAATTTGAACAACATGTAACCAACTTATATTTTCAGGCTACACAGTGAGAACTAAATCAGTGCTCCCTTGATTGATTCAACAAACAAAGCATTCAATGTTACATTTGATTTTTTAATAACCACCACATAGCATTATATAAATATAATTTATATATATATATATATATATATATATATATTCTTTTATTTGTTGTTTTATTTGTTTGTTGTTGTTATTCCATAGCATGAAATTATGGGGTCAGGCATTACAAGAGCTTCTTCCTCTTCTTTTTGGGGATCTGGCTGTCAAGATCCTCAATAGGTCCTCATGAAGGTCTCAGTCTTCTCCCACTCCTGCTGCTTTCCCTGCAGGGTCTGTCTGAGGCTTTCTGTGGCCTGAAGGAGGGATGACTTTTCCTCCTGCTACTCAATGAGATGACTGTCCAACTGCTGTTCAGGGTTCTTCAGAGCAGCCATGATCTCCTTTTATGCATGCTGAGCAGAGCCACAAGGGAGGTTCTTGTTTTCTCCGTCTCCTGATGAAGGTTTCCGCCTCCTTTACAGCAACCATCTGCTTACTGTTCTTTTCTTTCTTCTCATTAAGCTGAGCCACAGAGGAGGCTCTGGAGTTTTCCATCACCTCCTGGACGGTGGTTTTCTCGCTGAGTTTCCAGCAGATTCCAGTCTTTTTCAGGGCTCCTCTGATCTTCCTGGTCTCAGCTCTCTTGTCATCTGAGCTTGATGGGAAGCCTGGGATCTTTACAGAGTCCTCTGTGTTGCCTTGTTTTTTTTGCTAAGACTAAGCTGCAGCTTCTGAACCGCATGTCACTCTCAATCAGAGCCAGAGCAAGTGTCATCCACCTGTCCATTTTTTATGCTATCTCAAAGAATAAAACATACTGAGCTATGTTCACTTCATATCAAAAATAATGGTTAGGCTAAGACCAGCAGATATGGTGGTTGCCTAGCAACAATTAATCAAAAAGCAAACTACAAGAAGAGCTCACATGTTTGCCATTTCAACCTGAAAAGTACTGACATGTCAATGTCGTGTCCACACCTTTCCGCAGCCAGTCAAAGGCAATGGTGTTTCCACTTTTTCCTGATCTTTGGTGACATACACAGCATGTAAAAATGACAAAAATGAAATCCGGATTTAAAGGAAGTTTGCAAGAGAGCGACAGCACAAGGTTACAGGAGAAAAAGAAACAAGGATTCAAGCTGATAAAGGCTGTAACAGAGGCAGGAGGTGAGGGAGAAATGACGATAATGGAAAGCGTTGCTACACCAAGAACACTCATTAACCTGTCCCCTCCTATCCAACCCCAGCGTTCAGCATTTTACAATAAAGGAAAACGATGGACCGAAAAAAGGGAAGAAAAGAAAGAGAAAGCCCTTCATTTAGTCCCCCATCCTGATCTCATGAGGAGGAGAAATTGGAAACAGAGACACGGCTCTTGGGACCTTGAGGAAATTAAATACTGAATTCAATGGGCAGACCGACTCAATCACACCACCCTTTTGTAAAATGACTTGGGAATTGAATCCCTTGCCGCTTAGCTGGGGATGTTATTGCTCTTGTAGCTATTTCTGTTTAACTAGGCCGGGGCACAGGGTGGGTCACACACACAAATACACACACACATATCCATTTAGGGAAAAATACTAATATCACCAGATGCACATGTGCAAACACACATTTAAAGTGTTTACTACAACAAATGTAGAATTTGGGATTCTGGGTTATCTGCATCACACACCTTCAGATTATCCATTATTTCTACCCTTTTTGTGTCAGCTGTAAACATGGTAACAATCTGTCTTCCCAGCTATTTGCATAAGGAAAAACATAGAAAAGAAATTCATCCAGATGAAATACATGCACTGTTAGTCATCACTTTTACATAAGGGAATATGGTTGGAGAAACTTGAAGAGATATTTTGAATTTAATTTACTTCCCACTTTCATTTTTGCTCACTGGAGTGAATGATTTGAGCAAAGAGATAAGGGTCAAAACAAACCTTCCTTGTTTATTACAATTAATTAAGAACAAATTTGTCTTCTAGACTCAAACGTCTTGTCGGGAAGATATTTCTTAAATGCTAAAGTGAGTTCCATGAGTGAGGCATTGCTGCTTAATGAATATTTCAATATGCAGATGTGGGTTTAACACCCATGTCCGCCAACCATTAGCCCAGCTTACTTCTTCCTCCTGATTTGGACGCCTAGGACACACATGTCTTATTAAAATAAAATGTGCCTGTGGGTTGGCTACTGCTCAGAATTATTATGTATATAATCAGGCCACCAAAAAGAAAACAACACAGATAGATACCTTAGAGACATCAGTGTCAGTGGTGGTGGATACACAAGGGTGATGTATGTGGGGATGTTGAGTCTAAAAGAGGAGGATTTTCACATTAGGCCTAGACTTTGTGGCAAGGCTGTTGGCCGGGTGTCTGGCAGAACTGAATTGGTGAACAGGAAAATCCTTGAAATATTCCTCTTTAAATGCAATATGTGAGTCTTCATCCAGTTTTGTGTGCTTGTATGTCAATATGTGTATAAAATATTCTCTGAAGTCCGATGGACCAAACATAACAAATCTTTATGTAAATCTGTGTGTGTGTGTGTGTGTGTGTGTGTGTGCGTGTGTGTGTGTATGTGTGCGTGTGTGTCTGTGTCTGTCTGTGTGTTTTGATGACTGCTAGAGTTGCAGCAGTAACGACAGAAACCAAACTGAAGCAGCTGCAGCCCTCCATCATTCATCATATTCCTCTGTCAGTGGCCACGCTGCTGTGGCTGAATGGGACGGATACATTTAGTTGTGTGCCTAAGAGGATAAAACATGGCCCTAAAGCTAGTGTATGAAGATGTTTCGGGTTGCATTCATGTGCATAAGCTGTTTTACGGTCACTAGACAGGCGTGTAACAGCTTACTTGAGGAGTTTCTTTCCCCTTGCATGTTCCTTTGTCTTTTTATGGAAAGGCAAAGCTGAGAAATCATCAAATTTCACAATTTAACTATGAAAAGTAGACTTCTAGACACCACAAATGAATGGCTTTGATATAATTAACCATGTATTGTATAAGTACTTTAAATGATTATACATTACAATAATGTAACATAACAAAACATATTACTGAAAGTATGGAAAATGTAAGAAATTATATGATGCATTTTGTAGGGTGCTGGGTAAAATCAGAACCAAAGGAGAGACTCTTATTTGCAAAATGGAAATATTTCAATAATAATCAGTGTTGGTCAGAAGTTTTCAGAGTGTTGCAGAAAAGAAAACAGTTTTCAGTGGAGAAAAAGAACATCAACTCTAATTTATTCCTTCCCTTGTTTACAATTGTTGGCAACAGGAACAGCGTGTCCGCGCACAAACTAGAACCCAAAGGTGGCAGCAAAGGATATTTGTGCTACAGATTGAGTTTCCTGTTGGGCTTTAGGATTGTGTGAGTTGTATTTGTGTGTTTGTGTGTGTGTGTGTGTGTGTGTGTGTGTGTGTGTGTGTGTGTGTGTGTGTGTGTGTGCTCTCAAGTAAGTGGCCTGCACCCTACCTGTCAGGGGAATGTGATCAACGTGGACACCATATGGTGAGGCTAATGATTAATGTTTATCTGGTGATTAATGTGCATCACGCCCACACATATCGGCACACACACACACACACACACACACACACACACACACAGAGATATAACCCGAGCAGACACTGAAGCCAACATACACTGGTTCATGGGCACAAATATACCTGTAGCGTCCAGTAAACAGTCCATCTGAAATGTATTTTTTTTTTCTTTTGGCTTGTATTGGGGAGCCAAATGCTGACTCCAGACTGAGAAAATAATGCAAAAATACTGTCGTACTGAGCCATTCTCTGTTGATGTACTGTGGGCTAAAGCACACTGTAGAAGGAAATGTCTGGGGTTATTTGCTATATTTTAGAATATCTTTGATTATACCAGCTGCTACTGCAAGACTTTGTTTATCCTGCACATTTTAGTATGAGTACGCACATCATTCTCCAGAACCAGCTTACACAGTGTGATTCATGTATAAAGTTTTCTTTTTGTTCCTACGTTCACCTTGGTTTGCTCCTGCAAACTTAAGACAAGTGGACAAAAGATTGTAATTAGCTGGAGACTGTTATTGTTAGCAATGTGAAGACCATCAAGACCATCAACTGGAAAGGCTTAAGTACTGTTGGAGGTTTGGAAAGAAATTAAAAATATTAATGATTAATAAATTAATGGTATAGAAGTCCATGCAATTAAGAGCTTAGTTACCCATTTTTTGACCTAGGCAGTTTCAGGACCATTGTGGAGCCGGTGCCTAATCTCGAACCGGTTACTTGCTTTTCAACAGCCAAAAAAATGGCTCTCGGCCAGGGAAACTGGTTCCAGAGAGGCATGAAGTCTCTCAAGGGATTATCTTAAACAACAAGATGTGTATCATTCATATAAGTTGATTTGTTTATCTGTAATATAATTGATACCTCACAAAGCCAGGGGCAGCATTTGTAGAAAGACGATATAGTCTGCCATAGTTATTATTATCCTTGCGGAGAAAGGAGACATAACCAGACATATACAGTGACGTAATGACGTGGCTCTAGAGACTGTGGAAAAGCAAACAGGTTCAGAGAAAGTTCCCAAGTTGAACCGACTGCGAACCAGCAGAGCAAAAGAACTAGGTTTGCATTGGTAGAAAGGGGGTAAGTGTGTGATTTTCAACAAAGATGTGAACACTAGGGTCCAGAAAATCCAGTCAAAAAAAGATTAAAAGGTGTGTCACCTGAAAACCTTCTCAAGTTCACTCACAAGTTCACCACCTTAATAGGCTTTTTGAAACACTGAGTACTTTTTATTTTCCTCAAAATAATCTTTTCAGTTCACACTTGCTCATCTGTCTACCAGTATTTTGTAATGGGTCAACATTGCATGAGAAATGTAAACCTCATCGACTTGAAGACTTTAGGCCATCAATGTATTCTCCACTTTTTTTCCAAGCTTAAAACTAACATGACTGACCTCCTTGACCTCATCCGCCTCCTCATCTACACGCTGGTACCTGGGTATATCTGCAGTGTTCTAAAACTTACATATACACACACGCTCACACACATTCTCACATTGAGGACGAAGAAAGGTTGCCTTCCTTTTGCAAATGTTTTATGCTAAGCTGAAAATTGCATTTGTTGATGTTCCAGGATTAGCTTATTCAGGATTTACTGGAAAGCAGTGGGTTTCCTAAACAAGCCAGAGAGGATTTGGGCTGGGGTGGAGGGACTGTGTGTGTGTGTGTGTGTGTGTGTGTGTGTGTGTGTGTGTGTGTGTGTGTGTGTGATTTCCAACTCCATGTGCAACGATCTGCATGTTTACCTTGCTAAGTTTACTCTCTTTGAGTCTGTCTTTGTGTGTGAGAGTGCATTTGTGAATGGTGTGTGTGTGTGTGTGTGTGTGTGTGTGTGTGTGTGTGTGTGTGTGTGTGTGTGTGTGTGTGTGTAAGAGAATTAATGTGCATACTGTGTGTCAAAGGGAGTGTGTGCCAGCGTATCTTTTTATATGTGTTGGCAAATGACACAAACAAACAACAGCAGTAGAGAATTTGGCCTTGTCACGCACCAATTTCCCCAATGTCGGCACACTTCGAACTCCCATAATCCTCTGTTAACATTCCCTAACACTGTCAGCCGGGGCTGTGAAGGCATTGGTTTAAATCCATAAAGTTATTGCAATTGCTATTGTGGTCACAGCACAGCAATTTGAACATTTACCCCTAAATATATAACTTATTTAGCCAACTTATTCTGAAGTTTGACCCATAAATTTGACACTTTACAGACAGACAGACAGATAGACAGATAGATAGATAGATAGATAGATAGATAGATAGATAGATAGATAGATAGATAGATAGATAGATAGATAGATAGATAGATAGATAGATAGATAGATAGATAGATAGATAGATAGATAGATAGATAGATAGATAGATAGATAGATAGATAGAACCTTCCTGCTTCATAATGCAGGCCCACAAAACAATATTTTGTTCCCAAGGCCATATGGCCACCATTCTTTGATTCTATGGAAGCCATCTCTGCGTCAGGGGACATGGCTGTGAATGACAAACGCACATATCCACACGCAAAGAGAGTGAGTGAGTGAGTGTTAAATAATGCAAAATGTGATCAGATCCATGCTGGTAGTTTGGCTCACTTGTATGCATGATTTATTTGCACATCTCCCTCGCTCTTTGATGGAGTTATGAAAGGTGAGAGACAGGCGTTGTTTGTGTAGGAAGGAGTGTCGGCAGGAGGTGGGGACAAAGAGTTTTCAGGGGAGAAAAAGGAGGGACAGAGGACAGACGACGAGCCTCTCAATTACATTGCTTTCCTCTGGGGGACGTGAAAGAAATGTCCCCAAAATAGAAATGGTTACATACCCAAAAACTTTTACACCCAGGTGCAAAAACACACATTAACTACACAAATAAACTATTTACATAGTAAAAATATACAATATGTTTTTGTCTGCTGGATTTCTGCCTTGACTTCCCTTTCCATCACAACATGTAAAGCTGGCAGATGCAATTGAAAGTGGTGCACCACTGGTTGATGCCAGTCCTCATATGAAGCTGTCATTTGGACTTGAAGTGAAGTGAATTTTTCTCACGGCGTGACACATACAAAGTCAATGCAAAGACACAGGAATTCTGCGATGCAATTATGTGGTACTGGCATCATTCAGGGAATTCTTGTGTCTCTGTGTCACAAAAGTCTCTCAGTGTTGATTCACCTGCTTAGTATAGACCTTATCCAAACTCTATTCAGAAAACCAGCATTTTAAAAGTTGTTTGCTCGTCGTCTTGCAGACAGAGATGACAAAGCATGAATTCAGATTATTCATACATGGCCAACATCAAGTGGTTATTTTGGCATACTTTTGATCCATTTAATACAACAAAATCACAACAAAATCTGATTGTTTTGGCACAGATTTAGTTGTGCCAGACTCCAGAGTTCCTGGATAAGGAGGTGAAATTCACCATGCTGTGTGCTCCGGATGATTTTACGAACCCAGACATGATGGTGTTTGATTGTATAACATATATAGGACCACAACAGGACCAAAGCACCAATAGGGGTTATGTAGGCCATAATTGATGATGGGAAAAAAATGTAAACACTCAGTACGTTTACATGACACTTAATCTGAATATAACTGGACAACTAAAGTGCATGTAAACGTGTTAGTCTGACTAATGTCGGAGTTCTACAACTCAGGCAATTCTTTTCCAAAAACCTTGCCCTCAAAGGACGTCCTACCATGATGACTGCTGCAGCAGCATAACTACTATCTAACTTAAGTTTTTGGCATTTTGTACTTCCTGTCTCATCTTATCTTTTTCTCCCTTTTTCCATCCCTTTTCAGCAGGAATAGTAAATAACATCAGTTCTTGGTGCAACACTGATTATTCTCCATGCACAGAGCCACTATATACTGGTTTCAATGACAAAACAAAGTCAGATACTTTTATCTGATATTTCAAACTAAAATTGCCAAAGTCCTTCAAATAATAACTTCAGCATTTCTTTAAAGTTTGCCTTATGGGGACAGAACTGCGCATCATGCAAGGAATATGCAGGAGATAAAGCACGTTGCAATTACAAAATTTGAAAATTGTCTGTCATTTTTATTGACATTATCTGTGTAACAGACGTGTTTGAATATTTGGGTATATTTGGCCAGGTGTGTGCATACACTTGCATTGATTATCAGTGCAGATGACTGACAGTCAGCTGCTAGAGAAGGATGATAAAACCTATTTCCCACTCTTACCACTTTTCTCTCTCTGTTCTCATCATTCTTTTGTCCTCCTTCCATTCACCGCCTCTCTTGCTCAGCAGACAGAACGGCCATGTAGTGCCAACAATCAGAAGATAGCACCAAATAACTTACATGGTCTGATAAATATGTGGATCGCTGCACCAGTAGAGGTAGTTGTTGTTTATCACTGCTGTGAAACTTTCAAAAATACAGTTTGTTTTTATCAGTTTCTGAGGGGATAAAGAGGGGACTGATATCGAACAAGGATCCTCAGCCTCAATGGAGGTATTGCAGTTACCTGCAGCCAAAAAAATCTTGTTATTCTGGGTTTTTTTAGGCACGCAGTGAGTGCCAGCAAAATATTGGGTTCTTTGTCTTCAATGGAAGCAGGGGTAGGTATAACATCATTGTCTATTACTAAAATCAATTTTTCTCTGAGTCTTTGCAGCATTTTCTCTTTATTGCTTTTCCATTTTAATACATTTTAAGCTTTCGCACACAGGTATTGTTATATTATAGTATTATAGGCCAAGTTTAAATGCACAAAACAGGTGATGCCTATGTACCTATAGTATTTCTTGTGTTGACATATGTTGGACAGTCAAGACAAAACCCAATACAGAATTTAAAATATAAAAGTTCCTTGAGTACACACATTGGCCCTCATTTATCAAAGGAGCGTAGAAACGAGCGTAGAAACGAGCGTAGAAACGAGCGTAGAAACGAGCGTAGAAACGAGTGCAGATCTGAGCGTATATTTCGTCTTACGACAGGGTTCACGTGGGATTTATCAAACGATCGTATCTCTCACAACGTAAAAATGATCAGCTGTTGATAAATGTGGCGGCTCGAACCAAGCGTCATTTAAATGTCACGCCCTAATATATACCTGATTCAGATGGCTCGCCTCCAGAGTTTACGACACTGAAGGACGCAATACAGCCAAAAAGAGGATTTTTCCCCCCTAAAGCCAGCTTTATTGGCAGAGTACACCGTTACAAATAACAACAAGAGCGCAATACACATTTTACAGAAATACACAGCAACCAAGGTTTATGAAATAAAAGTAATTATTGTTATATACTCAAACAAGTATGGTGAATATTTTCCATTTGGACCACAGACGTGTGGACTTCTTGATGACTCAGATTTGCCTACACGAGCTGAGAGCAGACTGAGATCTGATCGTACCCTCCGCTCACGTCCAAATTGATAAATGCCGAGCCTTGTGTAGAAATGATCTCACGCCCACTTTACGCTCACTTTCTGTCGTACGCTCGTTTTATAAATGAGAGCCATTGTCTTTTTTGAGTCAATTGCGTTTTGTACTACATACTGTACATGTATTCTGTGCTCAGTATGATCCACTGCTACAGGCAATCAGTTGCTTTATAATCCTGATTGAGGCTGTTCTTCTGGCTCGTCTGGAGGAGGAGAGGCAGCAGGATTACATGTGCTCCTTTCCAGTTTGATCTCTCGAGCCCTGCTGGCTTGTAACTGTATGACTAATTTTGTACAGATTTTTTATTTTTTTCCTGTTTGTGTACTGCCAACCGATACTTGAGCCCTTAATCTCAAACCGTGGGCGGCCCTGTGCTTTGACCCCTCCATAGAAACTCAGTTTGATGAATATGAATGAAATCTGTGAGCATGAAATCAACTTGAATGTGCACCCAAGACTGTTTCTGTTCCTCACAAGTGGTTCAGAAATTAGCCTCTCAGATAATCCTGCAGTGGCTAGTTGCTCTGCCACATTGTGCAGGACTGAAATATCTCAACAACTACTCTCAATTTGATGAATTCCTGTGTGATTTGTTACAGATATCCATGTTGCCCAGGGGATGGATCCCAATGACTACTGGTGATCCCCTGACTTTTCAGAGTGCCACATTTTTAATTAGTACATTTACTGCAGCAGAAGTAGGGACATTCTAGAAGTTGCTTCCAGCTGTGAAACTCACTTTGAGTGCATTTTCTTTTTGGTCACCCCTCATATTCCCTTAATCATATCCTGGAATATTTACAGTGGTGAGGCAAAAAAAAAGATGTAACAGATATAGCCACTTTAATTTTATCACAGTTATCAGCGGAATTCACCTGTTTGTGTAGTTAGATTTGAAAATGTAGGAGAAGTAATTGGCTTGTTAATTTATGAATCAGATGTCTTTTTCTAATCAGAAATTTTATAATTACAAAAAAATAATAGTTTTCTTATTTGATCAGGGTCAGCATTACAGGTTATTCATATTAAACCAAATATGTGTGCATTTTAATATTATTCACATAAAAATATAATTAAAATAAATATTATTTTATAAATATTTTATATTATTTGTATTAATGTATTTACTTTTTATTACTTTTTATTAATGCATTTATTTATTTTTTATTATAATTTTTTATTTTAAATTATTGCTTTATTTCACAACTATATAACAGAATTACGACACATACTAAGTATGGTATATCATCTTACATGTATCATTTTCCGATATTTTGCACAGACAGATATTTCTCCAGGTGCCACTGACCTTCAGTCCTGCCTCTCCTTTCACTCCTCAGCCTCAGCTTCTTTTACATGCAGGTGTAGTTCCATCAGTAGCTTTGCAATGCAAGACAAAACGCTGCTCATTCTCTTCCTCATCTGTATACATCAGCAACAGCAGTCTATAATTATAAAGACAAACAAGAGTACACGTTGTAGAGATGTCGAACATACCAGGCTTTCAAGCTGCCGTCAGCGTACAATAGAAACAAGACAAACAGACTCCTCAAGACCAGGCTTCTCACCATCCACATGTACAGGTCTTTCAGCCAACTCTTTTCTGTTTTTTTCACCTTGACTTGTGCATTGTGTGAAGCCTTGACTTGACTTGTCTGAATTTCAATGTATAGATGTGTCTTTTCTTTCTGTCTAGCACAGGAAAAATAGTTACTTTGTTCCCTTTGAGAAAAAAATAACAATAATTAATCTTACAAAGCTGAAATTGGTGTCAACCCTTCAACTTTTCCTGCTGCTGCAGGAAAACTTTCTCATTACGGTTTGAAACTTGTTCTACAAATGATTTCTTTGGGGTTTTTTCTTTTGTTTTTTGTTTTTTCTCTTGGTTACCCAGCAAATTTATATTCTGGTATCGAACAATCTGTGTGTGTGTGTGTGTGTGTGAGAGAGAGAGAGCATCTGGCATGTTGTTTTCATAGTACAACAGGCAGACATAACAAGGATAGATTACAGCAGTAGCAAAGATGAATAACCACTTTAGAGATGTACACTGTACACAACAGTTTCAACACGGCTCGAAGTTAGAGATGCATTTTTACTTCACAATTTTCCCCCCTTTTCCACATGATTTTTCGAACGAGACATGGCATCCTAATGTAAATAAGATGGATGAGAACAGTTTTAAAGATGGATTATGGCAGAGAATTACAATGTTCACAAATATATTCCCACGGCGGATGTAGGCAGATGGTGAAATTCAATAAAAAGCAGTTTATCACTCTTTGGTCCTAGGTAAGATGGGGGTAGATGGGGAATATTAATAATGTAAATGATAATAATTATGGTTAGAGTAAATTTTGCCCTCATTTCTACAAAACTTGTCTTGTCCGTCTTTAAAAGTGTGTTACATGTAAACATCTCTTTTTGCTGGCATCAGAGTGAAGAGACATTTCTTTTTAAATCCCTGTGTATTATGTTGTCTTTGTCTTCTGCAGCTTTGATGTCTGAATCAAAACACCTGAACTGGTCTAAACATCAGTTTTTTGTGTTGCTGTCTGAGAAAATGTATCGTTTTCATTGTCTTGATTTTATTTTCACGTGAGGCACTTTTCTGTTTGTGGCACAGAATCAACTCCTGCCCTTTGGTAAAGCAGAATATACTTTGTGAGAAATTTTTATACATGACAATTATAAAATAATCCTGATACCTCGAGTGCAGAGCTGACTTTTCAGCATAGAGAGCACAAACCCTCAGGCACATTATAGCATTTATTATTGTATGTTTCACGACTAATACTGTGTCTCCCACTGCTAGTTACAAGCTAACAAGCTACCAAATAACATAATAGATGCAAACTGCACTTACCGTTCTGTGAGTCTGCTAGACACCGATTCTGCACAACATACTCTTTAACTGAGTCTGAAGACTTTAACTTATTGGCTGAATCTCTCCGATGTTATTACTAACCAAGAAAATAGCCCAGATGCCAATCTGAAGATCACGAGCAGCAGCCGGCTTGCACTGCTCTATTTTGGGTCAACCTAACAGCAGGGTGTGAAGCCAGATCCTGAATTTCTCAATGAAGGGGATAAAACATATTAATCATAGCATAGAGTATTTTTATATAACATAAAATGATTTTTCCCCAACTTCCCCAGCTAATTGTTCTGAAATACAAGTTCAATAAAGCTGTCACTTCAAGCGAACCAATTGCATATATTGTCGGTCAAAATTCTTATCAGTATCATCATTATTGCAATTTGCCACGTAACTTCTTTGTGTTTATGATAAATGTATCTAAAACATTATGGAGATATGTCTTCTGCTGACTCCATCCATTATACTTAACCGATTATCCGAACTCGAGTTGCAGGAGCTGGAGCCTATCCCGGCTGACATTGGGTGAGGACAGGTCGCCATACTATTCAAACTGTCATTCACACCTATGGGGCAGATTTAGAGCCACCAATTCAACCTAAGCTTCATGTCTCTGGAGTGTGGGAGGAAACGGAGTACCCAGAGAGAAGCCACGCTGACAAAGGGAGAACATGCAAACTCTACACAAAAGAGCCACAAGCCAGATTTGACCATACCCAACACTAATTTGCCTCTAAATCACTGTTGCAGCCTATTTAAAGGTCTGTAAAAGCACAACATAATTTCTTATCTGTGTTTTATTTTTTTTTTTTTGTGTTGAATCTCACTTGTGATAGGCCTCAACACTTATAAATTCTGTCAACTCTGACTTAGGTGTGTGTGAGAAACAAAATGCACAACAATGCCTTCATGAATAGTCAAAACCCACTGCGTCAAATTTAATTACAGTTTTCATTTGTGCAGGCGCCAGGGATGTATTGTGTGCAATTTATCACAAAAATGGATAAACATATCCGTCAAATTAAAAAGGATTGGAGGAGGAGGTGTAAGAGATGAATCCTCCCGAAAACCTCCCCACTGTAATGTAGTGGATTTGGGTTTAATTACAGCCTTGTTCACACACTCACACACACACACACACACACAAACAAACATACAAACAGACACACATTGTCGATAAGAAAACAAACACACAATCCCTGTTTGCACTGGAGTAAACACAGACACACAAAAAGCAAATTGCACCTCTATTTGCAAAGCAACAGACGTGAGTACCCGCATACAAGGACACACAGTTTGCCACATGAGCACTCAAACACAGTGTGTGTGTATTTAATAAATACTGAGAGGAATTCCTGCAGAGTTTTTGTCCATAGATCATGAAAAGCATTTAAAGGCACAAAAGATAAAAACAACTTTTTCTCTGTGTTTTGTAGCTGATGGAACAGACAAAGAAAGAATTCATAGGTATTATTTTTATTCTGAAAGCCAAATAGTTTTGTCACAGTGATACGATTACAGGAATCTTATCTTTTGCCCTTGGTTTATTTGAAAGAATTTTGCATAACACAGTGAGCAGAAATTAATATGTGCTACGGCTGAGGACACTAATCTCTTTCTCTCGAATTTCTTGACACTAATTGCTGTGGCTGATACTGAAACCTTCATTGTTTCGTGTCCTTTGGTAATCCTTGAAAACGAACTACACTGTAAAATGTTTACGGTCAAATTAACAGTAACTTACTGCCAACAATGCCAACATACTTCAAAATAAAGTAGACTACAGTATTATGCTATTATTTGCTGTATAATGAGGTAAAGTAATAAAGTATTATACTTGTATTGCAATGTTACTGGCTGCTAACATTAATGTTACATGCAAATGTTTAAAGCCAAACTAAAAGCTCTTTTAAATAAGTAATAATTAATTAACGTTGCCATGCAGCCTAAATGTACTTGTTTGTTTGCATATTACAAAAACTTACTGTAAACAGCTTACAGTAAGTAAAAAAATCTGTTGAGACTGATGCTAAACCAGGGAAAATACGTGATTTAAAGCCTTACTAATTCAAACTGCGAGCTCCTCCAAGTGAGTAGAGAAACTTTTTGTGACCAAACTCACAAAGGAGCAGGACACAAACAAACACACATTATGATGTGGAAACAAATCACATAGCGTATTTTCTTGTGATTGATTACAGTCCACTCCAACAAAATCTGCTACATTTTTGTATTGAACCACAAGTCATAGGGAGGTGGTTGGAGTGGATGGCGAGTGTATATAATATTTTGACAGCAGAGACTAAGGTTCACATCCAGAGTCCCATCTGTGAACCCAGTCGTAACGTAGAGCATGAATTAGAATGTGACCATGAAGTTAATTTGCAGGTTAACTCAGAATAATAACATTAACTTTTGGTTCCAACGGGACACAAACACCATGAGTCTCCTGGGTGAAAGTCTCGTGTTCCAGCAAATGCAGAAATGCCTTAAGCCTGCAATTTTTAAAAAAGGCCAACAGGGGTCGCCAACAGTGGTTGCAAAAGAACTCCGGTCCTATCTATCTCAATACAAAAATGAGACTACCTCTCACTTGATTTATTACCTCAGTAAAATGCTTTTGGCAACATTATGGTCTCAATCGCTAGTTTCAAGTGTTCTTCAAGACAATATGATGTGAACTGGGTAAATAACGGTTCCATTTAGATGAAAATAGATGGTAAAGCAGGGAATGATTTGGGACGTGGCTTCCTTGTGATTGACAGGTCACTAACACGACGAGCTGTCAATCAGGATTGGAAGCAAAACAATGCTTATCCACATCACTGTGTAAATCTAAATAGCCACCATGAACTTGTTTGTTGTGTTTTCATCTCAGAATTTTGAGCCTTTCACTGTGTTTTCAGTTCATGTAAGTTCATTTATTTGAACATTTTGGTCATTTAAACATGTCTTGTTCAGAATTTGGTTGTGCTCAAAGACACTCCAAGGGATCAGCTGTTCATTTTTTCTGTTAAGTAACGTACTTTTTGGTTTAGTGTTAAGAGGCAATTTTTAGATACACCTGTCCTCGCGCCTCCCCAGTCCAAATTTGGTCTCTCCTGGTTTCCAGAAAAAAGATGGTGATTGACGTAATGCACGATGGTCCGTCTTTGGAGAAAAAAGCAGAACCACTTCTGTAACAGGTCAAGAGAAAGTCTTCCTGGTTCCATCCTTGACAACCTGGTAAGGTTTTTGTGATGATGCCCATAGGCCGTTGATTTCTCTTTGCCTGATTATCTTTTAGGAGAACAATGTCCCCTTCCTGGAGGCTTGGCCGTTTTCCTTGCCACTTGTGCCGAAGCTGCAATGTTTTGAGGTATTCGTGTTTCCACCTGTTCCAAAACATTTCTGCTAGGCCCTGAACCCGCTCCACTCCTCTCTGATGAGATCTGCTTCCTCAAAGCTACGTGACAGAGGAATATAATATCATACTATATTTTCAAGTGGCATGACACATATAGTTAACGTTGTAAACAAAAATGACTTGATTAGGTTTAGTAAACAATCGAGATTTGACTTGAAATTAGAAAGATTATGAAACAGACAAACCGGACGTGAACCATAGTCTCCAGTGTTTGTATGACCCACCTGTCCACCCAATGTCCTCCTCCCTCATTGTACTTTTTCATGTGACTTCTGCAGAACTTCCCCTGAACGTCTAATATCCAACTTAAATGCCATAGTAAATCAGTATGTAAATTTCATTTCACCACTTCTTGAACTCCAATGGTGCGTTTAGAGTGACACCATGTCAAATCAGCTCAAGGGGCATTTAAGTGTTGCTACTGACTACAGGTAGATGGAATGATAGGATTACATAAGCCATTTAGATTAATTTCAAAAAGAATATTGTTCCATATATTACACAGTGTGCAGTCATCATTCAGGCCTTTTTTCAGAATAAACACTTTGACTAAGATTCAGTGAGAGCAATTAACATGGTGGGGCAAAGACTCAAGCGTAGAATTTTAATTGCGTGTCCTCTGACGGCTGCTTCTACTTCAGCATTACTCTTTGTTAAAGTTTGATTTGTAGATACCAGGAATAGATAACCCTGAAAAAATTCAGAGAATGTTTACACCTTTTGTTAGCCAGTATTGGCATTTGGGCACTGTGTGAGTCATGCAATGATGAGAATAACAAAGTGCATTGTAGAAGGTTTCAAACCTTTTCTTGGGATCCACAAGGTTGTTTCTATACTAAAACACACATTTTCAGCTAATACTGTTTACCCTGTTTAGCCCATGAAAGAGGGAGCATTAGAGGTCTGATAATGAGACAAAACATTTGCAGATGGACACATTTCCTCCATATGTATAGCACCAAAGCACATTTTCAAGACCATGCACACATGCTGCAGATCGTACATCTGTAAATCCCTGTCGACCTTTAAATCTGTGAACAAAGACAATGAATCTTTATTGATTATTGATGCACCCTGTTGTTGTAATAACCTGTTGCATTAACTTCGGTACTGCTCAGCTCTCTCCGACTGTATATCATGTTCTTCTGCCCAAGGGGATCATTCAGGTTTCATCTCATCTCGAAACCCACACTCTTCAATTTAGCCTGCGTACTTGCAAAGGGTTGAAGAGGCATTGGTAGCATGCCATGCGCAGGGGGCAAGGATTAAGATTTACCCAGAAAATAAGAGTTGGTGTAGTGGTTAGCAGCAAGATGGTTGTGGGTTTGAATCAAGCTTGCAGCTCTTCTTTGTGGAGTTTGCATGTTCTCCCTATTACAATGTGGGTTCTCTCCGGGTATGAGAGTCTGTGACAATCCCTGCTATAATGTTAACTACTTGCAGTTACAGGCATGCATTTACTCTCTGTGTTTTTAATGGCCTTTTTTTTCTTTCTTTTTACATAATTTTCTTTTTTCCCCATTTTTCTGTGTATTCACAAGAGCCAGTGACATGAGGCCAAAAGATCTTTGGACAAATGGAACCAGGTTGCTAAAATTCTCCACCAGAAACATATTAAAGAAAGTAAATAATATTCTGCTATGATTAATAAAAAACACACTGAAAAGAGGGTGGAAGCACATCTACTCTTTCTACACCCAAATAAGCAACTAGACATATGGTAAATGTAGCATATTTTATTTGCTTATGTTGTTGCTTGTTGGCCTGTAACTGTGGCTGCAATATACCTGGCTTCTCCTGTGATACCTCTTATTTCGCTACAGTTATGCAATGATATGGAAAGCCTCAACCAGCATGTCGATGGTTGTGATGTGTCGGTCGCGAATGAGCCGGTTCAAAGAGCCGGCTCTCTAAAGTGAATGATGGGAGCCAGCTCACGTCCTTCAGCGAGCCGTTCTTTTTTTTTTTTTTTTTTTTACTTTTCTCGTTAGGAAAGAGTGCAGGTGCTGCGGATGCTGACTACGGGTGTCACGTGCATGCTGTGCGAAACAATCATGTGATGATTGACGAGGATCATACCACCAAGCAGGGAGGGGCGGGAATGGCTGTGCTGAGAAGGTGACAGGAGGAGGAGACGCGCAGAAGGAGAGAGAGGAGTGAAGATGAGAGAGGAGTGTGGTGCAAAGATGAGTAAAAGTCGAAATAAATAATAATAATCCATTTTATTTATAAGCGCCTTTCAAAACACCCAAGGTCACTTTACAAAAAAGCATAAAATAATTTAAAAACAGTGGCAACAAAATAAAACATCGAACAGTATTGAGATGGTGAGTGGGTGACTAGGTGGTGTATGCTTGTCTGAACAGATGAGTTTTGAGTCTGGATTTGAAAAGTGGCAAAGAGTCAATGGTGCGGAGGTCAGGAGGGAGATTGTTCCAGAGCCGGGGAGCAGAGCGGCTGAAGGCTCTACTGCCCATGGTGACGAGGCGGGCAGGAGGGACAGAGAGCTGGAGGGTGGAGGAGGAGCGGAGTGAGCGGGCAGGAGTGGAGACGTGGAGGAGGTCCGAGATGTATGGTGGAGCCAGGTTGTGAAGCGCTTTGAAGGTGATGAGGAGTATTTTGAAGTTGATCCGGTGTTTTATTGGAAGCCAGTGGAGTTCTTGCAGGATGGGGGTGATGTGATGAATGGTGGGAGTCCGGGTTATGATGCGTGCGGCAGAGTTCTGGAGGAGCTGCAGTTTCTGGAGGGTTTTGTTGGGGACACCAAAGAGCAGGGAGTTGCAGTAGTCAATCCGGGAGGTGACAAGACTGTGGACGAGGATGGCAGTGGTGTGTGGAGTGAGAGAGGGACGGAGACGAGAGATGTTGCGTAGGTGGAAGTATGCAGACCGGGTTAAGTTATTGATGTGTGAGTGAAAAGAGAGAGTACTGTCGAGGATGACACCCAGACTCTTAACCTGAGGGGAGGGAGGGAGGATGGAGTTGTTGATGGAGATGGGGGAGCTGTTAGATTTGGAGAGAGTGGAAGAGGTGCCTACCAGGAGGACTTCAGTTTTAGAGCTGTTAAGTTTGAGGAAGTTGGATGAGAACCAAGAATGAATTTCTTGAAGACAGAGGGTAAGGGAGGTCGGTGGAAGGGATGAGGAGGGTTTGGTAGAGAGGTAGAGCTGGGTGTCATCCGCGTAGCAGTGGAAAAGTATGTTATGTTTGCGGAAAATCTGACCGAGAGGGAGTAAGTAGATAATGAAGAGGAGGGGCCCCAGGACAGATCCCTGGGGCACACCGGCAGGAACAGGGAAAGTGTGGGACTTGTGGGATTTCAGTTGGATGAATTGTGTGCGGCAGGAAAGGTAGGAAGTGAACCAGGCGAGGGGTGTGTGTGTAATGCCTATGGATGAAAGTCTGTCCAGGAGGGTGTTGTGTGAGATGGTGTCAAAAGCGGCTGTGAGATCAAGAAGGATGAGTATGGAGAGTAAACCAGAATCAGAGGCTATGAGAAGGTCATTTGTGATTTTGAGGAGTGCTGTTTCGGTGCTGTGGAGGGGACGGAAACCGGATTGAAACTGCTCGTAGATATTGTTGGTGGTAAGGTGGTTGTGTAATTGAGAGGCAACAGATTTTTCGAGGATTTTTGAGATGAATGGTAGATTGGAGATGGGACGCAGATTATTAAAATTTGTGGGGTCCAGGCCAGGTTTTTTCAGAATGGGTGTGACAGTAGCTGTTTTTAGTGAGAGGGGGACAGTTCCAGAAGTAAGTGAAGAATGGATGATGTTGGTGATGAGGGGAGCAAGGGAAGGAAGGCAAGTTCTGACGAGAGTAGTGGGAAGTGGATCGAGCGAACAGGTGGAGGGTTTCGATTTTAGAATAAGTTGAGAAATGGCTTGGACAGAGGGGAGAATGAAACTAGAAAATGAGCTGTGTAGGGATGAGTGGGGGCCAGGAACATCCACTCCAGAGACTGCCGCTGAGGTCAGGTGTTGGTGGATTTCAGTGATTTTGGAGATGAAAAATGTCATGAGTGAGTTGCAGAAATCAGCAGAATGAGAATGAATGAATGAATTAAACCGGAGTAATATGCAGATTTGGCTGAAGAGAGACTGTCCTTGTAGTGCAATACATGGTTATTGTACATTTCTTTGTGAATGGTGAGTCCGGTTTTATTGTAGAGGCGTTCCAGTTGTCGTCCTTGGGATTTCAGATGGCGGAGGGCGGGGGTGAACCAGGGTGCAGAGCGAGAGAAGGAGACGGGTCTGGTTTTAAGTGGAGCATGTGAGTTGAGGAGGTTATGGAGATTTGTGTTGTAGTGTGAAACCAGGTCTTCAGGTGAGCTGTTGGGATCAGAGTTGGGAAAATTGTGAATGTCAGATGTAAATGTGTCAGTGTTGATGTCCTTGATTTTGCGGAATGAGATGGTGCGGGGGAGGATGATTTTGGACAGAGAGAGGTTGATGTTGAAAGTGATGAGCATGTGGTCAGAGTATGGGACTATGTGTGGCTTGCAATCAGTGGGTTTGACACCTGAGCAGCAGACAATGTCCAGTATATGTCCTTTATTGTGTGTTGGGAAGTTGATGTATTGTTGCAAACCAAAACAGTCTAAGCAGGATGAGAGGTCTTTTGAGAGAGAGTTTGTATTATTGTCCACATGAATATTAAAGTCCCCGAGGATAATGGTGTTATGGGAGAGAGAGGACAGATGAGTGAGGAGGTGAGAGAAGTCATTTATAAAGTCCTTGTTGTATTTTGGTGGGCGGTAGATGGTGGCAATAACTGTGGGAGAGGGTCCAGGCAGAAGTGAGGCAGAGTACTCGAAGGAGGAGAACACAGGAGCAGCAGGTACGGGAACGACTTTCCAACTCTCGCGGTGTAGCATCGCGAGACCTCCGCCGCGGCCGCATGCACGGGGCTGCGAGATGTAAACAAACCCCGGCGGAGCGGAGTCGTTGAGAGAGGAAAAGTCGTTCGGCTGCTGCCAAGTTTCAGTCAGGCACAGAAAATCCAGCTGTCGGTCAATAAGGACATCACGGACCAGATGCCCCTTGCTGCTAAGAGAGCGGATGTTAAGGAGACCGAACCTGACGGTGGAGGTGGAGGTGGTGGTGCTGCTCCTAGCCGCGGAGTTAGCCGACCTAGCAAGGCTGGACAGGACAGAGTGGTTGACATCTCGGGCAGTGTTACGGGAGCGGCGGCGAATTGTGGACCAGATCGTCTTTATGGAGTGAGAGTCGTGGTGGTGAAGCTTACGTCGAGATCCACGATGAGTGTATCTCCGACGAGGCTGGAAAGCGGTGTCCGGGGGGATGTCGAGCCCAGATACTAGTCGTGAGGAGGAGATGAGATAGCGATGTTTGAGGAGTTCAGTAGCAGAATACTGGAGGAGTGCATTTGTTTGCAAGTGGACGAGGGACAGGAAGAGCCAGATGACCGCAAGCCAGCGTGTTGCAAGGTAAATCCACATCGTTTCCCAGGAGGTTAATACGAGCCAGGAAGGGGTCCCAGGTAGGAATACTTCCAAAATTTGGCCCAAAAGCAAATGACAGCAATAAACTGATGTCAGTACAGCATACAGACCAGTAATCCTGTAGTTCGAGGTCAATCACGACATCCAATAAAGAATAAACAGTGTTTTATTTCGTTTGGTTACCGGTGAGCAGCGGCGACAAAGCGCGCCAGCGTTCACCCGACCGGAAAAAGAAGTAGCATTTGGATGAATTTTGTCCCTTGTGACAACATGAAAGCACAGTGTAGAATTTGTAAAGTGGAGCTCTTCTATCGAGCAAGTATACATCACAAGTCAAAACAGCGCTAAATTTGGCTGAATTATAAAAGGTATAAGTGGTAAAATGAAGAACCATTTGGGAGCCGAAAGAGCCGGCTTTTCTTGGTGAGCTGAGCCAAATGATGCGGCTCACTAAAAAGAGCTGAAATTCCCATCAATAGTTGACGGACAATAATAGATATGGTAATAAGGGTAAAAACCTCAATTAATTTCATTGAAAGCCTGTGAAGTCTTTAATGTTTAATGTTCATGTTTTCTTTAATGTTCAGCTGGATGAATAAGTCTCAGGTTATTCTATTTTATTGTTGGTGCCAACAAACCTCAAGGCCATCCATCTCTGGTGAGTATTTCCAGCAGTAGAATGTGGGAATGACTCAAAATCAGCTGCCCACCCAGTCCATCAGTGTTGCTCGTTGATGAGTTTTTAACAGTTTTTGGACAATGAACAATGAACATAAAAAACACAGAATTTACAGCCTTATCTTTTAAAATTAACATTCAGAACATTCATACGAAAAGTAAAAAATTAAAAAAATTCAGTAACAGATTTCTAGAGATGAACTGAGATGTGCTTAATTCATCTTTCCTAAGACATGGCGTTTACCCTTGGGGTCTTTCCATTCCTCCCCAATGTAGATGACAAGATAGATGAAGCAAACCTCCCTCAAAGTTTTTTTTCCTTTTCTTTCACTTCCCCTTTTTCTTTTGCTTAAAGAAACAGAAACAAAAGCTTTCTGATGGTTATTCCCTCTACATTCAGTATTGTTCTTTGTTTGAGGAAGCTCCTTCAGAAATACCTGCAGGCGGGACTGAAAAGACAGAGGCTGAAAAGAAAGAACGCCAGGAGAGCCTTATATAACAGGCTCAGACGGTATCCAAACAAATCAAAAAGGCAAACGGGGGCTTTTATTGTGAAGCTGACAGTTGTGTTCCCCAAAGTGGGAGATATTGTTACAACCTGATGGCGTGAGATTGGACACAGGAGATACTCCAACACACATGTGAGTTTGCAGGTGTGCACATACGTGTAGAGAGAGACACACACACACATACACACACACACACACACACACACACACACACACACACACACACACACATTATTCTCCATTTTCTTTCCCTTGCAGACACACTTGAAAAAGCACAGACAGTTGATTCTGTCATCCTCAATGTGTGTATCCATGTATACATGTGTGTGTGTGTGTGTGTGTGTGTCAAGCAATGGGAAACCTGTGTCAGCTGCCCTGCACAATATGTCACAACATATCCTGATCCAGATCCATCACTGAGCGCTCCCTCCCATCATCTGTCACAGTCTCTGCCTCCTCCAGGGTTACACTGCAGGGTGTCATTTGAAAGGCTGAGAGGGTCGTTCGCTGCTGGCTGCCCTCTATCAAAGACCGAGTATAAAACGGGGGAAGAGGAGAAGCGGATGGCTGCCAGTTTGCAACATGATGGGATAAAATCAAACCTTCACTTTGTTGAATTGTTACGTTTGGTTTGGTCAGTTTTCAAAAACACCCTATTTTAAACTAACTAAGAGTTATAAAAGACATGTCAGATGGACTTCAGACTTCAAACTGTCAAGAGAATACAGATTTAGCTAAGCATGACAGACACTGCTGAGCTTCTCTCAGGTGTGGTAGTCAAGAACAAAATAAAAAATGAACTGAATATGCTACATTTCAGACATTGATTGATTTTACATTGTCATCATCATCAACATAATAGGACGAACATCTGTTATCATAGAAGCCATTTAGATTTTTTTTAAATGTGTTAACATTTATTTTTATACAGTTTTTTGATGATGCACAGCTAATTTTGTTGTACCATTGGTACAATGATAAAAAAGTCTTTTGATTCTGATGCTGGAATTTTGATTGTTAAAATTCATCTGCTTACTCCTCAACACAACACACACTAATTAGCCTTTCTAAAAATGTGCCAGTGTTAGGCAAAAGGCTAATTTTCAATTATTAGCAATCAAAACAACAATATTATTCTGAACAAATAATTATGATGGGAGCAAAAGAACAATAGTGTAAGTCATAAAGAGCTTAGTGAAGTATAAAGAGCAACAAAGTCCATGTTGGAGGTCAGGGTGGATGAGTCAAACAAACAAAAGACTTTCACTTAGGAGACTGCTGTTTGTGTCATGTGTGAAGTCATTTTAACTTATTTGCGTAGTGTTAGTAACATTGTCACGTACAGTGTCAAATATATTAATATGCCATGTAACATGCAAACCACATGTCACGTATCGTAAACCAAACCATGATCTTTACCTAAAACTAACTAAGTAGTTTTGTTGACTGTTAATCTCAACACATTTTCTGCCACTGCAATGAGTGTGAGACTGGCAGAGGAATCAGGCTCCTTAGATCAAATCGTCAAACAGTCAACTATTTGGGGCCACCCCTATTGCAGTGAATACAAATCAAGGTTAAGGTCCTGTTGGTGCAATTCTTACCTCAGATCACAACAAAGACTTGAATTTTCAGACACCAAGTAGTAATTTGTTTATTTGCTACCTCCTTTGAACACCTGTAGCATCAATTTTATCAGCACAAACAAACCAAATGAGTAGAGTAACAAGCCATCAGAGTTTGAATAAAGCCCTTCAATGTGTTTCAAGAGCAGGCACTCTTAGAAATACTGCTCATAGGAACACAGGAAAAAAAACTGTAATAGCTAAATTTTCAAAGGAAGGACCAACCGTAAAAGCCCTCTCTTGAAATCCACTACCTCAACTTTGCCCGGTGTAGGAATACAAAGGCGTATACAAACACACACACATAAGAAAGGTAGAGAGATATAAGGTCCAATCAATCTGGTGAAGAACAGGAGAATTATGATTCACAGAGATTTAAAGGAATAACATGTATCATTTCCTCATTAAAATATATGTTGTTGCATACTTACATTATCCCCAAATATTTCCAATAATTTTCAAACCTAAATCTGCAATTTTAAGCAAGGTAACAGTCTGTTTCATTTGGTATATATCACATCCCCTTTGCACCTGTGTCAGCTCTGTGGTTGTCTGCAAGAATCCATCATAAATGTACACTATATCCGGTTTTAAGCCACATTTTTACAGCAAAGTTTTTAGGTCTTACTCGTATTTAACTGTACATTTTAGTCATCGGAGAACAACTTTTTTGTTTAGTGATTATTGCTTTTAATCATCTGGTGCATTAGTTCTAGAGGGGAGGATGAATCAGCTTTGTCTACATCTGGTTCTTAAGCTAGCAGAGAAACAAGCTGAGCAACACAAAAGTGCATGATGACAAACATAGCACAGCATTAGTTAGTTAAAGTCCAAGCCTCTTTGTACATTTAAAAAAGCGTTCGAAGAGGAATATGTGATGCACAAACCGCCAAGGTCATCTTTAAAATCATACATAACGAGACAGAAAATCTAATACTTTTTTCTTCTACATTTGAAAAGTGCTTTGCCACCTTCACCCCTCTTTTGCACTCATTTATAACCGAGTGGATAAAAATACAATCTTTCTCATCCAGTAATACGATTTTGGCACATGGATCAAGTGGGTCTTGTATCTTCGAGATGCTTGTTAGATCCCATTGTAAATAATTCTCAAAATCCCTGCACAGACACAGTTGCGTTGTAATTACACTGAAACAGACCAAATAAAGGATGTCTTCTCACGCTCTGAAACCATTTAGAAGGTGAAAAGCCAAATTAGGGCAGCCTTGTTTGACATCAGCGAAGTTAAAAATAAGTCTGATCTTATTTCTCTCTCTATCTGACTGGGACCGTCAGTCTGGGAGGGAATAGAAGGGGTATTTATGTGGTGTGTGTGTGTGTGTGTGTGTGTGTGTGTGTGTGTGTGTGTGTGTTGGGCGATGTGAAGAATGATGATTGTCTGCTCTCCCACAGCTGTCTCTCAGAAAATACAAAGAGACTGTAAGTCACTAAAGTCCTTAATTCAGCAGTTTGAAACTAGGCCATTAGAGTGTGTGAGCCTGGAAGACAGGGAAAATAAAGACATGCAGGTCTGTGTGTGTGTGTGTGTGTGTGTGTGTGTGTGTGTGTAGCCTGCAGCTGAAACAGAAGCTGGGTTGTAGCCACTCCTGGTCATTACATCACCTCCTGTCTCCTTGCTAAGTATGCACATGTATATGCAGATGTGTGTGAGCAAGACAGAGTAGAAGTTAAACATTTGTGTGGGAATCTTCATTGTGTGTGTATGTGTGCCCTTTCCATCCCTCCTCTCTTCCTGCATGCAGCATCTAATCCCCTGGATTTTAAATTAGTTTGTTGATCGCTGACAAAGAGTGTCTGTCAGTCACTAAGGCTGTGTGTGCAGGTGTTTGCCTTTTGCGTGTTCTGCGTCTATGCAGACAGGGTGACACATTTAATAAACTTCCATTTGACTTGCATAGAATAGAATAAATAAAAATAGAATAGGTGATGCAGTTTGAATACAGGGAGTTCAGCATGTCTGCAGTAATTTGGGTGCTGGTGAGTGTGGTTTAGAAGCATACAGCGGCAGAAACGGAATATAAGATGCAAAAAAGCAAAACACTGAAAACAAAGTCACTCCTTCAATAAATGGTAAAATGGGCCACTTCGCAATGTTCCCCTCATTTACACATACACATATAATGCAAACCATTGGGAACGATTTGGGCTTCAGTGGACAGCAGTAGCTGGGGATCAAACCATTGTTCTTCCTCCTGAGCCACAGCTGCCCCACAAAATAGTCACAACATTTTGAGAATTTCCAATCCCCAAACAAAACAGCGACATGAAATTACCTTTGCACCCATTTAGATGGGATGATGGGATGGTTACATAAGAATTAACCTCAATAAGCCACTGACAGAATTTCTGAAGAAGGGGAACTGAAGTGTTTGCCTGCAGCAATTATTTTCTTCCCCTGCTCTGTCAGGCTGGAAATGACAGCATCGTCATCTAAACAGAGCATCAGATTACAGCACTTTAAATCATTTGAAGCAAGACCTCCTTGTATGTTAGTCTTCTCTGGTGGCTGTTTTTACAAGGATTATCCATGTAAACTGGAAATTTAAGCAAGGAAAGGCAAAATAGTGATTGCGACAGAAAGCTGGACACAACTCCTTTATTATATTATTTGTCAAACAAAGGCCTCAGTGGTGACTGTATGCACACTTCTGTACTTTTGTGAGAATACGTGTTACCTTTTCTTAAGTAACATTTATTCTCATGAAAGGGTTCATATATCTATATGACAGTTCCATTAAGTGTATTTAATGTGTTTACGTTCCAAAAAAGATGGGATGCTGTGAGAAACAATCCACCATGTACAATCTGCAATACATAATATCACTAAAAGATTAAGAGAATCCAGAGAAATATCTGCCCATAAAGGGCAAGGTGGAAAATCAACATTGGATGCCCGTGACCTTTGATCCTCCAGGCAGCACTGAATTAAAAGCCATATGATTGTACAAAGGACATCACTACATGAGCACGGGAACACTTCAAAAAAAGTTGTCTGGATCCGAGCTCATCTAAGATGAAGTGATGCAAGGTGGAAAATGTGCTGTGGTACGACAAGTTCACATTTCAAATTGTTTTTGGAAATTATGGACATTTTGTTCTCGAGGCTAAAGAAGAAAAGGACCATCCAGATTGTTACCAGGATGAACTTAACTTCCATATCTGCGAAGGCATCATGAATGCTGAAAGGTACACACAGGTTCTAGAGCAACATATGCTGCCATCTTTTCAAATCTTTTCCAGTAACGTCCCTGCCTGTTTCAGAAATTAAAAAAAGCCAAGACACATTCTACAAGTTTTACAACAGCATTACTTTGAAGAAATAGAGAGCAGGTACCCATTGAAAATGTGTGGCAAATTATGATTGATAATAATAATAATAATAATAATAATAATAATAATAATAATAATAATATGAGGGTAAAAATGTGAGGGTCACAGTTGTGACACAGAACTACTTGGTTAGGTTTAGGCAACAAAAGTAAGTGTTAAGGTTAGTTAAAAATTGGGAAATAGTTTAAAATAACTACTTCAATATGTAATTACTAGACACAGTTGCTTAGGTTGCATAGGTCACGTAGATTGTGACCTAAAATAACAAATTGACGCTTAGTTTCAAATGGAACATGAGTGGAGTTCTGTTTGGACTATTCTAAAGTTAAAAATAATTGAGGATAAGAATCATAACGTGGGTAATTAAGAGTGTGATGATTCATGTATTACATTTCTTAGGAAAATATGACAAATAGGAAAAGAAAAGGGCAAAGAAATAATTTAGAGCCAATTTTTCATGAATCATACTGGGAATGTCAAACAGACTGTGTTGCTTAGCGACCAGTTTTGATAACTCTCATTAAAAATAAAATATGTATTCAACATTTATGTTCTCTCTGTTTTCAAACCATGGTGTTTTACTGGCTTTTTAAGAGCAATAAGCCATTCAAGGCCAAGCTTAACACTTTCATTCTGTGCACTCGACAATAACGTGTCTGAGCTCTTCTTGAATCATTCAATGTGTTTAGTGGCTTATTGCTTAAATATATGTTTAGATTTTTGCTCAGCCTTACTATACATGCTTTGATTGGATCTATGAGTGGGAGGCGAGTATATATCACATTAGCCTGCTTTTCCCCTCTCAGCCTGCCTTTCTCTATTTGGCGTTTCTATCTATGTGGAGCTGGTGCAGAGAAAGTGACTGACAGCTTCTGGCTGTTTGCTCAGACTTCAGTTCTTACCCTGATTTCTCAATTAACCTGGATTTGTACCAGTGATTCAAATATCTAACTGAAAATCTCAAGAAAGCTCATTTTTGTCATGTCTCATCACTGTTTACTTGGTTTGTCTGTAAGTGTGTAGCATGAAGAACCAAATGTATTGTTGTCTTTGCTATGAGTAGTTTATAGTTTCTTTTTTGCAAGGCAACATTATTTGTTAGTGCTGTCCAAAGTGGTTTAAAAAATCAAGTGTACGGTTAAGGTTTGGTTTGGTTTGGTTATGATCAAGTCAGGAAAGAATCTTATGCTTTGTTTCCACTGCAAGGTTCAGCTCGACTCGACTCGACTCAACTCACTTTTGGTAGTCGGTGCTTTTCTCTCTAAAAATGTACGGCCACTATTGACGGTACTTGGCTTGGCTATTTCGAAATGGCAGGCTTATGCAGGATGTCCTTCTATTCTCCCTGAAAAATTAGTTCTCTGAAGTGTTAAAAAAAATAATACTTGGTTAAGCTTAGAAAAAGATCATAACCATGTTGTAAAAACAATTGGCTGTGTTTTAAAAAAATGGAGAAACCAATTCATCCACTCCAGCTTTCTCTATGGGCTGACACATAACTTCCACATTCTATACTAACAGAGTGAGTCATGATTTGCATGGCCAGTCAAAGTACATGTGAGGAAAATTAAAATATAGGCTATGTTAGGACAGCCTTGATTTCCTCATTCAGATGACTCATTTTTATATTATTACCATACCTATGAAATGAACAGGGACTTGGTTGGCAGCTTTTCTGTGATATTGAACATGATTCCCTTTGTTTTTGATATCTGATACAAAAAATGCAGCAGCACTGTTCATATGCAACAGATGTAACATTGTTTTAACACAACATGCACAACATGGAAATAAGGACATGCAATGCACAGTTTGGTCATATGATAGTTTAAATACGCTCTTAAGCCTTCTAACTTTTTTTTTGCACCATCCAAACAATCTAAAGCATTTTCTACCTGGTTATTTTGTTGCAGGGACACAGTGAAAATAACACATGAAGAGAGGTCTGCAAAAGAGTGATCACCAGCTGCCGGAGGTGACCAGACAAACACAAACAGGAAAAGTTCAGAAAGTCAGGAAAATACACAGGGGACACAGATGAATGAGACAGGCTGCCACAGGGACAAACATGCATAGACCCATTGAACGCTATTAAAAGTTCATAGAGAGGCAGACAGAATGAAACAATCAAGAAATGAGAATTTAATGAAGACATGTGGCAGTTGTCATTCTTACTCCTCTGTATTTCACTCCCTCATTTCTATTTATCTCTCTAAAAATGGTAAAAGTCACCCATTGGTTTGTGGACTCTGGTTTTGAAGCCTGGAGTTCAGCATTTTGGCCTTTGCCATTTTGGTTTATGGCCACTGCCATATTGCTTTTTGCAAATGTACAGAATGAATTGAGAGCCTGAATGATGCTACATCATCAGCTAAAGGCAAGCAAACCTTGGTTAGCGAGGGGCAATCGTTATTCAAAATGAACAGCCATAAAGTTTGAATAGCTGAAAACACACTGTGAAAGGCTCAAACTTCAAAGACAAAAGCACACAGGTTGCCGTGATAGTGACTTGTCAATAATAAAGTAGCCACACTCTAAAGCGTACCCTGCTTTATCATCTATTATACTCTCAGTGGGATCATAAGTTGCAAATTTAACATCATGCTGTACTGAAGATAACTTGAAACTCATGACTGAGACCATGAACTCATTATGAGAATGTTTACTGAGGTAATAAATCACATGAGAAGGAGAGTCATTTTCCCATTGACTTATATAGAAAGAGACTTCCTTTTGCAACCAGCGGAGTCGCCCCCTGCTGGCCTTTAGAAAGAATGCAGGTTCATGACACATCTGCATTAACTTTACTTGTTAGGCCCTCCGCTTGCTTGAAACACAAGTAGCACACTTACACTACTCACTTAGAAATACAAGCATAGAAAAAGACATTCATCTTTTTTTGTAATAGAATGTAAATGCTTCAACCTACATACACAATATAAATTAATACATAAGCTTGCACATGCTTACAATACCTATGCAAACTAACACAAGAGGGGTTCTCAGAGAGGGCAGGGGGTTGTTTTCAGTTTAATAACCACAAAGGTAAATTAGCACAAAGTTTTCCAGATCATTCTCAAGTTGATAATGAGTCCACATCTCAGAGAGAGAGAGAGAGAGAGAGAGAGAGAGAGAGAGAGAGAGAGAGAGAGAGAGAGAGAGAGAGAGAGAGAGAGAAAGAGAGAGAGAAAGAGAGAGAGAAACTTACACAAACACAATTTTCATTCATTTCATCAGCCTCAATGTTTGGTGAGGTAATAAGAGCTGCTTATATGAAAAACACCCCGCAGAGATGTAACAGTTATAGAGCAATCTTTCACACATAAACATATCCATACAGTACGAATATTGTTAACGCACACACATTTAACAAGCTCTGCAGCAGTAATGATCAAAAAGGTGTTTTGCTCCTGCTGAGATTTGTGACAAAGGGAACATGGATGTAAACATGGTGTATCTGTTCTGAAGGAGAGAGAGGGGACAAGTGAAGAAAAAAAACATATTTAGCAGCCTTTCATGAAACTTTCTTAAAGGAAACTTTGTAGTGCGTTCCAATAATAGATGTCAACATGCACATCTGTAGTACCACACTACAACACTATCAAAATACAATATGCACACATATTATAAACTGATAAGTAAGATTTAATTTCCAATGACAGCAGAAGGTGAGCTTTTCAAAGAGGAAATTGTGCCATGTCACAATAGAAGAACTAAGTATTGTTGTAAATAATTACATTAATAATGGCCAAAATCAATTAAGCTTCAATTTCAGGATCCATGCATTGTGAATGTTGCTTACTGGGACATACGACTTACTCCGACTTAAATAGAACAACGGCATCATTAATATATCTTTTGTTCAAAGACCTATTAGCAGCAGAGGAAAGTGTTTGTGTTTCTGACCATGGTTCAACATGATTAATTGAAAACAAATTGAGAAGCAACATGTAATAATAGGGGGTCAGTTTATTGACCAAATTATTGACAGTGTGAAAACAGCAGCATTATTGATGTCTCCACAAAGCCCAGGGCTCATTATCTGCCCTTCACCACTTGTAATGTTACATTAATGAACCAGTATGTGTCACTGGAAGCCACCCTGCCAAAGTTTGGGGTATTTCCCTTGTCCATTGAGCCAATTATGCTGGTAGATGTAATTGATCATATTTGTTGTAGATGCTTCTAAATGGCTGTTAGTTTTCCTTTACAGTGTGTGTGTGTGTGTGTGTGTGTGTGTGTTTATTCTTGTTCTACTTACATAGTGAGGACCGTAACAGTTTTTAACCAACTGTGAGAGGACTTATTTTGGAGGTAAAGACAACTTGGCTTGCTTTAAAATCCGGTTTGAGGTTTAGGACTTGATTTTGGCGGCTGTGGCTCAGTTGGTAGAACAATCCCCCACTGATAGGAGGGTTGGTGGTTCGATCCCTGACCATGGCAGCCTACATGTCGAAGTATCCTTGAGCAAGATACTGAACCCCAAATGGCTCCCGATGCTGCATTCGTCAGTGTGTGATTGAATTCCCAATGGTGGCAGGTAGCACCGTTGTAGGACAGCCTCTGCCACCTGTATGAATGTTTGTGAATGGGTGAATGAGCGCAGTCTGCAGTGCAAATCGTTTTGAGTGATTGCAAAGCGGGTTTTTATTATTTAACAAACTGAAAAATGGCAAGTCTTTATGCCCTACAACAGCCCCTTACTAGTCTGTACTAACCAATAACAATAAAAAATGTCTCACTTTTATAGACCCCAATAGAGCCGCAACATAGACACACAGGTGTATTCACTCACTTTGTCAGATTAGAGCCTTTCAAAGGGGAGTGACTGTGATGATTGACAGTCCTCTAACCTTCATGCTGGTTTTGTTACACCTGCTAAGACAGGAGCACCTTTTACAGGCCTTTTTGTAATGCCAGACGTGTCATGGCAGAAGTATTAATGGAATTTTTAAATAATAATGGCTGCAGTCTATTCAGAGACCTTCTATTATACATATTACTTCATTACCGGAACCCCTAAATGGAGCAGACCTATTGTATCTGATCTATGTATGTAAACAATTCATTATATTGTTATTTATCATCATTTGTCATCCACTGTGTAAGCAACTTAACTCCAGAGACAATTATCATAGCTTAGCATATCAAAGCATAGGTGTAATTATACCATTCCAATGGCTGAAGTCTATTTAGGTGTTCCCTGTTGTTGTGCACCCAGAATCTCATTAGTATGGCTTAACGGGACTCTTAGATTGAACTGAGCCACCAGTTACACCTGCGCCTTTCCTGCTATGTCAGACATGAAAAACGGTATGTTTCACTATTGCTGTTGTTCACAATGGCATTTGTTCATGTCTGCATTCAGATTAAATCAGTGTTTTTCCACTGGCCCTGCACATCCACAGGTGTTTTCAGTTATTCTGGCTGATTAGACTTCAGTTCAAGGTGAAGTTGGGAAAACGCAATGATCCACATGGAGTGAAATAGGTTGAAAAAAGTTCCCATCTTAATGGTTACAACAGAATGAGTCATGGGGATGTCAATCAAGCACAGTCTGTATATGCACCCACACAGTCCTGACAAGTGTAATCAGGCAGATTAAGTGAAAACAGGAGACTGTCCTCCCCCAGAAATGACCCATATGTTTGAAAAGCAACTTATTACGACCCAAATTTACAGAGATTGTTAGGTGGTTCCCTCTAGTGGCTGTAGTGATTATGACGGAGGTTAGGTTACAGAGTTTTAAACCTGAGGCAAGTGAATATACAGAGTATAAAGAATGGCAAGGTCCAAATGGACACAGCTTTGACCCACGAGCCAATCAGTGGTAGAGTAGGGCCACTCATGCCTTTGCCATCCTAGGAAAAAATTATTGCTGACAGTTGAAGCAAATTACGCGTCTCTTAAAAAAAGGAAGTGGTGACATTAAACCAGTAGGATATTTATTAAAACTTGCTCAAAAATAAATTCTATCTAGGTAGCAAGTGAGCTAACTAGCTAGCTAGCTGGCTAGATGTTAACATGTTTAAATATGCGTCAGTAATTAGTGCCACGCCATCCTAATTTAAAAGAATTTAAAAGAAAAGGAGAAGTATCTTATTTTGACACTGAAGGCTCTGAGTGTTCACACTGAGTCTTATTGAGTCTAAACCTGAGTCAGTCTTTACAATCTCTACATGCCACATAACCAACTGAACTCCACTCAATCCATATCACATTTTACTAGTTTAGTGTGTTAGGTGAACAGCATAAATAATTTCATCAATCTGTGATATTTCTAGTTTATTAACATAGTAAATTGTAATTGTCTTGTTATATTACTGATACTATGTATATATCTTAGTATTTTTGCAGCAGTTCTCAGTTTTAACAATGCCCTTCTATCACAGTATGAAGACATGTAGTTTTCAAAATAGTTTTCACTCCCTTTTGGCAAATATGTTCCCTCAGCATTCCCTCTTATGGCCAACTTGTCAAAATAGCCATATTATTTTATTATTATTTACACATTATGATTAATATTCCACACCGGTTTAGTGGTTCCCCCTGCTACCTGCGTCATTTATCAGCTATTGCAGCGCAGAAACAGGATGTAGTTTTCTGCAAAATGTCCATGTGGAACAAGTAAAACTAGTATAGGTATCTTCATATATTGAGGCCTTTCAGCACAGTCGAGCATGCAGCACACTGTTCCAGACAGAAGCATTTCCTGTTGAATTATCTAGTGAAGTAAATTTGACATTAAATACTACAATCTTTAGAGTGTAAAGGATTCTACCTAATCTTTTTCGGTAAAGAAGATCTCTGTTTTTATCCTGGTTAGTTTACTGTCATGCATACAAGACATTTATTCTGCCTTATTAAGATTTAGATTAAGATCCCCTTATTAGTCCCAAAACAGGGAAATTCAAGCAGTGAACAGGGTGCAGTGGGGGGGTTAGGTGCCTTGCACAAGGGCACTTCAGTCCTTGACCTGTCAGTCCTGGGATTCAAACAAGCCTGACTATCTAACCTCTAGGCCACAAACTGCCCCCATATAGTTGGAACCCTGCTCAGGTAGATGTTCGTTTTTATCCAGCTTCAATACGACATTGAACAATACATATTTGGGTTGTCGGGTGTGATTGTTTGCAAAAAAAAACAGGCACAGGACTGTGCAGGCGTAATTCCCTAAAGAGATGTCAATCAAAATATTCCCCAAATTTACATACCAAGATTAAAGCTCCAGGCTGTGAAATGTTTGTTATGGAAGACAAACAATATCGGGCAGAATTATACTTCTTTACTGCAGATTTGATGGGGTGTACACTGGTTGTCAGTGGTGTCAGACAGATGCCTAATAGACCAAGTGGAAAGCTGACACTGCAGCTCACAGGAAGTTTCAGTGCCATTACCTCCCCTGCTGCTCAACTGAGCTGCAACAACCGGCTCCGAAGAATAGATGGCCCTGGAAAATTTGGTGTCAGTGGTCACATGAAACTGAACATGTCAGCAATTTCATCTGCAAAAGCTAGAGGCATAATTTCTTTCTTAATCTGAATTTTTCTAGAAGATAATGTCTTTTGGCCTCTTTTGTATTTTGGTTTATTATCTTTTGGAGCAATGCCACAACGGTCTGGCGCATGTTTTGTCTTTTCAGACAAGATAAGACAATGTTTGTGATATGCAGAGACATTTATTAATCATACCAACATTAAGGTTAATTATTATGTAAAGCTAAGGAGATCTATGTAGGTACAGGTGTAAAGCAACATCAAAACATTTTCTCCCATAATCAAAACATTACAGGAAGCCGCTATCCTTGTGAAAACATCCACATCCCAGTTGAAATCATCAACGCTGCCAAGCTTCCAGCAATCTTGTTCATCAGCAATAAACTTAATAAATTGTTGAATTTCTGTTTCCCCTCCTGTGGTTACAAATTATATGCACAGTTCTCATTTCAGCCTACTGCTTTGTGGCATTCCCTCACTCGCAATAGCAGAAAATGTCAAAAAGGGAGAATTGGGTGCAACAAAAAGGAAATATAAGCACTGAACAAGAATGCTGCCAGCCTCAATTCAGAGATGATTTGGCATGCAGAGGGCACTTCCACATTATTTCTAATGTGCCATTGGGTAACCTACTGCTTGTCAATATTGGCATCTTGATCTAAGGTTTCTGACAATAATATATTTATAAATATCAAGAATATGTGATTTTTTTTAATGTTAAAATAACTCATATTTAAGATTCTTGTCTTCACTGTATATTTTAGCTCCTTTTCAATGTGAGCCCACTAGCACTGACTGTTCTTTAATGTAATGATTATACGATTATTATTCCATACATGCCAGTACAGCTGATTGGACTAAAAATGAAAATGAATCATCAAGTCAGTGACAGAGGGAGAATCAGATGAGGGAGAGGGGGAGACAGAGCAGCCCTGATGATTACATGCTGAAGCTTGATATCTGGGTTTGTGTTGCCACCTCATGGCAATGAGGGGTAAAACAACATGACAAGGCAAATGCGTCACCGGCATTTGGGCTATTTGTGACTGAAAATGAGGGCAGAAAATAATGGGCTCTTAACACGCAGTCACAAGTACCCTCATCAACCAAATCACTTTAGGAGACAGTTGAGCAGAGCAACACTGCTGTTGTTGCACAAAAGTGAACTGGACAAATTGATTTTAAGTTCAAATCACTGTTTTGTGCTGGTTTTATCCTGAAACAAACATTGAATATCCACTTAATAGCTTCAAAACAGTTCTACCTCTATAAAATGACCAAAAATAGAGAATACGACCACTTCACTTTAAAGAGTAAAGCCTTTTGCCAGTGTGACTTTTTGTAAGATATTGTCTTCATCAGCATGTTCAAGCTTTCTATCATGATGTTGCCAGTAGCAGAGCCAACAGCATGTTTGTTATAACAATAAAACATTAATTGTTTCATGCAGATCCTCTCTCAGGTGCAGATCACACTTGGATTGATGTGCTCTAACAGCTGCTGTAGACTCCTCTTCTTAGAGGCCATTTTTCCTCAGATTAGCAGAGCGTTATTTTTCGCTGTTGCTGTTCTAGCCAAATGTAAAGGAGTAAAATCATTTGGGCAACTTGGGATTTTTAGAAAAAGCCTCAATATGGGTTTAATTGAACCTTTGCCTGGTTCAATTTATTAAAGCTCCGCCTTCACACATGTTATAAACACCCTCATTTGATTAAATTTATTTAAATTATGGTGGTCCAGAAAAAAAGCTTACATTTACTAGTTGACAACTTTAAAAAGAACATCAGTTGCACTGAAATTGAAATAACAGGGTCAAAAGTGGCCAAAAACAAAGTGTAATAATGGAAAAACACATTTAATGATATCAGTGAAGCAAAAGGTAACAATAATATTAATATTTGGGAACAATACGATAACTAATGAAAAGATTATATCAGTGTAATATTTGGATTAAGAATTAGTGATATAGTAACGTATTCTCATGATCAGTTAATATGATTTCTTACGAAATATGACTGTTGTATTTAACACTGTGAATCAGTTGCTGTTTTAGGCACATGGTGAATGGTGAAACTTGGTTAAGGTTTGGAAAAAATAACTGGGTTTGAAGCCACCAGAGGTTACACTTTGGATTATTACCTGGATTATTTCCGAATTACAGTGCATTATTTTATGTAGGTATAACTACGAACAGTGAATGAGACTAGCCTGTAGCCTAGTGAAATGAAATGAATGGAGTAGTAATCAGATAATAATTAAATGATAATCTTTTAATTAATGTTGATGTTTTCACAATAGCAGGCTACTATCAATGCACCTTCAAAATCAAATTATTTGAAGCCAAAATTTGTAATGACCACATTTTAATGCTGAAATGTATTCTCCCTTATGTTCCAGAAATGACCTTTTGTTTCAAGATTATACTGTACAAATTATGTTCAATGTGTGACTCTGTAAGGACCATGAATCCAAGCTTCAAAATGCTGAACTACTAATACTAACCATTTTACTGCCAACAAGTTACCATATTATTATCAACATATTACTATATTATTAATAAATAGTTTTGCCTCATTTCCTTTAAATTTGTTTCCCTATTATATTATTATTATATTATATTATTATTTGTTTATGGCTCCTTATTACATAAATGTCTGTTAAAATGATGTTTTATATCACCCAGATGTACCCATTGTTAATACCAATATACTTTGATATTACTAATTGTTACCTATTTATTATCAAACTATCACCCCATTATTAGCATGTTGTTACCGGGCTACACTGTAAAGTGTTTCAAGCACATCTACTCCTTGTTTGTCATTGAAAACATCAGGTGAAACTTATTGTCAGTGCAACTATAGGACCATACAGTCTATATATGATCATGACTTCCCAAGTAGTTTGAAACACATCTTGTACATGTACTTCTTATATTAAAAGTGAGCACTAAGAACCTTTTTCCCCTCCACAGATGAATATGAAAGCTTTGGTGTCAAACTCCGCATGTACATCATCCGCTAGTAGCAAAGGTCAAAAATCCAAGTATAGTGATCGAGCAATCACAATTTTGAGTGGAGGGGGACTTTAAAGCTAGCACTAGCAGCGACTAAAAGAGAACTGAAAAAAGAATTTCCATTTACAATGGTTCCTACATTTGACTAATTATACATCCATCATGGTGTGGGTGTGGACAGCTCTGCCATTCACTAAATTGATGTCACATTGGCCTGCATCATAAGTACTGCAGTAATGTTCACGTCAGTATGCTTTCTCTTGCCTCCCTTTCTACCTCCGCAGTCTCTGCTGCATGCTTTAGGTTATCTCTGAGCTAAAAAGAGATCCATCAGAGATAATGGCAAACCTGGAGAGGATCGGTGTCTCCTCCATTATGTTTTTTCTTTTTTCCTGATGAAACACACGAAACTTGGATGGGGATGCTTTATGAGGAGACGTCAATCAAACAGACACTCCATTTGTGCACATTTGATTCAGATGCCTGAAATTTGCATAATGTTAACTCAAGCTCTACTTTAGACACCTTCTTTCCCACTGCTGCAAATTTCCAACACTTACTTTCTCTCAATCTTGCAAAAAAAAAAAAAGAAAGTCTCCGTCTGCCTTTTTATACTTACGTCGAAGAACCGACTTCCTGTGCTTCACATCAAAACACAAGCATTCACTGATGCTCCCTATCTCTCTCTAGCTTTATGTTACTTAGCCAGAAAAATTTCCACTGAAGTTTCCAATGAGCTCATTTCTGCATCTGGAGCAGCTCCCTCCTCCTGCAAATGTTTGTAGAACTAAAATTCCACCTTGCTTTTTTAAAGATAAGGCTTATGGTGACACTCATAATAAATGGGCAGTCATGGTGTTTTAGCTCAAAGGTGGGACAGCTCATGCCCTTGTGGTTCACTTTGTAAAATAGCATGCACACACACACACACACACACACACACACACACACCAAGGAAAGTGGATGGATAGACCATCAAAGTGGGGTTAGACTCTCAGGTGCTCCATGTCCTTTGAGTCCTTAATTATTGCAAGGCTGCAATTTGTTACCCTGAAGGAGAACCAGACTCACCAAGTCCTTGTGCGTGCAGTGTACTCAGGGAGACTTTGACTCTTTAATACTGATTTATTTGTACTTCTGTCTCCTGCTGATTCAATCTCTGCTGTGACAGTTTGGTGGTGTTGACGCACAGATAATAAAACCTTAAAAGAACCCTTTTAGAATTTATTTCACCCTCTTGTTCAGTGTGTCTTGATGATTTACTCTTATCTCTATACAGACACGTCTGTTCAACAGCCACAAAAAAAACATAGGAGCATCTGCCCATAAGAACATTTAAAATGTATGTCATGTCAGGTGGTCTGTGAGTAAGCCCAAGCTTTCAACGCGAAGAAGAAGAAGAAGAGAGTGTGATTTCAAGTCCCGGACTAAAGGACGACAGCTTGGCTGGAAACTGTGACGTGATGGACGGCATTCAAAAGGAATGAGATCAAGGAGAAAACCTGCTTTTCATATTGCAAACTGCAATCAAGGTTAAACTCTTTGCTTTTTTTGCCAAGGGGAGAAGAGTTAATATATACAGTCTGCTGACTGATGTTCAGAAATAATCAAAGGGCCTGTCTGAAATGATTGACAGACTAGCTTTTGCCCCCACATACACAGGTTGACAATTGACAAGGTCTTTGTGTGGCTGCCACTCGGGTGTGATCAATGTTAGCTGTGTGTGATGAATATTTGCTGAGTCCCTTGAATCCTCTGCCTCTGTGATCTTGAAACGGTTTTGAGATTGCAGCGTCTGAAACTGGAATATTCCAAAAAACTTCACAACTTGCACTCAAAGTATCCTCATTTAAAGTTTTTTTCACTTTATCTGTTCCTCTTTCCCTGTTCATAACCAGCTACCGACACCCCACAACTGTCAGCCCATACACACACACACACACACACACACTGTCTCTTCTCCTCCATGGTTTAGGTGCTCGTCATCATGTTTAGCACAAAGTGATGTCCCTCTATTTGTGTGTGTGTTCGCCATGTGAATGTGTTTGCCGCCTGTGATGAATAATTAGTTTTGCCTTCACACTGTGTTTGTCACATTGTGTTTGTGTGTGCCTCTGTTTGCGTGGGAGTGTTGGTGGAAGAGTTCATTTTCATTGCTTTATATAGAAACACATCAAGCAGACAGCTGGATATTGTAGGAAAAAAGGCTGTGATGTTCTGATTCAGCACAAAGTAATGATATAGATGTGTGTGCGTGTGCCTGTGTGTGTGCGTGCGCGTGCGTGCGTGCGTGCGTGCGTGCGAGCATGTCCATTGCTGAATGTAGGACAGTTACATTTGTTCTGGCTTCCTCTGTGGAAATCATGGCATTTCACACACACACACACACACACACACACACACACACACACACACACACAGTTATCAAATTCCCTTTCTTCCCTGGACAGTACCAAACCACCCCACTGCAGCAAGTTTCTCTTAACCACCTTTTGCATCTCGTTGCTGATTTTAAAAGCTAATTTGAAACCTCATCAACTATTGATTGTCATGCCAGAAATAACCCCTCCTCCTCCTCTGGTGTCTCGGGGTGGAATGTGTCTTTGCAGGGACGTCTTTAGTGAGATAAATGATCCTGTACTAACTATTTAGACAAAATAACAAATCCAGGACACAGGACCAATTCTCACATTGTCCCCAGGCAACATTTAACTCTGCAAATGTCACCTTGATGAAGCCATCTTGAAGAACATGATACTCAATCAGCTGTTATTAACACAGCAAAGGCTTTTCTGGGAAATGCAATAATGTCGTTAGCACAGTTAGTGAGCGTTAATGAAATCAAGACATTGTAGTCTTTAAGTAAACTGTTCGATAATGGCTGTTTACAATAATGTAATGAACTGATACTGATAATCTTCATTTATATACCCCTTTTTTAAAAGCTAATTTGGCCACTGCGCTGCATGTTGCAGTCTGGAATAGGTTTGATCGGAGTCAGTGTTGCCACTGTACGAAAACTTTTCTCATCTATATAATGTGTGATCAATAATGTCATAGATGCCATAATGTGATTGATTGATTGATTGATTGATTGATTGATTGATTGATTGATTGATTGATTGATTGATTGATTGATTGATTGATTTATTGATTGAGTGAGTGATTGATTGACTGACTGATTGATTGATTGATAACTTTACCATTTTGTGACACTTAGTACTTGGTTTTATGGTCAGCATCGCAAAATATGGATCCTTCGTCTGTGTTTACGTTTCTCTTCTCACATGGCCTCTTTCCAGCCAATCATGCTTAGTGTAGGCTATGATGAACTAGTGACTGGCAACTGTCACTTTGAAAAAAATGATTTGGGTAGATTGTCAAAAAAGTCATTTAAATACATGTTTTGTAAAATCATTGAATCATGATTGACTTTTTAACATTGACAATCTCACTGCACTGATAATAGCAGTATGGGAGAACCACAACAACAAAGTATCTGCCATAAAATTAAAACAATGCTAAAACATGTATAGTTAGCTAATAATTCTCCAACAAGATCTCCAACCTAAACGACAGAATAGACCATTTGGCGATACCACCCATAATGTGAGTGTTTGTCAAATATCATCTTGTGGCTCATGGTACAGCGGATCATTAAAAAAATAGCACACACATCATTATACATGTGTACATGTATACGCGTACGGTTTGCGGTTGTACAAAACCACTGACCTAGGTTTAGGGCGAAAAACCTCCTGGTTATAAAAGTAATTTTAAATAAGTAAATAAATGTACGTAAGTGCCGGAAGTGAAGTAGTTACGAGAGTGCCATGAGCCATGGAAGTTATGTGAAAGACGAAAGTTACATAAAAAGTAATTTACTTTTGTTTTCACATGGGACACAAACCCTGTTCTCCTGGGTGAAAGTCCGCCATTTGTTTGACCTATCCCGCCCGAGTCAATCATTACTGCTAGTCAGTAAGATGGCGGCGGAGGACAGTCTAAAACGTAAATGTGAGTCGTATTTTGCTGCATGTACAAACGCCTTATATTGACGGTTTTGAGGGGACACCAGTCTCTAATACTCTATGGAGTGGTCACTATCAATTTATCATTACGCATTATAATTTGATCCAATTTCAAAATATCGAATAGCACCATTTTAACAAACATGCATGAGGGGAAAAAACATACTAACACATGCAAAGAAACCATTTCCCACTGAAGCCTGATCACCCATAATCCCCAATGAGGGTCTGTATGAACCCTAGCACAGGTGGGATCATAGCGGTTGAACAGCTCAAGTAAATATTATTAGACATAATGTCATCCAATGCCTTGAAAGTTTATCGTAACTGTTTGACAGTGTGGATGGATTAAAAGAAATAAAGAAAAAACTATGGCACTATGTGATGTTTATTGGTGCATAAAATCCAACTGTGAATTAATTGCAGATGGCTGGATTGCTTTAATTAGACATAGAAAGGAACAGTTTGAGGTAGAGGTATATAAAATATAGTGACAACCAATCAATGCAATCAGAGATTAGTCGTGTAGGCTAGCTCAATAATGGCCTTAAAATTACTGTGTATGCTGTTAGAGATGGTGGCAACAGGGAACAAGGGCAGTGTAGAACTGAAAAGTAGCAAAGATGGAGTGAGAGATTAAGTATACATTTGGAAAAGATAAAGTATGGGGAGAACACAGATAAAAGGGGGAAGGAGAATAAGGGAGAGAGGAGAGAAGATGAAGGGGCAGGAGTAAGATAGTGTTAGAGAAAGGAGGTAAAGAGAGATTAGAGGTGGAATACAGAGGGTAAAGAGGAAAAGATGAATGAGGAAGTAAGGGGAAGAGAGAAAAGTGAAGGAGGTTGAGAGTTCATTATAGTAGAGTGTAGACGCCTGCACTCTGTGGCAATTATCTACATATAGTGTACGGGAGTGGAGGTTGAGTTTACTGTGCCTCTTGGGGGGTTGGCAGATAGCTGATGCTGTTGTCCTGTCCTCCACCACTGCACCCCACCAACACCCACTGCATATGTGTGTGTGTGTGTGTGTGTGTGAGTGTGTGTGTGTGCACCTGCTCGTGTGTGTGTGCACGCTAACAGAGTTTTACTGGACGGCTCTTTGATGCGCTGCAGTCAGCACTAATTGTCTAAAGTAGATGTAGTGTTGGAGAGCGTGAGAGAGTGATTGGAAGAAGAGAGAGTACAGGGGGAGGAAAAAACAATTAGGAGACTGAGATAGATTAGGTGCAAGTGTGTGTGTGTGTGTGTGTGTGTGTGTGTGTGTGCGTGTGTGTGTGTGTGTGTGTGTGTGTGTGTGTGTGGTGTCTTCCTGTGGTATCTTTATAAGCCCCAAATGGCCTCAAAAGGTTAGAGAAGTATCAGATTCTACAAGGCGAGTCCATAGAGTCAGGGTTCACAAAAAGGGTAAAGGAAAGTTGTTTCAGGTATAAAAAAAAAACTGAACTGTAATGAGATGGAGCTTTTCAGTCTTGCAAATTTCTGGGAAATGACACCACTGACTAACAAGTTGGAGGTGTTTTTGTCTTGGAAAAGCTATAGATGTACAATAAAGTCACAATGAGGTTGCTATCAGCCAACCCTGTCTAAGAGTTATGTTAACGTAACTTTCACATTTTGAGAGAAACGTTTCTCCCAGATTACTAAAATGGCAGTGCCACATCCATGCATGTAACATATCGTCTCCCGTTCACGACTGGCAAAGTCGCAGCCTTAACCAATAACAACAACGTGTATGTGTGGTAAATGGACTGCGCTTTTATAACACTTTTTTAGTCCACTTAAAGCATGTTAACACTATAGATGATCATTTAGCCATTCACACATACATTCATACACTGGCAACCTTACATGCTACCACCTGCCACCATCAGTAATCATTCATCCCATTCATTCTCCGCAGCATCGGGAGCAATTTGAGGTTCAGTATCTTGGCCAAGGATACTTCAGCATGGTCAGGGATTGAACCATGACATTCCAATCAGTGTGCGACCACTCTACCATATGAGCCACAGCTGCCCCATGGTTGGCCCCACTCAAACGGACTACAAACCAGCAAACTGATATCCGTGTATTACCTCAGCACTCGCTTACATTGGGATCTGTTTTGCAGTAGCCTAATTGGGTGATAAATGTAATCTGGAACACCAAGGCCCAGTGTTCCCAGTATACTTAAACCGCAGCTGCAGCTTTGTCACTCTCTCTGGCTGACTCTATTCTTCTTGGGGTGCCTTTGCTTCCCTTCAGTTTGGTTTGGTCATGTTATTTTAGTTTATCCTATATGTTTTGTCTTGCACTTTTACAACTCCCCCACACACATATTCCCCTCATGCAGCACTCAAACTACTGACACCACTGATTCCCACACGCCATATTGAGCCAGGTCGTAACAGTCATTAAGGGTGAATATCAGATATTTATGAGCAACTTATGTATTACTAAAGTGATGCTCCTGAATAACATACTATTGACACTTTGCTATACTAAATAAAAGTTGTCCATCCGTCCATACATTATCCTCAACCACTTATGCGAACTCGGGTCACGGGGGAGCTGAAGCTGATCAAAGCTGACATTGAGCAAGTACAGCCTGGACAGGTCACCAGACTATCACAGGCACATAGAGCAATTTAGAGACACTATTTAAACCAAAGCTGCATGTCTTTGGACTGTGTAGACTGAATAAAGGTTGTATTGGAGATAATTAGCCAATATGCCAAAAGAAGCTCAGAACATATTGTAACCTTGCCCATTATTTTCTGTTGCTTCATTGGTAAACACATAGCAAAGAGAGAGTTGCAATGTGACAGCTGTTTAGTATTTATTTTGTCAATATAAATCAGTCATGAATATTGCACTCTGACAAATGTTTGCCCTCCTCCCATTCCAGTCCTTGAGACAGTCCCTTCAGGCATACATTTTAAATTGCCGCTGGCTAATAAAAAACCTCCACAACTCCCTTTGGTCTTCACATCATCCACTTTACCAACAAAGCTAAATGAACTGTAGTTGAACTCTGTGTTGTTAAGTTAGATCTTGTCTCGGCGTCTGTCTCTGTCAGTGACGTGCGCAGGCATTTCAAAGAGTCAAGAGTCCCTTTTGTAAAATAGGTGATATTTATTTTTTTCAAATCGTTTTTTTTTTTTTTAAATAAGAGTACAAGAAATGTTCTCATGATAATATTGTATGACTTGGTCTATCCTATTCTATTCTGTTTAACAGCTGACCAAGTGATCAGGGTTAATAACAAACAAGGCAGAGTGTGCAAACAGAACGGGAAAGGATATTAAATAAATCCAAGTGTATGTTGAATGTGCTGTACAGAAAATGGAAATGTGACAACAAAACATTAAAGAGAGGAACTGCGATATGAAGACGGTGAAATAGAGATAAAGTCCTAATGATAATGATGCTGTTTTCCCACGTCTTTTATTTATGCTGCAAAGACTCATCTTCTCTGTACGCCATCCACTCGAGTATTCTGGAGCCATATGGAACTATGCATATTAAAGAAAGAATATTCTCAGGGTGTGAATATGAAAACGAATGTGCTAAATTTAGTGTTGTTTATCTACTTTATGTTTTCCACCACTGTGACCACTGCTCCCGCTGCATTGTGGGCTGCATTTTAAAATGTACAAAAACATTTGATGATATTATTCTTTCTTTTTTCTCATCAGGCCAGTCAGTCAGATCAGTGGGTGGTGAACTAAATTAGGTTCTCCAGATTTTGAATTACAGGACTGACTAAAAGTCTTATTATATTATATCTTATTAAAATAGTATACATTTATAGGGGGCAAAAGCAGCAAAATTATTTATTCATTTATTTTTTTAACTTTGACTTCAGTTGGTGGATTTTTCCCTCGTGACGCTTCCCATCAGCATTTGAATTCCCACTACATTTTTGCTTCTGACAAATGAGAAGAAAATTTAAATTATTTTTTCCAAAACAATCTGCACTTGGGGACGAGCAAGAGAGCAACATTCACTTGCTGCAGGAACAAGCGTGATTTGAATTTTGGCTCTGTCTGAATTTCTGAGTCCTCTATTGAGAGTACAGTTTTAAGTTTCTGGAGTTAATGCTGCTATGTCATTTATTATGATTAAAAATGTACAGTTAGGCTGGTTTAAGATTTATGCTCCCATCAAGGAGAGAGAGACACAGAGAGATAGATATGGAAGAATGAGAGACCTGCATTGGATTGAAAGTAAAAAGTCAAGTTGGGGGTCACCAAGATTACCTTGAAGCACGAGAAGCCACGAGAGGGGAATAAAATGCTTATAATAAAAGTGTCAGTCAGGGCAAAGAGCCACTCAGCAAGGCATTTATACAAGAGATCAGTGCCTGGGGTGAGATGATTGAGTTTCAAGACAAACACAGTGCTGTGCAAAAAAAAATCAGTCCTCAGCTTCCGAAACCAACTGAATATTTACAAGCATCCAAAGCTACAATGTGCAACCTTGAGGCGTGAAGTGTATTGTAAGTCCAATTCTTGAATTGGTCAAGTTCTAGCCTGAACTTGTAAGATGGCAACTAATCTAAAGTAAGCAGCATCTGTAACACTGCCACAAGGGACAAACCAGCAATCATAGGTAAACAGCAATTTTAAAATCCGCATTTTATAATCTCAAGGAAAACCAGATACGCGCTTATCAAAATAGAGGAAACCTGAATGGGGTACCCTGAGATAATTCAGTATTGTCAAGGAGACAGATGTATGAAAACATGTGATGTCATTTACTGTTGGTTCTGGCTATCTGCACCAGCTCATTCCTGCACGGTATCACTGGGGTAGAGTTATCAAAACATGGCAGAAAGCCTTTGTAACCTCAGGTCCCTTCCCTGCAGACATCCAGATGGAATTGAAATGTGTTTATCATACAAGTTGTTGGCATTCTCTGGTGTTTGAATGGCAGATGGCTTGGCAGTATGTGATTTATATAGGGCAGCTGTTGAGAATATGCAGGATATTTCTGCAGACAAATGTGGAAAGAAGGTCATGGTGGAATATTTGAGGAAAACAAATTAAACCAATAATGTTTTTTTAGGAAACATAAGATCAAAGTTATTAAGACAAATACTCAATACAAAGATAGTGCAATGTACATTTTAAAGTTGGTACTTTTTCAGTTTAAGATTTAACAAAAACAGCCTCTGTCAGTGTCCTGTTAGTTCACTGGCAATGGGTGTTAAGGAAACCATGAATGTGATCTAATAAAGGTGTAATAAATCCCCTCCAATATTAATATATAAATATATATATAAATATAAATATTATTTTTTGTAAGCTGTTTCAGTAATGAAAGACGGCTATGAGCAGTTCATTATCAGGTAGTTATGGGAGATTTAAAATATGTAATACAACTTCAGTGTCTTCATGAGCTTTAAGTCGTAATGTGGAAACATCATGGACGCAACAACGGATGTGTTGCTGCACAAATAAATATCTTGCAATTTCAATAAGAGCTAAAAAAATATTTGTGTACCTGCCCGATGATTCAGATCTAGTCCAAAATGTAATGGGTTATTCCTTGGCCCATGCTACAACCTTCACCAAGTTTCACGAAACTCAGGTCAGTAGTTTTTCTGTAATCTTGCTGGCTTACAAACAAACAAATGGAACCAGAAACATAACCACCTTGGTGGAGGTAACAAGAGTGGTCCAATAGATGAAAGTATAGAATTTGAAAGTCATGGAGCTGCAATGTCCTTGAAAAAATAAAAAGACATCTGAACAATCCAATGAACTGAATTTAGGCCTTTCAAATCTTCCATAGAAGGTACTTTGCATTATCCCAGTAACTACAGATTATAACATACTGTCATGTCGGCATGTTAGTTGCCTTTTTTCGTGCAATATTGCACTCATACTACACTCATTCCCTCCCAAGTTTGTAAAATTTTGCAGTGAGAAAAGCAGATAGACATCAGATGGACGACCCCTGCATATTTCTGCAGGAGAGGAGAGGAGAGAAGACAGAAGCGGTGAGATAAGCCGGGAAAAAAAAATCTAAACCTTTCTCTCTAAAGGTCCCTTTGACAGCACAACCCAGAGGCAACCTCTTTCTCTCTCTCGCTGTCTTTCTCGCCCCGTCTCGTAATCGACTTCATATCCAGGTCCTGTACAGTGACTCAGGTTACATTTCTCTGCAGCAGCTTCAGGATACAGTATCTCCAGACAATCTGAATGTCAGCCAGGCAGACCAGTGACACAATGTAGCCTTCTGACTCACCAAGACCTTCCTTTTCTCTGTTGCCAAGTGGACATATAGCCTATATATAATTTTTCTACATCCAGATACTAACAAACACATACACATACACACACACACACACACACACACACATATTTATGGCATAGAAATGCACATCGAGAATTGCTATCATAGCAGACAGAAAGTCTGTGACCTTTGGCCTTTCATAGTTGAGATTGTGAGTCATGCACACTGCCTCCAACAAGACACAGAAAAGAAAAGCTTATCAAGGAAATACATGTTCATCAATGTTGGGCACACTACTTTGAAAAATGTAATCTATTACTCATTTCACATTACTCATTTGCAAGTTATAATTATTCATTAGTTATAATTTTGACCATATTTTTTGACATTTATATATTAAACAGTTACTCGAGATTAATTGAAAATCATAAAATGTCTCAGAATTGTACATCCTTCCAAACTGTACTACAATGGTAAGTGATACATGAAACAGCATTTAACACGCTAGTAACATTATTTTTAGTATGATTATTTTGACGATGGACAACAGTGCTGAGCTACCTCACAATCAAATTTACCTTATGTTGTTTCTTTCTCAGTTAGAAAGTTGACATTAAGTTAGCTAACATTACTTGCTGCTATTTCATTAGAATGAAACGACATAATGTGAACTAAAACTTTGAACATTACTTCTGCCTGAATTTCGTCACTTTCCTGAGCTGTGGTAGTTGATTATTAATAACGACAACAACTCCTATGACACAACAAAGTCTGTCTTTTGTTATGTTTTTTTTTTGTTTTTTTAATCCCACAATTTTGTAACCCATTTATTTATCACCCAATTGTATATATATATCATGATCCTCTGTCAGTCTGGGGATAGCCCTGAACTGGACTCATGCTTCCTCCAAGACATGAGCAGTAAGTAGGAATCAAACCAAGGACCTTCTAGCTGTGAGGCGAGAGCACTACCAACTGCGTTTTGATGGCGACCCCTAGTGGCAGAGATTACATACTGTGCCTTTAAACAACTCTGCCACCTTCAGCTGCAGCGGCAGGCTAAAAAGTCCCGCACCAGTGTCTCCAACAGAGTGTTACTTGGATAAGTACCTGTAATGTCTAATAATAATTACCTAACTTCACATTATAACCTCTTTAACTCCACTTCACTGGAAAAGTTATCCTATTTCTGTAATTGGTCATTACCTAATGCTTTAGTGCGCAACACTGACATTAATATAGATGCACACATATATATTCTCCACTCCCCCTGTGGGTCAATGCAGCTGTAGAGACATACACACACACACAATCCACAGGATGAAAACATCCTCAAGACACTATGAAGCAAAAGAGAAAGCAAAGATTGAAAATAAACAAAATCCGAGACAAAGATAAATGACAGAAAATAGAGAGACAGAGAGCAATACAAGAGTCGCAAAACAACAAAAGAAGGAAAATGTTACACTCAGAGAAGAAGAGGGGGAAGTGGGGGAGAGATGGAGAGGGAAAAGTAACTCCCAGCAGAGTTGGGCAATTAAGAGCACCTCGTTAAGGAAGCTCTCAGTGACTAATGGACGAGACACACGCATACACACACCGCAGGGGATGAGTGATGGGCAGATGTAGACATTAAACAGCTTCTGTAGTGTGATCTTTGCATCCTTCCTTTCCTTCATTTTCCTCCTCTCTCCTGCTCTCTTCTCCTCAATTCATCTGAAGAACATTTCTTTTCAAGATACTGTTTCCCTGTCTGTCGCTTACTCCTCTACATTACAAACAGCAGACTCCTTAGAGCTTAGTCAAATACCCTTTTTCCACCAACATAAACCTAGTTCTAGTGCTTGGCTGGTGCTGGTTTGCAGTTGGTTCAATTACCATACCGTCTCAGAACCTATTTACTTTTCCACAGGCTCAAGAGCCACATCATTATGTCACTGTATACATCTGCGTCAGAGTTGCCAACTTAGCAGCTTTTGTCGCTACATTTAGCAACTTTTCAGATCCCCCTGCCGACTATTTTTCAAAAAAGCGACTAGCAACAAATGTAACGACTTTTTCTGGTGTTACTTGGGACTTTTGGAGACTTATTCTTACTCTTAATGTGCCGTGGGGGCCGCTGGCTGTCCCTCCCTCGTCCTTGAGCACTCACAGTCCTCCCACTGCAGCCACAGAGCTGGAGGGGATATTAACCCCTCGGCATCCAGTCTGCAAATCGCGCATGTGCGAAGTCGCCGCTGGCTGGCTTACAATAAGAGTGTCTCTTTTGGGTCAATTTAAAGGAGGAGGGCTGGAATAGTGTCAGAAGACAATGCACTTGCAGTTCTAAACATATTTAGGATGTTTTTTTTACTCTCTCTTTGTTTTTCCCACAACGTTATTCCTTTCTCTTACAGCGTCCATTACAATTACAGGCAAATAGTAAATTATGGAAATTAGGTGATGACATCGTTTAGCGCCTTCTAGCGACTTTTAGGACAGCCAATAGCTACTTTCCTTACTGAGGAGTTGGCAACACTGGTCTACTTCTAAGCTCTCTCAGCACGCATAATAACAACAATGGCAGACTACATTGCTTCTGTTGTTCCTGGCTTTCTAAGCCTACATTAGCATCCAAACACAACATGTACAACTCATCTGTGCTGCTCATCTTGAATGCTATGGATGGCGATTACGTTCTTATTTACACTGAACATAAGATGTTAATGTTGGACTTTTTTGTAAGCTAACGTTAGCCTGCTAACTTAGCCTGCTAACTTAGCCTGCTAACGTTAGCCCGGTATCTGTACCCATTGCAGTTAACGTTACAATTAATCTTTGAACCAAAAACACACTGTGCAAAGGGCAAAATTCTTAGGCAAAAGAAGACAAGGAAAAAAACATGGAAATGTGCTGTAGTAGTGACTTGTCAATCACAATTTAGACACAACGTAAAGCATACTCTGCTATATTGTTGATTCTGCTCTAAATGGGACCATAATTTTAAAAATGAACATTGTCATTCTCTCGACTACAATGAGTACAGTCACCTCCAGCTTGACATTAGAAAGAATGCAGGTTTAAAGCACTTCTGCATTGGCTTCACTTTTCTGAACCAGAGGCTGCCACTTGGATTTGCACTTTGTCTGAAGAGGCACTGAGAGATTATTAGTTGAAAGTTTTGAAGGTTATCATCACTACCAAGACATGCTGAAAGATTACATCAGTATACTATATGTCTTTCCAACACTGTGTGTTTAATTTTATTACTTTTTGTGTGCAAAGAAGAGTATTTGTTAATGATCTGTATCCATTTGGGTAAATAGGTTGACTCTTCAATGTATCAATTAGCAGGAATAGGATGTGTTACTTCTGCCTGCAGCCCTACTTGGTGATTTTGGCTGATTAAATGTGTGTGTTTTTACTCTACACAGCAATGGTTGCTCACTAAATCTCCATTTTTGTTTTCCCTTTGCAATATAGCAACACTGAATGTGACATATGTGTTCCGGGCTGGATTCCCCAAACAAACAATTCCCTATATCCTCAAATCAAATCATGGCAAGGTTCAGGAAATATTTGCCGCCTGCTGTCCAGCTCTGCCTAATTCACCCTTGAGCCCTGACTCCTCCAGGAGCTGTCTTGTGTTGTTTCGATCAATCCACTTGCACAAACACTATGGCTTGTATTAGCTATATTTATCCACAAGTCCTGTGGCTCACAGTGAGGGTCAGACTAGTTTGTTTGTAGTCTGGAGCTTAGAAGAGCTGGTTTGTTGTTTGGAAGGTCACAAGTTGGAATCACTGTCCAGACTGAGAAGATGGTTAAAAGTGCTGTCAGATGAAAAAATGGCTATTTAGTAAAATCTAGTGGTAGCTGGTGGGAACTGTACTCCATGTTAGACATATGCATTAAAAAATACACCTTTTCTTAAATAACTAAGGTTTTTTAACCCTTAATAGGGCACTCATTGAAATACTTGTTAATTCATAATGTCAACCCTAAAGAATATTGGAGGATATTACATACAGCCAGAATGTGTAAAAAAAAACATACGGACCCGGGGGAGGGTGGTAATATTTTGAGAACAAAGTTTACGAGATTAAAGTGGCAAATCTATGAGGAGAAAAATGTGCAGATTTATGAGATTTAAAGTGGTGAATCTGCGAGAAAAAAGTTGCCTTTTACCCACTTTTTTCTCATAAATCTGTGACTTTTTTCGTGCAGAAATGCCACTTTAAATCTCTCAAATCTGCAACTTTTTTTCTTGTAGATTTGCTACTTTAATCTAGTAAATTAAAAACTTTTTTCTCTAAATATTACCTCCTATATCCACTGAAGTTACCAAATACGGTTCTTAGCCCGATAAAGGGTTATGTTTTTATTTTTATTTTGTACAAATAATAAGACAAAAGACAAGGATAAAGAGATAACAACAAAAGGAAGGTCCAAGGTAGCGGCAAGAAACCAAAAAGGGCTTATACAGGGCATCTACCTATATTAGATTTCACAAGTTAAATTAAAACAAGTAACTATGAAATAAGAAAAAAAAATATATAATTAAAAAAATAATAATAAAGTACATCTAGGTATTTGACAGACACTGCAGATTAAACTGACTCAGGCGAGGAAGTGCCACACTGCAGCAGAACTAATGTCTGACATACAAAGTGTCATTAATGTACAACCCCAGTACACGGTTTGTTTGACACATCTGTCCACCCCGTCCTTCTCCATGCAAGGACATCAGCAGACTTACCTAAGAAACTTTTTTGTGATACGTCAAGGACAAAAGTAATGCAGGAGAAATTAAATTTCCATTTGAAACATAATTGACAATGCAGTTTTAATGAAAAGGAACATATATTTTAAAAGACCTGGCTTCTTACAAATGGAGGACAAAGGTTAATAAAATAACATAAAGGCAAGACAAACAGAACAAGAACAGTGAGAATTTAGATAGAAGTTAAACATTCTTTATATGTGTGAAAACAATTGTGATTCTAAATTGGTAAAAAAATCTGCATGAGTGTTAACATTTTAAAAAAGGATTTCTAATGTGGTGAAGGATTTTCCTCCACCTTTCAAATGTTGCACTTACGTTTAGTCAGGTTTCAGGGAAACTAGCCAAAGTGAAGAGCACATAGAGGAGAGATTTAGTATTTTCAACAAATAAATAGCTGGACATCTTGTGCCAGCTGACAGCTGGAAATCTCAGCAGTGTAGAGAAGAGAGGAGTGACTGGCAGTGATCAGCAACACTTACAAGCTCTCACTGATAAATTACAGTCACTGCGTGCAAAGGAATATTACAGATTGCACCTTAAATTGGGTAACCTTCTCCCTGAACAACTCCTGTTGTACTGATTGTACTGAGCTGCCACCAGTGGTGATTGCACCTCCCAGGTGTGAGCATGCTGAAACTAAGCAAGCTCTGTAACTTTTAACAAGCTCAGGAAAACAACTGGGAGCTGTAAGGTGTGCTTTAAAAACCCTCTCTTCTGCAGAGCTATTTCTCTCCGTTTCCTCTCATACACTGTATGAGTTTGAAATGACTGAGTTAGGATACTTGCATTGGCAAACTTATTGTCTAAAAATATTGCACATCATACAAACATGTCCGGTTCGTGATTTTAAAAAAGGCTGCAGTTTTGTTTAATTTGTCACGGTTCCAGTCAGCCAGACCGGGTGTTTTCTGTCTCCCGCTGTTCTCCTCCCCCTCTTGTGTTCTCCTCCCCTCCTTACCTGTTTCCCCAGTGTTGTGTGTGTTTGGAGGGTGTGGCTTCCCTGTTTCCCTCCATTTCTGAGTCCACACCTGTCGCTAGTCATCTCCACCGGCAGCCGCGCCCGACTCATACAGGCCCGATGGGGGCCTCCATCTGCCCGGTTTCTCCCCTGGTGCGTCTGAGATGTTCTGCACCTCTACTGGACAGAGATAAGGCCAATATACTGAGGTGACCCGCCTCCATCATGTTTGTTGTTGTTGACAACAGCCATTACTATGGCAACCTGTCAGATCAGTCAATAATGTGGCCCAGTCTGAACAGAGCCATATCAGATTTGGACACTTGCTAAAAACAGTGTGGACAGTCAGCCCTAAAAATCGGATTTGAGTAGGAATCTGATTTGAATCAGATTCGCCTGCAGTCTGAACGCAGCCTAAAAGAACCCTGGGCCTCCCACTACATGGTGCCAGATTGTTTTCAACCCTTGCGGTACTTGTCTGCTCTCAACTCAAATGATACCGCCTGCATTCCCTCCACATCCAACCTACCCCCTGTGGTCTTTCCTAATAAATCCTCTTAAACTGCCCACTGTTTCCGGGTCTTGTTTGGAAACTCAACCGGAACTCAACAGAATATACTGTATTTTACAAATTCACTGATCTAGGTTTAGGGCTAAAAAAATCCTGGTAAGATGTTATGAAGTCAGTTTGAAAAGTAAACAACTCTATCTAAATGCCATAAATAAAGTAGTTACGAAGGTAACGTGACTCCCGGAGGTGACAGTTGTTGTAAAGAGTGCACAAAGCATGAGGCACTGAAGTTCAGGTTTGCTTAAATCAAATAATTTACTTTTGTTTTCACATGGACACAAACCATGTTCTGTTTGACCCATCTATCACCCCTCCCTCCTGCCCTGATCATGGATTCCGCTATTTAAACTCAGGATCCTATTGCTCTCCCTGTTTTTACTTCCTTTTTGTGGGCGTGTGTCTTGTTTTCTCTGTCTTGCATGTTTTTCTGGAGCTGGGGGGAGCTAGAGTTTACCACGTACCTGCACACCTCAGCCATCTATCAATCTATCAATCAAGCCACCTGCCAGCAATAAGCCACTTCAACTCTTCCCTGGATATAAGCCTGGTTCAGTTCACCACTCATCTCCAGATCGGCTGTGTAGTTTTTGACTTGCTACCAGGCAGCAATCTCCGTGTCTGAGCAGGGAGGCGAACCAGGAAGTGCCTCAAGCTGCATTCTATCAAAAATTCCAGCAGGGGGTGCTAAATGTAGCTGCAAAACATTTCTGTCCATTAATTTCAATACAAAATGATTTTTTTTTAGGACAACATTTTGGTCTCAATTGCTAGTAAAAAATGTTCTTCAAGACAATTTGATGTTAAAAGTTCGAATAATGGGCCCATTTAGAGGAAAATAGAAGATAAAGAATCCTATGATTTGGGGCATGGCTATCTTTGATTGACAGGTGGCTGACAAGGCGAGCCTCATCAGGAGAGAAGCAGAACAATACGTATCCACGGCAACGTGTCAAAAAAGTTATATATAACGTTATATAGATATACAGACACTCCAAGGAGGTAAGTAACATACATTTTGTTTTAGTTTTTTGCTAGCCAAAATTGCTGCAGTTAATGCTAACATGAATTAGCAGCGGCTTCTCTCAGTCAGGTTAAGGTATAGAGAGGTGTGTAGTCAGTGATCAGATCCCTCTCGCTCCTCCACAGTCCAAATATGGTCTGCTCCCCGTATCGGAAACAAGATGGCGACACAAGATGGTGACGAGTGTAACGCTGAACTCGATGCTTCCAACGGGCCACAAACCAATGGGTGACGTCACGGTCACTACGTCCATTATTTATACAGTCTATGCTTGCTACACATTTTTCCCTGCTAATCCTGAATGCGTTCTCTGTTTTCAGTTTCTGCCTTTGCCTGCTCCCCCCTGGACTCAAACAACCACTTCTGCCCTGTCCCAGCTCAAGCTCCTGCCAATCCACAATCATTAAAGACTTTGTTTTTGCAACTATGTTTTGGGTCATGTTGTCTGCATCGTAGGTCCAGCTCTCGTCAACCATGACACATTGCCGTCATTCATTATTGTTAGGGTCGCTAGAGGGACGCTAGAGGAACGCTAGAGGGACGCTAGAGAGCGGTGGAGAACAGTCTAAAAAGCTAATATGAGTCGTATTTTGCTGCCAGTAATCGATGTATGGGGTCGTATTTGAGGGGAGAACAGTCTGGTATTGGCATGAAAATTATGTTTATTAACATTAAACACCCAGCCACTCTCCAATACTCCATTGCTAAGAACAGACTGTAATTTCTGTCGTATCACTTTACTTTTGATTTTGAAGTTGTGATTGAATCACTCTCTCATCCTGTGGTGCAATTACATTTTTAATGGGAAACTAAATTGAGTTGAAATCGTTCCCCGCATTAAGAAAAAGCGAACTGCCTGCCACTTTGATTGAAGGATAAAGTCACATTTTCCTCCCCACGTTTTCACTCTCCTTTTTTCATTTTCCCTCCACCTGTCTTTGGAGATTCATCTTATCTTGACACTGCTGTTTATTTCCGCACAATCCTTTGTCAACCATGGCAGCTTTTGAAGTGGCAGCCGAAAATGAATGCATGCACTTACCATGCCTGACTGATTAGTCCCTTCATTTCTATGTTTGTGCTGTCGGTAAAGTTTTACTTTATAAACACCCAGGTTCTCATCATCAATAATGCTTGATATTGTTTTATCACTCCACTTTACTATATCTTTTTGAAACATGAGTCACAATTCACTACCAGCACCACCTACAGTGATGGATGATGATGATATATTGTGATAAGATAAATCTACCTGAACAGACCAAACAGCAGACAAACAGAGAGAGAAAAAGCAAAGGTAATATTAGATAAAGGGAGAAAATGGCTCTAAAAAAAACAATAAAAGGGCAGTCACGAAGAGAGAGAAAAAATGCAATGTATGCGCAGATCTTAAGATGAAGAAAGTGCTGAGATACTTGGATAAATCATTGCGCTTTAAAAATGATTACCTCTCTTCAGTACAGTTATTATGGGTCTTATTTTTGCACTCTGCAATAACATTTTGGAGTGCCTTGGGACTTCTCTCATTAATAGAAAAGAGGTACAAAATGAGCAATATCTGCATCAGTAAACACTATTGGACTTTATACTTCCTCATAATGAATTTCCTGTTGTCCTGTGTTTGTATTCTGCTCGCTTTTAGTTTCAGATTTTTCATCAGCTAATTCGATGAGAAATCACCACAATTAGTTTTCTATTAAAAAGGACTTAAATTCTTTCATCTATCTCTATCTGACACGCTGAAATAAGAGAGTGAGCAAGAGCGAAAGGATTAATAAGTGAGAGTGGTGGTGGTGGTGGTGTGTGTGTGTGTGTGTGTGTGTGTGTGTGTGAGAGAGAGAGAGAGAGAGAGAGAGAGAGAGAGAGAGAGAGAGAGAGAGAGAGAGAAATAGAAAAGGGAGCAAAAGTGGTAATATCCTTGTGAGACCTCTGTATTTACTGCACTGTTAAGCAGCATTCATTTATCTTATGAAATACCTGCTACACACACACACACACACACACACACACACACTCACACAGACTCACACACACACACACTCATGCTTATACACATATGCCCCAGTGAGGGCCTTCTCCCCAGACAGCGCCTCTAATTAGCTCTGTTAAAATGAATGGGTTAAGCAGATTTTTTTTTTTCCTTTCGTTTTTTTACAGTATGTGCTGGTGCTGCTAATGCAGCCTGTTTCAGGGCCACACACAAACACAGACAAGAATCCAGGCTACTTTATCTGGATTTCTGGGAAGGAGAAGAAAAACTGGCAGGGCTGTTGAGATGGAGCTCCTGTTTTTCCTCTCAGTGAGGAATGCACTGATTGTGAAATTCTGGGCCTGAAACACTGAATGGTTTCATAAAAAAGATAGTGTCATAGCACTATCTTGGAATAAGCAAAAATTAAATTTGCAAATGTCTGAGAGTTTTTGAAAAATAACTGCTTTAAGTGCATTCTTAGCCTGCTATACAACTACCTATAATTACAACTACTAAAGATTCTGTAGGCATCTCTGCCTTATTGCAGCTCAGACTATTTCTTTTTTCACCCAAGATGAAGAGTTGAACAGCCATTCACTGTCTGTGTGCACTGTCTGCATGGAGCACATGTACTTATTTGCATGCCATTTGTGCCAAAATGGAGGTGATTATTTCTGCAATATCTGAGTACTGTCCCATTTCTAGAAATGGGGCCACTGCAAAGAAACGTGTCTCACAAACTGCATGACGCTGATCCTACTCTGAGAAAGCTTAATACTCCCAAAATTTTCTTCACTTTTATTTGAAAACATACCACACGTTGCACTCTTACATGCCAGAGTGGTGACAAGCCAGTGGCTTCATCTATAAATCAGCAGCTTGGCATGCCAACTGGTGGTCCAAATTATGTTGTTGTATTGTTGGCGTAAAATTGATGCGACTCAACAGATAAACATCAGCCACAGTGATTAATGTCATTTGCCGCTGGCAATCAACAAGTTGAATAAATCAGTGAAAACCTTTTGATTTTTTTGCTAATTATGGGTAAAAACCCCAAACAAAACCTTGTCATCGTGTTGTTTGATGTCAAGAAAAACAAAAAAAATCACATAAAAAACATTTTTCCCATAAAAGAGGTAGAAGAGAGAAGAAGGTTGTGAATAAACAATGACTTACTGCATGCAGGTGGAGGGGCAATATCCAGAGAGGAAAAGCATAAAGGAAGGAGGGAAATAGAGCTGTATGGAGTGCATATGAGGAGAAGAAAGAGGGAGTAGAAACTGGAGTTAAGGCTTTTAAAAAGGAGAAAGAGAGAGACAGAAAGGAGAGGGGGGAGATAGCGAGAGGAGAGAGAAGAAGCAGAGAGGTACTGCATGCTGTGGGAGTTTGACATGGCAACCTCCAGAGCTGAAAAACAAAGCTCGCACACAAGTGCCAAAAACTGCAGTTCCTCAAATGGCCATCAGTCAATCCTCATAGACCCCAATGTTAAAACGACCAACTTTACAGCAGAAACAAACATGTTTATACTCTGGTACAAAAACAGTTTTGGTCTCCCCAAATTCCCAATTTATGACAACTGCAAGGACAGTGATTCACCTGAAATTATATGAGGGCTTAAAGGCCAATCAGAGGGGAGCATCTGATACTTCAGACCTTTAGCATCAGCTTTTGGTGTGTCAGTTTCCAGTAGCTATTACATAATGGCTTTTCAAAACAAACATCTGTTTTCACAGGAAACTGTAAGCAGTTAAAACCAAGCTGAAAGAACAGGGCTGCGGTTGAAAACAACTACGTCTGCTCATGACCACTGGATGGAACTCCAACTAATTACTCTGACTTTTGGTTTCACACAGGACACCAACACACTCTTCAACCTGGTCCATTGCACAGAAAACATCTGGAAGACTTGCAGTAGGGATGTGAAAGTGTAGTATACCTGTGTGTCATAAAATACATTTAAACCCTGTTCTAAAAACCCCAATCATTTCAGAGTCATATAGAGCAAGAGGAACGGAACTCCCACAGCCATCCTTCCCTCAGGCTTAAACTCCCCCAGCTCTGGCCGTGCGATAACTACTGATCTCCCGCAGCCACTCCTCTGTCTAAAACTACATTCAATATGTTTTATCGCCAGCTTAAGTGTCTTAACAGCTGCCCTGACCCTCACTAGAGTGACAAGAATACTGCTGACAGGACACAAACTTTATTCTTTCACACTTCTGGTCATAAACTGTGGACCCATAGGTCTTGAAAGCGTGGAGGTGGGGGGGGCACTTTAGCAATGCAAAAAAATACATAGGACCTAAGACCCCGTATGAGTTATTTTAAAAGCCAGTAGTCATCAAAAAGTTAAGACCAGATCATTGCAACATCTCAGGTTTGATTCCTTACTCTGCCTCCCATGTTTCCTGTCTATAGTGTAGCTCTATCGTTACTATAAACTAGAGGAATAATACCACAAAACAAAAGTCTTTGGACCATGTGAGTAGTTTGGAGCACACAGAAGGTACTGTATTTGAACCCAGAATGGGTTGTAGTGAGAGTAACAAAATCAAAATCAGGAGTAATATGATCATTCTATGATCATAGAGTCTGAAATAGTTATGAAATGTCCTGGAAAGTTGAAGCCAGGGCTGTGGGGAAAAGATGGAAATAATCCTCAGAAATATTTCTCTTAATCAAATATTCCTTTGTTTATCCCAAATAAAGAGGAGGCATTTCAACACAAATGGGAAATAAAACGAAAATATCTGTAAAAGAAAATTATGCACAAAAGAACGAGACACACAAGAAATAAACTCTGCGTGTGAGAGATCCTGAGTGAAGTTCATTTGCTGTTTATTGAAGTAACTTGAAGACCTGAGTCAACTCGTCAAAAACTTTTAAACCAACTCTGTCTTAATGAGCACACTGGAACAAACACTCACATAATTCACCATTTACAAGTCTACTCTTCATAATGAGCACAATTTCTTATTATTTCCTTCCATCATTCATCATTCGACATCCTTCTCTGTGGCATTAATAAGTCATGGACGTGCTTTTTGGGCATAACACCTCCCAGTACACCAGCAGGGGAGGCGGGCTGGTGAGAGAATGTGTGTACCCCCTGAAATATTTAACAGCCCCTTGTTCAGCAGCTGTTAACCTGCATGCACTTTGTGCGTGTGGGTGTGTGTGGGTGTGTGTATGTGTGTGTACATGCAGCTTCTAACCTGATTACAGCTCTGATTACCTGTTGTAATGCTATGAATATTTTAGATCCTCCCAAATCAGATCTGAAAGTCAATGATAATGGAGATGTTAATGATGATAGTGTAGATAATAATGATGATGAGGATGAAGATGGTGGTGATGACGAGGAGGCTAATATTTGTGTGATATTATCCAAACTAATAATTTATTACACTTTCTCTCATTTCTTTTGGACTTTGTCAAAGTCTTGAGATTATGTACTTATGTGTTTGTGTTATGTGTAGTACCAGACTTTAAAAATTGTTATCCAAGTGAGGAAATTGAGTACAATTTTAAGGCTAATTTTGTATTGACAAGTAGCTAGAAAGCTGTGTTCTCAAAAGTTCAAATAAGGTTGGGAATAAAGACATTTCCAGGAATTAAACAGTTATGTCACGACCGAACTACAGACTCAAACCCAAATGCACAACCCTTTAGACCAAAGTTTCAAAATAAAGTTTTATTGAACAAAAAAAAAAATCACTCTTTAGAAGAAAAATACTACACTAATCTCAGAAACTAAAATGTAAAATACTAAGGCTTGACTTAGAAAAAACAAATAGAAAATCACTCTTATGAGGCTATACTAGAATAGGAAACAATAATAAGGAAACATACAGAAAGTCACTCTTGCAAAAAATGTATCAAAGCAACAAGACCTGACAATGACATGGACAAAGCGCTGGTTCTCTGACATGGGAAAGACGAACTGGCACAGGACAAAAGGAGACACGGGCTGTATCCCAATGTCAAGGATCCTTCCTCGGCTCCTTCCTTCGGAGTCAGGTCCTCCAGAGTCGAGACAAGAGTCCTTCCTTTCACTGGTGTAACGGACAAATGGAACAGCCTTCAGAGTGCAGCTGTGCGTCATTGCGTAATTGGACGTCCTGCTTAAATTTCGAAATCAGTTCCCGACAAGTGGCTTTGACGTCAGCAGTGTGCCATATATTTGTGGAAATTGAAGTATATGCTTTAAGGTTGAAAAAAAAATACAATTAAAAAAGATGACATTTCAACAGATTTATTAAATAGAACTTTAGCATTATTTAATTATTTTATTAAATTGAACAACAAAAACATGAATATGATGTTGAATACTCATCAATTTTGTAAATTTTACATTCCCGCTTATTCCCATAAATTCCTGTTAATACTAATGGAAAGTTTCCAACTTTTAAAAATTCCCAGAATTGAGTGTAAAAAAATAAAACAATAAATAAAAAGCATTTTGTCTTATAAATACTCTTATTGTTTTTCTGCTCTGTTTCTTTAGTGGAGTCATTATAATGAATGTGGAGAAGGGCTCTTAGAGCATGTTTGTGTTCAGGTCCAGAATTTTGTACTACCACTTTTGGTATAGGTATAGAAAATATGTGTTTATTTCCCCATTCACTGAGTGTAAAAGTTTGAACCATACCCTAACACCTGGAATGCCATTTGTGTGTGAATGAGTTTCTTCTGATCAGCAGGGTTTACAGGAGTCATTTAGTTATGATGGAGCTTGTTAGGGGAAAGCAAGTCAATGCAAATTAAATATTGATCAGTATTCCAGTCAAACAGCTGTTAAATTCCTTTCGCAATGAGGCTTGGAAATAGTTGAGGGCAACTTGGTTTCCCTTTACACACTTGAACAACAACAATCTATTTCAGGTAAACAAAGGCCCACATCCATCTATCTCTATCTTTAAATGATAGAAGCCTCTGTGTGGACAGAGCAGGCCGGTCACCCTGAAAACAACATATATAAGACAGGATCAGAAACAAGAGGTTTACAGTCGCATTAATCTCAGAGCTTCCAGGACAAAGACACACTGCCTGGCTAGAAAACAAGTTTCTTCCCAGCATCAAATAAAAAGCAAGTAAGTTTTTTCTCCTCTTACTCATTGGAGCACTCGAAGTTCTCCCACTGAAGCCATGTGAAATCTCATTTGTTGAAAAGTAAAATATTGCTTTGAAAGCAGGACAGGCAGCACGAGAATGAAGAAAAACTAGTGGAGAGAGATGGGAAGAACAAGAGAGGCAAACTAATTAAGGAGAAAGTGGCAGAGGGAGAGACGGGAAAGAGAAAGGAATTGAGTCAGAAGGCTTTATTTGTCGGATGCGTGTGTGTTTGGACATGCTTGTCTAACTTCTAAATCCTCTGCAAAGTCAGAGGAGTCTTTCATTCCCAAGATGAGTAAACATTGGCCCACGTTCTGTCATCACGACTGCTGCACCTTCAACCAAAAACAGCCTGTTTGTTTCTCTCTCCCCGTGCCAACAGCCCATTTTATAAAGAACAGATAGCAAGAGAAAAGGACGGAGCAGTGCCAAGAAATAACACTTTTTAAAAATTTAAATATTGTTCTTCACCCAGCTGCTTAATGAGAAAATAGAAGAGCAGGGAAGTAGATAACACACACAGGCCATAATGTTCCTGCTCCTTCACGCACGGTCCTCACTGTACACTTCATGAATAATTCAGATGTAGTTATTGTTAAAGCCGTGGTTATGATTTCTCATATTGTTACTATTCATATGCAAAGTTGGTGTTTGGTTAGCTAGTAGTCAATTCATTTTCATTTTCTGTTGCCTGGTGTGGTGGGTTTATCACCCTGCCTCCCTCTGTCTTATCTTCTCATTCACTCCACACAGCATCATGTGGAATCTGCTGCAATGCTGTTATCACATCAGGAAGCACATGCACCTTATATATGCAACATTTTCCTTTTCAGTACAGCATGATACAGATACAGGAAACCCTGGAGAATACGTCGCTTAATATCTTATCGACTCAACTCAGTATCTATCGAGGCTACACTGAAAGTTTATGGGAGCAACAATACAGTTTTATTCCTCACGACCTCATCTCCCGGCTTTCTGCAGTGCTCTGGTGAATTCCTGCTGCTGCCGGTTTGCAGGCCACCAGAGCGCATGGAGATGCTGTGGTAAATATTGGCCTGCTGGACCCTCAGGGCAGTTGTTTGTCCATAAAACACAGCTCATATTGCACAAGCTGTTTGCAGAAATTTGATGGAAATTGAATGTGTTTTGTGAAGCTGTAAAAAAAAAAATGGCTGTAATATACTGGAGGTCGCCTTGTACATAGAGGGTCATTTGAGAATCAAATGAAGCCCCAGTTCTTTATTTAAACCACTATCTTGCCCTGTAAAACGCCATGAAAACACAACAAATACTGTGCATCAGTGTTCAGAAAGTTTCAGCTGTTGAGGCATTAGATAGAAGCTCCAAGGTCTAAGGTTCACTCAGGCAATTAGTTTGTGACAGATTATTGAATGCTAAAATGGTAAGGACCTTAGTGGCTCCTTTATTTCAATCATTGATTCACTTAGCCATTGAGATGACACCCATTGGTTTGTGGACCACCATTTAGAAAGCCTCAAATTTGACATTTTGGCCATCGGCATCTTGCTTTTTTGAGAAGCAACCATACGAGAGGACGAGACGGTGGTGCACAAGGTAGCTAGCTTGGTTAGCAAGGTGCAAAATGAACAGACAAGTTTTTAGTTTCTTTTAGCACAACCTTACAGATGTTTAATGAGGCAATTTTTTGGCAACCAAAGTGTTGCAATACATTTTCTAAAATGAAATCACACTGTCTAATGCTACCTATGCATCAGAAGACTTTGAAAAGATTTAGAAAAGACTCCGGGAAAACTATCAGCTCAAACCTGCTCACATCTAAAAACAGGTGTTGAGAATTTTTAGTCCCAGCCTATAGTCGCACACTGAGATATTAGACGGACTGTGAATCTTGCAGGGTCATTATTTACAAGACTACTACTAGATTCTTTTAGCATTTTCTTCCTACCATGCAATTTTTTCCCATCATGCTCTCAGTAAAAAACTTACAAAATGGAGGAGAAGCAACTTTGGCTACAGCTGCTCTAATGTGTGCAGTGGTTTGTGTTGAAAAAAAAAAAAAAAAGAAGAGAAGGCGCCACAAAATGCCCCCTCACAAAGCTGAAAAAGGGTTTCTGTTTTTTATGACATGAAAAGTTTAATAATAATAATAATGTGTTTAATTGAATAATTATATTTATCAGCTCTATCAACTCATCATACATTAATAATCGATAATTTATTACTTATTTATAACAGGGTCTCCTTACTGTTCTCTTTACTAAGAAACAGCGCCCCCAAAAATCCCTTGTGTGGCCGTAAATATATTACATCACTATATTTTTATTTAGGACTGAGCTTAGGAGCATTATTGTGCTGTTACTTTTTCCTGTCAAAGTCGTTTTACTGCCCGGTCTGGAACCGGGGACCTTTCCTTTGCTCACCTTTTGGTTGCTGATTGTGTTACGTCACTGCGACTTGTGATCTGATCTGATCGATAACAAATCATTTGAGAAGTATAGTCATTTTCTCATAGACTTATATACAACCACACTTGAGTCACCCCAAAAGAATGCAGGTTTTAGGCACTTCCACACACAATTGCTTCACTTTTCTGATCCAGAGGTTGACACTTGATTTTAACTTAATTCTGAAGCTTGGTATCTAGTTTGACACTATTATAATACATTAAAAAGGTAAAGTAATGGACTTTTTATCAACATGGGCAGGATTAATGGATTTTCTTTGCTCTGTTTTTGTACTCTACACCTCTCTTTTTCACTAGGTTTACTGATATTTGTCTTTTAGTTGATGTGATGTTTACATGAAACAGATTTTGAAGTAAATATGTATTTAATCAACTTTTAAGCTGGGTGAACAGTGGATGAGAGGGGTGAATTTGGGTCAACAGCTCATTTTGGCTCCAGTACCTTCTGGCAGGTGTTTCTGTCCCTGGATGAAAAGCATCAATATGGTTTGGAACAGAGAAGCAGCTGCTAAAAGTTCAACTCAGCAGTGGACAGTGCTGTCGGCCTCTCAGCAGCATGGAAAGCAACAAAAAAGTGACAAAAAGAAAAAGGAATGTCCTTAAATAATAGACAAATTTTGTCATTTCAAATATTTTACAGTTTCATGTAGCAGCTTCTGAAAGTTTGTGCTTGTCAAGAGTGTATTCAACAAATGATACACAACCTAATTTCAAAGCATTGCTTGTTGCTTATTGCAATGTTTTTCAAACATAATGCAGTAACAATGTTTGTTTCTCCGCACACATCGAGGGTAAATTGGGCTGAGTGTAATGAAGCAATAAGGACATTTTGTCACTTTTGTTTCCAGCACAACACAGACTCTTCTGCCTCTCAGTGTCTGATTTAAGAGCAAGTGACACATAGCATAACAATAACTCTTTATAGCTAGCGTATTTGTAAGTTCTGTGTGACACTGATGACTCATATAAACTATATAAAATAAAACTATAAAACAGAGAATGCATGATTTTAACGTTAGAGATCCGTCACATGAAACTCTGACGCCTCCTGTTTAGTTTTCCCTAAAATAACTTCACTGTCAACGGTGAAATAACAATAAAACATAATAAATTAATGTCAACAACTGCTCAGAATTGAATACAGAATAATTAGCACAGAGTGAATGTCTTGTGTCACACATTTCTTTTACATCAAAGAAACCGGATATGTAATGACCTGTAGTATAAACACTGTCTACTTTTTTTTCTTCTTCAGAAATGGAGAATAATTGCAGCTTCTGACTGCCACAGATTAGTTTATGAAACTCTTAATTATCCAGCAGTATGTTGTTAAAATGAGAAGAGTTGTTTTGTTTTTTATCAGGAATATGGTGTTTCACATTTACAGATCCACAAGCCTGGAACACCACACTTCTTTTACAGCTGGCTAATGAGCAGCAGTTCTGGCACAGCGGGACTTTGAAGGAACCAAAGCTGCAGTGACAGTGTCACTCAAACAGATTCCCAAACCGTAGCGTTTGGCTCCAGTAATGGAGCTCAAACTGGTGGATTTCCACTTGTGTTCTCTAGACACAAAGCTGCAAGCCTTGGCTGCAATTGGAGAAGTTTTCTTCTTTTTTTTAATTTTTAACGGGACAACATTTTCGGCCTTATGATGCACAGTAATTGGGACAGTTGTTTGCTGCTGAAACCAGTAACTGTCTTATTCCAGCAAAACTTCTCACACTGGGGTTTTTGTTGTTTCAGCTTAAATCCAAAACATGTGACCCAAAGCACTGAAACAACAACATATTTTAATAGAATACAAAATTGTGTGCAAAAACGTTACATCATCATTGGTATTTCAGACAACAGACAGTAGAAAAATGATTTATATACCTTTTAAGGGACTATAACAAATCATAATAATTTTAGTAATATACTAAATTATACCAGATTGGACAGTGGGGACAAATAAATAAATAAATAAACATGAATAAAAAACAAACAGAAAACAAATGAAGAAATAAATTAGAGATCATAAAACATGAGGCCGACTGAATATTATCACATATCACTCTTAGCAACGCTGACTGACCTTAATCCTCAACTACTTCCCTTCTTCACCCTGTACCATGTTAAAGTTCTTGTGAGCATTCTTTGTAGGTCATAACCTCATTATTGCACAATTATTTCACTAGAGGTCACTGTCACACAACTGCTGTCCACATATAAGATGGAAAATATGTTCATTGTTGTACAACCCTGATTCCAGTGTATTTTTACAAACACAAAATTTTACCAGTTTAAACATTAACCTGTTAAAACTCACCTGCCTGAGTTGGTTTAAGGGGAGGTGAAGGGTTAGGATGAGACCAAAAATACTTTGAGCCTAATATATAACCAGAATAACCTAAATGCATGAATGAGGCTTTATTAAAAAGTTTACATCTTGTTGTTTCTGCAGTTGTGCTTGTGCATGTGGCTAAAACACAACTGAAACTACGTATGTTAAATTAAAAAAAAAGCATAAAGTTTTTTTAGTTCAACCTTGCCCCTACCTGCTGGAGGGGTTAAATATACATGGTTGGCCATAAAGTTGGAATCATTTTTTCTTTTCAGACACAACCCTCTATTAATTGTGGTTTCATTTTCATTATGATATGTTTGGAAAAAATTGAATAATAACGTTTTGAGAAGATATACACTTTATCTGATCAAGAATCAAGAATAAATCACATTGTTGCAATAATTTCATGAAAAGAGGTAAAAAAATATATATATTTTTTTCAACTTCATGGGCAAGCGGTATTATCTCTAAAGTTTTTAATAATGTCACAAAGGATAAGCAAATTATTACATCCTGTTATTTATTTATTTATCTTTTAGACAAATTACCAACATTTTTTAAATTGGGGCCGTATTAACAAAAATGTAAAATGCCACAGATGTTTTCAGCCCAGGCAGTTTATTGAAATAAGGGAAACATTATTTGGATGTACTGTATTATTCAAAATACTTCATAAAAATGACCATATCATATTTGCACCGGCAGAGTCATAAAAATAAACTGGTCCGTTTTCAAACAAACCCACTGGCAGCTGCATGTTGTAAACTAAAGGGTTTTTAAAGAAAAAAAATATATATCTTGTAATTATGGCCATAAATACTGTTATTTTATAGTCAATGGGGCAACAGCACCCTTTAGGGTGATCTTGTCAGAAATGGGGTTTAATTACTATAATGTATATCCACCAAACTGCCTGATTGAATAGAGCATGCATACAGTATATGTGTGAATTTATGATATGACTTATTTTCTTCTCAGACATGCATTAATCTCTGTTGTATGATAAATGGAAAAGTGAAGAACTAGCTATTGTGTCTTTACTTATTTTAAGTGCAGTTTGAATGGAGTTCATGGAGTTGGGCCTGTTAAAGAAATAGAGAGACAGATCTGGTGTCAGCTCGCTTTCAACAGCAGTACAGAAGGAAGGTTTTCTTCCAAACAACTGAAAAAGCAGTTTGTAGATCAACCTTGGTTGTCACAATTGCTGCCTCAGTTGTCACACATCCATTTTTAGGCGTAGTGTGTTACTTGTAGGAGATGAACCCTAACAGTCTGTGTTAAATTTATAAAATAAATCTATTTTCTTTTTCAGTGAGAGTGAACTGTGCTCAGTTGAGCGATGAGATGAGGGCCTCTGCTGAGGGGAGAGGAAACTGCAGTACTGCTCGACAGCTGGCCAGCTGGCCAGCCTTTTCTCTGCTCCGCCCGGTATATTAAAGTTGATACTAGGACTGGTTTTTGTATCCGATCTGATATGGTCACTATGGAGATAACAAAGTTTGCGCTCAGGGTATCATCCAGGCTACAATAAAGTAAACACGGTCATAAAAAAATGAGACATTACATACCCACCATGCAGGAAGATATTTGATTTGAGAGTCCAGCGACTGACATGCCACACAAACAGTAAGTGTTCGCTCTCCTGTCTGCAAATCTAATGTCATGCTTTATTTATCAGTGGTGGATTCTAATTTTAAGGCATAATGTGCCTTTTTTTCCCATGTTTTTTTTATTTTATGTTCGTTTACAAGGTCAAAAAAACAAGCAAACTAGAAACTCAAATGCGCAGTGACATGATTAATAAGATTAATTATTACAGTGGATTTATTATTTGTGGTTGGCTTAAATAAACAGAAAATACCTAAAGCAATGGACTGTGCAGTTTTTTACAACATTGTATTTTTAGTTTATGACAACTCTTATGTGTGTCTTAGAAAAAAGCAGAGCCAATTAATAAATGCAACCAGTAACGCTTAATGATAAAAGAAAGAAAGAAAATGATCTTGGACGACAAAATATTCAAAACACTTCTGGCTGTTTACAACGGAGGAATTTCAAACATTTACCAATGCCGCTATAACGTTAGGTTTTCTTTGGCTGCATGTTAATTAGCAATTTTGTATTCCTGGAGTTCACAGTAAACTGACAAAAAAATATTCATTTTGCAAATGTACTTCCCTCGAGAGAAAATATTTCACTGATGAAAAAAAGCCTGTAGGAAGGTCATGGTCCACTTTTTAACAGACGGCTCCCTTGTGCCCATTATAACAGTATTTTAAAACGCTATGATATGATTTGTGTTCTAATGAGATGTAATATACAGTGTAGATGGCTGGGTATTAAATGTGCATCACAGATGAGTTATAAAGTTGGATAAGTCTTTGCTTTCTGGTTTCAAGTTCAAATATAAAGTTAATAATATAATGTTAGCAATCTTATAATTCTGTCTTAGAGATTCTTTTTTATTGACAGCATAAATGTAAACAATTAAATAAGAGTGATATTGCAGGGAAGATTTTAATGTTCTATAAGAAATTTTTACTTTTTTCTTTTATGTGGCACCTTTCTATAAAATGGACTATTTATTTCATATATTCCATATAATTTCATGCTTATCTGCAGATAATTCCCAACCTGGAATAAGTTTTTTCTATAGCAGTTCCCTATAATTCTCCCTACACTTACAGTAAAGTGTAAATGACACTCACATTTATCTGATAATTTCTTCTTTATATATATATATATATATATGTGTATGTGTATATACATATATATATATATATATATATATATATATATACACATACACATATATATATATATAAAGAAGAAATTATCAGATAAATGTGAGTGTCATTTACATATGTATATATATATATATATATATATATATACACACATACATATATATATATATATATATATATATATATATATATATATATATATATATATATATATATATATATAATTAGAGCCTGCTTATTAAGTACAGAAGTCAATGCGTGTTGTTTGTGAAGGGAAGTGGGGGAACAAATAATATCTGTCCTTCCCTTTGTCGTTTTATTCTTCCTCTTCTCATGATCTTTTTCAGGTAACATGCTCCAAAACCAAGAGAAGCCGCGTTGTCAGCTCCAGGTGAAACGTGTCACTGTGGGGATCCTCCTCATCAGTGTAACTCTGCTCTATTCTCTCTCAACAATACAGATCAACTCCAGTTCACCAGAGTAAGACTTTTACATAAAATGTCTTATATAATATTGACAGTTTTTAGGATAACACCAGTAGAATAAGGCATTGCATGAATTGTCGGCCAGTGGGCAGATGCAGAAAAGCTGCAGAGACGAAAACGCGCCAAGGGCAGCATACACAATAATTAGTTACAAACTTTCTTGTTTGTCTTCTCATGTTGACTTGTTTGTCTTTTATCGATAACCTATATATCTTATCTTCCAGCTTAGGCACCTTACAACCTACTTATCTCCTATTTCTGATCATTTACAGGTTTAATAGATGATATATATAAAGATAACATGAAATACATGCATGGGCCTGAATGTATGCAGAATTCTGGCCTCTCAAAAGTATGTGTTCAACTCAAATTTTTCTATAGAATTAAAAATGAAATAGAAATTCAATGTTTTGGCTCAAGAATTTTAATTAAACTCAGTCAAATAAAAATCGCTATGTACAGTATCCCAAGTTCATATCTGAAGATTCCACCGTGCCTAAAAGGTTGACTACAATTTTTTTATATTTGTACATAATACATATTTGAATTGCTTTGTTTGCCAATATAACACACAATAAAACAGCAACCAAGCCCACAACAGATCAAATTATTTTACGCTATGCTCCACATTGGTAATCGTATCATAAATGATTGATGATTTCATAAATGATTATCTTTGGTATGAAAGTCATAAAGACCTGAAAAACAGTGGTTGCCCTGATTAATATAAAGAATCATACTGCTCCATTGTGCTGACAATTTCATTATATTTTTATTCTTAATATTTACTTCTCCAATTTATAAAGTAATCAATTCTTCAAAAGCAAATAATTAGGGAGAGAATTAAGGAGAATATGTGTAATGTGTAAATATTAATTCAATGGCTACAAAATATGTATATGTTTTGTATAGTAAAGTTTGACAAAATCAGCAGTGATGAATTTTAAAACTTAATTCTAACATTCACATTAGGTGACGATGAATAAATGTATTCCATTCTCACTTAAAATGAGCTAAATTAGATTAAAATTAGCTTGTTTGTGAAGTGTGTGATCGTAAAATACCAGCGCTGAGGTGAGACTCGTGGGTACTCATAAAACCCATGTCTATTCAGATATGTTGAGGTCGAGGTCCAGGGAACCCTGTGAAAATGACCAGTCTAGTTATTCCATCACTTAAAATTAGTATAACTTTGGAGCATTAGCCCGCTAAAGCAGGCTTTGGAAAGCATAAAGTCGGCTGGAAGTGCCAGCAGGTCACAGAGGGTGAAGGTTAGGACAAATAACAGGATCGGGGTAAAAAACGTCCACTTACGTACGCGATTATGTTAAGAACAATAAGACGTACAACATGTAACAATAATTTACAGGTAGATTAAAACTGACTTTTGGTTCCTTTTGGACATAAACACTAATCTCCTGTGCCAAAGTCCAGGGTTTGTTTGACTCATCCTCTTCCATCCCTAAATTGACCTTTGCGCTCTTTATATTACACTTGCAGTGGATGGGTTTACATTGGCGTTAACTGACAGTCGGGTACTTGTCATTCAAACACTACAGTCTGCCTTGTGTCTGTATCTGCCGCTGATCAAACTGCTTATCTGACGGGTTAGGAGCAAGGTTATAATAGTTTTGGATTTTTCATTAGTTTTAGTTTTAATTTCGTTGTGAATTTTTGTCTTCAAATTCAGTTAGTTTTAGTTAGTTTTTAGAGTGAGTTTTCTAGTTTTAGTTTAGTTTTTATTTTTTGAAAATACTTAGTTTTAGTTTAGTTTTTATTAGTTTTAGTGTTAGTTTTAGTTTTTTTGTAATGGGCTATACGTTGGGTGCCAGATTCAAAGAGGTCATAATAAATTTTGCCTTTATTTCCTTTGGTTTATCATCTCAGCCCCAATAAGGTTATTAACTCTTACAGTTCCGAGTGTTTTGAATTTTGGTTCAAGTGTAGACATCCCAGTCTCAGTAAACATATTGACCATGTGTTGCATGTTCAAATAGAAACACTGAATTATGAATGAAAAAAGTTGACAAAAACGAAAACTAAGGACATTTTCACTATAATTTTAGTTCGTTTTAGTTCGTTTTGTAACCACACAATACAGTTTCAGTTAGTTATCGTTTTTTTAAAAACTCTAGTTTTTATTTTTATTTCAGTTTTTAAAATGTTTTTTCAATTCTAGTTTTCGTTATTTCGTTAGTTTTCGTTAACTATAATAACCTTGGTTAGGAGTGAGAACGAGTTCACAAGAGCAACTGATCAGTCTGTGGGTTTTATTTATATAATAACACTATGCTTGTCTCATATGGCTTTCACAACATGTTGTAAAATTTGGTCTTTTGACATAAGATAAGATAATATTATCAGATGAGAAGAGCTATTACACATGGTGCCTTTTGAATACCAGTTAACATCATACTGGTCAGAGCATTTTTAGTGTATTATTATACTAGGTTTATCATATTTTACATAGATTAGTTAATCATTTCCCCATATTGACTTTTTCTAGGTTTCCAGTGCCTCACTCCTGTGCTCCCCACCCAGGCCAGCTCAGCCCCGAGCCATCTGCAAACAGCACACAGCAAGACAATAACATCTGTGCTCCTAAAGTAGATATCATGTTTATGAAGACCCATAAAACTGGCAGCAGCACCTTCCTCAACATCCTGTTCCGCTTTGGAGAGAAGCACAGACTCAAATTTGCCTTTCCCACCAGCCGTAACGACTTCTTCTACCCCTCCTCTTTTCAGCGCACATACGTTCAAGGCTACAAATCTGGAATGTGTTTTAACATCATGTGTAACCACATGCGATTCAGCGGCACCGAGGTGGCCAAAGTGCTGCCAAAAGATACTTTCTACATGACAATATTGCGAGATCCAGCAGAGCTCTTTGAGTCATCCTTTCATTACTTTGGCCATGTTGTTCCTCTGACCTGGAGGATACCAGGGGAGGATACGATGGCTGAGTTCCTGCGTGATCCTCAACAGTACTTCAGCCCAAATGGGATTAACTCCTTCTACCTTAAGAACCTGCTGTTCTTTGACTTTGGGCAGGACCACACTCTGGATCCAGACGACCCACGTGTAGAGAGGAGCATCAAGGTCATAGCTGAGCGTTTCCAGTTAGTCATGCTAATGGAGCACTTTGAGGAATCACTCATCCTGCTTAAGGACACTCTCTGCTGGGAGATGGATGACCTCCTCTTCTTCAAGCTCAACTCCCGAAGTGAGTCCACTGTATCTAAACTAACTCCTGAACTCAGGGCGAAGGCGTTGCAGTGGAACGGCGCTGACTGGAAGCTTTACAAACACTTTAACCTGACCTTTTGGAAGAAGGTGGAGGATTACGGAAGAAAGCGCATGGAGGAGGACGTGGCAGAACTCAGGAGGAGGAACGCAGAGATGGTGCAGATCTGCATTGAGGGAGGTCACTCCGTCGAGCCAGGAAGTATTCACGAGGCGTCCATGCAGCCGTGGCAGCCCATCGGAGAGAAAACGATCGTAGGATACAATTTGAAGACAAATGTAGACAAACAATATCAGGAGTTGTGCCGAAAGATGTTAACCCCAGAAATACAATATCTGACAGACTTGGGGGTTAACCTGTGGCTCACGAAGCTGTGGGGACATGTGAGGGACATCATTAACTGGTGATGACATACATGAGACTCAGCAGCTGAATACACTTGAGAGTGATGTTTTCAGATCCTTAAAGTATCTGTTTGCTTTTGTTTCCTTTCATCATGTTGATGTTTATTACCTGACATAAAAATTTGATAGGATTATTCTTTTATAATGTTTTATTGGTTTTTATTTACTGGCGGAGCTTCAGAGAAGACAAGACAGAGTTCCCTCTGTAAAAACCTGTAAAAACAACATGAAACAAGAATATAGAGCCGGCATTATCCAATGTTCATATACTGTTCTACTTGCAGCACTCTTGCCTCACAGAGGGTCACTGGTTCGACTGCAGCTTTTCTATGTGGAGTTTACTGGTTCTCCCCGTGTCAGCATGGGTTCTCTCTGGGTCCTCTTTCTTCCTCCCACAGTCCAAAAACATACAGCTTAGGTTTGATTGGTGACTCTAACTTACCCGTAGGATTGAATGAGAGCGTGATGGTTGTCTGTCTCTATGTGTCAGCCCTGTGATAGTCTGGCGACCTGTCCAGGGTGTACCCCGCCTCTCCCTCAATGTCAGCTGGGATCGGCTCCAGCCCCCCGTAACCCGAGTTTAGGTGAGCAGTTAAGGATAATGAATGGATGGATGTACTACCTGCTCTTTTTTTATTTCCTTTGAAAAATATATGTAAAGGTACAGTAAAGGTGTTTGGACAAATATAATGATCTTGATAATAACCAAAATCATTATCAATAATGCCATGGAAAATGGCTCGATATCAGCTCTTAAATTAAACTCTTATGAGCTATTTTTGTTGTTATCATTATATTTGTTCAAACAAATTAACCTTAAGTTGTACCAAGGCAAGGCAAGGCAAGTTTATTTGTATACAATTCAACACAAGGTAATTCAAAGTGCTTTACATACACATTAAAAACAGCAAGGCACAACTGAAAACAGTAAAAACAGTCAATTAAAACAGGGAAGATACAGCAGGATAAAAAAAGAGATAAAATAATAAAAAGTCAAACATTGTGTAGTTAAAAAGTAAGGGCAGTAGAGTAGAGCAGATAAGTGTTAAAGTTAAGAGTATGCTGCAGTAAACAATAGTGTTTTCAGTCCTGATTTAAAGGAGCTAAGCGTTTGGGCAGACCTCAGATCTACAGGTAGTTTCTTCCACAGGTGAGGAGCAGAATAACTGAAAGCTGCCTCACCCCGCTTAGTTCTTGTTTTTGGGACACGCAACAAGCCAGTTCCAGATGACCTAAGGGGTCTGGATGCTTCATAGAGAGGGAGCAGATCAAGCATGTAATTTGGTCCGAGACCATTCAGTGCTTTGTAGACCAGCAGTAAGATTTTAAAATCTATCCTCTGACTCACAGGAAGCCAGTGTAGTGATTTAAGGACCGGTGTAATATGGTCCAGTTTCCTGGTGTTTGTGAGGACTCTGGCAGCAGCGTTCTGGATCAGCTGCAGCTGCCTGATTGATTTTTTGTTAAGACCTGTGAAGATGCCATTGCAGTAATCCAACCTACTAAAAATAAATGCATGGATAAGTTTTTCCATGTCTTGTTTGGACAGAAGACCCTTAATTCTAGCTATGTTTTTCAGGTGGTAATAGGCAGATTTAGTGATAAGCTTTAGATGGCTGTTGAAGTTCAGGTCTGAGTCAATAATTACACCAAGATTTCTGGCTTGATTTGTAGCTGTCAATGACATAGAGCCAAGGTGAGCGCTGATCTTAGATCTTTCATTTTTAGGCCCGAAAATGATCACCTCTGTCTTCTCTGCGTTTAGCTGGAGAAAGTTCTGGCACATCCACTCATTGATTTGATGAATTCAGTTACTCAATGAGAGTAAGGGACTGTAGTCGTGTGAGGACACTGAAATGTAGAGTTGTGTGTCATCGGCATAAGTATGGTAGGAGATGTTGTGATGTTCCATAATCTGAGCTAGCGGTAGCATATAGATGTTGAATAGAAGCGGCCCGAGAATGGACCCTTGAGGAACCCCACATGTGATCTTAGTTCGCTCAGACTCATGGTTTCCAATTGACACAAAAAAGTCCCTATCTTGTAAGTAAGATTTGAACCATTGTAGCACAGTGCCAGTGAGCCCCACCCACTGTTACAGTCTGCTGACTAGTATGTTATGATCAACTGTGTCAAATGCAGCACTGAGATCCAGTAAAACCAGGACAGAGGATTTGCCTGCATCAGTGTTCAGATGAATATCATTTAAGACTTTGATAAGTACAGTCTCAGTGCTGTGGTGTCGCCGAAATCCAGGCTGAAATGTGTTAAAAAGATTATTTTGCATCATAAAAGCATGAATTTGCTCAAAAACAACCTTTTCAATGATTTTCCCCAGAAATGGCAGATTTCAAAGTTTTCAAAGTCTGTGGAAACTGTCCTGCTTGGAGAGAAGAATTTATTATCTGCAGTACATCCGGAGCTATGCAGTTGAAAACAGTTTAAAAAAAGTTTGAAGGCAGAATATCAAGGCAGCAGGTTGTGGGCTTTAATTTTGAAACCGTTTCCGTGAGTGTTGTGTAATCTAGGAGGCTAAAATGTCCTAGCTTGACTAGAGGATGGGAAGGCACCAGTGTTATCATTCCCGAGCTGGAGCTTCACACTGCTTGTCTTATCTGTAATATTTTGTTTGTGAAGAAGGCTGCAAAGTCATTGCATGACTTGTTAGACAGCAGCTCAGGAGGGACTGATGCTGTGGGATTTGTCAGTCTGTCTACTACAGAAAAAAGTGTGCGGGCATTATTACTGTTTCTATTGATAATCTCTGAAAAATATGACTGCCTTGCATTCTTCAGTTCCTGATTATAGTTGCGAAGACCCTCTTTATAAATATCGTAATATACTTGGACTTTGTTCTTTCGCCACCTGCGTTCAGCTTGTCTACATACTTTTTTCTGCACTTTAACCAGTTTGGCGTTTCTCCAGGGTGACTTTTTCCTCCCCGACAGAACTTTGGTCTTAATTGGGGCGATAGAGTCGATAACAGTCATAACATTGGAACTAAAACTGTTAACAAGGTCATCAACTAGAGCTGAGGGCAGGGTTGGTGATGGTGTAAAATCCTGGGTGAATAATGCACAAGTGTTTTCATTTACATAGCGCTTCCTGATTACCTCTGCTTCACCTTTTGTAGGATTGGCAAGGGTGGTCATTTTAAACAAAACACAGTAGTGATCAGAAAGAGCAACATCGTTCACCACAACCTCTGAGATATTAAGACCTTTGGTAATAATTAGATCTAATATGTGTCCTCTGTTATGTGTTGGATCTGTGACATGCTGAGAAAGCCCAAAGTTATCCACAATATTTAAAAGTTCTTTAGCACACCCATCTTTAGGATTATCAACATGAATGTTAAAATCACCTACTAAAACAACACAGTCAAAATCTATGCACACAACAGACAGTAGTTTGGCAAAGTCATCAAAAAACCTTGCATCATATTTGGGGGGTCTGTAGATGGTCAAATAGATTGCTCTATAGGGTGATTTTAACTGAATGGCAACATATTCAAAGGAGTCAAACTGACCATAAGACATATTTTTGCATTGGAAGCTGTCCTTGAACAGGGTGGCAACTCCACCTCCTCTCTTATTTCTTGCTTCACTGAAGAAACTAAAATTTGGGGGGGTTGACTCAATAAGAACTGCTGCACTATTATCCTGACTTAACCAAGTTTCAGTTAAAAACATAAAATCAAGGTTGTGCTTGTGAATAAAATCATTGATTAAGAAAGATTTGCCAACCAGAGATCTGATATTTAAAAGAGCTAAATGTAAAACCTTAACAGCAGACGCTGGTGAGTTTGGAGGATGACATGCTATACTCAGTAGATTGGCAGAGTTAATTGAACTCTTTTTATTTCTCACCAGTTTGATCCCTTTTCTGCTACCTATTATCACAGGGATTGAGAAACCTGACTGAACTCCATGGGGCCCTGACTGTTGCTGGAACAGAGCAATCTTGATATTGATATCAGAGTCTGGACCCGGCACATATCAGTCAGACTCACAGATAGGGTCATTCAGGGATTCCCAGGTATGGTGATTCAGAGGGGGTGGGGAAGGGCGGTGACTTTTGGTTGAGCGTTCTTTCCGAGGTGGTGGAGTGGGAGGGGCTGGATGTGGGAGGTTACAGTCACTTGTCCTTTTACCAGGCATTAAAATGAACAGGAAACTGAAGAGCACACGGGTGGTCTAATAATTATTTTCCATGACTGTATATCCACCTACCTCAAGCACAACCCTACTGTCAGTTTTATACTTAAAGCGGATGTTGCTAATTTTACATCACAGATGTGACAGCTGAAGTTAAGTGGCATTACTTCAAAAAATATTTTATTTTGGTTTCACATGGGACATAAACACCTCCCATTTGCCCATGGAGTAAATTTTTGTGCTTTATACTACATTTCCTTGCTTCCCCCTTTCCCTTCACACTCCGCAATGTCACTTCTGCCTTCGCTTCATTCATAATTACTATGGTCACTAGAGGGCGCTGCCAAACACGTTAATATAGTAGCCCATTCAGTGAGGTGATGAGCCTACTACGAGGTAGAGTATGCCTTTACTTGCCAAGTTATGGGATAATAAGCGTTGATAAATGCTTATTCAATAGTTACAACAATGAAATTGGCTGCTATTTTAGATATACATTTGTAAATATTGATCCAGTAGGTGTTAACTTTGAGCATAGTCTCGCTCCATGTGCATAGACACAGAGCCAAATTGTGGAGTACCGTTGGCTGAAAGATGTGTCACATGTAGGGGAATACAACTTAATATACATGTCAGGATATTTGGAAAGCAAAATCCTCTTTCACATACTTTTTCTTGCACTACAAAACAATTTTAACAGGGACCTTTAGATTTCATACCTCTTACCAACTCAAAAACTTTCAAAGTAACGAGCTGGTTTAATCAAGACATGCAACCTGCTCTTTGAGACTTTGTTTTGAATATCAATTAAAAGTATTTTCCTGTTTTAATGGATCTCTGACAGTTGCTACTTTAAAAGGGACGTTTTCAAGGCAGGAAATGACAGCTTGTCAAAAAACAAAGAGCCTCAGCTGCTGGTGTGTCACTCACAAACACTGCAAGATTTATCAAAAGAACGAGGGGACGTGTTGCTTCTTTTCTAAATGAGTTCACACAAGTTTTGGACTTCGACAGACAGCAAGACAGGATATCTTGACATTAGAAAATTCTAAAACAATATTTTGACAGCTCCCACTTGTCATTATTGCAGAAATGCGGAAAAACAGACTTCCCTGAAAGTTTGCAATAACACAATAGCTGGAGGATAATAACTTGGAAAGGTTTACTGAGGATCGTATGCCTCAGTATATGCTGAATCCTGATCTGATTGGATCACAACCCAGAACCTGCACCTTTTGTTATAAATGTCATTTGTGTATCCTCTTTTTAACAAAAAGCTCCTTTGTGTCATCATTTCCTTCTTCTTTGTAGCAGTAGCCTGCCAACTGAATTTATACTACCCTTAAAAGCAGCTGTACAGTCCCACCATAAATTAGTTTGGCATGTTTTAAAGTGGTACTAAACTACAAACACGTTCCAAAGACTGTATCAGTCTGCAAGTTAGGGTCAGGGCTGCTGTCAGGCTGTCGGTTTCACTGCTGCACTCCTGAGGAAGCAAAAAAAAACCTGCTGTGTAAAATATGGGTGAAATGTCCTCACTAAGCAAAAGAAAATGTTGCAACAACTCTGAAGCAGCCTTTACCAGAGCTCCTTACTACAGTCACTTGTCCTTTTATTATTATTCTTTGCACAACACTGTTTGACTATTTTTTTCTGGAAAACCCCAGACTGCTCAGGTCCTTCCCTTCCATAAAAATAACTGATCTGAATAATTACAGTACCTTCCTATCTCCAAACTGTCTTTGCTTTGCAAAATTCACCAGCAGTTAATCATTAACTGTCCATGGTAAATGATTCACTGATGGTGTATTCTATTATACAAACTCATCAGTGTGGCCTGAAGATTAATCGTGTTGCATAGGTGTTGCAATTTATTTCGTCATTTTTGAAGCTGTGTCTGCATTGGACAATAGAAAGCTTTTCACGACTCTTTTTGCAGCTCTCTTATGTAACTCACAGCTTTTGCTTTTCGAACGGTGGATAACACTCTTGGCTGCTACTTAAAATCTACCTCAGGTTTAATCTCACAACCATGACAGAATATATTATCAAAAGCTGAAAGAAAACTGACTCTGGAGGCTTTTTATCACTGTAGGTGATGTCCTATATCTGCAGTTAATCCTGTATGGCACTGTGTGAATTAATCTATGTGTGAACACAAACTTGAAAAGCTTCACAAAGGGAGGCCACTTTATTAGGTGAAGTGTGTACCTATTAAAGTGGCAGTGTGGTCTTCATCTGCTTCAAGGTTGGACGTGTTGTGCATTCAGAGATGGTCTTCTGCAGACCTTGGTTATAACGAGTTGTTATTTGAGTTATTGTTGCCTTCTATCATCCTGAACCACTCCAGCCATTCTCCTCCGACCTCTGGCGTCAACAAGGCATTTTGGCTCACTGGATATTTTGTCTTTTTCTGACTATTCTCTGTAAACCCTAGAATGAGCCCCGATTTCTATAATAATTCACATTTTCATTCTTCTCCAGCAGTTGGACATACACGCAAAACGAAACCTGTGTGTGTGTGTGTGTGTGTGTGTGTGTGTGTGTGTATGTGTGTGTGTGTGTGTGTGTGTGTGTGTGTGTGTTTGTAACATATTGTGAGAATACACTGCCCTGTCTGAGTGAAGAAAGACACATTGGCAATCTAAAAATTATACTGGCAATCTATTTAAAATTATAGATTTTATATATATATATATATATATATATATATATATATATATATTTATGATATATTTAACAGCAGCTTCTCTTCACCATTGAATTCCTAAAATAAAAAATTTAGAGCCTGGCACTATCCAATGTTCATATTTCTGTTCTAGTAATGTATGCAAATGATCACATATTTAACAGGACAATGTCTCACGTACATGCATTTATATAAATAAACTTGTAATTCAAAAAATAATGGTCTAAATGTAAGAAATCAATGAGAAGGTGAAGTTTCATGGTGATATCTGTTAGTTAAACTGTCCCCACATACCTTTATGTATATGGGGAAAAGGGCAGAAATTAATATAAAATAAAAGTAACATTTATATATATATATATATATATATACATACACACACACACACACACAGCTCATGAGAGTTTAATTTAAGAGCTGATATCTAGAAAGTTTCCATGGTTTTCTTGATAATGATACCTCTTAAATTAAACTCTTATGAGCTATTTTTGTTGTTTTCATTGTATTTGTCCAAACAAATGTACCTTTAGTTGTACCAGGCATTAAAATGAACAAAAAATTGAAGAAAAAAGGTGGTCTAATAATTTTTTCAGTGACTATATGTAAATGGCATAAAAATCAGATAGTAAATTGTAGAAGTGCTTTACGACAGGCAGTCCAGTAGATGGCGCTAGAGTCCAGCTTTTCTGCTGCTGCTGTTCAAGGAGAAGGGGATGAGTCACTTCACAGTTGCAGACCTTCTGGTGACTTTGGAAAAACGTGATTCTCTAACAAACATGGACGCCAGCAAACAAATACACACATATCCGAGTAAACACATAAACACAAAGAAAAGACAGTGAGACTGAAGGCTTACATGGGAAAACACACACTAAAACCCATGCAAAGTCTCATACACTCTCGCACTGTGACATTGTCCTTCACAGAGAGAGGACAAAATGTCCCTCTGAGACTGAAAGGGCTCAGACAGACCAGACTAGACGAAGTGGCCTTCATACATAAACAGCAATTATGGGAAACACTGCCAGCGTCACAGTGGCGGGAACAAGACACTGATGAAATGAGCCGTGCAGATAGAGAGAGAAGAGAAGAGGTGAGACACAAGAGAGAGAAATGTTCTGTAAGAAATCGTTAAAATTAGACTGGGTCATAATTAAACTGCAATGAAGTTTCACTTTTCTGTTAGAAAGAGAATCAATCTTAATAAATCTTAAATTAGCAGAGAAAGACAGATTATACAAGACAATTTATTGCATGTGAAACAGTTAATCATCCTGCTGGCAGATTCAATCCAACAGAAAATAAGAGTATTTAAGTGTGCAGTGGTGTTCACATTCATACGTAGTATGTTAATGTGATGACATGCAGGTTATTCTGTTCATGGTTGCTTCGTTTTCATTTTTGTGTCTCTTTGTGGTTGTTTTGCCCTTTTTCATGATCAGTGTGAGTCTCTTTGTGTCTCTCAGTAGTTATTGTGTCTTTAATTTATTTTTCTTTGTTTATATTCATTTGTAGTTATTTTGAATCTCTTCCTGGTTGGTTTGTGCATTCTGTTGGTTAAAGTCCGGGGAACCGTGATACAGGGCAGGTCCGCTACTGGAACTTCTTGGACTCTTCTCACACATTTTTAATTGCCTTATTCTTCATTATCTGCATTTGATGCAGTCTTATGTGAGTGCAATTAAAATTTGAAATATATCATTCAAAGAATACAGCCTTAAGAGCATGACCAAATTCAGAATTTACATGTAAAATTCAAAGATAACAAGCTGTCGAACTGGTTCAGCATCACCAGACGGTTTAAATTGAAAAAGCTTTGTAGTTTGTTCTTTTTTCCTCTTTAAAGAAACTGAAGGCCATTCTTCAAGTTTTAGTTCTATTGTTGATAGTTGAATAAAAGCTTATTTTGTAGGAGCACGTCAGCACTGCAGGGTAGAAAGATGGTTTTGTCAGTTCCGCTTTGTAAAACAGATTCTAGTGATAGTCCCTGATGATGGCGGGAGGTACAGATGAGTGAGAGGATAATAGCTTCCCTCATTCTCTTTAACAATAATACAAACTGCAATTATATAGTGCTGCTCTCATCTACCGACCACTCAACAGGTCTCAACCACGCATTCAGGGACAAGCAGCTGACAAAAACACGTGTTTCTCTTCAAGAAGTATCTGAGATTACCTGACACTCTTAGCCAGACTATAACAGAATACATGAATTACTTGATTTCTCGTATTTTCAGGAACATGTTCTTCTTTTAAACTCTTGAAAGGTTTCGAAGTGAGACATCAACCACTTCCTCGAAGCAAAGGCCTACTCCGGTAAAATAAGTGCTGGCATGAGGATATGAGTCATTGTAAGACTGCTGCTCACATGTGGATTCAGTCTGGATCACATCCCGAACTAAGATGTGTTATTTTGACTTATTAATATAATCAGCAAAATATGTTTTCCTTCACATTCCTTACTGTCCATTTTGAGTATAAACGACATGATGTGAATGCACAAGGATGAATGATCCCTGCAGGTTTTTGTCTTTCTTTTTTTTTTAGACCAAACATGGCTGACTAAATGATGATGAAATACTTTAGTCGATTTCTCCAGTCCCCAAGCCAAACTGTCACATAACAGATTTATTTCTATCCCCGACTCATTACACCAGAAAATCACCAAATCATCTTACTCTAGTCCAAGCACGTGTGGATGTTCATGTGTACATCTGCAGCACTATCACATCTCACCACACATACTTCCTTCATATTTATTTATTCACTTACTTACACTTATTTTTGAGACTACATTTTCAAGATACAAGACAGAGTTAAGATTTCTTCATTAATCCCACAATGGGGAAATTCAACCTCCGCATTTGAACCATCCTTTTTTCTTTGTTTTATGCACCATGCTTAGGAGCAGTGGGCAGCAAATTATTGCACGTTCACTATTAACTTAATTTCTATTATTTCATTATTCAGTTTTTGTTTTGTTTTTTTCATCTTATTTGGCATGTAGTGTGTTCTATTTTTACTTTTATTATCAAGAATGTTTTATTTTTCGTTTTATTTCACATTAACCCATTCAACCCCTAATTTATGCACATACTAAGTCCACTAATGTCATTTAATTTCCTTATTGGAAAGCACTTTGTGCTGCATTTCTTCTATTAAAGGGTCAATTATATACTGGTTTGATTTTATATTTTTTGATGGCACTTCAATCAATTACTTGTTAGATGAATTGTTCTGTTTTTAAAATTAATTAATTGTTCACATTTTTAAATTATTATTTTTTTATATTTCAAGGTTTGTTTTTAACTAGAAATCTTTTTTTTTTTTTTTTTTTTAAATGTTCAGATGTTCAGTTTTTGTACCCCTGCAACATCTAATAATTCTGGTAATAATATTTTTTTCATCTCTGATGGCTTCATTTTTCACTTGCTTTTAACAACAACAAAAAATCCAAGACTTAACATTCAACTAAGCAAGTGGTGAAGCTGGGTTTCTGGCCAAATGATGCAGCAGGATTGCCATGCAGTGGTGTTCATCTGTTTTGATCCTCCTCCCAACTTCCCTGCCTCCTCCCTCCTTCTCCTCCTCTCTCACGTGGATGCGGCGAGAGCAGCATGAGGGGAAATGAAAAAGAGGCTGTGAGGGATGTGTTTCTTACTGGGGCAGCTGTGCCGCTCGGCTCTCCCCTCTATTTTTCCTCCCCTCTCACCTGTTCGATACAACTCTGTTGCTCATTTTCCTACCTCATTTGTTTTATCTTTATCTGTCTAACTTCGCTGCCCTGCAGATCTCCTCTTCTTTTTCTCTGCTTTTCTTCATAATTTTTCTTCATTTTATCTTCTCTTGATCCTCCTGTTTTTTTTAGTTGCCTTCAAGGTCACTGGCAGGAAGCTCACAGACCTTTGGCTTTGTGCATGTGAATGTCCTTGCAGCTCTCTCATTGCCAGAGCCTCCTTTCATCTCTGAAATAAATGGTTTCTCATATTATCCAGTGTCTAATAATAGATCTGGCTGTACAGTGTGCTTCTGGACTAAATTAAAGCCCTTTCTGCATTAACATTGCAAGAGCTGCTGAAACATTATTTTGAGAAAGTACAGACTACAATAAAACTGAATTCTGTGGTTGTGACAGTTGGACACTGTCTCTATAATGATTACCAGAGGATATCATAAGCCTGCCGGGAGCGGGGAAGAAGACTTTGAATTCAATTTCATTTTTCATCCAGAATGGGACATATTTTCTCTGCTTTGTAGTATAATCTCATTGATCCGTAAAGGAATAGTTTGGCATTTTGGGAACTAAGTTCATTTGCTTGATGGGAGTTGGTTGAGCAGGTCGATACCACTCTTGTTTCTAGTTTGTCATTTTAACCCTCTTTCATTTTAAACAAACAATATATGACAGAAGTGATGTGGAGGAATTTATTTGATCTTTAAGCGCCAGATGATTTGTTACACGAACCCATCTGAGAAGCCGCCATCTGAGTTTGGTAAAGGGCAGGCACTTTCAAAGAATACCTGCCAGGATTGGATGAACCATCTGTCTATCTTTGCTCATCTTCCAATGAAGAGTTCTGTTATATCTGATGCTATAGAGAGCAAGTAAAGTTATGTATTTTTGTCGGCCAACCCGGAAGTTAGCATCACCATGGGGTCTACTGAGAATTCGCCTATGGGATTTTTGCACTGGACTTTGGAAAATAAGCTCTGTGGCAAACACAGATTTTGTTCAGCAGAATAATATTCACAAATGAACACCAATTTCATTATGTTTGAAGCATAAATGCAGCCAACGAAAGTAAAAGCTAACATTATGCTATATAACAACTTGCATGACTTCAGCGATGTTACCGTTTTGCTCCAGACGGTCTTTGACAAACTAACCAGCTGTTTTGACAAGCTAGCCAAACCATAGACTAATAAATTGTTTATTAATCTAATCCACAATCTACAAGAGTTTGCAAGAGCACTGAAAAACATGACTAGAGGCTGTGAGGTGGACTAGTGAGAGTTCCCATCCTGCGTGATGATGTTTAATGTCTACAACAACCATTTAAAGGAGACATAAAAAACACAAACATCTCTTAAGCTTGTGTTAACCACAGAACTCATTTCAGGCATCTAACCAAAAACTCATTCAAAATCATCATTGAGTTTGAGAGGATAGACCCCAGGGTGCTAAAATGCTAACTTGCCTACAGGTTTAAGAATTAATTTCTGTGGCACACCATTAGAGTAGCAACACTAACCTCTTCAGGAGCTGCCATTGTTGTTTTGAACAAACAGTCACATCTCCATGTTGTCACACACACTTAAACCACACCCTTAGCAGCACATAGGACACTGATTGGTCAGAACCACTGTGGGTCGAACACAAATGCATTTCTTGAATTCTGACAAAATGGATTATCATGTCATATGTGATCCTGCAATTTTCACGTGATCTTGTGGTATCGCGCAAGTCCATATGCTGTGCAAGGTAAGATTTCATTTACCTCAGACAAAGTCGGCCCAGCTGTTTCCCGGCACTGCAAATCTTTAAGCCAATCAGCTGCAGGCTGAAGCTACAAATGTGTAAACAGACATGAGAGGGGTATCGACTCTCCCGTCAAACTCTTTAAAAATATAAACAACAAAATGGCAAACTGTTCATCTAAAATTGTGATTCGTCTTGCAATGTCATCATAATCATGAATAATCCTTCAGTCTCGAGTGGATCGCCTATGTTACTCAATCCCTTTCCTATAAACTCTCTCTCACTGAGTATTAAGTCCTCCACACTGCCAAAAATAGGCACGGGTTCTCCTTAGGGAACTACAGCAGAGATTTGCTGTAATAATCTGTGTGTGTGTGTGTGTGTGTGTGTGTGTGTATACAACCATCCATTCCAACAAGGACAAAGCTCATTAGCATGTATATGCATGTGCACGTTTTATTCCCTCATATTTCATGTTTTAATGTGACATTCAATCTGCTGTATTCCCTCTTCTGTTGAGAGCCCAGCGCTCTACTTTCAGCATCCAGAGATATTTTGACACATTTAGCAAATTAATCCATTGAGGTCAAGAGACAAACAACTGCCGACAGAGTTTCATGAGCTGAGGAAGACATTTGAGTGCCAAGCGATTAATTTCATCATATTTAGATTTCATCTCTGAGCATGCCATGTCCTCTTGTGTGTGTGTGTGTGTGTGTGTGTGTGTGTGTGTGTGTGTTGGGGGGGGGGGGTGAATAACTTGCATGGTAGATAAAATGTTGCTTAATCAGCAGAGTCATGCAGAGGCCCTGACAGGAGAAAACAACCACAGCAGCAGAAAGAGAGAAAGAAAAATATGGTACAACTATTTCAGATGGTGGGGCAAAAAAGGCTGAAAACAGAGGGAGGGGTGAGAGAGAGAGAGTAATAGGACAAACACAACAACATGGCGTTACCTCCGTCCAAACACAGACCAGAGATTCCTAAAATGGCTGAAAGTCGAGCAACAGATTAGAGATTAAGAGATGGATGCAAAATGCAGTAGGCAAAAAGAGACACAAATACAGAGACAGACAGGGAATAACAAAGGAAAATGACCTCAGAGAGAGATAGAGACTCATCACTTCTTTTTTAACATGAAACCTTATTAAAAAAAAGCAACAATATGTGTATGTGAAATTGCTGTAAAGATGACCAGTTTAATGATCTTAAACCTCTGAAGTCCAGGAGATTTTGGTTCAAATTTTTCAACTTCCTATGCATTAAATTCTGTCTCTGTTCAGCATATTTCAGTCTGTCCTTACATCACATGCATGGCTCCTTTTTCTCCACACAAACTTGGCTATCAGTCAGATTTTTCATTTTATTTTAATGAACAAAGTATAAAGCTGCCAGGAACCCAAAATACAAACAAAAGACACAGATGTCTATGGAAATGTTTTTTTTATTTTTTTTTTACCATTTATACACACTAAAACAGCATAAATAATAAAACTATAAAACAGTCAATTGCATGTTAATTAAAAAATAGTAATAGTTTTCATTGTAGAAAGAAAATTCACATTTTAAAAATGGTATAGAAACATAAATGGCACACTGTGAAAGCCCCTATAATTGCACTTTCAACTGGCTTTCTCAGCTTGTCATATATAAATAAAGTTATTACTGTACACAAAACATGTGTATTTTCAATAAATAGATGGACTCCAGATGGTTAAAGTCTGTATAAAGAAGCAATCCGGGATCCAAAATTGTAGCACAGAATGTAGCAAAATTAAATTAAAAGCTGTTTAAAACTACAGTAATTCTAAGGTCCTTTTATGCACACAAATAATGTAATGTAATGACCCCTCTGTCCACCCTCACTCAGTGTCTCTCTGCACAATTTGGTTCACCTGCTACATCATATGAGCTGGCGTCCATCAGTCAGTCTCTCGGCCTCAACCCACAACCGTCATTTGGTTTGTTTGTGCTTGTGAATTCCCACATCCTCCTCCACTCATTCCTGCTTCAAGGACACCACTGATGTTCCAAACTGTCAATCTACATTGTTTCACTTTGTTTTCATGTAGCTTCTCTTGTCTTTTAGCTGGCTTCAAACACACAACTGAACTTAATTGTAGTACACAATCAAAAAGCAGATATGAATTATAAATACTCACTACATGTGACCCTTTTGTAGGTTTCTGTTTTCAGTTGTGTTCTATTTGTAGCTATGTGCTGTCCATTGGTGAAGATGTTTTCTGAATTTGCTTATGTGTCTATTTGCAATGCTGCTATTTGAGCTCTCAGGGCCACCATACTTTTGGTTGTATGTGTGGTTAACATATTAGTTTTGACGCAGAAAATATAAGCTATGCACTTGTTTTTATAGTGATGATCACAGCATAATATACAGAATGTGGGAACTGAAGTAAACATAATTTGCATTTTTAAGAGCAAGTTTTTGTCGTAAATTGCAACACTGACATATATATGCATAACTGATTCACAATTATAAAAAGGTATTGTTTTCTTGACTTGTGTTTGTCGTATATAATAGGGTTGAAACACCTCAGAAATCTTCAAAGTCTGGAAAACACCTTTGAACACCTTTGATTCTCGTGATATTCCAGGGACTCCACATGCAGCGGGAGACCTCAATAATCAGAGTGAGAAAGGACCGGCAGACAGACAGATAGAGAGAATAGACAGAGGTCAGTGTGGCCACCAGCTGTTAGAGATGAATAGACCATTATATAGAGCAGAGGGCGGCAGATGGCTAGTCAGCACACTGACACACACACACACACTTACATATAGTACATTTTAGAAAGGCTAGAGAAAAAAAGCACATGACGAGAAAAGAAAACAATTACAATGAGATTTGTTTGAGAATAGAATAGAGGTGTTGTGTTAATCTGTAGATAGGGTAAATGCCTGTAGTGACATTTAATGTAAAAAGGTATAGGTTTGACTTACGAGCAATACATTTTTAAACTTGATGTTTGTACATGTTTCACATTTAAATGTCTATTGCATAGGTAAAAATAAAAGTAATGCATTTTTCCTACAATTGTTTTTATTTGTTTTATTTATAGAAAATACATGCACAGTACACATTTGACTTTTAACATGATTTCTAAAAAAATATTCTCTTCACAAAGATGGATGAGATGAGCATTAAAGATGAAACAAAAAAAACATTTAAAGTGTTTTGCTGTGTACCTTAACTGTGTAGTGAGATTTTATCAGAGAGAATTTCCATTTATATTCAGATATAAACATGTGATCAAGCCTCTCATCACACACCTGATTAAATCACACACACACACACACACACACACACACACACGCACACACGCACACACACACACACACACACACACACACACGCACACACACACACACACACTGGCCAGGCCGGTTATAAGTGCACAAGGGCCGCCCACTGACAGCATTGTATGAACACATTATGCAACACACTGCATTCAACAAACAACCCTCACCTACACAAAAGTCTGCATTATATTATAACACTTCAAAGCCTCCCTTGAGTCTTAATATGAATACTTCATTAATCCAGGAAAGTGTTTTGCTGAGCATGTTGTAATGATGTCTTGTTAGAAACAGCTGCCTTCACATTCAACTGCACAAATACAGTTTTTCACAGTTATGGCTGGAAAGTTTGACTTGACCCATCCATCCATCATTAATATTTCACATTATGTTTCCTGATATTCTAAAAATGTGACACTCTTTTTCCCATCTAACAAAGAAGCACTATTAAAACCAATCCATCCGAGATGTGGGCAGTCCGTGGCCTAGAGGTTATGAATCAGGTCGCTGGTGCAAATCCCAGGACTGGCAGGTCAAGGACTGAAGTGCCCTTGAGCAAGGCACCTAACCCCCCAGATAGCTCCCACTGCATGGTGTGTTCACTTGTCCGTAAAAAGGATGGGTTAAATGCAGAGGTTGAATTCCCCCATTGTGGGACTAATAAGGGAATCTTAATATTAATCTTGATTGCATTAATGTCAATAAAACTTCAGCTACATTGAGTCAGCACTCCGGTCAGCCTCTCCTTTAAAACACTTTTCAATTCATCCACAATGACGAATGCCTAGGTCAAAGGTCACTGTGACCTCACATCTGGTGCATTATCCACAATATCTTTAAGGAATTTAATTACAGGGGGTGTTCCCGGTGGCACACCTGGTAGAGCGTTATACCACAGAGGCCCAGTCCTCATGAGTGGGCGACCGGGGTTCGAATCCGGCTCGGAGCCCTTTCCCGCATGTCTTCCCCTCTGTCTCCCCCTTTCACTCTCAATATCGCTACTGTCAATAAAGCTACAAAATGCCCAAAAAATATCTTAAAAATAAAAAAGGAATTTAATTACATTTGGCACAAACGTCCACTTAGCTGGAGTGGTTGGTAAAGGTACTTAGTTGTGAGGAGTTAACTTTTGCTGATATAAGTTAACTTTCCCTTAAAGAAAATGAACTGTTAAAAGTGTTGTGCTCACTTGGGTATTTTAGCATTAAACCACCACACATGACTGTCTCCCACACTCTGCACTCTGACACATATTCCTGAAACAAAGAAGATGTTTGCTGATGTCAACACAGCCTGCGGTAAACACCTTGGAGACTCTCTAAACTAACACAAAAGGCACACATATAGTCATGCATTCATGAGTCACACCTGCTGCCAACTGCAGAGAAGGACATGTGAGTGTGTGTTCGAGGAAGAGTGGTAATATATTGCACTGTGGCCACATTATTCCTGGCCAAGACAGCAATATTTCTGTGTGTTCACGGGTCTTGATAAACTGCTGCTCAGCAGTTATGATATCATCTGTGAACACAGAGTGCTTTGGGTCACAGGAACAGCACATAGCAATTACATTTTCACAACTACAAACATGGTTCTGTGTGTCCTTTGTGCATCAACCTTCTTAAAGATGACAGTAAACTCATGTACCCAAGTGTTCGGAGCACAATATGTCCCATGAAATCATGTCAGGGACAGACCAGATGCATATATTTTATTTAATGAAATGTCCAATTCAGTGTGACTGTAAGAAAATTGGCAACAAAAAAAGACATGCTGGATGAGATTGATGGAAGCTGATCTGCTATAGGTTTTATCTTCAAAGTCAACCATGAAATAAAGAATGCATGAAAGAGGGAAAGTCCTAGACACCCGAGACCAGATGTCAGCAATTAGACTCAGCCAAGGATAAATGTTTTTCTATTTTGTTCATGGGAGGTCAACAAGATTTACACTTGCGGAGGAGTAATGGGCCTCAATGTTTTTGAATCTTTTTTTTTTGCATTTGATGCATTCTTTTTCTTGCGGCACCTGTATTACCCACAATGCAACTCAACTACTGATAGTTCAATCAGAGATTTGGGTGTGTTATGCTGGTAACAACTAATGAAGCCTCAAGCCATAGCTTGCTTAAAAAGTGGAGGAGTGGGCTGTGGATGCTTGAAGTGTCCATAAGTCCTTTTTATACTGTGTTTCCATACCATAAGTACCATAAGGAGCTCTTGTGTCGTTTCACCTTAGGACATTCCTACTGATTCTGCAATGGCGTAATATTGGCGTCCATTCACATGCAATACTAGCCTGGGTATACCCAGACTGCCTTGCGCGCTCGAATTTAATTTCGAACTGCGGCGGGGTCTGGAAACTAGAGGGGAATCTTAGCCCTGTTTTAGGGATCCAATCACAGAGCGGGGAGGGACGGTGAGACGATGACGCATACTACTCGGCACTTGGAAGCTTTCCGGATCCAACATGGCTGCTGCAGACGCAAAACTCTCTTTAGCTGTAGATGGTGTTTTAAATAGTTTAGAGCGAAAGTTGAAAGGCGAAAGGTCTCTCGGCGGCTCCACTGTCCCCCGGCTGGTAGCGAGATCACCGGTAGCGGTAGCGGGGCTATTAGCCCCCGGCTGGTAGCCAGATCACCAGCGGTGACCGGCGGTCTCGGCGCAACGAGCCGCCGAGACCGCCGGTCACCGCTGGTGATCTGGCTACCAGCCGGGGGACAGCGGAGCCGCAGAGAGACCCACACCAGACCAAATCTCATTGGAGATTAGGTCTGGTGTTAGCCAGGCTAATGCAATACGTCATCACGAAGCGAAATGGGAGAAGAGGTCAGTGCAGTGTAACAGAGCAGCAGCAGTATGTGAACAATAGGCAGCTGCAGCAGCGAGTTAATTCAAAACAATAATGGAAGAAGAATTCCACGTTGTGCTGTTTCTCGCTGTAGAGCTTCTACAGACTCAAGTTGTTCTGCATTTTGCTTAAAAATGCAATTACTGTTGGACTTAAGTGAGACGTGCGCTCCTGATGGTACAGTAAACATCCTTTCTGATTCCCCACAAATAACTTTGTGTAATCACGTCACATATTTCCCATCTTGTCGGCTCCGCCGGTTCACGTTGATCCCACTTCGTCTCGCCAATTTAGCGCCTGTGTTACTACCTCTGAGGGCGCTACAGAGTCTGGATCACTTGCTCCCACCATTATGCCTCTGGAATGTAATAAATAATTGAATAACTCTGAATCCTGCTACTAGTGCATTTTAATTTATTTAAATGAGGCATATGAAATGTTTGTGCTGGGAAGTTGATGTAAGCCCTACCTCAAAAAAAATAAATCTCCACTGATTTACAGACAGCCCCAAGTTCTGACCTATCTCCATTAGATGCTGTTTTTTTGTTTGTTTGTTTGTTTCCAAAAGCCAGGAATTAAATTTTACACTCAACACCCCCACTAACTATGACCTTAAAATGACCTTTGAATTTATTGAACACATCTCCCACAAGGTCCCGACGAACATTGAATATTAAAAATGTATATTACAAAGACCCTTCGCTTCACATATATCATGTGTAACTGATAACGCAATGTGTGCGAACCGGGGAATTTTGCCGGGCCTTGTTTCTGTTGCCTCACACAAACACTGAAGCATTTAATCTGCAAAAGTCCCTTTAAGAAAGTGCCCACACAACAGTTCTAAAACTAGTTAGGGTCATGAATTATGAGAATGAATTATTTTCAAGCTGTGGACAAACAAATATGTCTGAAGCCCATCGTTACAACAATGGCCGCATTCACCAACTCTATAAGCAGGACACTTTGTAGAGGAGACAAAGAGCTCCATGTCAGCTTCACGGGAAATCATTACTTAATGTGAGCCCATAGGTCACACAACTGCTGATGCACAAACACACTATGAACAGGGACATATATACAGTAGGTTGACAGTATGTACAGGCATGTACATGTACAGGCACTGGGGCTATCCGTAACAAATCATTGTCTATATATGTGAATAAAGGCACATGCACTAATGAACAGCACACACATATTTTATGTTATGTGACATGAATGCTGCCCACAGCAACTTGAGAAGAATCTATGGCTGAATATTGGCCTGATTAGGCTTTACAGTCTCACTGAAAGGTCACTCATATTCTTATCTGCTGACCTCTTGTTTGAAAATTTAAAAAGAAAAAAATGATTTATAATGGGCCATATATTTTCTTGGATGGCACTCTGTAATAAGGTCATGCATGCAACCAATTCTCCACAAATTGCCACAGATTGTTGAGAATTTCTTGCCATTTCAAAGCAAAAACAGGCTGATATATTTGTTTTCCTACGGAGCCCAGAGTGACCTCGCTCTTTGTAGCCTACTCCATACAGAAATGAATGGCTGGATGTTATTAGAATTCATGCGAGCAATGTCCCTTTCACTTGCTGACTTAATCTATAGTTCATACAAGATTTTTTTCAAGGAACTGCACAAACTATTTATTCTAGAATGAATACACTGTATACTTCTGTCTAATAAAACACAAATTAATTAAATTTCAAATAAATTAGATTACCAAGGGTCACAGTAAACATGTCTGTGTTTTATCATAATATAGCAGGAGATTCAGAATTACTCTTACTTTAAAACTATCTGTTACAGTGCACCCATTAAAGATCGATAGACATGCTATCCAGAGGCACAAAACATTCCTCAGGTAATAAACCCACAACAATCTGCTTCCTCGCTGCTCTATTTCTGCCCAGTAACCATTTCCAGTAGCTCCGGAGCCTTCATTGTTCTCCTCAGCCAGCCAGTGACATCATTCCCCTTTCACCCAGTTCTCTGATGGCTGCAGCACGAGGTAACGAGCGGTCAAACCACGATGCATTCATGTACTCTTCCAAAGCTCGTAAATTCGAGTTGTCAGAATAAACAATAGAAATAAGTAATGTAGAAAGGTGGACGTGCATTTATATAACCAAATCTGGGTATTTTTTTTGATTGTATAAATTGTGGTTTTGGATTGTATCAAGTACATGATGTTTATTTTAGCGCTATCACCAGAATTGCATAGGTAATGTGTTTATGTGTGTGTGTTTGTTAGTGAAGTGTACCTCTGGGTTTAAAGCAGAATGTGTATAACCACATGAATTTCCACTGGTGGAAAAATAAAGTCAACCTTAACCTTAACAAGGCTATTTTCAGTAGATGTCAGTTTGTTGTGCAAAAACAAGTCACACAGAGAGAGGTATTAAGTGAACTGGGTTGTGGTGTATTGGTCAATAAACTGATTTTAGGGGCAACCACAAAAGTTGTAAACAAATTGATAATATCTTAACTTGTTGAGGTGAATCAGCTGAGAAAGTAAAGGGCAGTTCATGATAATTCTACAAAAATGTAAAAAAGGAAAATAGACTGGTAATAAATTGAATTCGTATTTGCAACATTAATATTTAGAAAAATAAAACTACAAAGTGGGGGTGTTGTGATATATATCGATAATGATTGCACCTCTTACATCGGTTCTCACTTTGCTGCATAGTTATTGTTATTGTCTATATATATATATATATATACACACACACACATTTGACTGATAATAGTCTTTTCAAAATTGTTCTATGGATTAAGCGATGATAATGTCACTGTGAACTTTTGTTGGGTCACAATACTCTAACTCTGAACTCTTGAAATGATGCTTGAACACTGACGCAATTCAACTCACACTTTTCCTGTCAAAATGGCGACACTTCAACCTAGATATGACATGATGCTACTGTATAGCAGACATGTGTAACATAGTCTATACATGCCTCCTGAATTTACTGATTCCTTTCATGTGCATTTGTAATATTTCCGACTGCACCTGAAGGCAACGTAAGTGCCGACGTTGCAAGCTGGAGAAACCCAAAACAATGTTTATCTAGCACAGAATTCCTGCAGCCGAGCTCGATTTGTGTGCGTGTGTATGTATCTCTGTGTATCAGCATCATAGCATTTTTAATAAATGTTTCCCATCGTTTTTTAAGGTCATTTCATGTTTTGCAGCAACAGCACCGATAAAAACAAATCATGTGTCTCGCGCGCGGTTGTTTCCGCATACGACTTCGCCTGAAAGGCTGTTGCTGTATTGGTGTCAGAAAACATTCACTTTGAGGACATTCAGTTATTTTTCAGGATATCAAGCAGATGTGACACGGTTTTGCAGTGAAGAGATATATATAGGCAGTCCCTACACCATCCCCCTCCTACCCTGCTTTCCTTCATCAGACTCTGTGCCGGGGTTACTATCGGACAAACCTCCTCTGCTCCTTCCTTCTCTCTGCTTGGGTTACTATCGGACAAACCATCCATCCATCCTCCTCCTCTTTTTCCTCTCATCCTGCTTGTTTGCACCCGCATCCTGCAGACATAGACATGCCTGTTTTGTTTATTTAGCATAGTTATGGTTTTATGTTCATCATGGCAGCACGCAGGTTTATGAGTTCAACAACGGAGATCACACGGGGGAAACCGAGACATGTTGCAGTTTAATTTATTCCTTCAAAGAACACCGGTGGATATTCAGCAGCAGGTCTATCTCGGGTTACTATCGGTCAGAGTGAAAATGAGGAAGCTGTAACACTTTTTCCGTTGTGCTCCCTGTTTTAATGAAAGGGTAAAGGAATTAAAGCATTAAATCAAGTCACAGTAACACACTTTGTTCACCAAAACAAACTAAAGGATGGAGTGATCTGTATACATGTTTTCAACTGAATAAGACAAGTGAATAGACAGGCTGTACATTCCCATGCAAAACATGTGTGGTAGGCTACACTCAGGATAATAGTGGTTATAGGTTCAAATATAAACCGTGTCTGATAGAAGCAAAAAGAAAAACTTGACCTCTTTGTTGCGTGTCTAGTTTCCAGTTCTTCCCACCCTGCATAATGAAGAGTTCATGTAGGCATTGCAGCCATGTTAAAGTGCTAAGGCAAATGTTATTTACAAAAGCAATAAAACTAGATATGGCATATAAAATATGAATAAAGCCAAATGACAAAAGCACAGACGAAGTAAAGACAATAACATGATAGAAGATACATCAAAAAAGAATAAAGAGAGTATAATGTTAAGAGTAGATCAAACATTTCTAACAGCTTTGTCAAATAAAAAAGCTTTAAGAGGTCATTTAAAATAAACCACACTTTGTGCTTCAGTTCAGTAGGCAGAGAGCTCCATAGTCCCTGTTTTAAACGGTCACCTCGGAGTAACCAGCAGGGTCCATCTATAGAAGTCGAGAGGGCAAATACCAGGTCAATAAATCATTATATGCAAATGGCCTTAAAATAGCATTTTCAAATCAATTAAAAATATAACAGGGATCCAGTGTAGCGAGGGAAGCACGGAGGTGATGTGATCATCCCTTAATGCCAAGATGCCTGGTTTTCTTTTGACATAGCTGCATGGTTTTCTGTACAGTTTAAATATTGGTGTTATGATCACACTTCCTGTCATTACAAAGAGATATATTAATGTTTTTTGAGTGAACTAAGACATTGTTTTTTCATTGGTTTTAATGTAAAATCTGATGTCCCACTTTGTCAGTTCATTCAGATTAGTCCACTTTAATGACTCTTAAACAATGCAGCTGGGACAATCCAATTTTGGATCATATGAACACAATATTTAACCTCTCAAAATGGCAGCATCATCACATGGTGATATTGTTAGATTTTTTATATATGCACAGCTTAATTGCAGTTATTCTCATGATTGTACAGCTGTTTAACGGTTGATGTCTTGATTATTAGCACACATTCTGCCTCAGAGCCTTCAAGTCTTATATAAGTTTCTACTGATGCATAACATGAGTGGACAAGTTTTACTGGTGACAGTAACTGCTCATACAGTATGTACTGAACAATCCTCCTTCAGGCAGTAATCCTAGTTCATGTACAAAAGCTGTTCTATAGGAGACCAGACAGACAGAGACATGCAGCCCCTGTGGCTGAATACCCTTAACGGTTTGCTGATACACATTTTAGCAATAAAGAAACTGCAACTGCCGTAGCTTTGCAATCACAACTCCAAAGGGACATCCCAAGAGTGTTTAAACGTCCTAAGTGGGTTATATTCCAGTGATCCCATCAGTCCTGAGTGTTGAAGCAACCTCACGCTGCGCCAGCCACAACAAACCATTGTTCTCCAGCCAGTGGGGATAACTGCACCTGACAGCTTACTACACATAGTCACATTGAATGAGATGTGAACTGCTGAACCTGATACAAGAAAAGAGAAGGATTTTTGTCCATCTAATATAATTGGCTTTAGAGCCACATCATTTTTTTCCCGCCAGTGTGATTTGATAGAAAGGAAGTATTGTCATCTATTTTCCACCTCGAACTTTTGTACTGTAATGGGGAGAGGGGAACATCGTGTACTTGTGCCAGATATTTAGAAACCGTCAAGTGATTTTTGGTGAAGTTCATTCTTGTAGTTTCGTTTCTCCAAATGTCTTGGAATAAGACAATGGTTGCCTGTTGAGCTGCTGTGTAGCTGATAGTTACCTCTGTCCTTCTGAAAGGACAGGAGGTGTACATTGTTCTAAATTAGCTCTTAATCATATTTTAAATGCATTTGATATGAATGAATGTATTTATCATGTAAATACAGGATGACGAGAGAAAATATTAAATGGCACATTTTAAGATAACTTAAATTAATAACTAGCTATTACTGAGGTGGTCTACAACTATGTTAAGAAACTCCAGGCTTCATAGAAAATAGTCTAACCCTAAATTAATTAAAAAATATATATATTTCATATTTGTGAGACTTAGGTCCTCATATTTGAATTTATTTATATGTCATTCTCTGCGCAACCTGTCTCCTTAAAATGAGGCTCCCATACAATGAGACAAAAATGTTTTTATGGGACACTAAATTGAAACAACACTTGGTTATGTTTGGAAAAAGATCATGGTTAAAATGAGTCCATCCATTCAGCCTGACCTCCACACTTTGGTTAGAAATGTAATTGGCAATACAGCAAAAACAAACTAAATGAAATGCTGACAATGCAGTTTTGTTGTGTGTGCACATCATTTTTGAGAGACATGGCTCTATAATATGTAGCCATTTCTACCTCAGTAATCTTTTCAGACTCATTGTTTTCAGTGATTGTTTTCAATACAATTCAACACTTTGAAAATGACTGAGTTCCTTTTTTCCTCAGTTACCCTGGATTCTTCGGATAAAAAATGAGCTATTGTATGACTCAGTCATCTTGAATGATTATCATCCATCTTCATCCGTGCAGACAGTTCTGGAGCTTCTTTGATGGATTAAACTACTAATCACTCTGATGGAGGAACCTGTTTTAATGAGACCGCATACTGTGAGACCTCACTGTACCCCATCCCCAAGTGGAGTGGAAAAGGTTTCTAAATGACCCCCGTTTACCTTTTCCTACACTTTTATCTTCTATTAGCTGCCAGATCCAGGCAGGACTGAGTGTACCAAACAGTTGTATAGAGGTTACTGCGTTCACTTGTTTTTCTAAACCAGCTGAAATGTGGGGGATCAAAGAGTAATGACACATTCTGCAGATTAACACTTGTTGCATCGAATCAACGAACATGTGCTCTATATGGTCCTTATACAACAGTTCGTATGATATCTTATGAAAGAGCAACACAATTAATGCTTGTATTACATAATGCCAGGAAAGTCTGACCATTTTGACCACTTTCCTGAGGAAGGAATGTTGTCGTCCAGCATGTCACTGGAGGATGAAAACATATACTGGAAAAGACTCCAACAAAAAGGGTACAAAAAAAAATTGGTACGCTGTCTAAGACATGAATAAAACACAATGAGATAATTTGCTTATTCCTTTTTGACATATTTTCATTTGAAAACAGCACAAAGACAATTTATTTGATGTTGAACTGATAAACTGTATTGTTTATTGTGACAATGCACTTATTCTAAATTTGATGTCTGGGACACATTCAAAAAACCATTCACCATTTTTCTTTTAACAACGCTCAGTAAGTGTTAACTGAGGATATTAATAGTTGAAGTTTAGAAAGCAAATTTCTTTAGTGTTCTTCCTTGATGTAAGACTTTTACTTGAAGTTTTTAATGCAGTGAGTGTATCTGAGAGGTCAAAGGTCACATGCATCCAATGTTGGTTTTCAACCTTACTATAGAGATTTCTCTGGATTCTCTGAATCTTTAAATTATGTTGTGGACTGTAGATGGTGCATTGAGAAAAGGTGTTCTAAAACTGTTGGATTATTTGCCCATGCAGTTTTTTTTACCAAGTCATCCTTGCATGTGAACAACTGAGTCTTTCATATCCAATCACGATACTGTCATATGTTAATTAACCCCTTTACTTGCGGAATGTCCCAAACAGGTGGGTTTTTTATCTTCTCCAATCTTTTGTTGCCCCTGTGCCAACTTTTTTTTAAACAGGTTTCTAGCATTACATTTAGAATAAGCATATATTTACAGAAATCCATGAAGTTGATGAGATAAATCATTACATTTTAACTGAGTACATGACAAAGAGTATGAGATAAGATAAGATTAGAGCATAAGATCACATTCTGCTCTTATTTTCCATTTTACTCAGTGTTCTAACTTTTTTAAAATCAGGATTGTAGAAAGTCAAATCGAGTCCAATCTTCTAAGCTCATGCCGTGTGAATCTGCCTGGTGATGAGTTTTTTTAAGTGGCATTAAATTAAAGCACCTTCCTTCTTTACAAGATTTCCCTATTTACAGATTTAGGAGGAAGCGGAAAAAGAACAATTTAGCTGTCCACCATTGCCTGTGTTGTATTTAAACTAATTGCACCCTTAAGCAGAAGAACGGAATAAAAGACAGAGGAGGCACACTAGGCCAGATAATCACTGCCAGATGGTTGCCATGTTCTTTGTACATTAGTTAGCCTGGACAGTACAGCAGGCTCCTGCAGCTTTTCTCAAAAAGCAAACAAATAGGATTAGTGTGCAAGGGAAATGCTGTTCTTTATTATGAGGATTTGGCAACAAGGCAGTCAAAAGATGTTTGATGGTGGTAATGGGTCAACTGTGGTATATATTTAATTTTTCTGTTAAGGCGTTACTCTCCAGCATCATAATGTCCTGTATGTGACATGCTGGAGAGGTAATGATGCCCTACTGTTGTTCTATTCACTGCACCACTGAGCTGTATTGACCTAAATGTGATATTCAGCAGGCATTGTTAAATTGTAACACAAGGAATGTTGTTTTTGTGCAGTTGTTCCCTCTCCCTCTTGACCTCCACTGTATTATCATGAAGGAGAAATGTCTCTTATAATTTTTTTTAACAAGCGCCTTCCAGAACACCTCTCAGTTGTGTTTAATCTGGTGTGTGTAGCAGGTGGTGAAATATAAGCAAGCCAGACATAGTGTCTGATGACATGTGAAGTGTTTACAGTTGCTCCTGAACAGCGCGGTCCAGTTCTGCAGTTGTTGGCCATGTTCAACAAAGTCTGTCATTGTTTAGCCACACTCAGTGGGGTGGAAAAGCTATTTGGGACACTCAATGAACAGACCACAAGACAGCAAGGAACAGAGTGCATTTAACTTGTTCAGGAGGTCACCCCCACACTGCCCAGCCATGATTTATCCTTATTTCTTAAAAATATTGCAATGAATATTCATGTTTCATATAAAGCATGGCGTTAGAGGGCATTCAAACACAAAACTAAAAAAGGCTACACACTCTGTGTGCATGTGAGTGTGTTTGCAAGTTATTACATTCAGGCATTCCTTGCATAATGTAGAGAAAATAAATACATAACTTAAAATACATTTTTAAGTTACGATGGCCACAATAGACAATATTTTTATTTATTTATTTATTGTGATTTACTACCTAAGTTATTTATTGGTTTCTGAAAAAATAAGTAATACTAATTTTACTTTAATTGGTTTTTAAAGATACTGTCCCAGGCAGGATTATTTAATGTACCCAAGAGGAAATTAGTTGTTTGATTGGGCACTCAATCAACAGGACTGACATGACTCCCAGCAGCAGCAAGAATGAGGTGCAATAAGAAGCGATAAGGGGTAAAAATAACATTGCAAGCTCTTACCCCTACAGTGGCCCTGAGAGCTCACAGCACTGCAACTTAAGAAAACACATGCAAATACTCATAACACAAGCAAATTGAGAAAACATAGTCAATTTGACCACACAAGCGCAACATTTAGAAAATGTGCAGCAAAAAGACTACAAAACAACAGACGTATTTTCAGAGGACACTTTAAAAAAGGTTGCATGTTATAACATTATAACGTGAAACTATCACATTATTTCATGATAATGATATTTTCATGTTATAACGTGATGTATTGCATTAGCCGTTATAAAGTGAAATTATCATTATCTTGAAATAACGTGATAATACGACAAGCCTGTCCAGACATGTGCATCACTTTTAAGTATCCTCCGAAAACACTTCTGTTGTGTTGTGGTCTTTGCAGCTCGTTTTCTAAATGCTGTGCTTGTGTTGTCAAATTGATGAAGATGTTTTCTCAAAAACTCTTGCTTGTGTTTTGTGTATTTGCATGTGTTTTCTTAAGTTGCAGTGAGCTCTCAGGACAACCATACTTACCAGATGTTTCAGTGTAATTCTCTGCTTTTACCAGTGAGTACAGTTTTACAGTAAAATCAGTGAAAACAGAAATCACATCAAGCTCTTAAGGATTCCTATGGCGAAATATTTTAGTTGTATGAAAATACAAGCTTCTATTTTATTCTAAAATGTTGGAAATTGGGACAAATGTCCAACTTGTTAAGAACCTTGTAGAGAGAAGTAAAATGGAAACATCCTTATCTGAGTGCAGGCTGCAGAAACAGCATGCTGGGTTATATTACAACAACTGTAAAAGAAAAATAATTCAGTACTGCAGGTATGTTGTGCTCTGCTGCAGGCATGTGTGGCCAGCTGTCCTCGCCCTGCTGTGGTCTGAGTCCGGGTTTGATGGATGAAAGCAGTAAGTGCAAATGAAGCAATGGCAAGTTAACAACTATCCATGTATTTTCTAAGCAGCTTATCCTGTTCAGGGTCACAGAGGGCTGGAGCGTTTCCCAGCAGACATTCAGCAAGAGACAGGGTACGCTGAGGATGCCAGTCTGTCACGGGACCAACACACATATACAGATTAACACATTGCACGCACCTAGGGGAATGCTTTTTAGGAAGAAATAGAAAGAAGTCAAAAAGGTTGCATTTAATTCCAGAGAGACTCAGAGCGACAAGGCAAAGGGTGTTACAGTTTGTCGTCTGAAAACCCAGATGTTTTCCTGTAATTTAACCTGCAAAGTCTTTACTTTATTCATTGTATTTACAATTACACCTAAAGCTGCTATACGTTTTGTGTAGGTTTTTTTCATATTTTGTTCTATGGAATCAGTAGCACCAGATACACCAGAAAAAAACTTTAACACTATAGATTTGTGGCATTAAGGTGCAAATCTTCTTACATAACCAAAAATACCTGACCAAACATGTCAACTCATTGACTGTTTATAGTACAGTGCACTCTTCCAAATGCTTACGATTGTCAGAGCTGCTTTACAATACTTTATATAGTTTACACCAAAAATTTTAATATTTTTCCAAATTCTATATCCAACATTATATTTCAACAACATATTTACTCATTTACCCATATTTGAAAAAAGAAAAGAAAAATCACATAATCACATATGAGGACATTGCTGTCATGAAACTATAACTTAGAGTTAAAGATTATAATGAGTTATTTTATTCTCAGTTACATTAAGATTAAGATTCAGTTTTGCACACACACACACACACACACACACACACACACACACAACAACAACAACAACAACAACAACAACACACTGAAATAGCGAACATTGAATTTGTCCTCTGCATTTAACCCATCCTTTACACTCCAGTGAACATATGTTTAGGAGCAGCACATTTTTGCACCAGGGGAGCAGTAGGGGGTAGGATTCCATGCTCAAAGGCACTTTTGACCTTGGCCTGTCAGTCCTGCGATTCAAACTGGTGACCCCTCTGCTCACAGGCCCAATTCCTAACCTCTAGGATTTCAGTTATTATCATCTATCTTTCTCTTTATTGTTGAATATTATGTGATAGGACTAGGGTAAAATTGCTATTTCTCTTTGGGATATTGAATTTTATCTATGTTTTTAGAATCATGTAGTCCTCTCAAATAGACAGTATACCATCTCCTGTTATGACTTTGTCAGTATTAGAGTTGTAAAAACTATTACTGTTATATCAGTAGTGTAGGTCGTAGTAGTTCTAGTCGAGCCTTAAAGCAGTAGTAAAATGTAACCAAATACTTTAAGTGATGTACTCTACTTAAAAAATGCAGGTACTTGTGTGTTATTTTAATATTTACTTTTTATGCTACTTTATACTTCTACTCCGCTAGAATGTAAAGGGGAAACCATATTATTTTTTACAGCACTGCATTTATCTGACAGCTTTCATTCATTTGCTAGTACTCAACAGAAAATAAAGGAGTTAAAGTAGCACAACTTTAAACAACTACAGCAGTTAAATGCATGATAAACATTAATGCAGCAATAATATTAATCCAAAAACATCATATATAATAGTAAAATACAAACAGGCAAGGCATTGAGAGACGCCCCAACCCCACCCCCAATAATCATTTAAGCCCAAAATGTCTAACCCAAACCCTACCCCCCACCCCTACTATGCACAGCCATCTGGAATAATCATTTGCAATTGTAATGACATTAATAAACAAACGTATATAAGTAGCAATTTTTAGAACTACTGGTTCTGGTATTGTGGGTGGACTGCAGTACTGCATGTGGTTTGTCCAAGTGTGTCTCAGTATAAAGCGTTACTCAATTACTGTTGGTTTGTTTAATCAATGTCTATACTGACTCTCTATTTTATTATATTCAAATGTATTTAAAACTGACAACTAGAAAGTAGCTATTCTCACCCGTGAATTAATACTTAAGTACTTGCTTACTTAATAGTAATAACCTACTAACATAGTTAAGTTGCCTACGGTTTTGAATGCCGGATTTATACTTTTGGAGATGAGTGGAGTGGAGTTTTCTTACAGTAGTTTATGGTATTAGCACTACTTGTCTGAATCAGAATCAGAAATATCTTTATTGTCATTATACTCAAGTACAATTAACTTTTGGATGGCTTCTCTCTGTGCATTTAGGAGAAAAAATATATACTTGTACTTGTATATACACAGTCACCCATAAAGGGAGTTGGAATCATTTTGTTTTCAGACACAATCCTCTGTTGATTGTGGTTTCATTTTCATTGTTATATGTTTGGAAGAGATTAGTTAATACCATTTTGAGAAGATAATACATTTTATGTCAAGAATAGAATCACATTGTCACAATTATTTAAGACGTAAAGAAATATTTTATTCTAACTTCATGGGTAACTGTGCTTAACATAATAGCACAATGTATAAAAATATAGAAAATTAAATGGAAAAATATATGACACAAATACAGCAGGAAAAGGCAAGCAATACAGTTATAAAAGCAGCTTAAAAATAGATTAGGTATGATGTATAGAAAATGATGTTCATATATTTGCAGGTTACTAAGAAAGATGTAATATGCAAATGACAATAAATGTAAATGATCTGAATACTTCTTCCAGGTACTATTAGTAGAAGGCTAATTTAATATCGTCACACTGTTAAAATAATTGCCTCAGTAATTTTTTGTCAAAATTGTTTTTTTTGCCTAAATCCTCTCCTCATGACGCAGGCCACCTATGGTAAAATCACCTACATCCTCAGTTGATCAGATCATGTGATGTTACCCCTTTAAGATAATGGCCTATGTCAAGTGTGTGACTTAAGCGGATTTATTTTGCCTAGGTCAAAATAAAATGTGACTTAAGCAAGATATGGTAACACTTTATTTTGAAGGTGTCTACATAAGAGTGACATGAGCGTGTCATAAACATGACATGGGATGTGTCATGAACATTAATGACACTTTGAAGTAACATTTATGCTCATGACACTTGTCATGTCATGTTTCTTAAAGGCTTGTGTGACTCTTATGTAGACACCTTCAAAATAAAGTGTTACCATATCTTGCTTAAGTCACAAAGGCATGTTCAAAAAATTGCCTAAGTCATTTATTTCTCTTAAGTTACATGATTTACACTTTAACAAATATACCAATAGCCATCGTTTGTTACATCCTTTTTGAGTGAAATGATCAATAAATGTCATATGTTACACTTTTGGTGAAGTTTTTTGTGTTTCCTGCAAAACTTGAAAAAAAATGAGTTAGGCAATTATTTTAACAGGGTGACGATTTCCAGGTAATTAACAGAGAGGTAATATATGCAAATGACAATATATGTAAATGATCTGAATACTTCTTCCAGGTACTATTAGTAGAAGGCTAATTTAATATTTTCCTTCAACCTTCTTGAGCTTGACATTAATTGAAAAGCACCACGGTTAATTGATGGGGCGCTGAGGTGTCGCTGGCTCTTTAAGAAATGTTTTGACTCCGCACGTGCTTCCCTTATATGGGAGCAGCATCAAACGGTGACCGTTAGTTACCTCTGCTGCTGCTCGGCTCTGCTCGGCTCTGCTCCGCTCCGATGCAAGCAGCGATATAAAACCCTACCGGAGGAGAAAAGAACAGTTTTGTCAGGCACTGAGACAGAGCAGCAGAGGACCGTAAAAGTACTGGAGAACGGTTCAGTCAACATTTATAAGTCTTTCTGGAAGAAGGATTTCAATGTATGAAACGAGAAACAGTGGATAATAACATCGTTCAGGAACAAGGTCGGTGAGTTTTAAAGGTTTTTTCGGGGGGATGGGAGTTTTGGGGGTTATGAGTTTCTTTGTTGGAGCAACAAAGGATGTATGTCACCGTGTTACAGTTTAAACATATTTTCATCCCTGTCTTTTCATATTTTAGCACCTTTGTGTTTTGTTTTTTGGCTTTCAATAGTTAACGGCAATCGTTAAAAAACAGAAATGGTATTAAATGCTAATTGCTTATAATTAACGGAGTTTTTTATTTTTTTTATTTTAACAACACAAAGTTAAACATGAACTGCAATGTGCTGAATGGGTGTTTAGTTTTCAAGGCTGTGTCGTTATTTGGGTGAAATGACAAGCTTTGTTTTTGCTGTTTTTTGCTCTTTTATCATATCAGTATCCTCTTCGATCGAGTGTGAGTTGGACCAGTGTCAAGTTAGCTACTGGCAAACACACGGCTTCCGGTTAGTTTTCACAAAATAAAAGCTTCGTTGTGCCAACATGTTTAACTGATATAAAATATATACATTAAAGGGGGATGTTAGGAGTAGAAGTCAATTGTTTGCTATTTATCTTTATGTCCTGTAATTTAAATCATAAATTGGATTATGTTTAAGGCTGTAAAAGGGAATATTAGTACTTCAAGACAAGTATTTTCAAATCACTTGTTTATGCTGAAAGGACATTCACCTTACTTGTGGCGTCATTTCAGCTAACTTGACGCTGCTTTGGTTCAGCATCGCGAAGCTGAATGCCCGACAGTAACCTCAATCCAACAGAACAATGAAACATAACTAACACAAGTATGAAAGTCAGTCAGTAACACAGTGATATTGTTATAAGGTTGACATTGGGTTTCAGTGAAAAAAAGCCCCTGTATAACAACTGACAGTAACCTGATTAACGTTCATTAAATGTTGCAATGTTTTTTTTCATTCACACTGTGCGGGGTGAGCGCATTGATGTATTGTTTTAAGTATTTCTTTTTTATTATTATTACTAAGTTGCTGTCTGCAGTGTTGGTGCATCGTCGACGACATGAATTTGGTTTCCGTTTTCATCGTAGTTTGAAGAAGACAAAATGTCTCTTTGTTGCAAAGAATCGACGATTATTTGTCTTTTTTTGTCATGAGAAAAAGTAACCATTATTATTTTCATTAGTCTTCATTCTAAATCACTTGTAGAATAGGTATAAAGACAATGGAGTTGAGACGAAAATCCTGTATGAGTATGATATGACACGTGAGCAAGGTTTGATGGTAAACAAGTATAAAAATGAAGATTTTTGTTAGTACCACTAGAGGCGCCCTGGCTCTGCACCATTTGAGCTGCTCAACACTCAGCAGAGGGTCCGTTTTATCTCTGCATACAGTGCATTTTCACCACCGTGTTTACCGAAATCAGACGGTTCATGGAGGGTAAACTTACTAAAAACGTCATAAGCTTCTTGGTCACAGAAAACATCAGTGGAATAAAGCTGATGCAAGTTCGATGAGATTCCGGTGTTTTATAATGGCTAATAAAACATGTAAACACGACGTGATGTAAACATATCAACCACCAAATGAAATAGACACAATATATTTTCAAGTAAAATCAAAATTGATAGCCAAAAATTGCGCAATGTGTCTAATTCGGAGGAAAGAAGAAAAAAATCAATGCAGTGTGTGCCAAATGTGGCGAAGATGTCAATTCTATACGATGTTTTCCTCCCACACATACAGCAACATTGCAGACCATAATATGGCAACGTAGGTGTTGTTTTCCCCCTCATTCATTTCATAGGATTTGTGCAGTTGTGTGCTGGAATACTGTAAAAGCAAAGAAAATGACTAGAAAACTAAGGACCAGAGGATTTTTGATCTTGGAGACCACGGCAATATAGGCATTTGTGTTTTTCTGGGTTATAGTTCAATCGTTTTACATTGTGCCCTTTTTAAATCACCTGATCTGATTAAGTATTTCAGTATTTTTCCAAGCAAAAATAGTAGAACAATTTCATTATTACCTGATTACAGCCTCTTAAATAAGAGGATTTGCTACTTTTCTTTATCATAAAGCATTCTTATCTCAATATTTCGGGATATTTGGACTTTTGGTCAAACAAAACAAGGCATTTGAAGGTTGTGATGGGCAGTTTTATAACCATTTTTGGAAGATTCAAAGACAAACAGTTATCAATTAATTAAACAATTATTTGCAGATTAATCTATAAAGAAAATACTTTTTAGTTGCAGACATAGTTGGTTGTGTATTTAGTGAACATCTATTTGTTTTTGTCTTTTTTAAGTCCACAGCACAGTGCCTGTCAATGAAACTCTGTGCCGTGACTGCTGCCATTAAATCAAATGACTCATAGAGAAAACAGATGTACTAGTACAGCAGATATTGTACATGGGTCGCTGTTGTTTGTTCATCCCAAAGGTCCTGTTGATTTTTATTGCGACAGTTCATACATTCCAGTGGATTTACTTAATACAGCCTGTTGCATAAACCTGTGGAAAATCTGTGCAAAATAGTCGAGGTATCCGGGAAAATTAAAACCATGTTGACATCTGTGTTGTATTTGACTTTTTGATATCTGGTGTCTTTTTGGCAATCCCCATTGGAAATTATTTAATGCTGGAAGGAATACATTCTGGCAGTGGCTATAAATTACATCCATTCGTGTCATTATGATTGCATTAGAACAAAAAATGTTGTGTAAAGTCTGGATTAACGAATTGATTAGGGAAGACTTTTTCCAACCCACAAGCAAATGATGAATGGAGAAAATCATGTTTGAACATCACTGTGGCCTTGACATTGTTCTGCTCTCCTTTTTGCTGTCTATCCAGTCTGCCTTACTCTGTACAAAGGGCATTTAATAAAATATACAGGATGGCATTGCTCTTTTATCTAAAGATGTCCAACTGCAACGCCAAGTTCACCACAAGACTTGATGTAACAGCAGCAAAAATAAGGCAACAGCATTAATATTAACTGTTGTAAGATATTGTAGCTCTGTGAATATTGTTGTGGGAATTATGATCACAGCTAAAAGTTAAAATTTTCAACATAATACCACTTCTGTTCTTTTAGGTTACATAAACACTGTCCGTTTAAGACCTGAGCTATATTTTCTTCATGTGCCATAGAGCAGGATGACGTTAAGGGTCTTAGTCTTGAGTGACTGACCTGATTTTAAAAATTAGCAGGATAGCTCCATGTTGAGTGCTGGGTTTTATTTAGCATGAGGGTAACACAATAATTCTTCTTAGAGCAAAAAGATGCAAAAAGTAAAAAAAAACTGCTGTAAATAGCCAAAAACAAGTCTGGGCACAAATCGAAGGACTTTTGAACCTGTGAATAAAATAAACAAACAGGCATGAAGAAATTTGCACCCGAGAAATGTTTTCATAATAGAAAATAATCATGTGCCACTTAGTAAATCTGGCAACACCCAGTGCTTCGCAAAAATGTTGTAAAAGTGTATGTGCTTATTAAATTAGATTGAGTAAGCCCACTAATGCTGTTAATCAGTGGGTTGTTTTGTTTAGATTGAACAATGGGAATGGGGATGGGGATGTTTTCTTTGAAACATCAAATGTAGTATTGTGTTTGATACTGAGGTGTTAACAGGGTGAAAATTGAGATGATAAAAGGATTAGAAACAACTTTCACCACAAATATCCAGCCCACCACCCACTCGTCCAATGGTTTGACCTTTGGACAGATGAGTCGACATCAAGTGGACTTGAATCTGCAGTGGTTAGCAGCCCTCCTCAGTCATCAGGGGACTTCATTTGCTGAGAGTTGCTGTCTCTTTTTCTGCATTTCAGAACAGCTTTGTTCAATAGGTGAATGTGTAGATATGATTATTTCTGTCTTTCCACTTTGATGGCGATTTACTTAAGTTAAAACTTTTTTGAATGTAATAATAATAATTAGCAGGGTCTTTTTTTTTTGGGTGATTTGTGTTATATTTATTTTATGAAAAGTCTTTTTAGATAGATAATTGCTTTTCGTGCCTGATTGTGACACGATCAGCCGGACATTACAGCCATATTTGGTCCAGTTGCATGCTGTTGGTTATGGTTTGCTGATGTAATGACTTTCTGTTCTGTTTTCACATCAGTTTTCTGCGTCAATGTATATGGGATATCCTTTTTTTGGGGGGAGCGCTAGTTTTGCCTGTTCTGCGTGGTTGACCCTTTGTCGTTTTGCATTCACAGTGAGGAGCTGGAGCGTGCTCAGTGAGGTTGGGTAGACGTCGACATGGCAGTCTCCACTCAGCTGGGTTTATTGCTTTGGAAGAACTTTACCTACCGACGGAGACAAACAGTAAGTAGGAATGCCTCAAGTTACTGAGAAAACAATACAGTACACAGTTAATTGTTTATTTTATTCATTTGTTCTATTTAATAAAAAAAAAAGCATATTATTTCCATTCTTCAAAAGAGAGGTTTTTCGCCAATCCATATGGTGTTATTTTTGTTTATTTGACTTTATTTAAGATCCACAAGGCATAGGGATTCCCCTATCATTGCCCTTATTGATCCATGATTGATTTTCTGTGTAGAAAAAAGAAGGTCTACACAGGTTATCTGAACATGTCTGAACATGACAATGTCGTGACATAAAATAATATTTGTATGTTTTGCTTTGAGAAAATAATGAACAAGCTGCAAAAAGTTCTCAACTGCAACCAGTTCTCAGTTCCCATTCCTGGCAAAGAAATATTTCACAAGTATGTGGATCACATTCAGTGTTATGTATGCTCCCAGGCAGAATCATTAGCTTATCTTGCATTGTCCTCTTGTTTGAGGTTAAATGTGTTAATAATGCAATCAAGCACATTTTTAGGTCAGCCCACAAAATGACTACAAAGCAAAAAAGAGTGGTATCTGTTCTTTTCTATAATTTCCCTTGAATACTTTTTCTAAGACATGATTTAAATTGATTGACTTTAAGTCAGAGATGATTTTCCCAGTACCACATGACTAGTCATAAGGGCATCACAAAGACCTTCTCGATGTTCATGACTTTCCTCATAAATATGCATGTTCCAATGCGTACACAGCCCTCAACAATGGGAATGATGTAACTCTCCTCCGAGCAACTCGCACAGAAAAGCATTACAGTTTACAGATTACTGTGAGTCAGTCAAAAAATGTGATGATGACACATGTACATATCAATTGTCCAGTTCCCGTCTTGTGCTGGTTGTGGCCCACTCATTCAAAGTTATGTAAATCAAATTCATGCAGTAGCATAGTGGTTCTTTATATGTGAGGAGGCTCATCTGCATACAATCAAACCATTTGACCATCAAGCAGTCACTTCTCCTCGAAGTGACGGCTGCTGCTGCTTAACATTTAGTCCAATTATGTCAAACAAAGGGATACAGTGTGTTTTCTAAGACAGTGTCTTTATTCTTTATCCCTGCGCTGCATGTCTGCCATGCTGTTTAAGATCAACACACATGCAGCTGAAGTAGAGGAGCCATATGGAACAGATGGACAGAGTCCTCTAAACCCAGCAGACCTCTTTCTCTCTGTCTCGCTCTGGCTCCCCTTATTAACCCATATACTTTACCCAGACTCATGGTGGGATTACTGTTTACAAAGAACAACAGCTGACAGCCCCCCACCACATACACACACACACACACACACACACACACACACACACACACACACAGACGTACACGAACACACTCGACTCATTACGTTTCTTCTTCTTCTAAAGCAGCAGAGATTACCTTCATTAAACTGAATTTAAACTTTTTACTGTTTTAGAATGATTAACTCACTTCCTTTACAAGTTTTTGATTACTTAAGGTGTGAAGCCTCCTTTAATTTTCTTGATTAATTTCTGATATCAACCCTTTGTTGTCTTCCTTCCTTAGATCCAGCTGCTGATTGAGATCATCTGGCCCCTGTTCATCTTCTTTATCCTGATCTCCGTCAGAATACATTATCCACCCTATGAGCAACATGAATGTAAGCAGACAGGAAGGAAGGGAGGGAGGGTGGTACTTTTTTACATCATTAACATCTAGTCCAGGAATTCAGTCTCATTCCTTCTTTATGACTTTCAGATTTCAACCATCTGACTTTTAAAATGAAAAGGATTTGTTAGAAGTTAAAAGTCAAATTCGTCAGAATAATTATATCATGGACAAAGAAGAGGAGTTAGTTCAGATTTTTCATACTAGTTTATGTCCACTTTATATTGACCTCTAACAGAGTAGAGTATGTTTATAAATGCTACTCATGGGTATCTGTTATTCAACTGTTTTTAGGACATTGCCTATTTTTAGCCATTATGTTTTTGGCTCTTGGTTCGTGGTCAGATCAGCATTAGTCATCCAAGGTTTCCATGTAATTGCCACACAAAAATCACCTGAATTTGGTTGCACTATGTGGACAAGTGACAGGATCTTTATCTCCAAGAAATGTTGGTTTTACAACTTTGACAATGTTTCAACACAAATACGATAATCGCTAGTAGAAAGCACACAAACATCTTATCAGCATTTCAATTGACCTTTTTTTACTTTCGGGAAAGGAAAACTGTGACCCGAAACAGAGTTTTCCAAGAGATACATATGTTTCAAAGTTTTTATCAAAATCCTGCAGGAATTGTCAGTGAAAAGTAGATTCAAGATCAGGCTTGTACCCACACGTAGACTTACAGGCACCTTCTTTTCAACGAGTCAAATGTAGTTATGTAATCATTCGGAGCTCACATGTGATCGCTTGAAACATAATCACTGATATCATTTAACACTGTACCATTAGTCAGTCCGAACCAAGTTAACCCAGTGAACTCGAACCTCCTGACCCACTTATCAACCTCCACACTAAACTTCACTAAATTGCAGCAGTAGCAGTTAAATCAGCTGATAAGAGTGCAAACAGTTGTAAAGATAATGTCAATGCTTTATACAGTTAGGTAATTATTTACACACAGAGTATAGGTTTTTCTGGTGGAGTAAAGCAGAATAGCCAGTTATTGAGGCATCTAAAGCGGAAGGTGTGACCTGATTTGCAAGAATGACAATTATCCTACTGGTTATCAGTATTCTCCAGTGAGGCCTGATGATGTCTGTAAATATTTAAAATCTAAATCTGATGTCTGATGTCTACACTATCTCTTTCCTTTCCAGGCCATTTCCCTAACAAGGCCATGCCTTCAGCAGGTACCCTGCCCTGGGTACAAGGCATCATCTGTAACGCCAACAACCCCTGCTTCCGTAATCCCACCCCTGGCGAGAGTCCCGGGGTGGTGGGAAACTTCAATGATTCGATGTAAGTAACATGGCCCTCTTGCTGATTCATAGTTCAGTCAATTGACTACTTTGACTCATTCAAATTCATCAGTTTTGTCTCATTTTGCATTAATATTAGTCATTAGTCTTTGTTTTTAAATCCAAATAATCATGCTGACTTAGTCACAGCATTTATTGAAGTTTGATAACGCTACTTTTAGCCTTTGAATTCTCAAGAGATGTCAAACATTTTGTCTGATTTTGTCTCTTTTTATGAATATCAACAGAATCTCCAGACTGTTCATTGATGCCAAGAAGATCCTGCTCTACTCTCAGAATGATAAAAGCTATGAGGGCTACAAGGGCCTGCTGAGGGCCCTCAGGAAGATGCAGAAGAACACTGCTCGTAAGGACATACCTTTAATTTTTTGCTATATTAAATGCATTGTAATTATTATTTTTGAATGATTGATCACTTCATTCATCCACCAATTCACATTGATTATTCATTCATCTGTTCTTGCCTGTCAGCTCATTTAAACAGTAAGAAGCACTCCTACACAGCTGCACAAGCAGATATGATTTAACCGTGTCGATGACTCACACCTACAGTTTATTCACACATTCCTGTTGATGCTTTGGAGCTTCAGCTCGGGGGAATATTCATAAAAACACAGTGTTTCAAAAACAAGCAAGAAGTATTTTTTTGTCAAGATATTTGATCTTGATTGTCTTTTAATCCTTTATTGAAATAAAAGAAGGTTATAGTGTTTTCAGTCTACAAACAATTAGATGCTGTTACTAATGATTCTCTGTATTTTTTGTAGATTAATTGATTAATCTTTTGGTCTATAAAATGCAAGAAAATTGTGGAAAAGGTGCATCCCAGTTTATCAAAGCCTAAGGTGTTTTATAAGTCTTGTTTTGTTAGTCCAGAACCCAAAGGTATTCAGTTAAATATTATATAAAACACATATAAGCAGGAAATCTCCATGTTTGAAAGCCAAAAAACTGCATTTTTTGCCATTTTCTGCATTTGTTGAGTGAAGCATGGAACTCAATTAGTCCAAAGTTAATGAAGGTTGAATCATTGCAGACCAGTGAAATTGTATAAACTGATTACATGTGACATGTTAAAACTAGATAATGTGACTTGTCAAGTTCACTTTTGCAGTGTAGCAGCTGATTGTTAGCTTGAAGTCTTCAGAGCCGCGTTCAGAGCGTGACATGCTCCTTCCTTATCGCTGTCTGCCAGCCGTGGTGGGCCCCTCTCCCAGTAGCCCGTGGCTTTTGCACTTCTCTTCAGGGTGGTGGTGGTTGTATAAGACAGGAAAAACAGAAAATTGTGTACCACCCTGACAATTATTGTACAATCACTGCACAGATCTGGAAGAAAATGTATTTTTTTCTGACTGGAATGTTGCTGTTTCCTGCCTGTGAGGATCAGCCAGTCACAGGCATGATTCTCTGCTGTCAGTTGTACAGACGCATAAGGTTTATAGAAGACCATATTTATTACGGTGACCTTGGCTGGTTTGGGGCAGAGAAAGGTCATCTTTCTAAAATAACATGTTGTTGATGACTGCACTGTACTGACTCCATCAAAGCAACCTGAAAATAGGAAAGGGGGCTGTGTTGAACTCTGCTCCTACTTTTACTTCACTTGAATAGAAGTCGCACAGACACATTAACTTTGCTCAGTGGAAAAGATTTTCAATTCTGTACCCATCACTTTGAGGTGGGAGGCATGCTGGGAGCAATCTCTGTTTTCTAGGTGACCACGTGTGCAAAGACAACAAGGACAAAAAAAACCTTGTAATGTTATGAAAGAAAACAATAATGCTGTATTAAATGGAGGGTAATAACACAACTAAAGGCATTACAGGGCAGAGTGCAGGAACAGTAAACAGCAGTGACGTAACTACTGACCTCACTTAATTGCTTCAGTGAAATGAGGGAGTCTAATTACAAAGAGTGTCCTTTTGTTTGTTCCATTAGTGTTGCAGCAATAGTTCTCTGATGTGCAGTTTAGTTTGTATAAATAAAGGGGTTTTAGCTTAGTTACACTTCAGGCCTTATAATGTAAGGGTGAATTGAGTTAGTGTACCATGTAGTGTACCATCAGAAATTATGCAACAAAACAGAACAATCAAGGCTCTTGTTGTTTTGGCTCCAGTCTGCGTTACTCGCCCAGAGGTACATTGCGTTATGCAATGGCTCTACAAAGCATAGCATGGCCTAAAAAAGGGCCACATCAGAACAAATGAAAGAAAATAAATTCTGATTATTTTTTAATGTGAAAAATCCTACGTTTGCATCCTATGTCTCTCAGGTTGATTGTTTGGAAGGGGATGTCCTCTCAGATTACATTAGAGCCCAGTCATTGATCTTTATCTTATTTAGTATCTGTGCACTTCATCCCAATTGATTTCTAAATGCACAGCGTTGTGCTCAATCCTATAGTCCACTCTGCATTTATCTTGAATCCACGTGAGGGGATGCACCGATGGAGCACAGACAGTTATGTATGATGTAGGAGAAGGTAAACAGAGCACTGCAGCTGCAGTGTGACGCTTTAGGAATAACATTATGGATCAAAGGGCTGAGAGTGGAGACCCTCACGTGTCAGTTAATAATTCAGCAGCACACGGGGGTCAGAGAATGAGATTTACACTCACAGGGAAGTGGCGCCATGACGGGTCAGGGAGAAGGATGAGCTTTTTTCCCTACAGGATACTGAGATAAATCACACAGCACATACTTTTTTAGATGAGGTCTAATGCATTCCAGCATTATGAGATAGTTCAGAATGACACAGCAGTAGATGGAAGTAAGAAAACCAACAGACATTGAACATTTACAGAACAAAGTCTTGCAACATTTTAAAGACGAGAGAGTTGTTTTGAAGTTGTTCTCCTATTTTACCAAATAGATAAATGTTTAAGAGATAAGTATGGTCTGATTGTCAGTGTTGAGCTTTTCATATGCTTTTTCATTCCACCTGTTAAGCTCAAAATGGATTTGCATAATACAGGGAACATCATACACTTTTAGACTTTTTCCATCTTCATAGTTTTATCTGGCTGGCTCCTTTCAGAGAATCCATTTGATTCAAAGGTTGTGTGTCAGAGAAACATGGAGAGTGCTGCCTTTTTTTATGGAATGTATCCATAACTCCAGTTAGCATAGACACTAAGGCTGACCTCGATTCTTGTTCGTTCACTCATATTGCTTACTAATCAATTAGCTGATTTAATCAATATATCTGATAAAACTTTGTCTCACTTTTCTTGGAAATAAGTCATCCAGCATGACAAAAGCATTAAAGAATGAGTAATCAACTAAGTGCGGGAAGCCCTTATCCACACAAACACATACTATGCATTCATTCTTTATTACCTAAACCATAAACAGCAGCTCATTATGTCTAGCTCAACCCTTACTTTAATTTCTGAGTGCTAAAACCAGGTTCTGAACTGAAAAAAAATATTTTTTTTACATAGATTCCCTGATTTGAACTCAAACAGGTTCTCACAAACAGCTCACAAAGAGCTAGACATCTTGTGATACAATCTAAAAAGTTATTGCTACGCCCATAAATCAAATCCATTACACAGCATTTTGTGGGTTAATTCCACTGCTGTCACACTCCGATCCCTCCATCTTTTCTTGATCATACTACAGAGTCACTTGGCCATATGTTGTTCCACAGCCTGTTTATGGACCAGTTTGACCAGTGAAGCCACTGGTTGCTAAGTGTATCACAGTATTGTCAAATAAAAATTAGAACAGGCACCACCAGGCGCAAGCACAGACTTGTGTAGGGCTCGCCCTTGAATACAGCTGGCTCCGTCATAGGAAAAACAAATAAGGTTTGCTACTTGTTACGCTGTCTTACTTCAGAAAACCTCTTTGCTCCTGATAACTCTGAGGATTTAGAGCACTTAGGCCGTGCAAACAAACACACATAGATAAGATAAAATGAGGAAATTAAATACAAACACGCAAGCACCTTTGTTGACTGCATAAAGTGCTGCTAGACTTTCCATCCAGTCTGGTCCATCCTCAAGGGCTTTTAGATGCAATGCACCATGGGAGCCGTGACTGCCCACTGGGACACTGATTAGACCTTATTAGAACTCCCTGGTTGTTCACCCCTGAGAGTTAAGGTCACACACATGCATACTCAGGCACAGGTGCACGATTACACACATGCACAGAGGCCCATGGAGAGCAGGGATGGTAAGGATGAATGTGTAACACACACTAAAACCTCAAACTCAAATAGTACACACTCTGGTGCACAGCCATGGAGGCAGTGGGAGAGAGCGACATCACACATGTGCCCTCTGAACACACAGAAACACACTGTTCTCTTCTCACTTCCTCCCAGGGGAAGTTCGGTTCAGCAAAGTGTTTCCTGTTGTGTGAGTGTGTATGTGTGTGTGTTTTGGGAAAGGGGGGTCATCTGATAGCTTTAAAAGCAAGCAAGCAGAAAAGGATTTACTGGAGATGAAGGGAAGGGAGGACAGCAGGGAGGAGGAGTAGGAAAGTATTTAAAAAATAAGAAATCAAAATAAGAAGTCAAGAAATGTGTTAACCTGTTGAGAAATAATCAGTTTAATATTAAGTCTGATGCATTGCGTCAGCATAAAAGTGTGCAGTCATGCAACAGATGGAGACAGCGCTGTTGATAACCAAAATAAGAATCTGCGGGCATCTGCATAAGTTATTCCTGTTCTCTCCGCATGATTTCTTTCGACTAGTGTCACCCAAAGTTTAGAATAAGTTCAGGTACAACTAGTGGAGTATGGAGATAAAATGGGGAGTAAGCAGTTTAGGGTAAAAAAAAAAGTAGGTGAAAGGTTGAGACGGAGAAATACTGAGACAGGAAGCCTGGAAGGCTCTATTTGGACCAAAGTGGAATGCCCTGTAGTAACCCCGGTGTGCAAAACTCAGTGCTGAGAAGAAGAGAGAAGTGTGTGTGTGTGTGTGTGTGTGTGTGTGTGTGTGTGTGTGTGTGTGTGTGTGTGTGTGTGTGTACAACCACACAGCTGACTCAGGCCAGTTTCAGAAATGGTTTGACTTCTTTGGAATGCAGCGAAAGTAGAAAACTGTCTCCGAGTGCAGAGAGGACAGTGTGTATCTTTGTTGGTGAAGTTTTCAGTATTCAGATACTTTTGATTTGGAGTTGTATTCAGCAATACTGTTGTTGTTGTTGTTGTTGTTGTTGTTGCTGCTGCTGCTACTGTTTTTATGTTTTCAGTTTCAGTCCACTGATCTACCACTGGACCTATCAGCCTGATATATTTTGTGCAATTTTTGAACAACATAAATCCCTATTTTTATTATCTTTGGTGCCACTTTGACTGTAATCAAACTGCTCAGGTTTTCATTGGTTTCATATTTTGATGTTTTGATTTTCTGCATAAAACAAAAATATTGAGCAATTTTATGGATAGTCACTCACTTTAAACACACAAAGATGCTTTTTATATCTTGTCTCAATTGGTCATTGTATGAGAAGGTGGTTTTGCAGCCCAAATTTAGAGTGGAAAAAAATGGAAGTTTATTGTAAATCACGCTGTGAACAGTGCTCGTATTCTCAAAACATATTTTGTGTCTCATAGTTTTTGTGTCTCACTGTTTTTATGTTATTTTTTCCAGGTTTCAAGCTGAAGGACTTTTTGCAAGACAATGAGACCCTTTCGCACTTCCTGCACCACAACGCCTCACTCCCTCATCATGCGCTTAAGCAGATAGTGGAAGCTGAGGTCAATCTGGAGAAGGTAATGAAATGCTCTTGAATCCACATAATCAATAATAAAACTACCTCTGCCGTCTCAACCTTCAGAAAATGGACACTTTAGTAAATGATCTCTCCTTGATCACTTTTTTTGAGTTGGTTTGAGATTTTCTAGTACAATGAGTAATGAATTGTTGTGTATGCAATGATTAAAGGCCTCCACCAGTATCCGCTGCTCATATTGCCTATAGCAGACAACAGTGCAGTATTATTTTTTTGTGCAGCCTTTTTGTTTAGTCCCTTTCATGAGATAATCGTGCTCCCCTGGCCACAGTGCGCATGCATAAATCCAGTGACCTTGGCTTGACAGCATCTGTTGGCCCACAGGATTCTGCTGTGGCACAGCTAAGCCCTTAATACCCAGCAGAAACATCACTGTGTCTAAGGGGTATGGCACCAGAAACCCCCCCTCTTCTGTCTCTTCCTTATATTTTTGCCTCACAAAAAAAATGTTATTCTCTTTCATATATATGTTTCATTGCTCTGCGTTCCCTCTTCTTGTGTATCATTTTCACACAGCTGACATGATGATCTGTTTTACAGGAAGCCCTGAACACAGACACACTCACACACAAACACATCCTATTCAGATCAGGTTTATTATAGCCAGATATGACATGCAAAACATTGACAGATTCCACTACCTAGACCCATCTCAACAACAGCTCCCGACCCGGCCCACCACATTGTCCCCGCTTTGCAATTGGAGGGCTGGTGTCACATGACTGCTCCTCTCCCCTCCTCCCTTCCCCCCTTTTCGCCTCACGTGCAGAGACAGAGGCTCAAACACAAACTCACGTTACACCATCTGATTCCCTTCTACCCATCCCTTTCTCCCAGACATCTATTGATCAGAGAAGATGGGTATCCGTTAGTCTATGAAGGTCATTAGGAACGTTATTTAAAGGAGGGGAGTGAAAATGAAGGAAAGCTCATTATAGCTGTGCCTCTTGTTATCTAGAACATTTTGTCAAATGTTAGAGCTGGAATGAGATGCTCGAGAGTAATTACATAAATACATAATTATAAAAATCTCTTCAGAGAATGTATGTTTTGAAGTCTGTATCAGACATTTCTACTCCAAACTAACTGCAGTAAGCTCTGATGTTTTTCTAATGCAAAGATTACCAGCTGTGTGTGTGTGTGTGTGTGTGTGTGTGTGTGTGTGTGTGTGTGTGTGTGTGTGTGTGCGTGCAGTTTGCTGTCTGACAGACATGACGGCAAAACAAAGACTGGTCAAGGACTTCTAGATGATAAATCATGTGCTTTGCTCTCCGCCTCTCTCACTTACACACACACACACACACACACACACACACACACACACACACACACACACACACACACACACATACACACAAAGACACACTCCCCGAACATCTTGACTCTGTTAGAGAAAACGGAGCTTCTGTCCAGTCCTTGAATGCCCTGATGTCCCAGTATAGGATGTCATATTACTGCCCAAACGCAGTTGTGCTTCTCTTCCAAATAATGTGTTAAATTATTTTAGCAAAAAGATGCAAGAGAACCTTGAAATATGGCATTTTTGTAAAAATCACCTGATGACTCATCTGGAGTGGAGTTTTATTTCGACCATATTTCTTGTCAATAAGTCCATGGCAAGCCCCATAATTTACATTCCTAATATATCCTTCCTTCTGTGATATCTTTCCGTGGGCATCATTGTTTTGTTCTCATTTAATGTTTTAGGAATGTAACATTTTTGGGCTGATACTTAACAGGCTTTACATAGTCAAGACAAACCACCAAGGGTGTGCCGTGTTGAGTTTTCTTTTAAATTATTGACTGGAACATCTCTAAATATTTATTGGCAGTATGCTTGTTTTTGTTTGTTTTATGTTTCATAATAAAGCAGTTATTGTGTAGTTTTTATTTAAATTAAAAGTGGTATTTCTTATTGATCAATGTGTCAAATTTTGATCTCATAGTTCTCTACTCTTTCTTAACCACTACGTTCTTTTTTCTCTGTCCAGGTGCTGACTAAAGGTTTTGGCTTCCATCTCAGAGACCTCTGCAACACCACGCCCCTGGAGGAGTTTGTTCACATCGCTGACCGCAACGTGTCTCTTATGACTCAAGAAATTATCTGCAAGTCCTCCAGTGATTGGCTAAATAAGGCCCAGAGCCATTTCCTGTCCAACTTGGACTTCCTCAAACCCATTCGGGTGAGTTTATCCGCTGAGTCAAAAAGGAACCCAGTTACTAAATCAAAAGATAATGAAATGTTCTTAACAACAAAGATCTCTCACTTCTACTCACCAACTTCAAAACTGATATCAGGGAATGTAAGATACATCTTCAACAGAAACACAGTAAAAAATGCTCTCAGTTGTAACACTAGTAATAATTAAAACCTTAATGAAAAGATTGACAGTTAGTCTGAAGACATTGCTTTCCTGTTTTAACTGGAAAACACAAATGATTATTGATGTTAATATTAGTATTACTTCACCACTTAATAGTTGGCTGTTCTCCCAAATGAACAAATGCAGGGTGTTTTAATACCAATGTTCTTAGAAAATGCAATAGTCAACTGGGAGTCATATATTGTTTGGGAACAGCACATTGTCTCTTCTGTTTCACATGCAGAAATGTTTTTCCATGAAACAATTTGGGTGTTTACTTAATATGAACTCGGACGTCATGAACAAGTAAACACACAAATGGATGTAAACACACATCCTGGATCCTGGTGGATACGTTGCCTCAACACTTTTGTGACTTACTCTTTTCGCCTTTTGAGGTCATTTTATTGTGACAGCTTAATGAGAGCCACTGACTGTGAACGTAATATTATGTGACAAGGGAAATCAGTGTTTGTATAGGTCTGGCATGAAATCCCCAATCAAAGCAGACCCCCGTATCCATCCATTATATCTATATCCCCGATCCCCCGTCTTTTCTGCTTACTACGAAACTTTGTGCTTTCTTTAGTTCCTTGTTTTCTTAACTCCTTTTGCCTTCGTGTCATTTCACCCTCCCCGTGTCCGGTGTTACCTCTCCTCTGCTTGTGTCTTCCTGCGCGGCCTGCCCCCTTCCCATAAAACCTGTGACCTAAATGTGAGTCACGTTGAGGGGCGACAAGAGGTGAAAAAAACATTGCCTTCTGAAGCGCTGATCATTAGAAGAGGAGAAACAGACATGGGAAGAGAGACACAGTATCATTATCAAGTCAGCAATTCTCAATAACCTAAAGCCTGGCTGTGTTTGCTGTGCTGTTGGAGAGATTGGAGAAGCTGCTCTCCTGTCTCTTGATATGAGAATGAAAACATTTTCAGGCTCTCAGTGGATCACAGTGTCCAAATGTTGATACAAGAATGGGAATACTTTTCCAAAAGGAACAAAGTTGTGCAAAAAGTGAATGCAAGAACTCTTGCATAACTCGCAAAATGATTACTTGCTCTCTGCATGGGGGTATGTGTGTGCGAGAGAGAGAGAAGGGGAAAAATATCATTAGGAAAGAGACAAAAAGACGGTGGAGAAAGCAAATGAGAGCAAGAATAAACCAGAAAGCTACAGTATCTTTCTCTCTTCCTCGACGGCTAACCTTTTTCTGCGACACCTCTACTTTATCAAGTGTCAGGCGTTCCATAAGCTGACAGCCTAGAGTGATAGACGAGCACACACACACACACACACACACACACACACACACTAAACAGTTTGACAGACGGGAACACACGAGGTCAAAGCTGCACTGACTTGTTGTTCTTTCTCGGCTCCCCGCTCCCCTCACCTCTGACCCCAATGTTGTTCTTCTTCTTGCTCTCGCATTTCTCCTTTACCATAGCTTTTTATTCCCTCCTCGCCTTCTTAAATACTACCTGGATACTAAGTGAAAAAATACATTTAAAAAATGGAAGATAGTATAAATGTTAATACAATAAATAAATAAAAAATAACAAAATGTAGATGAATAGAAAATAGCAAAATGGGTAATAAATCTAAACAATACCAACAATAACACATCAATTTTGGCATTTGTTACATTAGTATTTTTAGTTTGTATATTTTTTGTATTGTTGAGAACTTTTTTCGATCTTTATATCTTTTTTAGACACCTTGCTTCCTTTCTACCTGCATATCAATTAAGTTTAATTTAGTCTCTGGATTTTCTGCTTTATATATTGATTAAACCCCATTAAAGTTGAAGCCAATGATAATGCATGCTATTTAAAGATATTTAATAATGGTTGAAAAAAAGTTCCATTTTATGTTTTATTATATGTATTTCCAGGGTGTTTACATTTTGCAAACTAGCTAAAAAATAAAGTGTAAAATTTCAACATTTTAAAACTGCCATTTCTCTCTAACAGAAGGACGTGAGGTCGGACCCCAAAGTCGTTCAGGAGGTTTCAGCTGCAACTGACAATCTTCTGGAGAGCCTGGGAGCACTGGCCGTGGAGGTAGATACAGAGAACACAACCCACACATATTATATTTACAGATAGCAGAACTTAAATATTTACCTCCAAAGTTCAGTCTTCTTTAGTCATGTTTAAAATCAATTATTTCCTAGAATCTGCACTCATGAAGTAATATAGTAGTAGTACAAGTTGGGGCTGGTGGGTCAGGGCCATATTGACAATATTAACACATACATGCTTACACACACAGATTAATGGAATTGCATGTGTGCTATGTGGATTTAACAGGTGCAAAGAGCAAAGCAGGTGCTCCTGGTGTTAAAGTGAAGGATGATTGCATAATTTAAAACAACAACTTCCAATATTACCTGTAGACATGTCCTCCTCAAGGTCAGCTGGCCATTGTCTTGTCAGTATAGGTCTTGTATTTCAACCTTCAGCCATGTTAATAGCAGAGGTTATCGATTTAGTGATCAACTATCCAATACCGCCAATGCAAAGTGACATCTTATATTTAAAATACGCCTTTATTTTGAAATCCCCATGGTGCATCTGTGTCACCAAGTGTTAAAACAAATTAAACATAAGAAGTGTTAGACTTTGTAATAAACAAGAGGTTTCTTTTTATTATTTTTACTGGTAAGAATAGATTTTTTTTTTAAGAGCTCTCTTGATATAAATTTCAAATATTTTCTCTTTGCCCAAAGCATCAATATAATACCATCTTGAAAAAAACTTGTGATTTGCAACCTCAGCTAATAGAGGCTTTGTTCTACCACATTGGGCTTTGACTGTCTTTGGGTCCCATTCCCTGCTTTTTTTAAGCTAGATTCCACCTCAGATTACTTACTGCCTAAAAATGACAGATAACAAATTACAGTCTGAATCATCAAAGCTCTGCAAAAATATCTTTCTCCAGCTTAAATAAGAACAAGCTGTGTGAAATATTTTGTAGGTGGAGGCGAGAGCCTTACTCAGCTAACAACCAGGTGCACCGTCCTCTCAGCCTGCACATACACAGAGTATAGGATCACATGCACGGACTCACATGCACACTCACATGCCAGCCCTAAGCTAATGTTCCTCAGTCGGAGCTGCTGGAATGTAGCGAGAAAGGAGAGGAGCTGGAGTCGGGGGTGCAAACACACAGCACAACCCCCTTTCTCTCAGGCTCCTGCTCTGCTGAGTTAGCAAAACATAAAGACCCAGCTGGTTGCACGCGCGAGCGTGTATATTTGCGGGTGCAATATCGCTTCCTGTCTAAGCAGCTGTGAGAACAATATTTAGCCTGTTTTTCTTCCGTCTCAACCTCTAATATTGAAACCTTACACCAACCTCTTTATCCTCTTTGCACCATATTGGAGGGCAAAGATTAACATACATGAACTTATGAAGAATGTAAAAGTAGATGACCATTAACCGAAATCATTCTTGCACAACTTCCGCCTGGTTTCACCATATTTATGTTTGTCTGAGCTGAGCCTGTCGATCCTTCACACTCCTCTGTAGACTTTGTGCTTATTTTTGGCTTTTGGTGTGACATGTTAACGCACTGTGGCATATTCACTGAAAGAGCATCTATTTAATCACTGATTACTTTGTTGCAGACATTCTTCCTTAGTGTGTATTATTTAGTTTGAAGCAGATTATATGGGTCTGCTCAGCTGGTTGGTAGATGAGATAAGCGGCTGGCAAAATGGAGAAATGCACTCATGTAACCTCGACTTCCTAACCAGTAATCATCTGCTGTGTTTCAATCCAGGGCTTATCACTGTTGGAAGGCAGAAAGATCTGTCATGATAATGTATTTTCAAAATGTCTTTCCAGTAGTCAAGAAAAAGGTCATTTTCACATTGTCGGCCATGTGATAAGCCACATGAAAATTCTGCCAGTGGAGCGAAAATGCAAAAATAACTTTCTGTGCACTTTGACTGACCCATTTTTTTGGGACTTTCCAAAAGAAACTAGCAGTTATTAACAGTACTAACAGCAAGATGGTCTGAAACAAATTTAGTCATGTTGGAAAAACTGGCATCAAGACTCAGCAGCCATCCTTTTAATTTATTGTTGTTAAATCCTAATTAATTGCATTATTCTCCTTAACCCTTTTCTCTGTAAGTAGATTATTTTGTTTAGCTGAGAATGCTGGCAGTGCAGAGATTTGAACTCTAATAATCTGGACTCCTACTCTTACCAGACTAATATACAATTTATACTAAACCCTTGATTACGAGTGGTGGTAATTCAAGAAAAAAAAGGTAATTAATTTCCTCCCTGCCCCTTTACAAGTCAACAGATGCATACTCTTTTGAATAATTTATCCTGATTTTAATCAGCTTGCTTCTTGGAAACATTAGTGACAGTTATCTTCTCTGTATTGTTTGCCCTAAGTAGCTTAAGTGGTTGCTTAGCAAAGCGGTAGAGAGTGTGTGAATAAACTCTAGTAACCTCTCTGTCTGCTTCACAACCTGATCACAGACTTCATGAAAGAATCTATAACCTCAAGATCGATCAGTCTCTTTAATATTGAAATAGTCAGAATACAAAGATATGTTATTTTAACCTTATCAAAATCATGACATTTTAAACCGATTATTACGATTAATTTTTACATGAGATATTAAGTAATGCTCACACTGAACAGTGTATTGTTATTTTTGATTTTAGTAGTTTTACATTGTTAGAGAGTAGGAGTGACTCTCCTGTGATTGCAGTAACTTAAAAATGTATTTGACTCCAAAGTTCAAAATTGTGTATTAATCTAGGCAGAACCTGGTTTAGATGTAGTTAAAATGTATCATTTCATGTTAAAAATTAATTTATGATTGGCCCCTGAGCTGTGCTGTGTGCTGGAGTGGAAATTTGAACTCTAGTAACCTCACACAGGCTCTGCTACGAGGTTACTCTGGGACAATCCTCTTCGGCTGCCTGTCTGTCTGTGTGCCTGAGTGTTTGTGTGTGTGTTCCTCACCTCTTCACCCACGTTAACATGGGCATCACTCCTCTCGGGAAATGACACACATAATGAATCACAGAAAAGCGTTTTCAGCACAGGCAAATGAATATTTGCTCGCACACACCGACACAAATTATTGTCAGGCACAGTTGAATGCATGCACATACACAAGGAAGTCACACAAAAACTTATTTTAGAACATATTGGTTTATATGCGTGTGAACATTTGACACTGAACTAGAGGAACAAAATGGTGGCTGAGGTTTCTGTCAGTCATTGCTCTGTTTTTGTAGCAGCTGTGGTTTCTGACAATGAAGAGATGAGGACAAATATTTATAAGTGCATACGTAACAAGACCCTTTTTCATGCATAAACACAGTGACAGCCGACGGGAACAGCACCTACAGAAAGACAGAAAGATATACTGTATATGTCCGACAGACACATGCAGGTCTCTGCGTGTGAAAGATCAGGAAGGATACGGTTTGATGTGGCTGCAGGGCAACCGCATACAGAACGATCTCAGGGAGTGCTTGTGTGTGTTGGTGTGTGCACCAGTGATCCGAGACGCAACAGTTCTCTCAGTCTCACTTTCGCTTTGTTGGAAAACAGTGTTGGATATCTTGTTGACGGGCAGAATAGGAATTACATGCTGTAGACTGGATTCTTAATTTGAAATGAACACAGTAAACAGAGAAAACAGTGTTATTTGTCTTGAAAACAGCCGTGCATGTCTGCCTGTTAATGTGTTTGTGCGTGCATGTGTGTTTATATGTTAATGAGTGTGTTCTGTGGCATAATAGCGCTCTACTTGTTGAGCCTGCAGAGTTTTGTCTATTAGGAGAACGACCGACAGTAACCTCTCTTTGTTCTCATGCTTGCTGCACTCATTTCCAGCTCCTGCTGCAACCACCTTTCTTCTTTCTTCCTTTCTTTCTTTGTCTCTCAGTCTTTCTGTTACATATCTCTGACCTCCTCCCATATACACCTCAGGAAAAGGTGTGATTTTCTTCAGCCCCCATCCCTCACACACAGAGCTCAAGATTATCATAAGCCCAAGTAACCTCCTACAGTTCACACTTGGGAAACAAAAGCTCCCCTCTTCTTCCACCCTTTCTGTGTTTTACTGGCACGAAAACCCCTCCTTTCATTCCTTTCCATATCACGAGTTGGTGACATAATTGCGTGTGCAGTTGACCAGTTTGGAGACATCAACAGGGAACTTGTGGCGACTTGTCTCTTGACCTGTAGTAACCCCTGTGTGAACCAAAATGAACTTCCTGCTCCCTTCAGCCTGCCGTTTTGATAGTCGCTGTTGATAGACTATCAAGGACAGTTTATCTGGAGACTGGAGGAATGTTTTATTCTTATGATTAACACATTTTATTTTAAAGTTGTTTAAGATCTTATGTAAAGTATTAAAGCCAATGGCAAGCAATTTTCCCAAGAAGATTAAACAAATATGAGAACATATCATACTTAGCAAGGTGGATGGTGATAAGGGATTCCTAAACAGGAAAAAATATTATTTTACCATCAAGCAAGCATACTTTACTCTACCAAAAACACTGAAATGGAGACATAAGATTTGTTTAATTTCATAAAAACTAAATGCTCAGATAGAAGTGGCCTTTTATGTTTTATTTCAGAAATTATCAACAATACTGAACTGTTGACTGACTGTTGAAAGTAGCTGAGGAGCTGCAGTAAAAGTATTATCTACTGTGATAACAAGACACCAGTACTGCACTGCAGTGGTGGAATGTCACTAAGTACATCTACCCAAGTACTGTACTACTACTTAACTACAATTTGTGCCTAATTTGAGTATTTTTTACTTAACTACATCTTACGGGCAAATATTGTACTTTTTACTCACTAAATTTAGCCGCAAGCTGTAGTTATTTTTCAGGTTGAGATTCAACATGAAAAAATATGATCAATTTAGAATGATTACACATGTTTATAAATTAAACCACATAAAAGTATATTGAGTAGTTAGTAAGTGAGTAAAATGCTGCTTCCACAAAGGCATCAATCACAATAATGCAATATTTTGAATACAATAACAATAACAATCTGAGTTGAGGCTATTCTGCATGAGTACTTTTGATACTTTAAGTACATTTTGATGAAGTGGAGTAATTTCGCAGTGTAATATTAGTACTCTTACTTAGTTAAGTAAGGGATCCGAATACTTCTACTACCACTGCTACACTGCCTTCAGCCTTGATAATTTTTGCCAAAGAAGCAGCTGCACAGTAGAGATGTAAATCTGTAAACACCAGTGAACACAGGACAATACAAACATTCTTTAAATAAACATACGTCATCGTAGATGCTGCTCTTATATAAGAGACTGTATGATAACATAAAAGCAGCACCCCAAATTACGTGTTTAATGCTGATCTCTCCTCTACACACACACACTCACACACTCAAAGACACAGACACAGAATGATAGGACTGATAACAGCAGTTAAATTTATCTTGGTCCGGCAGACAGTTAAGTGCGAAGTATCTCCACCCTGCAGTGCACCACTTGACTTCATGTATAAATACCACTCATCGTGCAGATGATAACCTTTAATACCTTCAAAATCTACAGCGCCACACAAAGACACACACACACACTCAAACACACTATATAAGCTCTTTCTGTGTGACACATGATAGCCTTTCAAATAGAGATGTGGACATATTAATTTCACTTCTCACGCTATGAGAATGTATATGAGGCATGTGAGATTCCCTAAAGGGAGAAGTACAGAACACACACAAGTTTGAACATGGATGATGATAAGCAGTACATTCAGGGAACACATGAACAGTTACAGAGGGACCTTGTTCTCCTGCTGGAGGCTGATAAATGTCATTGGCAGACTATAATTATTTTCTATATATGTTCAGTATATGTCAGGTGCTGACAGTTCAATGAAGAATGTTCTGTAAGGAAAGGTTTTCATATCGGAAAACATGTACGACGATACCAATAGATATAGATATTTTTGTGATATGATAAATTGGTCTAGCTCGACTTGGAATTATACTTACAACCATCATCATGCTAATAATATTTGCATAATATTTCATTTCATTATTTTCATATATTTAATATTTCTGTTTGTGTTTGTCCCTCCAGCTTGCCAGTATGAAGAGTTGGAAGGACATGCGTAAGGAGATCCTGTATCTAACTGCCAATGCCACAGGCTCTCCAAACCAGATGTACCAGGCTGTGTCACGTATCGTCTGCGGACACCCCGAGGGAGGCGGCCTCAAAATCAAGTCTCTCAACTGGTATGAAGACAACAACTATAAGGCCTTGTTCGGAAATCATGGCAATGACAGCGACAATGAACCCCTCTCTGCTTACGATAACTCTTCCAGTAAGTGTCCAAACAACCTTAAGTGAATACATTTTTCACAAAGTCCTTGTCAATCATTTACGACAGGAGAAAAACAAGGTTCAAGACTCAAAATGTGTTTTCTTTTTTTCCTAGCTCCCTATTGTAACAACATGATGCGGAGCCTGGAGTCCAGCCCCATTTCCAGGATGATCTGGAGAGCACTGAAGCCTCTGCTAATGGGGAAGATCCTGTACACCCCAGATACTCCAGCCACACAGAAAATCATCCACGAGGTACAAAAACAGCCTCCACTTCTGTTGTAAACCCCCTTCAGAATCATGAAAGAAGCCCCACTTATTGTGAGTGTGTTTGTGTGTGTCGCAGGTTAATAAAACCTTCCAGGAGCTTGGCGTGCTCAGGGACCTTGGAGGTATGTGGACGGAGATGAGGCCCAAAGTCTGGAACTTCATGGAGAACAGTGAGGAAATGGACATGGTCCGGGTGAGTCCCCCCAACACACACGTACACAGACATCAGAGCTGTGCACTCAGTGCTCTTCCTGTTTACAAGAAGGCTTTAAAGACAGTTATCTTTGCATCTCTGTTACTCAAATATGTGTCTGATGTGACTTGCAAATCAAGGAGCATTTAACTTCTGAAGCTTCTGTGGAAATCACCACCCAGACTGCTGATCATGTTGTGTCTATATAGACATAATGACCCCAGATGCCACATATTTGTTTATCCTGTTGTGAGTTCTTCTCAGGTTAATACAAATACTTGTAACTGTGGAGAAAGTGGACAGCGGCCAAGAGAAATCAATTTTTCATACTGGCTGTAGTTTTTTAGGATATAACATAGACTGTATAATATATATATATAAAATTATAGTAACATAAACAGTGACAAATACATGCAGAAAGACAATTCACCTTAGAGGACCAGAAAGTTTCGATCAACCATAAAACTTGATTACCACAAAACAAAGAAGACTTTTCTTTTGGTCTCATTTAAACCATTTATTATACTCAAATCAAATCACACAGAGACAAGCACACAAAGTGTTGGTTTTCTGGCACGCAGGACTATTTCATCTGAACAGATCAATGGATATAAATTTACAGTCACTCTACCAGAACAAACTATTCACTGTCAAGTTATTAAGAAAGATTGTATGTATTAGATGGCATAAAGGTCATTACATGGCTCTTAAAATGTGTTTGTTTTTTCACTGTTTTCTGATATAACACCAATTTGAATGTATTTACATGCCCCCAAATCATAACATAACAACAGTTTTCTTAGGGATAGCAGATCTAGATTGTACCCTTGTTGTCAAAGACCAAACAGTTCCTGCCATAAGCAAGAACTTGGCCACAGTGGCAAGCAAATGCTCAGTTTTAACAGACAGAGGCAGAGCCAGGCTCCACATTTTTCTATGCAAATTGTATAAACGCCACTTCCACCTAGTGGGAAAAGTTGATACTGTAAAATAACTTCACATTGAAGGTATTTGCTGAGACCATTAACTTTTTCTAAAGAATCAAGGACCTTTGAATAACAATGAAATGCATTTTACGATTTTTCCTTCTTTTTTTTAACAAGAAAATAGAAAATTTTGCCAGAAAATCTGTTTGTCAACTACCCTATAAGGCTGTTTAAAGTAGTTTGCATGGTTTCATATGAACATCATTTGTCTGAATTAGTTTTAATTTAATATTCAATTCAAAGCTCTGTTCAGTTTTATTTTGATCTGCTGTTTTTTTTAGAATTAAAGTACTTAAATAATGTAACATTTCAAATAGTATTTGATTAGATAATTGTCCTTGCCTCTTTTTTCGCCAGTGCCAGTCATGATTCAGTTTTCTCTGTCTGGGAAATCGGAAAATGGCTGTAATAACAGAGATAATATATTTAAGAAAAGCCTGGAGCAGGGATAACAGAAAATCTCACAACAGGGAAATAGGTCACAAGCTACACACACAGATACACAAACACAAACACACAGCAGTAAAAAAGGTCACAAACATCTAAAAGCCTGAAGGCATACAGCAGCTCTGTTGTCTGACTTGCATTTTACTGGACAGGGAAAAGTACCGGTAGGTTAATAAGGAATGTCTTATGACTGAAACACTCACTACGTTTATATGTGTCCTCTTTAAAATATCTAGGTTTCTCTTTATCATCATACCCAATTGACTCTCTATGATAAACAATATAAACCTTTCTTTTTGCAGACCCTGCTCCAGAATAACGCCAGTGCCGCATTCTTTAATGCCCAGCTCAGTGGGACAGAATGGCGTGTGTCAGATGTGTCGGCCTTCCTGTCTAAGGTTTCAGAGGACAAAAGAGCTGCCGGATCCGCCTATACCTGGAGAGAAGTCTTCAACGAAACAGACCATGCCATACAGACCATCTCACGCTTCATGGAGGTGAGTGTACTGCAGTATCCATCACAATATAAAACTATAAACTATGAAACAGAAAAGACAGTGTTTGTAATGAGGGTGTACGTCCGGGAAGCATGTTCTCCACTTAAAATGCAACTTCTGTACTCAAAGACAGACACATGACTAGAGGAGACATGCAATTATATTGCTGCGTAGCTGTCTGTGTTTTCAGGGACTGTAAATCCATTTTTGCATGGGTCTTAACTTGTGTCTGTAAAATAGCTGTTATCGGGTGTTTTCCATGGAGGCCAAAATGAAAAGAAAACCCAGTGCAGGAATAGGTCAAATGCTATTTCCACATTGAGGTCATCACATTACAAAATCTTTTACTGTCTTCTATTGCTCTTAAATTCACTTTGAACTACATTTAGATCCTGGCACAGCTATTAAAAGCCTTGAAATCAAATGTTCTTTTCCCTTCCTTCCCTCACCAAATCGAATTATGTCCTGCAGAGTGTGTCACTGCTCCCTGTTTCTGCGTATAGGGCCAGTATGCCCCAGCCAAGCCTTCACGATAAATAACCATCCTGTACTCCTGCCAAAAGTTAATCAATATTCGTGACCTAGTGAATTGTTGTCTCACTTATTTGTGTCTGGGGATTTCTTCATTGAGATGCCGTTAATATAAACATAAAGGCTCAGTGCTAAATGTGATCTACCTCTGATATATAATGATGTGATCCATTCTACAAACAGATGACAAAGACAAGTAATTATAATCTGAGGATCTTCTAGATATTACTGATGATTTTATTGTGGGTTTGAAACCACATTGTGACCATAGAGTTCTTTCTGCTCTTACAATTTTGAATAATGTAATAAATGTACAAAGACAATGGAAATCATGTAAAAAAGAAAAAAACTCCACTTAACAAAATGTTAATCATAATTTGAGGTTGGCATCAAACAAATATTCAGTGGTGAAAGCATTACATATTGTATTTAAATAAACTATTATTGGAACACTACAGTGTAGAAATACTATATAACATATATAAGTATATACTCAAAGAAAAAGTAATCAATATCCAAAATGGCCCATTTCTGAACAATGAATATAATATTTTTGTATTGTAATAATTGATGTTAACGTATATTAATGTTGGTAACGAGATTTAAATTATTGTTTACACTGCTGGGGGGTTGAAAATGTGAATATCCCTCAGGCAAGTAGTATTCGAACCTATAATATGATAATCTCATGTATTTGTTGATTATATTTTGTAGTATTAATCTGAATCTGAAAGTTATTAAAAATGTGTAATAAGAAGTGAAACATTTCCCCTAGTCTAGTGGAGTAGAAGTATAAAGTAGCAGAAAATGGTACCTCAGACATGCATCTAAGTACTTTCCACCACTGCATACTTAAAACCATAGCATGCCTTTGACTGTGTAGTAACACTGTAAACATCCCACTGACCTACTGACTCAGTGTCGCCCTTTAAGGAGATCATATAACGTGTATAAACTGACACGGCTCACACCAAGAACTATGTCAAGGCCTTACACAACCGTAAAAGGCTGTCATGCCTGAAGCATTAGGAGGCTCATTATGCGTCCTGAACTCATTGGTTTCTCACACAGGATGAGAAAAGATGTTTAAGTCAGCTTATGTCAGCTATGTGAGAGGCTTATCTATAGAAGGTCTCAACAAATCAGCTAAACAACCTGGGTGTGGTTACTCAGTGTGTACCAAAGGCACATGAGTTTGTGTTGTGGGGCATAGAGTTCATTGTTTTTATCGACTTCTGGACAATATTTGTGAGGAAAGCATGTGATTGTGTGAGCAGGAATTTAATGAGATTGAATTGAACAATGAGTTGCAACTGCTAGTCAAAGGAACACATGAATACAAAGCAGACAGCTTGTGACTGATAAGAAATTAAAAAAGAAGCGTGAGCGTCTGCATCATAGTGTCAAAAGTCTCTGTTTCTGCCTGTCCAGACTAAAATGCAGTCCGGGAGCATTCAAACGAAAACAGGCAGACCAGCTTAAACACAGAGAGAATTAAGCGTGTCAAAATGAAAACTTATCAGATGTCAGATGCAGATGTAGCCTCAGAGTTAAATATGTCATAACCCCTCGCTTTTCCTTTCAGTGTGTCAACCTGGACAAGCTGGAGCCAGTAGCTAATGAGGAGAGATTGGTCAACAAATCCATGGGTCTTCTGAACAATCAGAAGTTCTGGGCTGGGATCGTGTTTCCTGACATCGCACATGGCAACAGCACTGACTTGCCTTCCAACGTCAACTATAAGATCCGCATGGACATTGATAATGTGGAGAGGACAAACAAGATTAAAGATGGGTAAGGAGTAGCGCCGAGCCATTGTTATGATTGCAGATTTGTATCTTTTTGTTAGCGTGCTGACTTTAATCTTACTTTGCAGCTATTGGGACCCTGGTCCCAGGGCCGACCCATTTGAGGATCTTCGCTACGTGTGGGGTGGATTTTCCTACCTGCAGGATGTCATCGAGCATGGAATCATCAGAGCCATCACCGGCACTAAGGAAAAGACAGGAATCTACATTCAGCAGATGCCCTACCCCTGCTATGTTGATGACATGTAAGTGACCACTGAACAAAGCAAGAGACTGATTGGAAACTTTCACTCTCCATGTTAACTAACACTTTTTTTTTAATTTCCAGTTTCCTGCGGGTGATGAGTCGGTCAATGCCTCTCTTCATGACCCTGGCGTGGATGTACTCAGTAGCCATCATCATCAAGGGCGTGGTGTATGAGAAAGAGGCGCGGCTCAAAGAGACCATGAGGATCATGGGACTGAACAACGGCACCCTGTGGCTCAGCTGGTTCATCAGCAGTTTAATCCCACTGCTAATCAGCGCCGGCTTGTTGGTGATGTTATTGAAGGTTTGTGTTGCCACAGACACACACATACACGTGAATACACTTTGTCATCATGCAGGAATGTCAGCAAATTGTAGAAAACAAGTGAACACACTCACACTGCTCAGTGCTGATGTTTATATTCAACATTTAACTTGATTATCTATTTTTCCATGATCACAACATGTCATTGTCCAGAAATGTCATCAAATTGTGGAAATAAATGACATCATACTGCTTTAACCAGGAAAGTATTTCATTTTTCTTTGTCATTCTTTCCTCTGTCAGATGGGAAACCTGCTGCCTTACAGTGACCCAGGCGTGGTGTTTCTTTTCCTTGGATCCTTCGGTGTTGTAACCATCATGCAGTGTTTCCTCATCAGCACCCTGTTCTCTCGCGCCAACTTGGCAGCTGCCTGCGGTGGCATTATATACTTCACACTCTACCTGCCCTATGTGTTGTGTGTCGCCTGGCAAGACTACGTGGGCTTTGGAGCCAAAATTATAGTGGTGTGTGGAAGACATTTGCTAATACACATATGAATACTTTCTATTGTATGAGGGGTTTTTTCTCTTCTAAACTCTGGCTTCCCTTGTCTTCTCACAGAGTCTGCTGTCTCCTGTGGCTTTTGGTTTTGGCTGTGAGTACTTTGCCCTGTTTGAGGAGCAAGGAGTGGGTATCCAGTGGTCAAACCTGCTGGCTAGCCCTCTGGAGGAAGACAGCTACAACCTGACCACCTCCATCTGCCTCATGCTGTTTGATGCCGTGCTCTACGGAATAATGACCTGGTACTTCGAAGCTGTGTTCCCTGGTGAGTTGTGGATAAGGTTTACGCATGTGATATTTTTTTCCATAAAATGATAAATCGATATGTACAGTGAATTAGTTAAGAATGTTTTGGGTGGACAGTTCTGAAAACAAAATATTTCACTCCATTCCAGGTCAATATGGGATCCCCAGGCCTTGGTATTTCCCTTTCACTCGGACATACTGGTGTGGAGAGAAAGAGAACAAAAACATCTCCACCCCTCTGTCAAAGAAGGGCAACGCTGATGGTACAAACCCTTATTATTATTTATTTGTATATAATAATGTATTCAGATCTATTATCCCTCTCTTTATGCGTCTTTTTAACCTCAGCTTGTGCCATTGCTAAAATGCTGTTGTCCTTGTCTTTATTTTATCCACAGCTGTATGTATTGAGGAGGAGCCGAGCCACATCGAGCCAGGCGTTTACATTGAGAATCTGGTGAAGGTCTACAGCCATGGAAACAAGCTGGCTGTAGACGGACTGAGCCTGAGGTTCTACAAGGGACAGATCACCTCCTTCCTCGGCCACAACGGAGCTGGCAAGACCACAACTATGTAAGATAATACACACATTATCTGCAGCTGAGTGTCTGAAAATAGATTTTGAAAGTTGAGATGGCAATTGATGGTTGTGTTCCTGATAGGTCAATCCTTACGGGGTTGTTTCCACCCACATCTGGCACAGCCTATATCCACGGCAAGGACATCCGCAGTGAACTCAGCACCGTCCGGCAGAATCTGGGCGTTTGTCCCCAGCACAACGTACTGTTCAGCATGTACGTATACAACATGACAAACAGAATGCTTTGCACACTTGTGGTCGCTTATGTTTTGTTAATTGTCTGATTTGTTTGTTCGCTGTATTCCAGGCTTACGGTGGAGGAGCACATCTGGTTCTACGCCCGTCTGAAGGGGCTGACAGAGGAGAAGGTGAAGGCTGAGATGGAACAAATAGTGAACGATGTCGGACTGCCTCACAAACGAACGTCACGCACCAGCGCACTGTCCGGTCAGTTTGATTATTCTGACAAATCCTCATTTCAAAAGTAATATTAAATTGCATTGTTATTTTGATGTGTCATTCTGACTTTTTCTTCCTGTTGTCTCTGCAGGAGGCATGCAGAGGAAGCTGTCAGTGGCCCTGGCTTTTGTTGGAGGCTCAAAGGTTGTGATCCTGGATGAACCTACAGCTGGGGTCGATCCCTACGCACGCAGGGGCATCTGGGACCTGCTGCTTAAATACAGACAAGGTAAAAAAAATCTCATAGTTTGTGCTTAGTCAGTAACAGTAGCAATAATGTATTTAAATAACTTCATAGGTAATGTTTAAGTTTGTAAGCTAAATGTGTTTGTCCCTCTGTTTCTCCGTCAGGCCGCACCATCATCCTCTCCACTCATCACATGGACGAGGCTGACATTCTGGGTGATCGCATCGCCATCATTTCCCACGGCAAGCTGTGTTGCGTAGGCTCCTCGCTCTTCCTGAAAACCCAGCTGGGCACAGGCTACTACCTGACCCTGGTCAAGAGAGACTACGATCTGACGCTTCAGTCCTGCAGGAATTCTGCCAGCACCGTCTCCTACAGCAAGAAGACAGAGAAGGTAAGAGAGACGTTACAAAGAACATGTGTTTATGAAAGATACAAGGGTATGTAGTTTCACTTCCACTGATGCTAAAGAGATTTATTTTAACTGTTTACCTCGATTGTCTTTGGTTCAGGAGGACAGTGTATCAGAGAGCAGTTCAGATGCCGGTTTGGGCAGCGAACCAGAGAGTGAAACCACAACTATTGGTAAGAACTGACACTTAATTGTCTACTTTAAAGGCAGGCAGTAAACTTTAAGCATTTAAGACGTTGATAATCGATTGTTTATAATTCCCTCTCACCAACCTTTCACTCTTCTCTCCAGATGTGTCCCTCATTTCCAACGTGATATTCAAGCATGTCCCTGAGGCTCGTATGGTTGAGGACCTTGGCCACGAAATCACCTATGTTTTGCCCTACCAGTCCGCTAAAGACGGAGCCTTTGTCGAGCTCTTCCACGAGCTGGATGACCGACTCACCGACCTGGGAATATCCAGCTATGGAATATCTGATACCACCCTGGAAGAGGTGAGGAAAAATACTTGGATAGTTTTTTTAAAATGTATTTATTCTTGATATTGTCTCCTGCTCCTGCCTATGTTTTAATTGTGTGCCTTCCAACTTTGCAGATTTTCTTGAAAGTGGCTGAGGACAGTGGAGTTGATTCTGTAGAGCTTTCAGGTGAGATTTGTGATGCATTTAAACATTGTTACACCCTTGTTTTGAACCTCTAATAGTTTAAATGAACATGTTGACCTTCATGTGGCTTTAGATGGAGTTGTCCCGACCAGGATTCGTCGCCATCATGCATTTGGAGACCACCAGAGCTGCCTGAAGCCCTTCACCGAGGACGACTTTGACTTTAACGACTCTGAAGGTGACCCAGGTAGAACTGCACTACCCAGCATGCAGTGCAATGATAGCAACAGTCTTATTGCTATCATTGATTTCACTCTTTGTATGCACGCCAGGTTATATTTCACCAAAAATATAAATAGAAAATTAGGAAAGTGCAGTTTCAGATAAACATTCAGTTGCAGTTGCAGGCTTTCATTTCTTAACTTATTTAGCAACATTACAAAATCAGGACCCAGACAAGACAAGTTTGCTCATGCGTGTCATGTCGTCTGTGTACAGAATCCCGTGAGACTGACTGGCTCAGTGGAACAGATGGCAAAGGTTCATACCAGGTCAAAGGCTGGAGTCTGAAGAGACAGCAGTTTGTTGCCCTCCTGTGGAAACGATTCCTCTACGCCCGGCGCTCCAGGAAAGGCTTCTTTGCTCAGGTATACTGATGCTATATCTTTACGTAAATGTACTGTAAATATAAACAACAAAGGTCTTTCTGCCATTCATATCAATTTCCTGCCACCTAGAGCAAAAGCCATAGTTGTGTGGTGTGTCAGTTTTCATGTGTGTACGTTGTAATGAATCGTGATAATGTTTATTTTTCAGATTGTTCTCCCGGCCGTGTTTGTGTGCATTGCTCTGGTGTTCAGTCTGATTGTTCCCCCGTTTGGAAAGTACCCAAGTCTGGCTCTGGATCCCGGCATGTATGGAGAACAGTTTAACTTCATCAGGTGAGATATCATTCTTTATATCCGGAAAAATCGCATTTCCTACCTTTCATCAATGTTTCTTTAGGTCTTGGACAAAAAAATTTGTTTCTGCTCATTCTTTACATTAAAAGCACTATTTAATCTTCAATTCCGCCCAATGCAATCTTTTTCTCTGTCAAGAAAAAAACGAAACAAAAAAAAAGCACATTTTATAAATAAATGTTATTTCCATCTACAAAGTGCACAACTTATTAAATATGTAAAAGGTTACCTAACTGCACTCAGGGTTGAATATAACATAACTCACGTGTTTTAAGCTCACAAGCTTAGAGTAACGACTACTGCACTTAACTCAGCTGATAAAGGAGTTTTTTTTAACTACTGTGAAGTAACTGAGAAATACTATTAAAATGCATTGTGTTCTCTGTGTCTTTGTAGTAATGACATCCCTGAGGACCCTCACATTAACAAACTACTGGGAGCTCTGACAGAAAAGCCAGGATTTGGAACTCGCTGCATGGAAGGACAACCCATACCGTGAGTTTATAGAAGAAAAGTTAACATACATTCAGGAAAATAAAAATGCAGTAACATGCTGTTTTTATAAAAACACAAATATGTTAGTCTGCATATAAGCACAAAATGAAGATTTGGAGTTAACTTGTTTATCTCTGTGCTTCAGGGACAGTCCCTGCACAGCAGTTGAAGATGAGTGGTCCATCCCGGAAGTCTCTCAAAGTATGAAGGACATCTTCGACAAAGGCAACTGGTCCATGGAGAACCCCTCTCCTCTATGTGAGTGCAGCTGTGGAGGACGCAAGAGGATGCTTCCTGAGTGTCCTGCTGGTGCCGGGGGACTTCCTCCACCACAGGTTGGTGACACCAAAAACATAGAAAGTCAAAACTGAATCCATATGAAAATTCAAAGGTAAAGACCAAGTACACACACAAAATAACAACGAGGTGTTTTGTGTTTTGTGTATCCAGATGAAGATCAGTGACACAGACACACTTCAGAATTTGACTGGCAGAAACATCTCAGACTACCTGGTTAAAACCTACGCTCAGATCATTGGCAAGAGGTAACACTCATCTTACATTTGTGGGATATATTCAAATAAGTTATAATTGCTTCTTCAGTGTATCATGTTTCATTGAATTTTAATCGTTTTTTCTTCTCTTTCAGCCTGAAGAACAAGATTTGGGTCAACGAGTTCAGGTAAATTATCATACACGATCCTTCTTGAGTCATTTGTCAATAATATTGTCGATGACATCGACCCTGTTGTGTCCTTCACTAATTTTGAAATTATTGTGCTTTACAGATATGGTGGATTCTCGCTGGGTGCCAGGAGCTCTCAGCTTACGGCCCACACGGATGAAATTGATGATGCAATCGCTCAACTGAAGAGACGTTTCCGTCTAGAGAGAGTAAGATATTTCATTACATTATTATTTTATTATTATTATTATTGTTTTATTGGTTAATTTATTATTATTTTATTGGTTAATTTAACTAGTGTATTTTAAATAGTTAGGGTAAGACACAGTGATGTATACAGCCACTCATTTCCACATTTTATGGTTTTCATTATTACATCTTTAGTGGAGCGAGACTGGATAGACTTATATTACTGCAGGTTTGAACAGTGTCAGTTGACCCATGTGCTCAAGAAGACTTTCTCCCTCTCCAACCCTCCAGGGAACTGCAGCGGATCGTTTCTTTCACAGTCTCTCCAGTTTTATCCAAGGATTGGACACCAAGAATAACGTCAAGGTTAGCACACACACACACCCACACCCACACACACACACTGGTTATGCAACAACACGTGCCTCTGAAGGTTACCTTCAGGCTTTCCTCGTCAAATTCTTGAGCGTATCCACAATATGCTTCATTCACTCTGTTCATATTGTGTGATTTGATTGCCTAATAATTAATTTTTTGCTTTTGTTGGAACAACTTGTTCCTGTTGAGGACCATTTTAATGACAAGCAGCAATTTTGCATATTACATTTTCACATTTTAGTCATGGAGGTAATAATATTGTATTGTATATCTAAATTACTTTTGAAATATTCCTGTAGATTCCGAAAATGAACCAAGAGGGTGTGGAACTCACCGTCATAAACATGAAACAACCCTATATCACAATGTTAATAAAAGTGACAAATAATTAGTTTATCCAACGCATGACTCAGATCCTCTTCTAAATGTAATCAGTGCTCATTTGGCCCATGCTACACCCTTCCAACAAGTTTAATTAAAATTGGCAGCTTTTCCTCAGTTCTGAACTGAAAACATAACCTCCTAGGCAGAGGTAATAAAAACAAGGGCTGAAGAAGGAGACAGCTTAGAGGGTAAAACACACATTGAGATGACAGTTTTATGAGGTACTTTACAAAGACATACTGTTATCCTTAAACTAATGCAGGCATATGATACTCAGCTGATCACCAAGCTACTAATTCACTTCGAGGCTGCTTTGTATTTCGTCTGAGGTCACAGAAACCAACATGTCTCTCTGTTTACAGATCTGGTTCAACAACAAGGGCTGGCACAGCATCGGTTCCTTCCTCAATGTGATGAACAATGGCATCCTGCGGGCAAGTCTGAAAGCAGGCCAAGACCCCACGAAGTTTGGTATCACCGCGTCCAATCACCCGCTCAACCTCACCAAGGAGCAGCTGTCTCAGGTCGCATTGTAAGTATGACTGTTAAAGCAAAAAAGATAGCATTTACTTAACCTTTTCTAAGAGACTCCATGACTTCTTACCTCTCACTTGGCTCTGTTCTCTCCCCTCAGGATGACGACATCAGTAGATGTGCTGGTTTCCATCTGCGTGATCTTCGCCATGTCCTTTGTTCCTGCCAGTTTTGTGGTCTTCCTCATCCAGGAGAGAGTTAACAAGGCTAAACACTTGCAGTTCATCAGCGGAGTGCAGCCTCTTCTCTATTGGCTGGCCAACTTTGTCTGGGATATGGTAAGACATTTCAGTCGATTAAATATTACAAGAGAAAAGTCCAAATATTCTAGAACATAATGTAGTTATTCCCTTAATAGGAATGAGGTTTTAACCCGTTTCCTCTCTTTTCAGTGTAACTACATCGTCCCCGCCACACTGGTCATCATTATCTTCGTGTGTTTCCAACAAGACGCCTACGTCTCATCCACCAATCTGCCTGTTCTGGCTCTGCTGCTGCTGCTCTACGGGTAACTTTGACACACAATAAACTCGCCTGTCATTATTTTCTCTATTTTTCTAACCCCTTCTCATCTAAAATGATCTTTGTATCTCTTTTTCCAGATGGTCGATCACCCCTCTGATGTACCCGGCCTCGTTCTTCTTTAAGATCCCCAGCACAGCCTACGTGGTTCTGACCAGCGTTAACATCCTGATAGGAATCAACGGCAGCGTCTCCACATTTGTGCTGGAGCTGTTTGGAAGCAATGTAAATATTGTTTCCAAGTCATTTTGATTCAAATTGTTGGAGTAGCAGTAGACTGAAAATGTGTAGAAAAAGAGCTTTCTGAATACAAACTAATAAATGATTGAGATTGATAAATATTAACTGGTTATTTTCACTTGATTCCTATTTAAGGAAATTGGTGGCATCAATGACATCCTGAAGAACGTGTTCCTCATCTTCCCTCACTTCTGTCTGGGCAGAGGACTGATTGACATGGTGAAGAATCAGGCCATGGCTGACGCTTTGGAGAGATTTGGTAATTACAGCAGATCACTTTTACTGACAAATAAGTTGTTATTTGTTTTGACAAGGGAAGTAATGTTTTGTGGTTCTGGTTCTTTCTCTGTAGGTGAAAACCGGTTCCGCTCCCCTCTGGCCTGGGACATGGTGGGAAAGAACCTGTTTGCTATGGCCATAGAGGGCGTGATCTTCTTCTGCATCACCGTCCTCATTCAGTACCACTTCTTCTTCAAGGCCAGGTGGGTGAAACCTTCAAAACGCATGTGATTAGTCAGAACATGACTCACTGAATGTAATTTAAGAGGATTGCCCAAATTTTCTGAAGTGGGGTTGAACAAGGTTTTTATCTACAGTCAGTGTATTACACAGTAGATAGTGTTTGGCCCATCCCCAGACAGGAGTACCGATAAATAAGCTAAGAAATATACTGCTGGCGACGGGCCAGAGGCAACATGTATTTTAGCTATCTTAAAAAAAATGCAGTGGAGAAGAGAGACCAGAACTCTTTGACAAGAGCAAAAGATGGCTTCAGGTTCCCCAACGTAAGCTTACTTTAACTGCTGTTTGACTGCAATGAAAAGCTGTAAAAATATTAATTATATATACATTTTGCTGCTGATCCTGCTGTACACTGCATAGCTTCGGCTCTGGTACTCCTACCTGCTTCTCCAATATAGTGTGTAGGCTGTTATCTACTGTAGGGTAATACACTGATTATGGAGAACTACCTCATACAAACCCTACTTCAATAAATCTGAACTATCCCCTTGAAGTGAGAAGGAAAATAATCACCCCTCTAGAGTATCCATTAAGTAGACTTTACAACACAAAACAATTATTTGGATTTGGCTTTAAATTCCCTTCGGGTGAAGGATTCCACTAAGTCTGTCCTGAGTGTGACCTCTCCTCCCTCTGTTGCCTGTGACCTTTCAGGTCCTCCACCAGTCATCTGAAGCCTATTGGAGAAGAAGACGAGGATGTGGCCAGAGAGCGCCAGAGGATCCTGAGCGGAGGAGGACAGACAGACATCCTGGAGCTCAGACAGCTGACCAAGATTTACAAGAGGAAGCAGAAGCCGGCAGTGGATCGGCTGTGTGTTGGAATCCCTCCTGGAGAGGTATGATAGAGATAGAAACCAGACCATTAGGAAAACACAGGCTTTCTTTAGTATAAATAAACATTTTGTGAAAAAGATTTTTGTAAGAGTAAGATATGGGATACAGCTGATACAATGAATGTTAAAGATATAGTAAAGACTCTCTATATTCCTGTGAAAATAAACATTTGTTGTCTCTCTGTCCCTGCAGTGCTTTGGTTTGCTGGGGGTGAATGGTGCAGGGAAAACCAGCACCTTTAAAATGCTGACAGGAGATTCGGTGGTCACCGGTGGAGAGGCCTACCTGGCAGGCAAGAGGTAAGACACATCATACCTCAAAATATATCAAACATCCAATCATTTGCAATATAGCCAATATAATATTTTATTCAGCCTTCCTGCCAGCCTGACAATAATATGTATTTTGAGCATCAATTATATTATTAAGGGCACTTAAAAAACTATTGAATCAAGGCAGAATAAAAACTGAAACAAAAGTCTTAAAATAAGCTGATTTTCACAGGGAATTAAATTGGCTTTTATTTCATTTGTGAGACAACATTCATTACAAGGCTATAAATTGTTAAAAATATATATTTTTTGCTTCCTGTGAAACTTAATTATGCTCTTCTTTTATCCCACTCCAGTGTAAATACAGAGATAGACGAGGTGCATCAGAACATGGGCTACTGTCCTCAGTTTGACGCCATCAATGACCTGCTGACCGGCAGAGAGCACCTTGAGTTTTACGCCATCCTGAGAGGAGTGCCTGAGAAGGAAGTGTGTGAGGTAAGCAACAAACAAAACACACAAACTCACATACATGGACCGAATCTATACACCATAACATTATGTATTGGTCTTTTATTTGTAAACTGGACTTGTCATTCTGCTTTTGGAGTGTTATTTTTCTATTTCTGTACTCTACTGAGGTCTTATGTGGCCAATACAGGCTCTGTTCATCTGTTAGTCATTTTGTATCAATACAAGAAAAAGAAAATGGTTGACACTCATGAAACCTTTATCCTGTCCACCAGGTGGCAGAGTGGGGCATCCGAAAGCTTGGCTTGATCAAATATGTGGACAAGTCAGCAGGCAGCTACAGTGGAGGAAACATGAGGAAACTGTCAACTGCCATCGCGCTCATAGGAGGACCTCCTGTAGTCTTCCTGGTCAGTAGAGCATGTTCAATAACACACTAAATACTCCTGATGTTAACCCAAAAGTTCCTGCATACAGTGGATTGTGTGTTCATCAGTATTGTGGAGCAGCAGCTCAGTGTTTGTTGTTTCGTGTTCACAGGATGAACCAACGACAGGCATGGATCCCAAAGCACGCCGTGCTCTGTGGAACGCAATCCTGAGCATCATCAAAGAGGGACGATCTGTAGTCCTGACCTCTCACAGGTTAGACTTGGCATATGAATTACATCTCATCAAATAACTGAGCTGTATATTTTTGCAGTTAAGTTTTTGCCTCATCATGACTGGGCTCATCCTGGTGTGTTCCTGTGTGTTTTGCAGCATGGAGGAGTGTGAAGCACTTTGCACCAGAATGGCCATCATGGTCAATGGCAGGTTCCGCTGTCTGGGCAGTGTGCAGCATCTCAAAAACAGGTGGGAAACATAGCAGAATAATATTTCACATAAACTCACACATACAGTATGAGAAATTAGGAAAAATCACAATCACAACTATTTAACATGAATATTTTTGGACTTTGGAAACATTTTGGAAGCATTTATTGATTATTGTTTTTAAAGGGGCATTTTCTTGAGCTTTAAATATAATTCAAATGAAAAAAAAACTGAAAAAAAGTTAAAGAAAATATGAATTAATAAATAAATTATATATACATTAAAAAAAACTATGTGAGTGAAATTCCACCACCTGAAAACTACCAAACACAAACATTGAATATATAACAAATTAATTACACCAAAATCAATTTGATCAAATATGTTTCAGTTCACCGTCACAACCTAATGTAAACTCCTAAAAAAAAAATATATATATATATATATATTTTTTTTTTTTTCTTCGGTTAAACATATTCCAGACAGTTTTCTGCAGATTGCCACTTACAACAGTTCAGTTGAATGAAATGTGTTTTTTTTACATTCTTCTCAGGTTTGGTGACGGTTACACCATCATCCTGCGGGTGGCCGGCCCAGACCCAGACCTGCGGCCGGTGACGGAGTTCATAGAGCAGGAGCTGCCTGGCAGCACACTGAAGGAGAAACACCGTAACATGCTGCAGTACCAGCTCCCCTCCTCCCTCACCTCCCTCGCCCGAATCTTCTCCCTGCTCTCTAAGAACAAGGAGGCCCTCAGAATAGAGGACTACTCTGTCTCACAGACAACTCTAGACCAAGTAAGAAAGCGCACCCAAGTTTCTGACTATAACTAAATTCTGACTTTATTTTAGGCCAAATCTGATTTTCCTTCCTCTTGTTTTCCCTCCTGCAGGTGTTTGTAAATTTTGCCAAGGACCAAAGTGATGAGGACCATTTGAAAGACGCCCATCTCAACAAACGGGATGCTGTGGTAGTGGACATTTCCCAGCTAAACTCTTTCCTCACGGACAACACGACCAGGGAGAGCTGTGTCTGATTCCACAACATACCATCAGTGGGAGTTGCTACGCTTCACCCACCCTCCCCCAACCCAGAAAATATGGACCACTACCCTGCAGGGGGAGACGAACTATGTTCTCTTTTTTTATTTCTATTTTTTAGTATTTTTTAATTGTTATCATTTCTCAGTGGACCTGCACTTCAGCGCACAGCCTCTTGAAAAGGCAGAGACTGCAGGTATCGTCACACTGAAACAATGAAAACTCAATGCAAATCAATGCAAGAAATATATATAAATATATTTAAGATGCGAAGATATTCCTGTGAGGGTTGGAGACCGGTGCTTCTCCTTCACGAGATAGAAAGAAAGACTGAGAACACTTAAAGCGACAGCAGGATTATGATGCTGCGCTCGACTGGAAAGCTTGTAGCCCTGCTACTCCCACATTGGACACTGAATCGGGGATGATGGAAGGAAATATCTCTAGTTTTAATCCCCGTTTCCTAAAAGTAGTTAGCAGTAGTCAGTGGGACTGTGTATGTGCTGCTCTGTATCGTGAACTCACGACAACGTAAAAGGAAAAAAAAAAAGTTCAGATCATTCACTGCCAACTGCTAAAAGATGGGCTGACTACTTTTTTATTCAGGGTCAAACCTCTCTCCATCTCTCTTTGTTACCAAGCCTAGTTCTATCATGCAAATTATGGTTTTAAGAAAAGCATTTACAATCCAATTGATTCCATTACAATCATGCAACATTTTCATTTGTACTAATTAGATTTTTTAAAGATATTTTCATTCTAATAGACAAACTTAACCTTTATGGATTTTATTTTATTTGTTTGGATAATAATTAAGATTGATAACCAAGTTGTCTTTTTTTATTTGTTGTTCTTTGTGTCCTTGACATTGTCCAGCACAGTGCCTATACTGTATCATGATGGAGAGAGAAATCTGAGCACTCCGTTAAAAACAACAACAACAATGTTTGTAGGCAACCCAGGAATGTATTAGACAGAAACCAACATCAAAGCACAAAACAAGGGGCTTTTTGTGAAGATGATGGATAAAACTTGACTGTTTTTTTTTCACGTGTCCTTCATAATTTCACGTGTCCTGTCAAAATCCAACAAAAAAAATCTTGTGGTTGCTTGATGTCTGTACAAGACTTGCAGTCTGCTATACTGGCTTGTTTTTACTCAACCTGCTCTCTTTAAATGAACTGAAGGCGAATCAGAGCGGACGCAAGATCACCATCGGAAACTTCAAGAGAAGGCCGAAGATTGCTGAAGAGTTTGGACTGTTTTTTGAAAGTTCATTGGAAATATATACTGCATGCTTTCCACTGAGCCACACACCTGGACTATCAGCACTTCTGTGTGTGTGTGTGCTGAAGCAGCATGCCATCAGATCAGCTTGTAAAAGGACTGGAGACGACTGAACTGTGCTTCATTGTTGTGGGATTACTGGCACATATGTATATGTGGAGTCAAAATCCAAAATTCCTATGTAAGAAAAAGAGGAAATCTGTATCAAAATGTGATTTATGGCAATGAGTGAACAGATGGATATGTTCCTGTAGCTCTCATACTTGGAGGAGACAGTTTCACAGCTACTCTGCCTGTATGGGATCTGTAGACGGTGGCTTCTCCAGCACCGTGTGCTTAAACACACGCCTGTGTGAGCGCACGATGGGAGCGTTTTACACCTGAGCCAGCACCGATGTGGATATTATGTACAGTAGCAATGTTGTGATGTCAAGTCAAAAAAATGTTACCAGTGGAGTGAACAAACAGTATCTGTGCCAAATGGAGCTGAATATATATCTTCGATCAACCAGCATAACATGGAGGAGGCAACTGTTTTGTAAAATTTCTTTCAGTTCTTTATCCACTGTCAGCAGCTCAAAAAGAAAAAGCACATATTATGTGAAATTTGTGCTTCCTCGTTCGGTCTCCATCAGTTTTTCTATCTTTTAGTCATGTTGCCAAATTCTAATTCTCTTCCTGTCTGTCCGCATTAATAAGCTGCCACACTCAAGTTACCTGTACTGTCAGTAATTCAAATTTTTAGACGTGAGGTTGAGATGCCTCACATAATATTATGTTTCCAGACTACACAAACAGGGACCATGTGAATTTGAGTTGTGCTTGTAATGCTTTATAGTCCAAAAAAAATTGCATCCAGGGTTTCAATTGATGACATATTGTCATTACGGGTTCTCTGTGTCATATCAGATCTTGGAAGGCACCAAAACCCTCAGCTAAATGTGAGCACTTTATAGACTTCATAGCCTGTCGTGTCAAAGACGTAGGAGTAGGGATTTAGACATTTAAAAATGAATCTCTGCACTGGAACGCAGGTATAATTCAGACAAAATGAAGCTACACCACTGCATTAAAACATGAGTATGAAACTTGAAATGGAGAACGAAGGCTTACATGAGATTCAGAGAAATGAGTGAAATAGTGAAAAGCAGACAAAAAGAGACACGCAGAACAGAACGGTGGTGATTTTTCTCTTCTTGTGCTCAATATTATTATTTGTTTACATTTTTAAGTATTAAAGGCTGTTTGAGTCTGTTACGCATTGTGTATAGTTACTCTTTACATTAATAAAATAAAAAATTCATACATTTTGAAAAAAAAATGTCCTGATTCTGATTGATTATTTTGCATTTTGTTTGTCTGGTTGTGTTGTGTCAAATGGAAGTTTGTAGCTAATGACTGAACAAAAGGTATGTTTGGACGTGTGTGTTAATGTGTGCTGGTGACTAAGTTTCTAGAGTGTGCATGTGTTTGTGTGTCTGTTTCCACCTGCTGTGTTCCCACACACACACATACACACACACACACACACACACCTTCACACAATTATATTGCCAGTAAAACAGAGACACGCTCAGAGGTTTCCGTCAGTTAGTTATTCACCCACCAGCAACATGATCGGGAGAGTTGTTTTTCTGGGACTGCTGCTCATCTGTGTGGCTGCAGGTAACAAAAAATCACTTTATTTAGGGGGGTTTGTATTCTTGTTTGAGGGTTGTTATAGATTTAAATTGTTATGTTGTTTATATTATGAATAGAAAGTTTGAGGGATTTCTGAAACATAAAGTGACAATAAAACATATTTATCCACATTACAAGTGTTCATGTTTTATTGTCTTAGATGAGCAATAGAAAAAATAAAATGCACACGATGCCAAAATGAAAAAGTAATCTATAAAGTGAAATCAGAGAAATATCATCTATAATATGCTTGTTTTAATGTTTTTAATGGACACTGTACACTATATATGTACCCACACTTAGTGATATCATATACATAAAATAATATGTATGGTAATGTAATATACTCTACCTGTATTTATAGTGTATAAACAATAATAGATCAGAAATCAATAAATCAGCCAAACTGTATTTGTATAGCACCTCTCATACAGTTTAGTGTAGTTCAAATAGCTTTAATGTTTTAATAACAATGCACGCACGTCAAAAACATTTTTTGTGTGTATTAAAATAGATTTAATTGCTAAAAATGAAATAATGAACTAGAACTAGACTAAATATACAAAACAACTATAACATTTATGAAATAAACAATACTTAAATAATGAATAGTTAAATAAAAGCTTAAAATAGTTAAATAAAAGCTCAACTAAAATACAAAGACAAATTAAATCAATAAGATTAAGAAATAATATATTATAATAATATTTCTATATTTTCCTTCTATTAATGTAATATTAATATTCATAAAATAGCACATAAAATAAAAAACAATAACATTTTGCAACAGAATTGCATGAAAGTAAATTAATAAAATAAATTCTTTATCTGTAGCATGGCTGAATAGGTAAGTTTTAAGTTTACGTTTAAATATTTCAACATTCCACACAGCTGCTCTTAGATCCTCAGGCAGACTGTTCCAGTCGCTAAAAGCTGCCTCACCAAATATCAAGTGAAAGAAAGACACATCAATAACAGGAATTATATTAAAATGTATCACAGGTAGAACACTGACCTTTTCTCATCACAGCATAAATTAATGTAACTGGAGTCTCTGGTATATGGTTAGTTTTGCCTCCTAATGACATGTTTCCTGTTTCAGGTGGGTTCCTCATATGAGCAGGAATTTATGGCTTATGGAGTTAATTATTTATAAATGTATGGTTTTAGAAGTTATCTGCTTTCCCTACAGATGCAGAGGAGAACTCTGGACTTCTGAGAACGGTATGTGTGTTGGGTGTGTTGGGTGTGTGTGAGGGTTTGTTGTGTGTGTGTATAAGGGTGTGTTGTGTGCATCTGTGTGTCAGAGAGCGAGTGATAAAACATAAGTCCTTTCTTCTGAGGTGATGACAGCAGGTAAGTCACTGCAGATCCTGTGTGTCTCTCCTGCAGCCTTCCTGTCCTGACATGGGGGAGATTGTGGCCTGCCCTCTGAACCTGGCTCCTGTGTGTGGCAGCGATGGAAACACCTATGCCAACGAGTGTACCCTGTGTGCCCAGAGGCAGTGAGTACACACAGCTGCTGCACTCTCATGGCACTCACACATAAAATGACTCTAGTTGGCTGTATGGAGGATAAAGTGATGTCGCCCTCTGGTGGTGGATGAACTACAGCCACAATAACAAACCCTGATTGGCTGACAGCAGCAGATGATTTCCACTTCAGTCTATTATTCATCTCCTTGTCTTTACAGGAAATGGGGTTGTTGTCAGTACCATAAAATTTTAGTTATTTTACTGATGAACTGTTGAAAAAGCCCAAAGTATCAAGTGATAGTTTTGCACTGGTGCTTTTTTTTCCAGATTGACAAAAAATCTATCAATAGAATTTTGCAGATTTTCCAAATACTGACCAAGTATTTGACATTGATGGTTTGAAGAAAGTTCATATTTTTTGTCTAGAACAGCTCTTGCTTCTCCAAACCTCTCCAAATGCACAGAGGGGAAAATATCCTTTTATGTCTTATTTGAGTGCTCTTATAACGCATGTTACACGTGTTGCTGTATTAAAAATCCTCATTGATGAATTTTCCTCTTTATCTCCACTGCTGCCCGCCTTTGCACCAACATTTATTTTGATATGTTTCATTTTCACTCCTGCCATTGACATTGATACAAAATGTAACTGAATGTATAACAGACTTTCATGTTATGATCCTCTTTGCAGAACAACCAAGATGGACATTTTGATTGTCAAAGAGGAGAGCTGCTGAGCCGAGCAGGAGGTGATGTCACCACTAAGCTGACCAATCAGGATGTGATTGTCGACCAAACATCCATCTGTGAAAATACATTCCCTACATGTTTGTGTCAGCTCAATGAGTAATAAACATCAATCAGCAATAAACAACCTTCTGATATTGTATTACTGTTTATTAAAAGAAAACAAATCTACTCTACATTGAAGCCTGGATCATGGTAATAGGACGACAAAAAAAAAAGATCAAGAAGAGGAAGCTAATAAATGGGAAAGGGAAAAAGATTAGGCCCTAAAGATATACAATACAAATATAACAGAACACAAATATAAGAACACAAATATAAACAAAACACTTTTGTTTTCGCTCCCCTTTTTCCTGAGCTGAACTTAAAGATCTAAAACTTTTTCTATAATAAAAGAGTAACAATAACAATTTCTCTCAAATATTGTTCACATCTGTCTAAATCTGCCATAGTGAGCACTTCTCCTTTGCCAAGATGATCCCACCCACCTCACAGGTGTGGCATATCAAGATGCTGATTAGACAGCATGATTATTGCACAGGTGTGCCTTAGGCTGGCTACAATAAAAGGCCACTCTTAAAAAGAGTCGAGGTTATTATTATTTTTTTTTTAATCGATGTTTTAATGTTTTTTTGGTAGTTATTATAAGTATGCTCCGCCTAACTTTGAATTGTAAGATTTCCGACAGTACTTAAAAGCAACGTGCTTTTGCAGTTAAACAATTATCCAACGACCGCTTTCTTCAAGACTGACTTGTTGATCATACAAAAAGTGATGTACTTAGCTAGGTAAACACAAAGCGCTGTATTTGTTAAGCACAATAGAATCATGATAAAGTTAGACTAAAATGACGGACGAGCCGGCAGTTACCTTTTGAACTTGTGGGCGTGAACTTGTGAGACTGCGGATGATTTTGAACGCGGCGACACTGAACACATCTCGGCAGTTTGGCTCATTTTGGATAGTTAAAATTAACGCTGCAGGTAATGTAAAAACTCTTTGTTAGTTATTAAGCTTGTGCACAGTCGAAATTTGCCCATGCTAGTCAGCAAAGGTTTGAGTACTTTACGGGTCAAAATATCAAACTTTATTTACCGCTAATGAAAAGAAACAATTAGCAGTTAGCCGTTAGCTACCGCCCACATTGTCCATCTCTCGACCTCGGACCTCACCGGCTAAAGAGTCTGATATTCAAGGCCCCCATCATCACGACCCCAGAATCACCATAATCTGGTAAAATACAGAATAAATTCCAGTAATATACAGTTAATATACTCAATCCATTTTCATGTACAGATGTGCAAACGCTCATTAAACTACAAATGCACAATGATGTCCTCTTGTCAAGGCCACTCACTCGCATATGATGTTATGAAAACAAAACACATCAGTATAATTGGCAAAAATGACCCACTACATAGATAATAATAAAACATTTTATTTGGGAGGCGCCTTTCTTGGCACTCAAGGACACTGTACAAAAAGATAGAAAAAGATACAGAAGGAAGTGTCATCAATTTTCACAAAAAAATAAGTAAGCAACCACTTTCAAAGCGTCCAGTATTTATTAAACACCTATTCCCAGAAGCACACATGTATTGAATTGATAGAGCCATCAGAGGAAGACAAGACACAAACAACAATCAAGAATCTAGAATCAAGTAGCATTTTGGTCCTCAGCTCATTTTAAACAGAAATCACCCTGTCACCTCAAAATTCATTGTTGAGCAACGGCTCCGATGGACAGTTTAACATATAAGCGAGAGATAACCAGATATGTTGCTTGTGCCCACACTGCCCTGGGCCCTTTAGAGGTCGTGGGCCCCTGGGCATTTGCCCATATGGTTAATCCGGCCTTGGGTTGTAGACGCACCCAGTCTCGCATTATTGTGTTTGTTGCCTGAGAACCTAAAATCTAACGTGCAAAGTGTCCCTAAATGTTTGCTTTTGCAAATATATTGTTAAGACAGATATTTTGAACCTACATAATGTTTGTTGTCTTCTTTTCACCCGTTTCTTTTTTAGTGTGACGCTACCAGGATGGCAGACAGCGAGTCCATTGAAAAAATGTTGCGGTCTGTCCTTATGTCCAGCAAGACTGGCGTGTCTATAAGCACCCTCCAGTCAGACTACAGGTCACTGTGCGGAGAGAGCATCCCGCTGAAGAAGCTGGGTTACTCAAAACTGGAGGACTACCTTGCGAGAATCCCTTCTGTAGTCCGTCTGGAGTACCGCATGGGTGAGGTGAGGGCTTTTATTTATTTACCCAGGTTTAGGTTGTTAATTTATTTCCCTACTGTCAGTTAGCCTCAGCACAAACTCTGAAGCTCCCCGTAAAAGGCTGCTTTTCTACTTTTGCAAAATTTCTACAGTGTGCTGACTTTTTAATAGCACTTCATGAATTCATAACAATACAGGTAATTTGCCTTGTAGGTGAAATGCTTTGCTGCAGTGTCTCAGGAGACAGCCCACATTGCCGAGCTGGTGGCCAAGCAGAAAAACTCTAAGAAATCTGGTCGCTCCCAATTTGTTAACTGCAAAATGAGATTCAAACCTTCCAACCCATACATGCCCAACGGTAGGAGACACATGCTTCTTAAATCAGGGCAATCAATTTTTGTTTATAAAGACAAAGGATGTATCCCATCTTTTTTTTTAAATTACCATATCCTGTTATCACTCATTCAGTGAGGCCAAGGTCCTCTCTCTGGCAACCCTCAGCTGGCGGTACCTCTAACTGGCCAGCAAACCGCCCTCAGTCCCACGGTGGGTACAGAGGCTTTGGTTCTGCAGGAGACTACAGGTAAATAACACTTCATCGAGAATTGATGAGTCGTAGCTGTACTTTGCAACATTTTCGATAGAAATAATGGCCCATCAAAACACAGATGTCAGTTTGTGGAAACCCAAGTGGTGTTTGCTATCTATAATTGGTCACTCAGGCTTTGAGGTATATAATGAAAATTATTCTTCAGTCTGTGCATCATTTTAAGTGAATTTCACAAGAAATAAACAAAGGATTTCTTGTGTTCTCCCCAAACATCAGGCAGATGTACCAGAGGTTCAGCTCTGTCACCCCTGTCCAACACAGACAACCATCTACTCCTCAACCGGCTCCTCGACCAGCTGCAAAACAGGGTTTCATGCCCGCCAGGTGAACATACACATGTGGACAAACCTTATGTAGCTAAATCAGGTTATTTTATATGCAGTAATTATTCCAGACAATTATACATTTTCAATGTGTGAATCCAGATTAGATTACTTGGTATGCTAACAAAACTTTCTGCCAAAAATAGGCCACTAGACCAAACTTTCTCAGATTATTATTTGATCAAGAACTACAGCGAGACATTGTATTGTAAAGTACATTATGCTTAAGAGACTGCTATCTCACCGACAGGAGAGAGAAGAGTATGGCAGAGTTTTGCCTGCTACTGATGTTTTTCCTGTATAAGGTGGGTTCCTCATATGAGCAGGAATTTATAGTTAATTGTATTTAAATGCATGGTTTTAGAAGTTATTTTCTTTCCCTGCAGATGCAGAGGAGAAGTCTGAACTCCTGAGAAAAGGTGTGTGTGTATGAGGGTGTGTTGTGTGCATCTGTGTGTCAGAGAGCGAGTGAATAAGCTTTCTTCCGATGCTACCGAGTGTACTCAGAGGCACTCACTGTATCACAATGTCAAGGATCCTTCCTTTGGAGTCGGGTCCTCTAGAGGTGAGGCAAGAGTCCTTCCTGTCACTGGTGTAACGGACAAATGGAACAGACTTCTTAGTGTGCAGATGTGCGTCATTGCGTAATTGGACGATCCTGCTTAAACTCAGCGCTGCAATTTCAAAATCATTTCATGACATGGATGTGGCTTTGACATCAGCACTCTGCCACATATTTGTGGAAATGGAAGAAGATGCTTTAAGGTTGAATCTCAACGGTTTAGAAAGTAAAAGCCACAAAGATTAAGCCTGAATATTTCATTGATCCAGGCTGAATTTGCCCGCTACTTAGTTTCATAAAAGCAGCGTTGCATAATTCACCATGGAAATGTGTTCTGTGATTTTTTTTTATTTTACAGTACAGTATAATAACAGTTATTTATAAATAACAATGACTGATCGAACTGTGGATCCCTGTTAACACAAAAAATGTATAACCTTCTGAATGGCATAGCAACGTATTAACGTATAATTTTTTTTTTTTAAATAGTACATCATCTGATGCATATAAATGAACAATTAATAACTTTGGCGACTGCGTTGGCATCAATTAACTTAACTGGCAATTCATCAAGATGACTTTTATCATCTTTTAGTTGAATATTCTGGCATTTGTTTATGGATATGTTTTGCTTGACTTTGATGTCTATGACGTATCCTTCAAATTCAGCTGTTTAAGGATCCTTCCTTGACATTGGGATACAGCCAGAGAGTACACATGGCTGCTGCACTCTCATGGCACTCCCACATAACGTGACTCTAGTTGGCTGTATGGAGGATGAAGTGATGTCGCCCTCTGGTGGTGGATGAACGAAAAGACTACAGTCACAATAATGAACCCTGATTGGCTGACAGCAGCAGATGATTTCCACTTCAGTCTATTATTCATCTCCTGGTCTTTACAGGAAATGGGGTTGATGTCAGTACCATGAAATTAAAGTAATTTTACTGATGAACAAAAGTTGAAAAAGCCCAAAATATCAAGAGATTGTTTTGCATTGGTGCTTTTTTCTGAAATTGACAAAAATACTGTCAATAGAATTTTGTAGATTGTCCAAAAACTGACCAAGAATTTGACAATAATGGCTTGAAAAAGGTCATATTTTGTCTAGAACAGCTCTTACACGTGTTCCTGCATTAAAAATCCTCACTGATTAATTTTAGTCTTTATACCACTGCTCCCCTTTGCGCCAACTTTGTAGTTTTTTTCCGATTTCCTGGTCATTCCTGTTATGCAGCATTTGTTTCCATGCATTACTTTTTGTCAAATATTTACAACAACTTGCCCAAATAATAAGGTCTTCTTTATGACATTAACACATAAAAAAATGTACATAAAAGTCATAAAATGATAAAATATTTTTGTATAGGACGTATAGGAAGTTGAGATTCAAATGAACAAATGTTATCTGACTCTTAAAGTTCCACCTCGTTAGGCTAAATAATGAAGAAAGCTTATCTCATCAAAATAATTTAAAAACACATTTTGATTAACTTACCGTGATAAAAGTCTTTATGTGTAGAATGTTTCACTCAGAGAGCTTTGGCTGATGCAAATTTTCCACCCTGTTTAACCAATATTACCCATAAGGATTATTATTATTTGTGCTCCTGAGATTGGTCAATATCTTCTCCTGGCAGTTAAACTTGTCACTATTTTTATTTCATGTAAATTTCATTTTTTAAATATACATTTTTATTTTGTTTTCAAACATGAGGAAATGTTGCTGCATGCCAGGAGTACTCCTTTTTAGAAAAATAACATGACAAATTTTTACTCCTACCATTGACATTGATACAAAATGTAACTATATGTATAACAGACATTCATGTTATGATCCTTTCTGCAGAATAACCAAGATGGACAGTTTGACTGTCAAAGAGGAAAGCTGCTGAGCTGCACAGGAGATGATGTCACCGCTGACCAATCAGGATGTGATCATCTGTGCAAATACATTTCCTAAACCTTTGTCATTACAATGAGTAATAAACATCAATCAGTACTAAACAACCTTCTGATATTTTATTTGTTTATTAAAAGAATCCAAATCAACTCTACATAGAAGCCTGGACCATGGTAATAGGGCGACAAAAAAAAAAAATCAAGAGGTAGCTAATAAATGGGAAAGGGTAAAAGAAAAGGAATGAAGGTTAATGTAATTTTAAAACATTCCTCTGTAAAGTGAAGGCTGGAGGTGAATGATCTGCTGGTTATCTCTGTTGGGGAGCAAAATGTTTACAATCCTGATACTGATTAACACAGTGGTCAATAATGTTCGGCTGTGTGTGTGATGAGGACAAACGGAGCAACGGAGCGTGAGCAAATGCATCGGGGAAAGAAGCACAAGGCAGCATGCTGAAAGAGAGATTAAAGATGTACAGAGACATCATTCCTGAGGTCAAAGGTCAAATGTGTGAGTCACATGGTTGAAACCAGGAAACAGAAGTGCTGTCAATCCAGTCACTTCCTACATCTGTACAGTGGAGAAGGAACAAGGCTTTTTGGACTTCAGTGAGCTGACAGACTTATCAATGATGATAAGAAACCAGGTGGAACATGCGTAAGTAGCAAATACAAGCTTTATCATACTGTTACTTTACTATCAGCTGTTAGCCGTCATGGGAAAGTCACGCCGAGTTTAGGTTTAACAACCTGATTGTAACTGTTTCGAGCAACAATAAACCTGAACCTGAGATAACTGAGGTGTTACGAACTCATCATGTGAACTACTAATGGTTTTTAACCTTGTTTGATTAGTTCAGGTTTGTTTTGTTTTGTCTGTGGTGGAAAAGTAATCTTATCAATATGTGCCTGTAAAAAGACACTTTTATATATAATTTATGTCTACCATTGCACTACCTGTACATATTTTTCACCAACCTGACCAACCTTGTGAATATTTTTTCTAATGTCTTCTTTTGATATTTTTAATATTCTGTATTTGTATTCTGTATTTTTTTTTAGTCAAATTCCTAGTATGTGCTCATGTACCTGGCCAATAAAGATGATTCTGATTCTGAATAAACATTTAAAAAAGGGGGGGGAATGAGTAGAAATACTCCATTACAAGTTAAAAAAGAAAAACATGCTCATTATTACAGCATCTTGTATATCAAATCGTGATCATGGATACGTTTATGTTGCAGCTGGTAATAGTGGGGCTTGCTTTTTACTGCCAGCTAGTAAAGTCTAACCTGTATCCATAATAATAATAAATCAGTATGTCTGATTGTGAGTTTGCAGAGTAACTAGAAACTTAAGTTATCAAATAATTGTAGTGGAGTGGAAAGTGCAATATTTGACACTGCAATGTGGAGTAGAAATATGAAGCATAAAATGGACTTTCTCAAGTCAAGTACTCAGAGGCAGAATCAGCTTTATTGGATAGATATGTACGGAAGAGGGGGGAAAATTAATTATGCACCTCGAGAAATGACGAGAATAAAGAAAAAATACAGTGTTGAGAAAAAAGTATTTAATTTATATAAAAATAAACCTTTTGAGTTCAGTAAAGTAGACTGCAAGCTAAAATCTGATTTTCCTCAATACATCTAATATAAGTCTAAAAAATTCACATAAATTACATAAAAACTGATTTTGCCAAAATAGCTCATTTATGTGTTGGGGGGGATTTTAGTACTACTACACCCTTAAATATTGTGGTTATTGCTCATTTCATTGCATTGATGAAAATCAGGTTGTAGCTACCAGTCTACCTGTTTGGATAGATGTGGCGTTTCTCTAAAACAATGTTCCTCTGATAACGTATTGACACGGGAACAACTAATCTGTGAATATCTTTCCAACTTTACTGAACACAAAAAGTTAACTTTATTCTCATTTTGACTTTTTTCTCGAGCTGCATAATGAAAAAAAAATCCTAATTTTTTTTCTCCTACCTGGCCCAAATCCTCTTATATTAATATGAGTACACATGCAGGAGTTTTTATTACTTACAGTGTACATTCACAGAAAAAGAAATAAGGATAAGCATTTGCATGTATATATAAATGTATACAGGCAGACATGCTGTGTGGGCCTGGTGCCTTCCTGATCTGAATGTTCTACCACTGAATGTGGTATAGAGGTGTGAGAGATCCAATCTCAGTTGTGTCTCTTATTCATTTTGAACACATTCACTCCTGTAATTACAGATGTCCACTTGTGATCAGATCACTAAGGATGCATGTTAATACCAAGTGTGAACGGAGCCTCAGATAGGAGGCAGACACATCGTCTAGACCTGGAGACTTTATGATCTTCTGTCTTTGAGCTGACACATCTCACATCCTGAATGCAGGGGGGTCAGTGGGCAGGACGTCACCCCTGGCAGGGGGTATAGATAGTTGTTTGATGTCTGAGTCGTAGCATGTGAGAGGTGTTAATGTGGTTTTATCAAACCTGAAGTAAAACACATTCAGGTTGTCGGCCAGTTGATGATCATTACAAAGTGTGTGGGGGGTCTCCTTTCAATTTCTCAGTGTTGTTCCTCTTTTCTTTTGTCACTTTTCTGGTTGTTCTGGAGTCTGTCCCCACTTTTTTCGGCTTCCTCCTCGGCCTGACAAATCTGAGATTTGCTGTGAACCTGGTTTTATTGTTGGATGTGTGTAAGGTTTTAATCAGCACCAAAGTCCTCAGAAAATAAACAAAATCTGATGTACAGTGTCAGTGAGTTCATCCAGGTCTGCAGCTGAAGCATTAAAAATACTCCAATCATCGCAGTACTCACAACTGTAGTTGAGTAAATGTTGTACTTAGTGACATTTTAACACTAAATTAAGTCGATCACATTAATTTCTGTTTAGTTGTCTTTCATTTCTCTCCCATCCTGCTTCATGTCAGTTACATCCTGTTTGTATCATAACTGTTTCTCCAGGGTCTCCAAAGTTCAGGACTGTCAGAGTGAAATCTCTATGGAGCTCTTTCTGCACCTTTCACTCATACCAGCAGTAAGAGTTCCATCTATTTAACCTGGAATATGATTTTTTTTTACTGGTGAACTCCAGAAAGGATGATATAGTAATCATTTTTTTAAAAACGATCCCTGTCCTGTGATGAACATATATCTCTAAAATGACTCCAGGTGGTGATTGTGGGGGTGCTCTCCTTCCTTCAGAAGAGAGTCACAAGACTTGGCATCGACCACAGACTGCCCTTCCTGAGGGGACGTTTTGCCATTGTGGTGTAAGTCAACAGCAGCAACAACTGTGAACGCCAAGAGTGAAATTAACTAAAATCTGTTTTAATATTGCAGCTAAAGTATTTAAAATTCAGCACTACAATTGTTACTGCTAACAGCCTTTATTATGTAAAGTATGTACTACTTCTTCTTGATATACAGTCATGGAAAAAATGATTAGACCCTTGTTTTCTTCAATTTTTTGTTCATTTTAATGCCTGTTACAACGAAAGGTACATTTGTTTGGACAAATATAATGATAACAACAAAAATAGCTCATTAGAGTTTAATTTCAGAGCTTATATCTAGCCATTTTCCATGGTTTTCTTGATAATAACCAAAATCATTATCAAGAAAACCATGGAATCTTATCCATGTCTGTATATCAGGTTACATTAAGTAACCACATCTGCAAAATGGCTTTGTGTGTTAATGCTATTATTGTGTCCCAGGCCTTTGGACACTATAGGCAGCCTCAGTAACCGTTGGTCCTATGGGTTTGCATTTGGTGCCGTGTCCTCCAGCGTCCTGCTGCTCTTCTCTGAGCAATACATCCCCTTCACTGTCCCGCCCTGGGCACGAGGTACTCCCGCGGTTTTCTATTGTTATCCAGGCTCTATATTCAAACCTGTTGACCTTCCAGATACAAGAATTTAACACGTTGACTGATAGGATGTTTCCTTTCCCCAGTTATAGTATATCTCGTTGGAGCTTTAGAGGTGGGACTGGTCTACTTCCCTTTCTTTGCCTGTCTGTCCACTCCTTTCAGAGGGGCTGGGGCACTCCTGGGAATATTCTACTCTCTGTCCTGGTAAAAAGTCATTCATGTTAAAATAATTAGGGCTGTGGATTGGCAGATGAGTGTGTTGATATGCAGGTGACTTCATTTTAATATCCTTACAAAACACACACGTCTCAATGCTTGCTCCTTTTAGGATCATTGTGACAGTCTGGGATACATTCACCTGTCCCAGTGGTAAGGTAGGTGAGTACTAAACCCATTATCACAGCTAGTATAAATGTAATGTGCCTGTTAAAGTGAGGATCCCAGCACAGAACTACACTTTAGTAAATTATACTCTACACAACATTCAGTTATTAATAGTTGCCTGTTGCTATTAAGTAAATACACCATGGCAATATTTGAATGAACGTGTTTTTGGTTTAAAGATTCTGGGGAAATACCAGAAGTTGATTATCCAGTGGCCCTGCATCCTCTCCCTCATCTTCTTATTGGGACGATTCGTCTACATGCTGGTTAAAGCTGTTCGGATACATGTGCAAGAGGAACAGGAGGTCAGCATGCCTAATGTGTAAAAGCATTGAAATTATTCTTTTTGACTATTTTCCCCATGGGTAAAACCCAGAGATCTACAGACTACATAAGATTTTACGTCACATTTAGTAAGAAAAATATTGTTTTCTGTTGCATTTTACACTTCCCTCCAGTAGGGTCTGCAGTAATTAACGGTTTCTTCCTGAATTTTCTGAATAATAAACTCTTTATGACTATAATTGTGCTGAATCTGCTGCCAGGACCCTGAGGAGCTGAATGATCAGCACCAGGTGCAGCATGTTAAGAGACTGCTGAGGAAAACGCCTGAACACAGGTAGCATGCACATGTGCACCAGTGCTGCTTTCAAGTGTCTCTTGTACAACTGGGGATTCTCAGTTTAATTCTTTGTAAAGGGATGCACTTTTTTCTTCATGCTTTAAATATTTCACCAAAAAATGAGAATACTTTAAAATATAACAAAACAGATATCTGTTTCAATACCTTTCACTCACCCACTATTTATAATTAATTTACTTAAATATAAATACATTTTCTAGGCGTGTGTAGTTACAGTCGCAGAATTTAGATAACAATTGTAGGCAGCATACAGTCATGCCAGGTCGTCATTGTAAATAAGAATTTGTTCTTAATTAACTCACCTGGTTAAATCAATAAAATAAATACAGTTATGATATCACACACTTCTCCGTTTGGTGTTGCAGGAAGCCCCTAAGCTGGTTCCAGAGCAGATGGTATGAGTGGGACCCTTACTTCAAATTCCCCAACAGGATCATCGGCACTGTCATTATATCCCTTATAGGCCTGTATACGGTACAGCAACACATCTGTTATGTTGTAAAATCAAATGTGTTATGAATACACTTTATCTTGTCACACAAACAGTGTATATCTGCTGTAAGAGATCGTTTATCTGTTTATGATTTCTCTAGATGACCCTGGCAGACTATAGTCTCAGTAATGTGGCTTTTGACCAAGTGGACAGGTGGAAGAATACACTGAAACATCTGGTTACTTCCTGTAACCAGACTGAAGCTCTGGGAGCCATGATACCACAGCTGGAGGAATTTATCGACGTGGCTAGAAGTGAGTTGCTGCTTCCCTCTGAAGAGTCAGTGTGATTGATGCTCCATTCAGGTGTATGGTGAACGTCAGACAAGTGTCTGAGCATTTCTGAAGAAAAGCTAAAAACGAACTGGTACACAGATGTCTGAAAAATGAAACTAAGTTGTTGTTATTCCAGAGTCTTGGCTCGCTACCACCATCTTTGCTAGTCTCAATTCTGTAGCCTACTGCTTCCATGTGTTGGCATGTTACAGGTAAGAGAAATACACAGTATGTGATGAAATTTTATGATAAATCCCAAAAAAGTAAATAAACTGATTTAATATGATGAATATTCCTAACCAGTCATCACAAAATAAATAGTAGATGAGTGACATGGTGTCCTGTTGCCATAGAAAACACTTGAAGAGGCTGTGGAGAGGACAGAAGGGTTTTCTTCCTGACAAGTTTCACAAGCCTAACTCTGCTGTCAGCGTAGTGAGTCACACACACACACACACACACACACACACACACACACACACACATACACACACACACACACACGCACACACACACGCACACACACACACACACACACACACACACACACACACACACACACACACACACACACACAGTACTCCAGATGGCAGAGTAAATCAGATTCGAGCTTGGCACCTAAGATTCAAAAACCAGCATTCACAGTTTGACACTGGCTCTAGTTTAACTGTTTCCACATCATGATGTGCGTGTCACAGTGTATGATCGATATTTTTTGTCAAATTTGTTCCTCATATTGTAAACCATATGGCCACTGCACCCTACCAGCTGGCTCTACCAGACACATATATTTGCAAATGTCAGAAATATTTCAGTGTGTGTCTAAGTGTGCCTTAGAGTGTTTCAAATATGTAGAGCATGCTTATTTGGCTTCTTATTTTATTGCATTTAAAACAAGTTTTCTCTTTAAATTTTCATAGGCTTCCATTGCAAGATACTCTGGTTGGCAAATCGCTTTTACACTGTGGGGTAAGGTTTTCATCTGCTGAAATACGTGAAGAACTGACACGTACTACATGCTTTTAAAACAGAAACAGGTTCATGAACACATCATGGGACTGACCACAAATGTGTCCCCTTCCTGGTTCTCAAAAGTGAGACTTTTCCAAAAGTATGGGGTCAGATAATCAAGGAAAGTATCTTACAACAGGGAGCTTTCAGCAATAACCAACTTTTCATGGTTGCGGTTAGTATTTTCAAAAAGTTTTAGGGGGATCGGTCCGAAAAATCTACTTGTAATTATGAGAATTTTAAAAATAATCCAGCTAAACTCCAATAATTTGTATCAAATCTCAAACCAACATGTCAGCAAAACCTTAGACGCTTTCTTTTTTCTATGAAATTGGTTTGCCGAGAAACTTCTTACTCAACCGTTAGATTTGTTGATGGTGGAAATGTTAAAATCTCTTTGCGTGTATTGAACCCTTGTGCAGAAAATAATAGTTTTGAGAATGAAATAGAAAGATGATAAAACAACAGCAGCATAGTCCCACTATGAGTAAAATTTGGAGATAAGCAACATTAATATAGAGAGATTGCATTAAATATTTGTATGTCATCTGTATTTTCTCTTTAGGCTACCTGATTGTCCATTTCGTCCACTTCCTGTTTGCTCTGCTGTTGGTCTATGGGCTGGTTATTCCTATACAGCATGGGAGAGCGCTGAGCATGCTCAGCAACCTGGGGATTGCACTGTAAGGCTGATGGTGGCATACAAATGGATGGTGAGATTGACAGATAGACACATTGCTTTATTTATTTTGTCCTGTGTCTCTCAGTCTGAGCATCGGTCTGGTCATCGCCCTGGTGATTCTCCAGGTTGTTCTGGTTCAGATCTTCTTCCTTCAGGACAAACTGTCACCGACCGATAAACAAAAACCTCTGGCTCTCAACAATAGGTGGGCACACAGTATTTCATTACCGATGTTATATAATCGTGGACTATATTATTTTTTATTTGCAAGGAAACACTGACTTCTGAAAAGGGACAGTACCAAAATTAAATAATTACTAAATCTGTAGCTTGAAATAACAGTTTCTCTTCCCCATCTTCAGGAAGGCGTTCCACTGCTTCAACTACTTCTTCTTTTTCTACAACGTGGTGATGGGAATCAGCAACTGCATAATGAGGTTGCTGTGCAGCATTGTAACAGGGACATGGCTGGTGTCCCGCATAGACCGAACCATTATGCAGAGAGGATATGAAAACATGGACGCTGGTGAGCTTAACTTCCACCAAGACAAAATGTAATATAAATTCAAGTCACATATAATGTCACAGTCAAACCTTTATTTCTTTTCATGTAGTTGTAGATAAGAGACAAAATATTAATATATTATCATTTGATGGTGGTGTAGAAGGATCATATTATTTTCATCCTTCCTTCAAGGCTTTTTTCTTCCAGGAGATGGTAGCATTTCACAAACCATCAGAGGAGATTTTTAAAAGTCATGTATGTTGAGTGCTATTTTTACACATGTGGTGCATGGCTCTAACAGTATTTTTTTTGCATGTTGCAGGCTACAGCACTTGGATTGGGATGATCTTTGCTGACCACTATCATAACAATCCAGCCATGGTGTGTTTCTGCCAGCTGCTGGTCTCCAACACATTGGAGAGACACACTGCGTCTGCATACTCCACATTCAGCAATGTGCCGCCTGGTATGTGTGTGTGTGTGTGTGTGTGTGTGTGTGTGTTTAGCTCCTTTTTCATCATGTTGTTTGTTCATCATCGACTGTTTTTTCTTCTTCTTTACAGTTGATTAACTTCTAACTTTTTTCCAGAACTTCTGGTGAACAGCCGGGCCAGGAGGCGTTGGATGCTATGTTATACGTTACTGAGGAACCCTCATCTGATCCTGCTCAGGAAGCATCACCTCTCATCACTACACACATCATCATCCTCTCCCCAGTCAGACACAGTAGTGCAGGCTTGCGTCATGGCTTCTCAAACACAGAGCCGCCAAGCAGAGTCCGAGTTGCCACCAGAGATCACAATCACACCAGCAGAAGACTGTTAAAGAAACATTTCCATAGATTGTGAACAAGATGCATGTATGTATGTATGTATGAATGTATGTATGTATGTATGTATGTATGTATGTATGTATGAATGTATGTATGTATGTATGTATGTATGTATGTATGTATGTATGAATGTATGTATGTATGTATGTATGAATGTATGAATGTATGTATGTATGTATGTATGAATGTATGTATGTATGTATGTATGTATGTATGTATGTATGTATGAATGTATGTATGTATGAATGTATGTATGTATGTATGTATGTATGAATGTATGTATGTATGTATGTATGAATGTATGAATGTATGTATGTATGTATGTATGTATGTATGTATGAATGTATGAATGTATGTATGTATGTATGTATGAATGTATGTATGTATGTATGTATGTATGTATGTATGTATGAATGAATGTATGTATGTATGAATGTATGTATGTATGTATGTATGTATGAATGTATGTATGTATGTATGTATGTATGTATGAATGTATGTATGTATGTATGTATGTATGTATGTATGAATGTATGTATGTATGTATGTATGTATGTATGTATGTATGTATGTATGAATGTATGAATGTATGTATGTATGTATGTATGAATGTATGTATGTATGTATGTATGTATGTATGTATGAATGTATGTATGTATGAATGTATGTATGTATGTATGTATGTATGAATGTATGTATGTATGTATGTATGAATGTATGAATGTATGTATGTATGTATGTATGTATGTATGTATGAATGTATGTATGTATGTATGTATCTTCAGTTATTTACTAATGTTGGATCTGTACCACAGATTGACTGTATGGGTTAAGATTATGGGTTTTAATAAGTGTGTTGTTGTCTGTATGTAAGATTTTATTCAGTTTTGTCTACAGAGATATCTGTTAATACCATGATCAGACCCCAAAGCATCTGCTGCAGAATTACAGCATGATAACATAAAGTTTTAACTAAAAACCTTTGTACATAGTCAAAATAATCATGACGCATCTCTCCTAAAAATGGATGTGGTGCACTAAAACAAGCCATTTTCTGCTATACACCACACAGCCAGTCTAGATTTTTTTGTGAAGTGAGGCCTGTTATACATATTTATGCATATCTGTTGTATATTGTCAATAATCATTTGGTGGCACTTCATCATACATCTGTCCTGAAAATGAGCCTTTCTCTACTTTGTATTTTAATTCGTAAATATGTGGTTGCTACTCAAAACCAATGCTTTTAGTTGAAAATAAAAACAAGACAATTAAACTGTATCGGTGTGACTCACATAAACAGAGCCGAGGTTATTTTAATCCATGTTTGAAAATGTGCTTTAGGTAGCTATTATAATGTCACCCTTAAAATAATCACCTAACTCATTTTTTCAAGTTTTGCAGGAAACATAAAAAACCAAAAGTGTAACATATGACATTTATTGATCATTTCACTCAAAAAGGATGTAACAAAGGATGGCTATTAGCATAGTGATAACACTGTGTGTAAATTATGTAACTTAAGAGAAATAAATGACTTAGGCTATTTTTTGAACATGCCTTTGTGACTTAAGCAAGATATGGTAACACTTTATTTTGAAGGTGTCTTCATATGAGTCATACAAGCCTGTCAGAAACATGACATGACAAGTATCATGAGCATTAATGTTACTTCAAAGTGTCATTAATGTTCATGACACATGTCATGTTTATGACACGCTCATGTCACTCTTATGTAGACACCTTTGAGTAAAGTGTTACCAATATTAGTGTCAACAATAAAACACTGGTAACCTTACTGATAACTAAACAATCTCCCTCTAGCTCTTCTTTGCAGAGTTCTTATCTGATGCCTATGAATGTGGCAAATAGTCAAAGAAGTGATGATCTTAAAGGGGTAAAATCACATGATCTGATCAACTGAGGATGTAGGCGATTTTACCATAGGTGGCCGGCGTCATGAGGAGATGATTTAGGCAAAAAAAAAAAAATAATTTGACAAATAATGACATAGGCGATTATTTTAACAGTGTGACGATAAGTATGGTCCGCCTACCTTTGAATTGTAAGATTTCCGACAGTACTTAAAAGCAGCACACTTTCGCAGCTAAACGAATTATCCAACGACCGTTTTCTTCAAGACTGACTTGTTGATCACATAAAAAAATAATGTATTCAGCAAGTTAAAGACAGATCAGATTACTGTGAGCGCTGTATTTGTTAAGCATAATAGAATCATGATAAAGTTAGACTAAAATGACGGACGAACCGGCAGTGACCTTTGAACTTGTGGGCGTGAATTTGTGAGACTGATGATGATTTTGAACGCGGCGACACGGAACACATCTCGGCAGTTTGGCTCATTTTGGATTGTTAAAATTAACGCTGCAGGTAATGTAAAAACTCTTTGTCAGTCATTAAACTTCAGCTTGTGTACAGTGGAAATTTGCCCTGGCTGGTCTGTAAAGGTTTGAGTACTTAACGGGTCAAAATATCAAACTTTATTTACCGCTAACTGAAAAGAAACAATTAGCAGTTAGCCGTTAGCTAGCGCCCACATTGCCAACAGCCGCTGTCGGACCTCACCGGCTAAAGAGTCTGATATTCGATCTTCAGCGTTTCATGCTTCACTGCGATAGGGCCTACTTGTTAGTACCTGGAAAAAATTAACGCCTTGTGGTTGTAGACAAACCCAGTCTTGCATTATTAACGTTGCTGCCTAGTAAATGCATGTGTTTGTTGCCTGAGAACCTAAAATCTTATGTGTTAACGAGCTGGATCAGTACGTTTAATGTCTTGGAACTCGTTTCGACGCTGACCGCTGGTTGTGCTTAAAGAGGAACTCTTTGTTATTGTAAGTTGCGCAAATTGTCCTTAAATGTTTGCTCTTGCTATATATATTGGTGTTAAACAAGAAAACTATTTTTTTGGCCAATCATCTATATAAATTCTACAAAGAAAAACGAATTCAGTGCTTTTACTTTAAAATAGCAGTTTTTCATGTAGTGCATTACTTAGTGAGTGTTTGTCATTATGCGTCCTCAGTTTTCTTTGTAAATTGAATCATTCGTTCCAAGTAATATTCACTAAACCAGTTCATTGGCTTAATTAGTTGATATTTCCAAGTAAAGTGTAATAGAAGGACATCAGTGAATCTGCAATTTACTTGTGTATTTTCATATAAGATAAGTGGTTCTGTTAGATAAATATTACTTAGAAACAGCCTGAGTACATTTACATTTACATTTAGTCATTTAGCAGACGCTTTTATCCAAAGCGACTTACAGAAAGAGTAAAAGCAAACAATCAAGGTATAGTGCAATAAGAGCTATTAGTGCATCAATAAGTGCTAGTGACAATTCTTTTAGGAGTAGAACTATCGTGTGGTCTAGGAGAGAAGATGCTCTCTGAAGAGATGGGTCTTCAGGAGTTTTTTAAAGGTAGAGAGGGACGCCCCTGCTCTGGTAGGAACTGGCAGTGTGTTCCACCAGCGGGGAACAAGAAGTGCAAAGAGTCTGGATTGTCTTGGACCAACGGGGGGCAGAGCCAGGCGCCGTTCATTGGAAGAGCGCAACGGTCGTGAGGTAGCATATGTCTGAATCAGGGCGTTCAGGTAGGTAGGAGCCGTACCGGAGACAACTTTGTAGGCCAGCATTAGAGATTTGAATTAGATGCGGGCTGCAACAGGTAGCCAGTGGAGCTCAATGAGAAGCGGAGTGACATGTGACCTTTTTGGCTGGTTGTAGACCAGGCGCGACCAGCATTAAATCGAGCTTGGTTTAATCTCTGGAAACATTTTTGGAGTAAGTTGGAGCCTATGATTCAATATTACTTTAAAGGAGAACATGTTTTTTCTACGGCTTAGGAAAGTTCAATCAGTTTTTGTGAACATGAGATAATCTCAGTCTGAAGCTGCTCCAGACACAATGAATGGGGAGACAGATATTTTGTACCTACATAATGTTTGTTGTCTTTTTTTTTTCACCCGTTTCTTTTTAGTGTGAAGCTACCAGGATGGCAGACAGCGAGTCCATCAAAAAAATGTTGCGGTCTGTCCTTATGTCCAGCAAGACTGGCGTGTCTATAAGCACCCTCCAGTCAGACTACAGGTCACTGTGCGGAGAGAGCATCCCGCTGAAGAAGCTGGGTTACTCAAAACTGGAGGACTACCTTGCGAGCATCCCTTCTGTAGTCCGTCTGGAGTACCGCATGGGTGAGGTGAGGGCTATTTTATTTATTTACCCAGGTTTGGGTTGTTAATTTATTTCTCTACTGTCAGTTAGCACCAGCACATAAATGAAGCTCTCTGTTAAAGGCTGTTTATCAACTTTTGCCAAATTTCTATGCAGTGTGCTGACTTTTTAATAGCACTTCATGAATTTATAACAATCCAGTTAATTTGCCTTGTAGGTGAAATGCTTTGCTGCAGTGTCTCAGGAGACAGCCCACATTGCCGAGCTGGTGGCCAAGCAGAAAAACTCCAAGAAATCTGGTCGCTCCCAATTTGTTAACTGCAAAATGAGATTCAAACCTTCCAACCCATACATGCTCAACGGTAGGAGACACATGCTTCTTAAATCAGGGAAATATTTTTTGTTTATAAAGACAAAGGATGTATTCCTTCTTTTTTTTAAATTTACCATATCCTGTTATCACTCATTCCATGCATTCAGTGAGGCCAAGGTCCTCTCTCCGGCAACCCTCAGCTGGCGGTACCTCTAACTGGCCAGTAAACCGCCCTCAGTCCCACGGTGGGTACAGAGGCTTCAGTGCCGCAGGAGACTACAGGTAAATAACACTTTTCATCAAGAAATGTTGAGCCATCATTTGCAACATTGTCGATAGAAATAATGGCCCAGCAAACACACAGCAGCCCTATTTAATTGATGTCAGTTTGTGGAACCCAAGTGGTGTTTGCTATCTATAATTGGTCATTCATGCTTTAAGGTATGTAATCAAATTTATTCTTCAGTCTGTGCATCATTTTATGTGAATTTCACAAGAAATAAACACATTTTCTCGTGTTCTCCCCTAACATCAGGCAGATGTACCAGAGGTTCAGCTCTGTCACCCCTGTCCAACACAGACAACCATCTACTCCTCAACCGGCTCCTCGACCAGCTGTAAAACAGTGTTTAATGCCCGCCAGGTGAACATACACATGTGGACAAACCTTATCTAGCTGAACCTGGTTCTTTTATATGCAGTAATTATTGCAGACAATTATACATTTTCAATGTATAAATCCAAATTAGAATACTCTGTATGCTAACAAAACTTTTTGGCGGAAAAAATGGGCCACTAAACAAAACTTTCTTAGATTATTAATGTATCAAGAACCACAGCAAGACATATGTGTTGCATTACAGTACATTGTGCTAAAGAGACTGCTATATTTCCAACAGGAAAGAGAAGACATTGGCAAACCATGAGAAGCCTAAAGGTATGTGGGGCCTTCTTGAACTGTATCCTTATCAGTTTTACAGCATTCAACTGATTCCTTTTGAATAAAATCCAGTTTCCAATAATTACTTTATCCCATTTAGGCCTAAATCGCTTGGAAAAATACCTGTAAAACCTATGGCTGATTTTAAAATTACCCCCTTAAACCTGAAGTTTTTCTGGAAATTCAACAGAAGTGTCAACGCCTACTAAATAATTGATTTTTCAGCCTCAGTAGCAGATAGAAATTAAATTCAAAAAGTATTTGAGAGCTTATACCTGTTATATCTGAGCTCCCTCTGCTACAGTCGTCTTCCACCATGATTTCAAAGTTCTGGAAAAGTCCAATGTTGCATTGCGACACTCCCACATGTATTCTGATGCATTTCATTGGCCAAGAGACCGAAAATAGGTGGAAAAAACTACAAATACTACAAAACGACGTATCCGTTTTCCCGGCTTTAATAGTAGAATAACGCAACAGCGCCCCCGGTTTTAATGGTGGAAATGCGGTAATGCTTTAGTTATTAGTTATTTAGTTAGTTATTTGAAGAACAAGCTGATATTTTTGGTCAATGGTCAAATTATTACAATGTATTCTAAATGTCATATTCAATGTTTGACCCAATTTTTGTTTTGTGTTTTTTGATGCATTTCCATACAAAAGATATCTGCCCCTGATTCCAAGACAACTCTCTCTATTGTGAATCTGGCAACACAGAGTGCTAACACCTCTGTTTGACCACTTTGCCAACATCTTAGTACTGGTTTTTTCAAAAAAAAAATTTATACAAGTGGTGGATCACACAGGGTCAAAATAAACAAATTATCTGAAATTGTGCCTTCTATAGCTAATATCAAGTGATTGATAATGATTCGTAATGGTCCAGCTGATCATACTGTCCCATCACTGTCAGAAGAGGTTTATTTTTGGGGATTTAAAGATACATTTAAGACCTTTGCCTTTCCCTGCGAGAGTAACTGCATATGAATCCATAATATCAACATTGGATAACACCGCCAAAACAGAAATCAGTTTATGTTATACAGATTAACCAACAACCTGCATAATCAATGTGCTGCATTATATTTACAGGTATCAGCTCTTGTTAACCGTTCCTTCTTCATTTGTACAATATTTCACAGAGAAGCCTCCTGAGCAAGTCTCCAGACCCGGCCTATCGCAGGTACAGAATTAACTTTCTCTTTGCTCACTGTGTCTCATTTTTAGCCAAAATAAGATGACAGCCTGCATAAGAGTTGCAGTGCATTGCATTTTGTGTTGTCCTAATTACATCCCTCACAAAATTGCTTATGCAAATGGTTCAGACGAGATCAAAGGGTAAATCCTAATTGAATAGCATGGCCCTACTGCTCTGTATTTAAAGGAAGAAGCAGGCTGTACTTGCCTATTTTATATTTAGGTTGTTAAAATAATATGTGTATTGTTTTTTAAATATATTTTAAAAATATTTTTTTGGGGAAAAAATGGAAATAAGTTTTAATTTTTGAGAATTCTGTGTTTATGGATGTCTGACCCATGCCTCACCCCAATCACTGATGTCACAGCAGTTGTTTTCCATCAACTCCTAATAAGTTGATTTTGGACTATGTTGATTTCTGTTTTTTATTTTCTTTGGGGAAAAAAACTCACTCAGAAAAAGCTAAAAAAAAACTTTATTAATCACTTGAAATCTCCCACTGCAGTCTGGTGTGTATGACATGGAGCTGGAGCAGAGCAGAATAACTCAGCTCCTGAAGAAGTACTGCAGTGGATTATGGCTGTCGAAACTGTCAGGGGTCTACGGTGACATGTTCAGTCAGAAGCTCCACCCTCAGGTGCTCATAGATATGGAAAAGTGGACACACATTGCTATGGTGAGTCAGTAACTTTTATTTGTACAATTAATAAGTATACCAAACAAACAAAGCAGGTTTAGTCAATCCTTCAGAGTTAAATGTTTAAAGGCCTGTATAGACTTTCTCATGTAGTTGATAAAAGTAGGTTTTAGATTTAAATTAAAAATGTTTTCCAAGTGGACTTTGAGGTTCCATATATATAGTTCAACAGGAATTTCTAAGTTAAAACCTCTGCTTGTCTAACCTTTGCAGTTGGAGCAACCTTCCAGCACCAACCGAGCTGACCGCCTAATCTACCCTCCTCTACCTCCTAAGCCTTGTATTGTCCCTCGAAGTGGCAACACCAACACGTCTACAACATCACCCACCAGTTCAACCGCCACCACACCACTTTCTTCACGTCCCTCAACACCCGAGCAGCCTAACACTCCAGTGTGTCCTCCCCCTGTACCTAAACCTAGAGTTTCCTCCAAAAGCCCCTTGGCTAAACCCACCTTCATTTTCCCTCCACAACCTGTTGCTCCCTATTCAGGCAAGCTGTCTTCAGTCACATTGCGCAGCCCTGCCCGCAACCCAGCTCTTGCTCCACAGCTGCCCCCCTATGTTAATCTTGCAGTTAATGCCAATGGTGGATGTAAAGAAAATCACAACTTGTCTGCAACCACCCTCCGCCACAACCAAAACACTCCCCCCTTAACCCCTACCTTCACTTGCCCTGCACCAACCAATGCTCCTCCATCACCCTGCTCCCTCCAACCTGGCCCTGAAATTTTACCCCTTTTAAAGATCGCCTTCTCCCCTGGCTCTGCTCCTGCCCCTTGTCCTCCCTCAAAACTTTCTGCTGCTGTTGTGCCAGTTGAGGTGCGACAGAGAATAAAGGAGCTTCTGTCCATGTACAGTCAAGGTCTGTGGGCCCATGCTGTGCCAAAACTCTTTATGGACACATACAAGACCCCGTTCCCTGAACATGTTCTGGACAACTTGTCTCTTTTGCTGGATATATGCAATGTTGAGTACCCGATCCCCAATGACAAGAATAAGGCAAGTGGATGACATGACACATACCTTAACACACTTAACACAATGTACATATGAAGTAATTTCTTTATTGGTGTAAAGTCTTAATGCTTATTGTGTCTACTGACACTTTGAATTCCTTACAATTCATGCAGTATCCTTCCTGCTTACCTCTTTGTCTTAAAAAAATTGCATCTATTGATGTGTTTGTCGTTGATATCACTTGCTTTGGTCAGGCCATCCTGTATTACTCCAGCAGAGCAGACATGGAAGCCACAAACGGGCAAGAAAGCCAGCCGAGCAGAGGCCATCCCCTTCCCTCTGGTCTGGAGGTTTCTGGTCCTGTAGTTCCTCCATGTCTGGTTCTTCCCTCTGAGCAGTACCCCTCTGTGTTGATTACTGAAGCCAAGAGCAGCAATGCTGTCACTGTAAGGTAAGACACACATTATTCTTGCAGACAAGAGTATATCGTTCTGAAGCTAAAAACGCCAGCTGAAAAGTCTTAACTCTCTTTTTTTTTTTTTGTGAGCTTCTGTAACACCTGCTAGTTTTTCCTTGATCTGTTTCTCAAACTATGCTGGCTCCTCGAATTTAAGGGAATCAGGACACTATTTTTTAGAAAACATATTTTTGATCTTTCTGACCTGCAACACCAGGTACTGTAGTACACACACTGTGTGATATAATAGAAATGCAGCACACCTTAATCCATTATGTCAGCATTGTGCTAAAATATATCATTACACTTTATAATTTTGTATATTTTCGAGCTAATAATTACATTAATCATGTTCGCGACATCTCCTTCTGTCCCTTAGTATTTCTACACAACTAGCAACACTAACAGGCTCACTGGGATGTGCTGTTTAAAGATGATGCATAAAAATATAATATCAGCAACCACCCCTGTTTCCTTTGTTGCTTTGTTAATCGAGGTTACAGTCTATGAAGACTACCTTGTACAGACTGAAAGAAAGTTCCTTTTTCTGTTCAGGTATGTGGGTCAGAACTACTCCAATGCCCAGGAGGCTATGGAGGAGGCCATGAGTGCTTTGTACAACCACAGCTCCACCAACCACACTCTGTCTAAACCTGTCGCTGGTCAGCTGGTGGCAGTCAGAGGAGAGGATGGAGAGGAGCTGGCAAGAGCTCAAGTCATGGAGGTTTTGGCCCCTGACAAGGTCAAGGTAGGTCATTTTTGCTGTTGTCTTCAGTTAGCTGTCAAGCTGTTTTACTAAAACAATCCCGGGAAATTATCAGGGGTTTAATACTTTTTTAGCACTTTGTGATGTACTTGCTTTAGAAATGTAGTGTTTAAGCTCCTGACATAGGACACATGGGTATTTTAAGCTTGGCAATCATTAGCTACTGAGTTAGTCTGCAGCAATAGAGCTTTTGTCAGCCTGTCTCTCTGTTTGCCAGGTTTACTATGTGGACTATGGCTTCTCTGTGGAAACCAGTGGGACTAATCTGCTGAAGCTGCACCAGAACTTCCTCTCTCTGCCCTTCCAGGCTATCACTGTTAGACTCGCAGGTAAATAATGGATAAGGAAATGACTTGGGAACTGTTTTTTTTTAATGTGACTGATGTAGATAAAACGCATACAAATCGATTAAACATTTACACTGGCCAATGGATGTACAACATAAGTCAGGGGTCACTAATAAGACTTCTTCTCTGTCCTTCCTCTCTCTAATACCCATCCCTCTTTATTTTCTTTCTTCCAGGTCTAGAGGCATTCAGCTCCCATCCTCTGGTGCTCTCTTCTTTGGACAAGATGGCAGTGGGAAAGATTCTGCTGATGGAGACATTAGAGCCATGTCAACAGAATGAGACGCCTGTGGCAGTGCTGTATGACACTTCGCAGGATGAAGACATCAACATCAACTCCACCTGCCTGAAAGCTCTCCAGGACATGACCATGAGCAACCCTCTGACTGTAAGGATGGTTTCTAGTGTGATGGATAAGATTAACGAGAGCACTCTCTTAGAATAGCGTTTTTGCATGTATTTAACAAACGTATGAATGTGTCAAGGGTCAATCTCTCATTTTTAAATGTCTCATACAGGACAGCTCAGCTCTACCAGTGAGTGGTGCTGTTGCACTGTTTTGCCTGTGTTATGGGATTTATAGGGCTGTCATTTAGGAATTAAAACCAGCAGCTGGTCAGTCATGATTGTTAGGTTATATTGACCGTCCTGTATCCTTTATCATTAATCTTTCTGTTGCCTGTAGGTAAATGCTACCTATCCGGATGTGTGTGTCACCAACGTGTGTGCAGATGGTATCATCTACTGCCAGCTGCCCTGCAGAGGAACCGCAAGACTAAGCAAGTTACTGGAAGAAACTGAGACGTTCTTCATCTCCCAGGTTAACAAGACCTTCATCTGCCTCAGCACAATAGTGTTGTGGGCTGTTGACACAGAGAGAGGCTGTTTCATCTCAAGATAATGTACAGGTTTATATAAAACATTGAAAAATTATATTTTAATAATAAATACGTGTGGGTAAAGGGACTTTACGTGTGGGTATTGCAACATTTTCAATAAAATGCAACCAATGCAATGTATATAGTCCAGGTAGCTGCAGCTTATTTTTAGACCATGGCCCTTGTTAGGCTTTTAAGTAAAACGTAAAACCCATAATACAAGCATACAATTGGAAATAAAAAAACATAACAAACAGCCTCTGCAGATGACCTCTACAAACAGTATTTCAAACAATAAAGACTGAATATCAATTTTCCAAGCCCAAAGTGCTTTATAAAAACATGTAAGATAGGATGTACACCTTGTGTAAGAGCTGCAGTAGTGCTGGTTGAAGGTGCGGAAAAAAGGTTTACAGTCATTGAGATATGATGTGATGAAATATTAGAAGTCGGAGTAAATAAACACGAAATCACAAACTCAACACTGTTGCCACTCATCTTTAGAACTCTCTTGATTCCATATCCATCTGTCTTTAGGTGGCTGCTGATCAGTCATATGGTCATCATAATAATCTTTGCAATTCTTTCTATTAGATGACATCTGAGTCTCTGGTGTCCAGACCCTTCAGTGGCAAACTGTGTCTAGCTCGCTACAAAGGAATGTGGTCCAGAGCAGAAGTAAGGACAGAATCATTAAAATGTGTTTCATTCAAAAGCTTAACTGGCACTCACTCACATGTTGTTTCTCTTGTTTTTAGGTCATAAACATGTACGGCAACAGAGTGATTGAGATCCTCTTCATTGACTTGGGAGTCCCAGCTACTGTAGAGGTCACTGATCTGAGAGAGATCCCCCCTCTTTTCCTCAAAAACTTCATCATCATCCCACCACTGGTTAGTTAGAATTTTCTAACCATTTGCTAATGTAAATCTGTCTAAAAGTTGTTATCTGATGTAGGTTTTTGTAACACATGTAAAATGAATAGTTGTTGTTTTTTTCAGGCTGTCAAATGCCGCCTTGCTGACATCACAGTTCCAGAGGGAGACTGGAGCCCAGAGGCCGTTCTATGGATGAAGGAGGCTCTCCTGGGATCTGAAGACTGTAAAATGAAGGTAGCATAACATTTAACACATATCTGAGTTCAACTTTGCTCATATTTGTCCTGTATTTCCCACAATAATTGCTACTGCAAGACAAACATTCAATAAATATGACAGGAAACTACACTTTATAAGGTACATTTGTACTCCTGCTTGTTGTTGCAAATTCCAGGCAATCATCTGACAGCATGCAGATATAATCTGGAGGTTCAGTTTTTGTTCAGACCAAGCATGAGAGTGGAGAAGAAATGTGACTGACCACATTAGATCGATTGAACATATTTTATTGCTAAATGCTACAGACTTTGTTGCCGTCTAGGTGGATCCCTTTATGCCCTCAGTCTGCTTATCTTCTAATTTAATGGAGGATAATATGCCATGGCATAAAGCACACATAGTCTCAAATTTGTTTCACCATCATGACATTAGTCGGTGTACTCCAATGGGCTCCACAGTCACCAGTCTCAGTCCAGTGCTTGAAGCACAAGAAGTGTATGGTATAAAGTCACGGTCAACTGAAGTTCTGTCTAATTTTGGACATTTGTGTCTTGTTTTGTTTTTTCATTTTAGATCTTGAAATTAGACCAGCACAAAGGGGACTCACTGGTCTATATGTACCTCTTCATTGGTGCTGACAGTCAGGAGCTGGACAAGAGCATCAACCATAAGCTGGCCCAGTCAGAGTTGTGGCAGAAACTCTCAACACACAACAACGGCAGTGGGGATATAGGTAATACTACACAAGACATCAAACTCAAAGTCCATGCTGGGTCTGACAGCATTTGTATACATTGACTATTCTGGTCAAACTTTGAACAACAAACAAACTTTTTAAATGTGTTCCACTATGTTAAGTGATTAGAGAGTGAGACATTTTTGTTGTTTTTTATTTGTATGTAGGATCATTGAGTATAGGGTTAAGTGCTGACTCAGGTTTAATTTGAGTATGTTTTGCATATATCTGTATTTTCCAAATTCCCAGGTATCAGTTCTCTTGTGGAGAAGCTGACTCTGAGCAGCCTGGTCCCAATTCCCATTGCCAAGGCCTCAACCCAACCTCTGCATGGAACAGGGGACTCATCTTCTCCAGATGCGACCACCAGTAGTGGGATGCAGTCACTTCCGATGCCTCCCCGACTGGAGATCCCCCAGGTGTGACAAACTCAGTCTTTATGTAAAGAAACAGGTGTAAATTTGGATATCATGGTTTGAATTCAGGCTACTAAAATCAGTTATCATCAAATGTCAGCTTATACAGTATTTATTTGCAGGTCTCCACTGTCACCAGATTCTAAACTGGCAATTATTTTTTTTGTACTAGATTGGTGTCAGATATTAAAGTTATAGTTGTATAATGCACAAAAAATGTAAAGAACATTTTACAGTTTATGGTCAAATATGCCCTCACATAGTTCATTCAACCATGGCAGAATACTATTTACTCTTTGACATGTATCTGGATTTAAAATAAGAAATAGAAAGAACCTCAGAATGCCTTCATTGGCCAGTTTACAACATTTTTTTTAACAAAGCCAAGTGGTAATCAGCGTTTTCCTCCCCTTCTGCTTCCAGCCTGGTCAGAATATGGATGTGTTTGTGCCAGTGGCCTGCCACCCTGGTTACTTCGTGCTGCAGGCATGGCAGGACCTGCATAAGCTGGTGGTGTTGATGGGGGAAATGATCCTCTACTATAACCAGACGCAGAAGACAAACTCAGCCCCACACATCCAGAAAGGAGAGGTCTACGCCGCCAAACTAGACAAGAAGTGGGTGATTAATGTGTTTGCACTTGATACACAGCTAAAGCGTAAATAACTGATGTCTGAGATGTGATTATGATGACATGAAACATTATCAAATTGTCATTTTGTAGACCTTAAGTCAAGAACATGATAGAAATCTCACATTTAAACCACACAAGCTCTACGGTTGATACATCAATCTGGACCAAGATATTGATTTTTATGATCAACGATCCAATATTATCAAAGCAAATCGGATAAATATCATCTTTGAGACACCTTTATTTTGAAATTCCCATTTTATCTTTTTTCTTTTTTTTTTAGTAATTCATTATTTTTTAAATTATTAAAATCACTTAAATATTTTTTCATTTAAATGTCTGGAAGAGCTTGGCAATAAAATAGTCTAATTATATTTTAGTTGCTTTTTGTGAGTTGATATAAATGTAACGGAAACTGTTATATGGCTTGTGATATTTTCTCTAACCTCCAACCCAAACATGCATTATCTAGAATACTGCCCTTGTACTGGTTGTGTGTATCTCAGATATTGCGGGAGATCAGTTCTCTATTTTGTGCCATTTTGTAAATGTAAAAACCAGCGGTTGCTATTGTCTGATGGCTGATGCATGCTTCTACCCAGCTGGCACCGTGTTCAGGTGAAGGGGATTCTGGCCAACGGGTTGGTTTCAGTCTTCGAGTTGGACTACGGCAAACACGAGTTAGTCCGCAATACTCTCCTCAGGCCTCTGATACAGGAGTTCCGACAGCTGCCCTTTCAGGCCATTACTGCAAAACTTGCAGGTGAGTAAGATCATCATCCTCTTAGTGGCTTTACTGGGCAATATGTATTAAAGCAGTGTTATTTTATATGTAACAGAGTAAAACAGTTCCAATTTAAAATGATCTATGTTTAGTTTAAGGAATAAGTAATTACATTTTAGCTGTAAGATTAAAATTCTATCTGAAAATAAAGGTAAATAAAATATATATTTCTGTTGTAGTCCCATGGAAAGTTCCACCTTGAATATTCCCGAAATCTTGCAACTAACAAATGTTTTCATTGTCAGTAAATCAGCCATTAGACTACAATTAATCGATTCCCATCTTGGTAACACAAGTTGGAGCATCTTGGGTTTTCAGTCAGATTGCTAATAGCGAGTTTGTTCTGCAGGCTTGACAGAGCACCAGTGGTCAGAGGAGGCATCCATGCTATTCAGGAACCAAGTGGAGGGTCGAGCACTGGTAGCCCAGGTGGAGAGTGTGTCGGAGGTTAAAGGTGAGATAGTTGACCGCAGGTTGACAGTTTACCTGGTGGACACTACAGTGGAGGACAGGGACCTTTGGATTCACAGCACCATGGCCAACATTGGTGGTGAGCTGTCTTCGGCAGCCTAGGATGTCTTCTCATGCACGTTGGTAAATTAACCAGCAGCAAGCTGACTGTTTAAGTCCAACAACAGTTCTTCTACTGGTTCTTTTCATTTTCTAAAACAATGGTGAAAGTGCTCACCGAACTTTGGAAGCCAAGAGTCACTTTCTCTGCCTTTGGTTCATTTTCAGCGTTCTGGATTTCTCCCATTCAAAGACTTTATTAAAGTTTTCCTTTTTAATTTTTGGGTCATAGTTCATGGCCATGGTCACTTGTGACGGGAAATGTTTCTATAAGAAGATCATTTTTTTCTGAATTTAAGGACTGAAAAAAATGACGAAAATGATGGAAGACATCCAACACCATCAAATGGTACACTGACAAGTAATCATTGTGAAACTAGCTCACTTTAATTCATCTAAACGTTCTTTCAAGTTCAGTCACCTGTGTTGCATGTTTTTGTGTTATTTATTTCTCTATTTCCCATCTAATTCGTTTTTTTGTTGCTTTGCCTTATGCATGCAATGGTGTGGCTCATTTTGCACTTAATTTTGACTGTATATATTTAAGCTTTTACATTAATACAAAGTAAATGACCTTACTGCTTTAATCTTCATAGGAGTTAAGACTTCACTGATGGGACCATCTTGTTTAATCTTGTTTGATATTTCTGGTGTTGTTTAAACATGACAAGTTGTTCAAAAGGATTTGTTCAAATAAAATACATTTTGATTGATATTTGCCATCCTAGCAGGATAATAAAGGCTATTTCACCTCACACTTTATTTCAGTGGTCACTCATCCTAAAAGAGCAGCTCAAATTGTCAAATACTAAATGTGAAATCTAACTGGAGTATATTTATCGGCCATATTTGCAGCATAAGATGGGGATGTAGCCTGCAGCTTAACAATCTCTTCAGGCCTCGAGCAGATACAGCTGTGGAACATTTGACCAGCCACAACTTAAATCATAAGCTAATAAAACATAAAATGATGGCAGTTTTTATCAAAGAGGTCAAAGGTCAACTTGACTGTGACAAGTTATGCAAAAACACTTTTCTGGTCATTATTCAATGGCTTGTGTCATAACATTCATAACATAACAGCTACAACATAAGATGCTGCATTTACACTTATTCATGAGTATATAGATTCTTAAAAGATGTATTGTTTAAAGATATAGCATTTCTCTGCCAACATACCTTTTGATCCCTGTCCAATGTTTGTATAAGTCTGTTAGCTTAGCACAAAGACTGGAAACAGGATAACAGCGAGCATGCTTGTGCCCCAGCAATATCTCAGTAATTAAGACATTATAGTTGATTGATTGAAGTTGTTAAAGTGCAAATAAAATGCCATTTTACTGGAGGTTAATATGTCCTGGGCTATTTCAATTACTTGCTAGAGTCTCAGCTGTTTCCCAATTTCAGTATTTGTGCTATGCTAACCTGCTAACTTTATATGTAATGGACCGATATCAGTCTAAATCTCTTGGGGTTTTTTGACGGCTTTTATGGGTAATGGAGTATTTTTACGTGATCTGAGTACTTCCGTCACTGCATTGACATCCCCCCACTTCGTTAAAAAGCAGTCTTGTCTGGGTCAAATAGTTCAAAGTATGCGTGTATTTTATACAGTCTATGGTGTATCCCCTAATGTTGAAGTTTATTGAATGACAGAGTATCAATGTGTCCGATAATGGACTCCGCTCGACTTCATGACATCACTGGAGTGACAGGGCAGCCGTGCTGGGGGGAGGAGAGGGAGGAGGAGGAGGATCTCTCTCCATAAGTTTACTTTGCCCTTTGCGGGAGATGAGATTCAGCCTCCTGCAAACCCGCCGAGAGACGACCGGGGACGGGGGAGGAAACTTTGCGAGCACTCTGTGAAATCTGCTGAATTCAGGATTATCTGCGGGTCATGGACGCTTTCGTCTAGTTGGAGTTTTTTGCGGATTCCCGGGTTGTGCGCCTGCAGCAGAGCGGACCGCGCGGTGCGACTCCAGGCGGCTCTGAAGGAAACCATATCTGGTCAAAGTATTCGTTGCTGCCTGTCACCCAGCGGGACCGTCCGGCTATAAATAGCGCTGGAGGAGGTACGGAAATAAATGCAAAAATTATACTGCACACTGTAAAACAGGCAAATTAGTGAACATCACATGTCAAGGTTGGAATAATGTACAGGACAACGCGTTTAACCATTAAGTGGAGAAAATATATACCGTAACCACGAGGTCATTGAGGGTAAAGTGGGCTTCTCCAGTAACACTGAGGATTATTTTTATTTCACTGTTGGTGCTTTGAAGAATGCATTATTCGCTGTTGTATGCTTCCTCTTAAAGTAATGGCGCTCTGCAAGTCCTAACATCAAAGTTCTGCACAGATGGACATTGCAATGCAGTCCTTATCATGTACAGTAGCTACCTGTGAGTCTTTGATTCAAGAACATTAGTGAAATTTTCCATTTTAACTTGCCAGTGATCCATCATTCTACATGCACTTCCTAGGGCTCACCTCTTAACTTTCTAGGCTACAGACTTAAGTTAGTAACTATTAAAAAAAAATTGAGAAGGCTTTGGCAAGTTGGGATCATGAGCAAAGGATGTCACCTTGGGTTAATAAAGTGATGAGTATCCATGTGAAATTTAAAAATGATAATTTCAGTAAAATTGAAATCCAACTTGCATAATCAGGATTTCACTCAACAAGTGCTGAGAGATGCAGCAGTTGTCTGTGACCTACATGCATCCCATAGAGTAAAAGGAGCCTTTTATAACCTTTGTTACTTGTTTAAGGTTGTTTTTCTTATTTTTAAGAATATTAGTGCGTTCTCTGAGACTGCTTCTTTGTTCACTTTTCCACTGGTGCCATTTCTTTGTTATTTACTCATTGTTGCAGTGTTTGACCATCTAAAACATGAATACAAGTGTTCTTATGTTTGTTCTTCGTCTCTTTGATTAGTAATGTATCATGTTAGCAGCCAGCTCGAAACTACACTCTGATTAGTGAGGTGACACATGAGGTAACACGTCTGACTTTTTGACCTCTGCAGAATGCACAAATGGTCAGGCAGCAAGTGTGGTCCAAGGCAGCAAGTGAGCTGCTCGGCGCCTCGTTATACACCTCATGTCATGATATACGACTCCATGGCGCTCCCCAAAGCGGAGACTGACAACACAGCAGCCATCACAGATGGATTTACTTTAGAAGTTGTTAGAATGAGATAATGTTTTTAAAATGATGAGGTCTTGGCTTTCACTCTCTTTACTGTTCACATAACATATATAGACACACAAAAGAAACTAATCTATTTTGGCAAGCACCTATGCATTATACCAGTGGTCACCACTGTGTAAGTGGAGACCCTTGTTCTCGTCACAGCGTAATACACACACACACACACACACACACACACACACACACACACACACACTGACTGTCCTGTAGCTTATCTCAACTTCATACAGAGGAAATCAGACCAGTTGCCTCACAGCTGTTTTCTACTGGGCCTTTCCAGAGGTGATTCTAACAACTGAAATCTTGCAGAATAGTTTAGACAGACACCATGCAATAGCATAAGGCATGATGGAGTCTGTTAATACTCTGATCCTTTTAGGAATATTGTGGTTATTTTTCTACCAGGTGCACATGCAGTTAGCACCTGGTAGAGCTGGGCAATAAATAGATTTTTATCAATTTGAATTTAATGAATTGATTCATTCATTGAAATTGATTTTCACTTTCAACGACTTTAAAAGACAACCACCTTATGTATGATTTTGTTATTTATCATGCAAATATTTTTTCTTCAGGGAGAATAAAATATAACTTTTATTTTCATTTTTTCAAAAAGTGAAGTCTGATGAAAGTTTGCTTTGCACTTTAGACCCCACCGATATGGGCTTCTTGAGACAGATTACCAATTCACAGATTACTAATGGGGCAGTGTGTCAAAAGCTTTTCAACTGGAATAAAAAAATTATGCTTTCTACTTGAATTGTGCTCCAATTGTGCAAATGCTAAATAAACTTCATGACTGTATGTTGAGTATCCAGAACTAAAATATAGAAATATGTCATTGTCATGTTTAGTTTGTTTTTAAGGAGAAAAAAATATAAAAATCATATATAGGGTGTGGGATGTGTGTGGGAAGAGATGTTATTTTTAGGCTATATCGCCCAGCCACAACATCTGGTTAAAACTCTCAGGTTAACCAGATTGGGACATCTTAAGTATTGTGGCATTACATTTTTCAAATATGAACTTTTTTTTTTTTTTTGCTTTTTCTTTTTAAAAATTGCTTTTTTCCTTCCCTATTAAAGTATGTACAAATGTATGGAGATTGGTGTGCCTCCTAGTTCAAGCTCCTGTGTTTAACATAAGCTTAGAGATGACCGTAGTATATCTTTGACTTCCCAAACTGAAGACATTTTAAGTGAAATATTCACACGCCACTTGCTGTATTTTTTCTTTTTTCCTGAGAGGGTAAGCTGTTTGACGACATTAAGCAGGAAGTCGCCTGTTGAAGCTTCTAAAGGTCCTCTGCTGTCTTCTTAACTGTGTTTTATGTGCTGATTTATTGGCCGCTAAAAGTTTTTGGCCCCTCTGAGAGCATGTGTGAGATTCACAGAGATTTATGTGTATTTCACGGCTGAAAAAGTTTTGCAGGGTTTATGTTTAAAAACTGAAAGATTTACAGAGAAGTAAGGATAAAAGCAGGCCTTCATAGTTGTGTTACAGGAGTAGCTGAATTGTGTAAATCGGGTGTGAAGCAGATATTTCAACTGTGAGCTCTTATTTTTAATTTTAATATGACAAAGGCTGTGCTAGTGAGTTTAAAGGTTTTACACACTTCTCACTTGATTAATGATCCTGTATCAGTGCTGCTATTCTTAGAGGCTTGAGGACTGAGCATGCCTAGTTTAGAGGTCAAGGGTCAAGTCAAGTGTTTATGACTTTACAGGGTACATTCTGGCTCAGGTCATATTTAATAGCCTTTCCTCTCTGCCCAGTGAATGTCCTCCAATGAAGCAGAAGCTTGTAGAAACGTTATAAATAAAGGCACGGGTCTGTTTGATATCATCAGAGCAGCTCAGGCTCTTCCAGCAGACTTGCAGCGTTATTTGGCGTTCAGCCCAGTTCTTCATCTTTGGTTTTGGAAAGTTGTCTTGTCGCGGAGCTTAGAGAAAGCAGAACAAAAGTACGGCACGCTTGACTCCACCTGTTAGGAGGTTAGCCAAAACACACTTGCTGACATACTTAAGATCAAAAAGAAATGTTTGCACTCCTCGAACGCAACATTTTCTGCACTTCGGTTGGGGTTCTTAAGCTTCATCTCAACCCTTTTTTGCTTAATTGGAGAACCTTTGATGCAGGCTCAGTAAAGTTATTATTAGGGTTGTCATGTGGACATCTGTCAGCAGCAGCTCGCAACACATTTCAAACCTTGACCCACAGTTTTAAGGAACCAGGGCTTAGAGACCGCACGTATCCCGAGCATTTGGTGCTGTGACCCACAAATGTTCCGCTGCACTTCATCCATCATCAGTCATCTGGTTCTGCAGCCAAGACTGAAATGTAGAGAGTGAGAGAGGAAAACAGATCTGCAATCCGTCCACACTGCCAGCAGAGAAAGAAAGCACCAGAAAAACCCTTTTCCGGACAAGATATTTGGTTTATCCGGGGTTGAAACTTACATTTTTCTGCAGAGTGCTTTGAGAGAAAAAAACCCCAGCATTTGTCACTGTGATTCATGGTCAGATTCAGAGGGGTCAGCAACAGGATACAGTTCTGGCAGGAAATGGAGCACCAGTATAGAGAGTCAAAAAGACAGTGAACAGGTGAAAATGTAGTGCTAGACCTGACTGCTGTTAGAATCACATAAAAGTAGGACTACTCAGTTATGGTAAAAATCAAACTCCAGATCATTTTGGTCAATATTGACATCATGATTATTTAACAGCATGCATTTGTTCAACTAAGAAACAAAAGTTTTTTTAACAGTGGATTTTCTTAAATTTTAAATATAATAAAATGAAAAAAATAATTAAAATAAACAATACACATTTAAATAATAAATATAAAAATAAATTAGATTAAAGTAAATGAGATGAGGAAATGTCCGGTCACTTCCACCACCCAGTGAAAACTACTTAACAAATTCAATAAATACAAATGTGAATTACATCAAATATGTTGCAGTGCACTGCTGCAGCCTACTGAAAGCTCATAAACATAATATTCTGGGGTTTTCTCTTTTTTTTTAGCATCATGTTGAATCCCAATGTGGTGCGATAATCTATTTTTATCTTGATTATCTTGCTTCATAATCATTGGAAGCAAAACCATTATTGGAAAACCGACAGAAAAGGGACTTGTTCATTTACTTTCTGCAGAAAGTCACACTTTGGCAGTCTGTAGGTGAACTAAGGTTATATTTAATACTTTTCTGTTAGTCATCAATCAGGCTGTCATTGATAGCAGCTGATTTTGTACATCACAGGTTATCTTAGGTAGCTTGCTACCTTCAGTGACCTCAGATGATTCAACAGTATTTTTCTTGTCAAAAACATTTTCTTAGCACCTTCTACATTACACCGAAAACCCACCATCTCCAAACCAATCAGTCAGTGAAAACATCCTTGTCCAGGTTTTTCCCTGTCCTTCTCTCTCCTGGTTTCTCATCCGTTTCTAGATGAGGCAAACATCCAATGCATCTCTCTTTTTTTTTTTTTTTTTGCTAAAGCCAAATAAAGCCTTGTCTTGTCCATGTATCACTTATTTTTCTTATTTTTTTAAACCCTGTTTGCGACAAATAAATGGCCAGAACTGTTGCAGAACATTGATATTTCCAGGTGTTACCATATATGATAACATGCAGTAATTTACGGGCCAATCCCAAAATGTTGCATCACTAACAAATAATTATAGCTTGGCGTTATAGGATAAATGCTTGTTGAAGATCAGATTCTCATATTACTACTTTAAATATGAAGCTAAAACTAACACTGAGAAACAGCTAGCCTGGACAAAGTCTACCATCCAACACCCTAAAGTTCACTGATAAATATGTTATTTCATGTTGTGTAAAAAAAAACCAATTGGCTATTTTTATGGGAGCTTAAGTACTAGAATATTGCACAGCAGGAATAAGTCCTAAAACCTAAAAGGCATCTTCATCAGTTTAGCGGTTGTGACGTTGTGACGTTGTGACACTGAGGTGTAGTTCAGTTTTAGCCTTACATTAGCTTCTTACCTCTGGGAACTGCATTTTTTTTTTTTAAATTATGAAGTGGTCTTCATTTGTTAACAGTATCATGAACTTTTGTTTTGCTTTATTCCCTGCAGTAAATCGAAATCCAAAAATCCCCTTGACTTTTTGTCGAGAAGTAGTAAGCAAATGTAAAATGAAAAAAAATGAAGGTTTAGTGGCAGAGGTGGAAAAAGTACTCAGATCCCTTAAATAAAAGTACTAATACTACACTGCAAAATTACTCAACTACTAGTAATAGCCCTGCATTCAGAAATTAAGTACAAAAGTATCAGCTTCAAAATGTACTTAAATTATCAAAAGTAAAAGTACCCATTATGTAGAATGGCCCCACTCAAATTGTTATATATATTCCACATATATTATTGGATTATTAATATTATCATTATTGATGCATTTATGTAAGCAGCATTTCATTTTTCCCAAGGTAGGGCTCATTTTCACTACTTAATATACTGTCATGAGGTTTAATTAAAAAAAAGTCTAACCCCTTTAAATTTGTCACGTTTTTTTATGTTAAATCTTTACCTGAAAAGTAACTAAAGCTGTCAAGTGGAGTAAAAAGTACAATATCTGCCTAAAAATATTTTTTGAATAGAAGTATTATAAATAATGTTACATATGTGGAAATACTCAAGTAAAGTACAAGTACCTTGAAATTGTACCTAATTGCAGTACTTGAGTAAATGTACTTAGTTACATTCCACCACTAGTGAGGAGCAACTAAAAACTGCAAACAGTTTTTTACAACATTGTATAAAAAATGAAAAGCAAGTCTTTTCTTTCCCAGCCTTCTGTAGCCACCCTGTCAGTAACTTTGGAGATGAGAAAATGAAAAAGGAAAGCAGGCAGTGGAATACTATGCTTAATATCTTTCTGCATAGATGGCTTAGTGTATCTATTGCTTTCTAATTTAGAGCGCTATTAATCACTCTCCACTCTTTAACTCTGCCTCCTCCAGGTCTCTCTCTTTCCCAGGAGCGCTACGGGCACTTGGCTGCCTTTGCTGTTATTTTACCCCTGAGGTGGGGGTCGCTGAGGTGAGTGCAGTCAAGTTTTTTACATCAAGTGACACTCAACAAAGCATGTGAATCAACCATCATAGTCCACTTTGCTTTACTCTGGTAACTCCTGTTATTAAACCATTCATTTTATCAATGATTTCTCTTTTTCTTTCCACAGATATAGATTTTTTCTTTCACAAGTTCCCAGGGTCTTGCAGGCTCCTGATCGCCTACGATTTGTCATTCTCGTTTGGAGGGGTGATTTGAGGTGAGGGAATCATTTGAATACCTCCCAGATCACTTTGTGTATATGTTTACAATGGCAGCACTGAATCTTAAATGTCAGACACATCTCAGAAATGTAAACCGTGCGAGACGAGAGATGAACATGATTTGAAATAAAAGTTTGGTTTAAGTCGATTAAATCACCTCAAGCAATTTTGAAGTACAAGACATTGATGTTGTAAGATACAGTTAGAAAAAACAAAGTCCAAGTGTTTATTTTATGGGATGAAAATCATTCCATTCCGGTCAATGTTGTGTATATTTAACGTCCTGTAATCATCTTAACCACTTCTTTCTTGCAAGAGTTTGTGTGCATGTCATGCTGAGGTCACTGTATCAATGTTCCCAGGTGTCCATCATGTCGGTGATGAGGAAGGAGATGGAGAAGTACAGGGACATAGACGAGGATGAGCTGCTGAAGAAACTGTCAGAGGAGGAGCTGCAGCGATTAGAGGATGAATTAGAGGAGCTGGATCCTGATGTAAGTTTACAGTATAAAGGCCATAAGGAGGAGATGCTGTTGCTGTGTTGGTGTCAGTGGATGGGGTCAGAAAGGCTTAAGAGACCATCCTGATGTGATGAACTGCAGTGTGCTTTATATTACTGTTACTACTTGTCTCTGTCTTTTTTATCTGAATTGTGGGTAGATAATTTGTTTGAGTAAATGGCTTTAATGTAAATAATAGTGTCTGCAGTATTAGTACAGTGGCAGCTGATGGACTGTGCTTTGAATGCTGTGTAGACAAAACCAGCCAATCCAGAATGGACTCGCAGCGTTACTGCACAACGTGTAAAATGTATATGATGACCCACAGTCTTTGGTTTACACACAATGTAGTTTTTACAGCTGCTGTATAATCTATGATAAAGTTAGGCAAGTCAATGGGATCAGTGTTACATCCAAATTACTGGATCAGTGGGTCAGTTTTTAACTCGGTGTGTAGAATATGGGCATAATAAAAACATTTAAAGCACCTCAAGTTTCTAGGAACCTTTTCTGATTTCAAGCATAGAGCAGTTTAAAAATCATCCAATATATCATACACATTTCCTACTGGACAACCTTTCAGGCTCACAGATCCTCTCTAGCCTTAATCCCTGTAACAAAGGGATTTTTTTTACCTGGCATACAGGTGTATATATTAATAAATATATATCTATTGGTTAATCAAGAAAAAAGCCTGTTTAACAGTTTAAAGTTGTCATCTTTAGATCCTTTACCTAATTTTTTATGTGAATTTTTCTAGACAGTATATATATATATATATATTTCTATATATATATATAAATGTCTAGTTTAAGCCATTGTGACATTGATGATTTTCCCAATACATGAGAGAGGAAGTGTAGGAAGCAGCATTATAAAGATGAGGTTCGCCCCAAAATCAAATATACATCATTTTTCTCTTACCTGTAGTGCTTTTTGTCAATCTTAATTATTATGGTATGACTTTCTGAGTTTTTGAGGTATCGGCTATAGAGATGTCTGCCTTCTCTCAACCATTTTGGAACTAGGTAGTAGTCGGCTTGTGGTGCTCAAAGCGGCAAAAAAAATGCATTTGAAAACCGTAAAACAGTAATGTCTATTTCCAGACATCATGACTCTGTTACTCAAGGTCGATATCTCCAACACTCAGAAATTCACATCAAAACAATCTAGACTGATAAATGATTAATATCACTGCAGGTGAGAGGAGAAATGTATTTCTGATTTGGATGAACCTTTAAGGCTACGTGAAACAGTTACATTCTACAAAATATTTTACCTTTTTATATGAGTCATTTTGTAATGTTGCTGCTTAGTTGGATATCATTTACATCATTTACAGTATGTCTCTATTCTCATTAAGTGCAGTCCATGGGAGGCAGGGTGGTGTATCATGTTGTTAGTTATTATGCTGCAGTAGGTACAGTACATCAGTTATACTTGTGTTTAGTTTCTGTTGCCTTTTATGAAGTGTTTATCTCTGCATTTGATGCATCCACTGCCAGCTTTGTGCCCTCAGTGATGTATCGCGCGTCTATGTGGTGAAAGCAGCTGTAATAGCTTTCTGATGAATGTCTAACTGCTCATAAAGAGGCTGGATTCCCCCTCAATGCCAAGGGGATGACTGGAAGAGTATAATGTGCAGGGATCAGTGTGTGTGTGTGTGTGTGTGTGTGTGTGTGTGTGTGTGTGTGTGTGTGTGTGTGTGTCTGTGTGTGTGTGTGTGTGTGTGTGTGTCTGTGTGTGTGTCTGTGTGTGTGTCTGTGTGTGTGTCTGTGTGTCTGTCTGTGTGTGTGTGTGTGTGTGTCTGTGTGTGTGTCTGTGTGTGTGTCTGTGTGTGCGCGAGTGAGGCGTATGCCAGCAGCGAGTCTCCGGAGGGACTCTATGACGTAAACTGAGGAAACGGAGAGAGGCAGTGCGTGTGTGCTTACCGTGTTTATGCCTGTTTATGAGGGTAACCTGTTACACAACAGTCAAGTATCCAATTGCTGTAACACACTGTAACCTTCCCAGTAAGGCTACCCACATCAGTTCCAGTAAGCTTTTGAAAAAAAAAAATCATCTTGTTGGACAAAAACAGCAGGCCTGCCAGCTGTACCGTGGCTGTAGAAAGATAAATAGATTGTCAGTCATCGAGAGAACATTGTGTTTTCTTGCCTCACAGTCACACAATGACATGCTGCAGCTTGGACTGGCTCTACTGTTTACTTTTACTTAGACATCAGGGTCACATCCTTTTGACTGTAACTTTCTGAGGTTTGTGACATATTTGGATTAAATCAAACATTACGGTGATTGAACGAAAATGTCTCAGTTTTCTACATTCACTACTAAATTGTCATTGACATTTATCATGTTATGTCCCCATCATTATTATCTAATCACAATATAGAAACAAAATTTGTCTGTGTTCATGTAAATCAACTTGTCAAGGCTGTTGATAGCTTATCGAAGGCTATGACGCTAGCAGCTCTTTATGACAGAACCTTTCAGTATGCTAACAGTTAGCTGTTAGCTTATGGCTTATCTAAAGAGCTCTAGGGGGCAAACCCCTTATGGTCATGCTATCTTACATCTTTTTTTTAATCTGGACTAAATTAATGTAGATTAGTGGAAAGTTCAACCCAAAGTAAAACTATTGTAATTTTTAACTTCCCTACATAACTTAAAGCTAAACTAATTCATGTTTTTACTGAACATGTGGAGGTCGTTCAGCTCATTGTTTTTAGAAACTGTTTGTTTACTGTTTTGGTTCATTCTTAACTCAAGGCTAGTATTTTCAGCAAAAAAAAGCTCTAGTAAACTTTATTTAAATTGTATGCTACCTACTTAGCTCCAAAGGGCAAACAGACAAAGTTAGTGAAGTTGCAGTTATAGCTGAAATAGATGTAATAACACCCATTAAAAAACAGTAGTTTGCACTTACAGAGACATTTTTATTGTCATGACATTTTTTTTAGGTGGGCGAAGGCCTTCACCTGCCTGCATTTGCCTTTACCCACCTAGGAATAAAAATTTAGCCTCCCATGTATCCACACATGTTTTGTATGCAGAGTAAAACAGAAATGTTTTGTTGGTTCAGACGAAAACCAGACCTAAAAGGAAAGTGAATATTGGGCTTACATTTATCAGGTGGCTAGCAAACACAACTCACACACGTATATGCTAATGTAATGGATATGTAATCAACTGTTTGCTCAATTTGCAATATTAATGTTGTAAGGTGCATGTTCCCAGCTTATTCATAGCCAGGTTTAAAACAGGTTTAAAACACTGTGTTCCTGCATCTCAGCCTTCTGTTCATGGAGGCATTTGCTGTACGTGCTACATTAATATGCAAATACATGATTGCTGTGGCTGCTGATTGGCAGGAGAGAGAGACTGAGACCAGATGAGGCGGGGGGTGGGATGACAGGGAAAGGGATATAAAGACAGAGTCTCATGCTGGTAAAAATAACATGCTGGGACTGAGAGTGTGCCTGTTATCTACCACTGATATTATGTGTGACGTAAAAAAAAAAGCTTGGCAGTCTCGGTGTGATATTCTCCTGGCTTTGGTATGAATACAACTTTAAGTCACATTTACGAACCACTACTGGAAAAACTGAATGACAAAGTATAAGAAGAAGACTAATATCTTACTCCAAAACAGTGTATCTAAAAGCAGATACAAATGTAATTGTTTGCTAGTGGAGGTATCAGGCTGAGAGGGAAAGAGTGAGACAGAGTCATGAGGAGGGAGGCCTCAGAGTGCTGAGAGGGCTGATAAGATAGAGAGCTATAAGTAGCACTTGTAAGAGCTTGGTTTTGAATGTTGTTTAAGGTTGAAAATAACGCGGTGAGCAGCAAAGCTCTGGGTAATGTCTCAGTCCAGATAGAGACTGATGAGGGAGTTACATTCACCAGAGCAAAGATACTGTACCACCATCTCTAGATCTCCTCTAGATCTCTGGTTTAATCCAGTGAAACTTATTTTTGTTGACTCTTTCCTAAAAATCTTAATTTAAAAAAAATGCAAGCAATGTGAGCAAATAATACCATATCAGTGTTGGGCATAATTTGGTCGGATTGTTAATGAATACCTGTATGTAGGAATCTAGGAAAAGTTTGTGTGTATTATTCTCCCACTGGGGTTTATGAGAAGTTTCTGTACTGATGCCCCCTGCATTTCTTGGTTTATTTTAGTTATTTGGTGTGTTATTACCTTATTTATTCTTATTTTATTGGATAACTGACTAAATTTAGATAACGTACCTATGTTTAGATTTAGCTAAAATGAGTTCAACTGGTAATTCTTCAGAATAAAAGATCAAGGTCAAATATTTACTCTCACATTTAAATCACAGCAAACCATGTATAAAGGATTTGTTTACTAAGAAGAGTATACGTAATCATAGCACTGTGGCCTGAGAAATATCTATCAGAGATTAATGTTTTATTCAGTAATATCACTGTAGCAAGGAAGAAATCATCTGCTCTGTATTGTTTGTTTCAAGGTACAGTAATGGTAGGAAGAAAGGAGTTAAACAAATTCAGAAAAATAACACTTTTTAATATAATGCCAGTCCTTTAAATTGTGTAAATTCTCATGTGTCCAGAATGCGTTGTTGCCGGCTGGGATGCGGCAGAAGGACCAGACCAAGAAAGCTCCGACAGGAGACTTTCAGAGAGACAACCTGCTGGCCCATCTGGAGAAACAGGCCAAAGAGCATCCTGACAAAGAAGACCTGGTGCCCTTCACAGGGGAGAAGAGAGGTAGGAACCTGTTTTTATCATAGTTAACCTCCTCAGATGAGAAGAAGGCTTTATCTGGCTGCACAGTTTAATCAAGTGAACAGGTGACAAGAAAGCTGGATTGTTTGGTTTAAATATTAGCGATAACTGACGTATCCAGTTATGTGAGCTGAGGGAAGGATGGATATCATGCTTGACATTGAGGAAGATTACACCTCAGATTAATCATGACCTTAACTAAACAATAAAAGTTAAAAACAAACCTATGTTATATATTTTGTTGAGTTGTAAATGTACTTTTTATTCAGTTTCAAGCCACTTTAAACAATACACTTTTTAGATCTTGGTGGTTTCAACTATATATTTTAACCAGATGGAGGATTTTAGTCATCAGATCTTAAGTTATCAGAGGAACAAGCTGAGCAACGTAACGGCTTGAAGTACCTCTGGTACTTACTTTGTCAACCAAAAAGTGTCAGAGAAACACTGATTTTTAAGATGACACTGCTTCATTCAGTGTTTTTATTCGTTTTAATAACCTGGTCAGGATGTGAACAATGAACACTGAAAGAATCCTACAAAAACTCCCATGAGCCCAGATGACTTACCAATGTAACCAAACTGAATCTTGTTATTGTTTTGATTCATAGACAAAAAATGTATTTCATATCATATATTGTGTGTTTAAAAAGGTGTCTCACAAACCCCCAAATTCAGAGGTTAAGGGGTGAGATCCTAAAGGATGATCAGTTCCATAAGACCACCCTCACCAGACTTTGTGAGGCCTGTCAGTGAGCCAGCAGCAGTCTAATGTCGACTGGTGTGTGATGGATGGCGAGAGATACCAGACATCTCAATGTGAAACTCTAGAAGGTCTCGGTGCTGTCACTTTCATCATGTTCTTCTCTTCTGCTGTTGTTGTTTCAGTGCGCTTGTGTGCTTAAAAAGACAGATTTTCACAGATCAGCTGTAATACTGTAAGATAGCATGGAGCAAAGCTTTTAACTTCTAGTTCTTCTTGTGAAAAAAAACGGTCAGCTGTGAAACGGAGCATGTGAGTGGAGCAACAGCAGTTTCTGCACCCTGCTCGAAGCTGTCCATCATCACTACACTTCATGTTTTCTTTTTACCACTCCCCTTTTTCTCACCCTCTGCTCACAATGAGACAAAACCCTCCACAGGTTGCTCTGTAGATGGGCTTGAAACAAGTTGCTAATAATGTGGGAGGCTGAAGTGGTATGATTAGGACTGAGAGAATGAGACAGGTGACTTTAAGAAAGCTGCTAAGCATGCTGGGTAGTAAGATGCCTAATAAGTGAGGGGTCAAAAAATGTCTGTCTGAAACTGGAGGAGCTGACCACACAGACAGACACAGCAGACCTGTCAGTGAAGACACAAATCTCTGGGTCTTTACAGTCACACGTGTGACGTGATGAATGAATACTCACTGCAGACAGCTCAGCTGTTTTGTAAGACAGTTGGTCAAAGATATTTTACCCTAGTTTGACATTAACATTTGAAATGGCTACCACTGTGATCTATAGGCGTGTTTCCACTGACTACTTTTTTGAAAGTTTTTGGCTACGCCCACTAGTTAGTTCCCCTCTGTCTCTGTTCCCATACAGGTACTTTTGTAGCAGCTAACCAACGGAGTTCCAATGTCATAACAGACCAACAGGGCAAGCAGTGTTGCCAACTTAGCACCTGTTGCTATATTTAGCGACCATTCAGACCCCTCTAGCGACTCTTTTTCAAAAAAGCGACGAGCAACAAATCTAGTGACTTTTTCTGGTGATATTGGAGACTTTTGGAGACTTGTTACTCTTCTTTACAAGTAGCAGGCGCTGTCCCAAAGCACTTACAAGCGGCCCAGTCTTCCCAAAGCAGTCTCTCTCAGCTGCAGATAGAGCTGGAGCTGTTAACCCCTAAGCGTCCAGTTTGCACCAGTCTGCAAATGAATCATATATGCGCAAAATCACTGCTCAGTAGTGACTCAATAGAGGGAAAAGCACCAAATGGAAACGCGCCTTTTTTCAATGACTTCTAGCAATTCATTGGTCTTTGTTGTTTCTGTAATTTATACAGAAGAAATACTTTTTCTTCTGCCTATAGATAAATATATTTTCCATGTACTAATTACATTGTGTTTGAGTGTAGTCATGAGCGAGTGCAAGGGAAAAACCCCTATGTGTGTGGAGGGGGACCTTTAATTATTCACATAATTCCAAGGGAATACATATTGTCTCCAGCATTTACTTTACAATGTATTTCATCAGCAAACGGTTAGGTGCTAGTATTACTAGTCATTGTTCTGCTTGTAGTGTACGTTTTTGTATTAAATCTATCCGTTCATGTTGCAGGGAAAGCCTGGGTGCCTAAAAAGATTGTGGACCCCATCATGGAGAATGTGACTCTGGAGCCGGAGCTAGAAGAAGCCCTGGCTAGTGCTTCTGATGCTGAACTCTGTGATATCGCAGGTAACATAATCACAGTCACATGCTTTCACCATGTTTCTTTAATCAAAAATTTGTTCTATTTCCTACTTTTGAAATACTCTACTCTTTTAACAGTTTTACAGTTAAAAGTCCTTGCGGTGCGCCCATAAAGTTGGAATCTTTTTTTTTTCAGACACAATCCTCTGTTAATAGTGCTTTCATTTTTATTGTGATATGTTTGGAAGAGATTGATTAATAAAGTTTTGAGAATATATACACTTTATCTGTCAATAATAAATCACATTGTCACAATCATTTCATGGAAAGAAGTCAAAAATATTTTATTCCAACTTTATTGCAGTTATTGCAGTTGCATTATATCAAATAGTAATAAAGTGAAGAGAAAAAGGAATAATTTAATCAGATTTTCCTCCAGAACATTATTGTTTTGTTTCATCTCATTTTCACATGTTTATAATATTTAAAGAAGAACAAAAACAAAAACAGGCACACCCACGTACATACAATAAAGCATCTGTGTATTCTTCATCTTCTCGAACTAATCAGTGGCCTCACCCTTTCCTCATTCATTTCCTTTTCTTTAACCAAAGTCTTCTCCATTTCCTCCAGTGCTTCCTCGATCTCCCCTCCACCTTTCCCCTTCATCCCTCCATCAGTCCCTCCACCTCCAACACCATCCAGGGTATCTGTAGACTGCGCTCGTGTTTGCATGGAACCGTTCTGCTCCTCTCGTCATGTTCGTGTTGTGCAGCTTGAATCAGTGACGCAGACTGTCAGAAATCTGTGCTGTACATGCATTATGCAGGGATGTTCATCGGTTCTGTGTAATGTATGGCCAATGTTATTACTGTGGCAAATATTTTGCTGCATGTACAAGCATATTTGTTATACATTTTGGATTGAAAACATTTTAAATAGTAATCAAGATGGATCACTCCATGTTTCACACACAGAGGTTTTAACAGCAAGTTCCGGCAAGTCTTTAGTTCCAGAAAATTACAGTATCCTTTGAAAGATAATTAGCACTAAAGGGACTTTCTTTTTGGCTCACTTGTGATAAACTTAAAGTAGAGCCCGACTAATTTTTGTGACTGATACCAAAACCAATTTCAGAGGGGAAAATTCAAAGCTTATCGATATGGCAGCTGATAAAGTTAATTTTTAGCTGGAATGAAAATAGACCTCTACTATGTGGATTGTGTTCCGATATGACTGTGTAAAGGTACTCAGAAGGCTGCTTTTTTTAGAAATTAACTTTATTAAAGAATATTTAACATTATTAAACATTATTATACATTATGCATCTAATGTTTTGCAGTATCAACCAATTCTAGAAACTAAAACTGGGGAAATAAAGAAAAAATATGAATAAATGCCTGGATAAACATCAGTATATGTTCTGTATCAGTAAATTGCTGACCATTTAAATAAATAAAAGTTAAATATATAACTAAAACCATTTCTGTTTACCCCAAGCATCATTTTCAGTATTAAATGTTGCATATGTTTTCGGATATGAGGCGATAGTTCCCGTTATGTCTGTAATAGGCCAGAAAAGGCTGATCAAATTAATCAACCTGTTAATAGGTGGCGCTAGAGTTGAAATATCAAAGCTGTAAATTCCAGTGATTTCTCTAGTTTTGTGTGTTTGGGGTCCTCCCAAAGAAAATATTACATTTTTCAATTTAAAACAAATGCAATTTCACATAGTTCTTGACCATTATTATTACAAAACTGTGTACAAAAAGTTGGAAAAGCTAGAGGAGATAATAAATAAACAACAAAGCTTAATACAGAAGTCCACCAAGGACCACCTACAACCATTAGATCTGGGGAAAGGCATTTGGTAAGTTTTAATGCTCTCCACGGTAATCTTACTTAAATTTGACTTAGGTGGTAGGTACAAAATGTCTTGGGTGACAAGACAGAAAGCTGGCTACAGCATTTTAATCTAAACACATTTAGTTTCACGCACTACTAGAGTCTCTCCTACCTGCAGACTTTTATTATCAAAATTTACTGCTGCAGAAACATTTAAGGAGCACAACAAGTCCTTGGAGTTACTAAATGTAACATGCCCGCCCTTTTATAAAGAGCATCTTGGAAGCTTTTGTTTCTAAATTGTTTGCCTTTGCAAAATGTTCTGTTCTCATGCTCTCTGTAAATCTTCTCTTTTATTATATAGTGTCTTCAGAGTAGCTACTCTGTCAAAAAAACGTATTTCATATTTATTGCTGCACAGACACAAACAAGACTCCTCAAGTTGAAATTCTTTACAGGCTAATACTTGGACATTGTTGAACATGCAGATGGTGGAGTAGCATGTTTATGTGTAGTCCTCCAGCAGAGGGCAGGACCTCGGCTGAAGCTGTTACCTCTTACTTTGAATCCTTTCAGCATACAACTGCTTGATCGTTGAAAGTGATAGTGTCAGGTTTGACTTGCTTGTGATGCTGCAAGTGCTGATGTGCTGTCTGTATTAGCATGGTGGTCCACTGTATGGCTGTAAATAGACAATGTTTAAATATATAGATTATTTTTCCTCCATTCCTCCTCCCTTTCTCTCTCTGTTCCTCTGTTTATTCCCTTCGTTCTTTCCATCCTCATCCAGTCTTCTTCCTGTCTTCCAGCCATCCTGGGTATGCACACCCTGATGAGTAACCAGCAGTACTATGAAGCCCTGGCCAGCAGCACCATAGTCAACAAGCAAGGCCTTAACAGTATGTAAAACACACACACGTTACTGAAACCTGTGCAGCTGCAGAGTCTTTTATTTGTGGAAATCTAGCAGTTGCATGAGCTGTCTTCACTTTGTTCCATCACAGATACATTTGGTGCAGTGATTTTTCAAGAAACAAGTAAAACTGTCCTAAAATAAAGCAGATCACTCATCTAGTTTGAAGAAGAAAAAAAAGGAAGAAATCACCTCATTCAAGAAAAATGTTGAAGCGAGTTGGAATCAAGTGAAATGACCTCATGTTTGCAGAATGTTGGTTTATTTTACTGAAGATGATTGGCTTGGCCTTTTTTTCTCTCCATATATGCACAAATATAGTTGCCCTGCTTTAAACTAAGTACACGCACACATTGTCCTATAGCTCCCCCAGTAATAACTGATGATTCATTTGTTTACCTTCATCCTGCACTACACAGTGTAAAGTGGCAGCGGTGTTCTGATATTACTACACACACACACACACACACACACACACACACACACATGTTAATGAGCCACTGTTTATCTTGCTTGGTAGTTCATCCTATAGATTCTCCTCCAGCTCTAAACAGAGACAGAGGCCGAGCATCTCGCTTCCAAATATGACCTTCTCTCATAAAGAGAGTCCGCTATAAACTTTTCATTCGTCTGCTGAAACTGTCAGTTGCTTAGTTTTCCATGCCAATACACAGGACATAAAAAAGTGTTTGAACATTGAGTCTTTTTGCAACATTGTTTAAGAAATTGTTTTACATGAAGACAATTGAGAGCTGCAAACAGAGCAGCCAAATCTGATACTGCACAATTGAAGGCAAATCCATAATCTACTATGAATTGGATCATTTAGTGAATTGAAGTAAGTCTCCCAATATTGTTATAATTTCCTTACTTTTCTTATCTGATTAAAATGTTGGTCCAAGCCGATTTTATAACTTACTAAAGCAACTGTATTTACTGATACACTAAATAAAAAACACTTTTATTGCTCCAGTAAACTTAAACAATACTTTTACTGCAGTTCAGTGCCAAGCTTTTCCAAGGTAAACTACTCTGTTTTATCTCCATTTCACTACTGAACAAAATAAATATTAGGAGAACCAAAACTTGAGTTGCATAATCCATGGCACTGCATCACATCTGCTGCTGTGGTAGTAAAAATTACATATATGTATATTTTATGCAAAACCCCAATGTTGAATTACCTTAAATAGGACAATATATAGTCCTATATATATACAATACTGTGCAAAAGTTCTAGGTAGGTGTAAGAGTATGCTATAAAATAAGAATGCTTTCATAACTAGAAATGTTAATGGTTTATTTTTAATATATAAACTAGTAATAATAGTTTATTTTTAATAAATAAACTATTTACAGCTAATCTACAAGAAAAATCTAAATCGAATCAATATTTGGTGTGACCACCCTTTTCTTTTTTGTTCTGTTCACTCAGATTGCAAACTATACACTACAGGAAACTATAAACTATTAAAATTGAATTATATATTTATTATATATATATATATATAATATATATATATATATATATATATATATATATATATATATTCATATATGTAATTTAAAAAGATATATTTTTAATTTTTAAAGTTTATTTTTACAATATGAAAAATTAGTGACTGCCTGGAATGTGGGATAAACAAATAAAACTATATATGCGGTGTTATCTTTTAGAAAATTGTCAGCACAGTAAAATATTTACGACTTGTAGTACTTTAGGTGGGTTATAATATGCATATCGGTTCTTGAAACATTAAAACAAACAAAAAAAACAATTAAAGGTCTAGAAACATATTGAAGTACAGTAAGTGTTGTTCCCACAGTAAGAGGAGTTCAGTGTCCTGTGAATGATGTGTTGTAGGTGTGATTCAGTGCACCCAGTACAAACCAGTCCCCGATGAAGAGCCCAACTCCACAGACGTAGAAGAGACCCTGATGAGAGTGAAGAGGAACGACCCCGACCTGGTGGAGGTCAATCTCAACAACATCAAGGTAACAATGTGTGAGAGGGAGAGGATGTGAGTGTAACGCTGTATTTTCAAACAAAAACAACATGGGTTAATCTAGATTTATTTATTTTACTGTAACTCAATCAAGTTGTACATTTTATATGAAACATCTGTTCCTCTATTATTTATTTAAATTCTTCTGTCCCTGAGAGTGTGTTCTACTACTCACCACTGAAGGAACTTTGAGTAATTTATTGAACCAAATGATCTAATCTTTTGTGAAAATAAATGATGTAATCTTTGTGTTTTTCTGTACCCAGAACATCCCCATCAAGACTCTGAAGGCGTACGCCGAGGCTCTGATAAAAAACACTGTGGTGGAGAGGTTTAGTATTGTAGGAACCAGGAGCAATGACCCTGTAGCATTTGTAAGTCACAGCAGTTGTCTGTTCTGGCTATCTGTTTTTGGTTTTTGCAAATTAAAAAAAGTAAAGAGAAAAAGGCTGTGTAATGGTACTCAAGACCCAGTGTGTGCTGTGTTTCCTCAGGCCCTGGCGGAGATGCTGAGGGTGAACACGACACTGAAGAGTCTCAACGTTGAGTCAAACTTTATTACAGGGACTGGAATCCTGTCCCTCATAGAGTCACTGCAGTATAACACCACACTACAGGAGCTCAAGATAGACAATCAGGTACCCCACACACACACACACACACACACAGCCAACTTGCATAGAATATATGCAGACCATGCAGGTTCTAAATAAGAAATTAACTTTATTCAATTTATTTTGGCTGTTGCCATGTTGGTTTTTTGGAACCAGAAGTGACCATATTTGGACGAGAGGGTGAAGCTGTGGAGGTTACATAAGTTACCAGACCGCTGGTGCCAGATACGGTTAGCATAGCAAATGTTAAGTTACCAGCTAATGATAGCACTAGCTAGCTAGCTGGGTTAGCATGGTGTATCCACCCTTCACATTAAATGTAATACTATTTGGGATGCTAATTATGGCAAGGGAAAAAATAGGCTTAAAACGGACTTTCCAGGAAAAATGACCAGCCAACTCCTTATAGTGTCTTTTAGAACAACCATTCGCAGAACAAAATGTTACAGCTAACATTTATGACCTGAAAACACACTGTAAAGTTCAAAGTTTGAAGACGACACCCAGAAACAAGTTCACAGCTATTTAAATGTTCATAGCTCCATGGATACGTACTACTACTGATGCTGATGCTGACTCATACACACTTACCATGTATAAAAATGTGAGTGTGTGTGGGTGTGTGTCTCTGGTAATATACACAGGCCATCTTTGCCACTTCAGTATAATGCACCCTGATTGCATTGTCATGTGTCATACTGCATAGTTGTACGTCTGTGAGTCACCACTCACTCATTAGCTCATCTTGTTGAATGATCCTGGCTTCCTTTGACTGAAATTATATCCAACCAAACTTACCCCTGCCACTTCATCCTCTGTTGCCATGGAGATCACCACCTTTTTGGCACATGTTGTGGAGAGGGTGGCAGTTATTTTGTGCACTCCTCTTCTTCTCCACCTATGTTGTTATCTCGCCACCACAAATCAACTTCTTCAACCGCTTTTAACCCTCTGAACCCCAAGCCATGTCAAGGTGTTTTTTGCTCTTACATTTTACTCATTCTGGCCTTGTATTTCTCACTGTGATATTTAAGTCCTGCAGCTCTAAGGAAGTGTGAACAACTGAAAGTGTCTTTTGTGCAGAATTACACAGTTGTAAAGGCATACATCATACAAAAAATAAAAAAGCAAGTTGAATTTCTCCAATAAATTGTTTGTTTAAATTTTGAATAAAATGGGATTTGTATATATATATATATATATATATGAAACACATTTCTAAGACCCACAAGTGTCATGAATATTGGAAGAAAATTGGGTCTCTACATGTTGTACATACTCCTCTTTGTTCTGTGTAAAGGAGCGCAGAATTTAATGTTTCTAACAGAATCTAGTTATTAGGTTATTCGAAACAGTTTCATTTCTGATACATTTTAAATGAGACGTATAATATTGTGACTTTGACAGAAATATCACAATTTTAAGCTTCATCTTGGTTCCCTTTTCTATTGGAAACGTTTGTAATCGATGATACATTCAAGGACTGTCGGAAAGTTTAAATTCGTCTTTCCTACAATATTCCAGAATTCCCCCCATGGGGATCAATAAAGGAATATCTTAAATGGTGTTTTGGCGATTTATTAAGTTAGCATACTTTTCAAACCCACCGGTGGGTTTTTGGGGTCAGTTAATTTATCTTGTCTCCATCTTTTCTTCTCCATCTCTTCCTGCTCTCTCTCTCTCTCTCTCTCTCTCTCTCTGTCTCTCTCTCTCTCTCTCTCTCTCCAAACTCCAGAGCCAGCCGTTAGGAAACAAGGTGGAGATGGAGATAGCCAGCATGCTGGAGAAAAACACCACGCTGTTGAAGTTTGGATATCATTTCACCCAGCAGGGCCCGCGCCTTCGAGGCTCCAACGCCATGATGAACAACAACGACCTGGGTGGGTTACGCACGCACACACACACACACACACACACAGAGACTCATTGCTCAGAGAAACATGACAGAAACTCATGAACTGGACTTAAGCTGATAATTCTAGTACATATTGTATTATATGACCGAATCACCTCCCTGTATCTTGAGATAGTTATGTAAGCCCTTGACAGGCTTTCAGTAGTATTGTATTTGGCAGTGTTGGTTGTTATGTGCGTCAGTGCTGACACTTTATCTTCACTATATCTCTTTGGGTTCTACTTTAATCAGACTTTAACAGAAAAATCAGAGTGATATCATCTGCCGCTAACTCAGTAGTACGGCCAGAAAGCCCCAGCCAATCAAAACAGTGGCTTCCTAAGTCATGACATCAGCACTAAGAAAAGAGTCTGTGCATGAGAGAGGGAACTAAATGGAAAAGCAGGAAGAACAGATTCTTGCAATGCACATGCACAAATTATTACGGTTATTATTGTCTTTGTACCAAAGAGTTGAGTCAACTCCTCTGACAACGTAACCTTATTAGTCAGGCTGGGCCATAAATCTAATTTTATTTTCATGAGTGCATGATATTTCCAAAGCCAATGAGTAATCATCGTGTTAAATAATTGTGATCTCAGTATTAACCAAAATAATCATGATTTTTTTTCTCCCCATAATGGAGCAGCCCTTATATAAACTTTACAAAATAAAGAGAGAGTAGAGTTTTTGTTAAAGTTTCAGGTTTAGAGAGTGATGATAAGTGTCCATCAAATGTAAGAACAGGACTGAGGTGAAGTTCAGAATTATGATTACATTTGGATATTGTTAATGGGCTGTTTTTGTTCAAATGGTTTTATAGTCTGCTGCTATTGTGTCACAAACCACTTTAAGTTTAGTTTATGTGTCATAATCTTGTCATAACATTTTCCCTCCCCTCGTCATCTTAAAGCTCGAGTCGTCAGGTCAGAGTCGGACGGCTCCTTCACCCTCACTCTGTCCGTCCCCGAGCTGGAGAGGGCTTTCGGGAAAAAGTTCAAGTCCAAGACTAAGTAAAAAAAAGAGAAGAAACACAAACACTGCACCGTTTGACCGCTCAGCCTTGCCTTTCTCCTGCCAACATCACTTGGTTCTTTTCCAGGCCGCTGGAAACCTCTGCCACCACCTGTCAGACTCCTCTGAGAGTTTCTGTTGCTTCTCTAAAGCACCTATCATCACTTTCCTTCTTCTCACCCTCTGGTCATCTCTGGTTTGCAAAGACCACTGACAGTGTCCCACAAATTTAGCTGTTGTTACTCTACAGCCCCCACCATAGTCACAATATATTTTTTGCCTTTACATTTACGCAATACATTTACATAGATCACAGACCAGGAGATCTAATCCTGCTCAAGTAAAATAATTCAAATAAACTTGACTATGAAATAATACTGAAGCTATTGCAAGGCTACTATAACCTGTACGTTTGAAATACAGAAAGGTACAGAGAGATAAAACGGACATACAAAATGCAGAAGACGGGCTTTAACTCTGCTCTGATCCCTCAACTGACTGAACAACAGCAGCTACTGTGTATCTCTTCTGTCTGATTGGACAGGATGAAACTGTTAGAGTGGGGAATCTGCAGAGGCCCCACGATACGATTTAATCCCGATACTTGAGTTTATATTCACAATATGATATTATTGCGATTTTAAGCATTTTGCGATATGATGAGTATTGTGATACAATATATTGCGACTTTACTGTTTAACTGCATTTTTTTGTCGACAAAATGTAATTCAATTGTTTTGTCAAATAAGAGAAAATTCTCAGTCTATTCATCTCACTTCAGTCTTTTTATTTCTCCACAATGAGAGTCAAACCCAAAGACTGACCAACAAAATATTCAGTCAAACTGAACTGAACTGATATCAAACATGTTTTGACGACAACAACTGCAGCATTTTATCAAACTTTCCCCAACTTTAAGCTTCACTGCTCTGATTTTTTCTGAATGAAACATAAAAAAGCCAAACTTTGTCCTGACGACAGGTGGTTCCTGTAGATTCATTAGATCTTCTAGTTTCATATGATACCACTATCTCCAGTATATTCCTAAAAGTGAGCCCACTACACCCTGTGGAAAAAAGAAAAACGGCGAAAATACTGGGAACGCTAAATATCGATACTTAGCGGCCATGAATCGATATAATATTGCCACACAAAATATCGCGATACTATGCTGTATCAATTTTTTCCCCACCTCTAGAAACAGTCTCCTCTGTTAGTTGCTGTAGTGGTTTTTGGGAAGTCCATATTCTTTGTACTGTGAAGCTGCATAAAGCTTGATGGTCTTTATCTCCTCTTTCTGCATCAATCTACCAGTATAAATCGGTGCTATAATCAAATTGTTTGGCAACATTACTGATCTTTTTCCCTCAATTGGTTACTCTCCTCTCCTGACGTGCTGTTTCTACTGTTCCTGCATTTTTTGGAGGCATATTTCCTCCTCTGCTTGACCACTGTACCCTCCTGTTCTCTTTTAAATGCTGCTCTTACCCAAAGATGAATTGCCATCCTGGCAAAGTGGGCAACTGTCAGGTCCCCTAACATTCAGTAGCTCTAAAGTTTTCAGGTTCTCTGTGTGGCGATTTGTTTGTGATCATTTAATACATCGTAAACCTGTTTGTTAATACCAATTACTGTACAAATGTAAAGGATTGGGGCCTTTAATCAGTGTCTTACCTTTGTCTGTCAAAGTGCTGTAACTTTAATCTTTCTGTCCTGTTCTGTTCCCTTCTTTCCATTGCCTCTCTTTGCTTTACTCATGTAAAGCAAATAAAGCAGGCCAACTCCGCTAAGCTTTAGCTAAAATTGTTGGTAAAGATGATGAACCACCGTCCTGAATTCAGTTTTTCCTCTGTTGTCATCCTCTCTCCATCTACAGTAAGAAAGAGAAGGCTTGAGGGAGGACCCATCTTCCCTAAGTGTCGGACGAATGTGTAGAAACCAGGGCTACCCTCAACCCTCCGTTCCCCTTCCACCTCTACCATCTTTTCCGAACCCCGTCCTGTAACCTCTCTCCAGCCTCACACCCTCCGATGGCCGACCCTGAAGACCACGTCCACCCAGGTTCAGTTCTCTCTGGACTTCATCTACTTTCCAGACCCTTTTCCAGTAGATATTAAAGGATCTGGTGGGATTAATCAGCAGAGCCCTTCTGATCTTTCAGTGCAGGCAAAAGGTGAGATTATGTGCTTAATTTTGCACTCTGAAGTTTGGATGTTGACATCTGCTGGCACTCTTTGTCTAAACTAACCAGACGAGGTTTACTTTGTCATCATGAATCCTTTAATATCTCCTTAAGTGTCTAGATTCCTTAATAAAGGGGGCCAGAGGAGGTCTGGTTTTGAATGAGGGCCTATTAAAAAGGTCACAGGACACTTTTAGAAATACCTGTTTCTATTGAAGAGTTGAATGAATTCTAATTATTATGATTATGCTGTAAATGAGTTGTGCTGTCATTACTGTTGTTCCCAAAAGCTTCTGATGTTGATTCAACATCGACATACAATCAAGGTATTTTCTACCAATTATACACCAAAGCCAATGTCAATTTGAATTTAATTTACGTAAAAGAAAAACTGTGAGAAGTACTGTGATATTGGCTCTTAACCTGATTGAGAATCTGATGTTACAGCCTTCTCATATTCGGTCTAAACAGTGTTTCAGTGACTCACAGTCCTCAGATACTAAGATAAACAGATTCTCCAGTAATGGACAGATAGATTTATAAACCAGGCTACTGTGAGATTTGTCGCTATATACAGAATATATTTATTTGTGACAGACCTGGGGAAGAGTCAGAAATCATTCAGATGCTTTATATCTTGGTTTGATTGTGCTGGACTGTGTAATAACTTGTGTAAATATATTTCTGCAAATGGAAATGTACTCTAAGTACACTTTAAATTGTTATATTATCCAGCATTTATATTAAAGCTTCCTGCAGAGCATTCCTGCTAGCTGGGAATGGCAATCTACGTTTTATTCACTGACATTAGATTTTCTGTGAACCCTCTGTAAAATATCCTACAAACAACAGTATCTGCAGTACACCATGTAAGTCAGACTGTGATAACTGCTACTTTGATAATCCAAAGTAGCCACAAGTATCTGAATGGACTTCTGTTACACTTTCAACCAGGTCTTGTTTGTTGATTGTTTGTGATTATTTTTATTTACTGGAGCTAAGATGTGTGGTTTAATATGAAATGCTTGGTACTGTTGACTTACTGTTTATTACAGGTTTCACATTAACGCCTCAGTCCAGGTTTGGATTATTTCAGTAACGGATGGTAGACAGACTTAAAAACACAGGGAACCTCTAATGTCTTTACAGCTGTCAGATTACACAAATCCATCCATTTTCCTTCAATAAAACAAATGCTCAAAGACTATTTTCAATTTCAAAATGCTTGTTGGCTGTGATGGGTCTTAAATCAACCACTGAACATCCGAAATTATTCATGGGCAAATTATAAAACAATGGGCCCCTGGGCACAGACATGCAAAAAGCCAAACCACCTCAAGACACACAGACTTGTTGTTTAGCCTCTTTTTGTAGTTGTTTTGTGTTTTTTTGTAGTTTTGTGTCTTTTTCTTTTGAGTCTCTTTGTAGTTCTGCCTATTTTCATGGTCATTTTGAGTCTCTTTGTAGTCTTTTTGTCACTTTGTAATTGTTTTGGTCTCTTTGTAGTTATTTTGGTCTCTTTGTAATAATTTTGGTCTCTTTGTAGTTATTTTGGTCTCTTTGTAGTTATTTTGGTCTTTTTGTAATTGTTTTGGTCTCTTTGTGGTCATTTTATGTCTCTTTATAGTCACTTTCAGTTTGTCTGTAGCTGCTTTGTGTGTCTGTGTCATTGGTTTTGCCTCTTTTCATTCGCATTGTGAGTCTCTTTGCAGCTGTTTTGCATCTCTTTGTAATAGTTTTGGTCTCTGTGTAGTCCTTTTCTGTCTGTTTGTTTCTTTATAGTAATTTTGAGTCCTGGTTGGATTGTGTGTCTTTGATTGACATTAATGTAGGCGAAGACCAGGGGGGCCCGTGCCCAGAAGGCCTGTTCAGTAAACCATCTGCGAAAATATGGTTTTACACTCAGATTCTGGATGGATCCTTTAGGAGAATAAATGTACTTCTAATTGAGGGCGAAACCTGTCTGTAAAAACATGTTTACATGTCCTTGTTACTATCTCCGGTTACACAACTACATGCTGGTAATAATGACCTCAGCTGTGTATTTTGTAGCTCTTAATTCAAGTTAACAGCACAATGAGAAAAAGGAGGGTTAGCTGCTATGTAACCAGGAACTAGAGCTAATATGTTGCTGTCGAAAAATAAAACAGCTCCAGTAAAATCACCGTAAAATGGTCTGCACTCTTGTTACGTTTTAATGGCTCAAGATGAAATGGGTATGTAGCCTGTTTGTATGCTTAGAGAAAAAGGGTAAACTACAAGTTGTAGACTCAAAGGAAAATCTGACCCTGTACCATCCATGTCTATGTGATGTCAACAACTGTACCTGATACTGACAGCATGTTTAAGGGTCAGATAACCCTTTTTAATGTTATTTAATATCACTGCTTTGTTACTTTCTTGTCAGTGCTGTGGGTGTTGTTCAACAAATGGTAATCAAGGATGTAAACATTTGTAAAACAGTAAGTAACTGAATGCTCAAGGCAAAAGAGGATGTGGACTCCTGCCACTCACAGTCTTTGTGTGTCCAGTTCTTTTCTTCTATCTAGTGTTTTCTGGTATTTTAGTGCTTGACTCTGTGATTTGTTAGATAGTTCACCTTTTTGGTTGATTTTTTTTGTTTAATAAATAAATAAAGCTTGAAATATGTTTTTGTTTTTAACCTTTTATTGCCTTTGGCTGGTCAACGCAGTGTTCTCCTATATGAAGACAACAGTGACACCCAGTGGCAGAATGGAAGAAATACACCAAGTCAGTTCACTTTGACGGTTAATCTCTCCCTTTACTGCCCTCTGCAGACCAACAACAGTGTTGTACTTCTGTTAATTGTAGTGCAGCTGCAATTACAGTGATCAAAACTTAAAAACACTTTAACTTTAAATGACTTCTGGTTCTCTTCAGAGTTCAATTTAATTTTCAGCATGCAGAGAGCCTTTTATTCACAATATTCAGAGGCTTGTTTCCAATAAAGAAGAATAGTTGTACCAGTTGGTCCAGTTGATTCTGATTTTTGAAGGAAAATGATGAAGATGACATTGAAAGAGGGGTCATCGTTGTGGCACAGATGTCAGGAGCTCAACTGACTAGTGACTTAAGTAACATCAGCATTTAGGACTATGGAAAAAACTTCAGTAAACAGGGTTGGAAATTTTGGTTGAGACACATCTGAATACCCTGGTATTCGTGCATTAATATGACATGTAAGGAAAACATAAAAGAAACTCTTCCACTGGGGATTGAGATTTTCAACGCAGGACGTGATCAGACTGTCAACAAGAGTAAGTTGACAATTACATGGAGATGTATTAGACTAGCGTTACAGTGCATTAACTCCTCATCACAAAGATAGATGCACATTTGAGATTTCGGTGGCACAGGTCCTTTGAGATGTGGGGGTGGTCTTGAAAAGTGGGTGACTGCCTGTGTGGCTAAGAGAATAGTAAAGGCCTGAAGGCTCGACCCCTACATTGAGGGGATACAGTGGCTCTGTTATGCTGTGGGGGGGCAATATGCATCTTTAGAGGGAAGGGTAAATGCAGATCAAAACAAACTTAATCTGAGTGATCGCCTTTATCCTATGACAAAACATTTCCATCCTGAAGGAAGTGGTCTCTTCCAGGATCACAATGCCCCCATGCTTAGGGCACCAGGGGTCACTGAATGGTTTGCTGAGTATGAAAATTATGTGAAACATACAGTATGGTCTTCAAAGTGAACAGATCTTACCGTATTGTACCCTACAGGAGAATTTGGATTGACGTTTTAGACAGGGCCCTTCCTTTGCACATTCATATTATAGTTATACATTACGATAAATATATATATCGATAAATTCTTTTTTTCTCTTTCTTTACCCTCTGGGTAAAATTCACAACCCAGCAGATAAAGTATATAGTTTAAACATTTTTTTTTAATATATTTATATAAAAATATTTTTTATTTGCTCCATTACCAGCTGCAATATTAAAATAATAAACACATTCAAGCAGTAATACCGGTAATTGTAATCTGTAACTCAAGTAAGATTTCATAGGCATGACTTCCCCCATTCCAAAGTTGTCTAAAACCTAAATAAAACAAACAATAATTTGCTCCATTATTATATATATTCAATTGAAAACTGTACAAAGACAGTATGTTTTATGTGTAAAAAGGGATCAGGGTCATAGTAGTTTTACTTAAGTCGAAGATCAAAGTACTTCTTCGACCACTGCTACTACTGCTAATTCATAATGCTAAAGTAATTACTGGATATTGTGTTTTAGACAGAATTTATACAATTTATAAGCATGCAAGAAAAATAATAAACCTGAACAATGACTTCAGAATTTCTATATATATTTCACATATGCTGAGTATGACAATGGTGTGAATCATATGGTATGGTCTTCAAAGTGAACAGATCTTACTGTATTGTACGTTTTAGACAGGGCCCTCCACCAAAACACCAATTATAGAAATATCTTTTTCAAGAGTGGTGTTTATCCCTCCTGGAGAGTTTCAGTGACTTATAGATTCAATATCAACATGTAGCTGTTCTGGTTGGACGCAGGGGTGTGTGTAATGTGGGAAAATGTAGTTTTTTAACTTGTTACAGTGTTGTATTGTAATATATCATGAAACTTAACAGGTCTGCAGTTGGGATTAAAATTAAGGCTGATTTGAAAGATGGATGTGGTCCGAGCAAAGGGTGCCAGAAGTAGGGGGGTAAACAACAGGGAAAGGGCCATTGGTACCACCACTTTCCACCCTGATATTTTGTCCATCCTTGCATCACACTGTCAGGAAAGAAAAAAACATAAATTTGCTACTGTACAGAAGATGACACAGTTTTAATGTCTGTGAACAAGGTTTTAAGTTTTTATTGAATCTCAGGCAGAAACATACATGATAATCCTTTATTGCTCAATGGCATTCCACGTCGCACTCTGCGGCTCATTCTCACATCCAAATCACCTGTAAGTAAAACTGAATCAAGCATCACTTCATGTCCGGTTTTGCTGTGTAACTAAATCAGTAGCTGAACTCACTGTTTGTCTCTTCCTCGTAAATCTTCACCTGATGCAAAATCCAAACCTGTAGCCCACGTTCAAGTGTATACTTTTTATAAATACATGTTTTCTTTACTCATATAGATTCATTCAATATTCACTCTAGTAGTAGATCCTGATAGTAATATTATATATATTGTAAGTTCTGGTTTTATGGCTGAAAGCTTAAGGTTTTGGCTGTTGTATGAACGGCTACACGGTCATTCTTCATCGAAACAATGAGAAAACAAAAAAAAAAGAAAACCCTGCAAACCTGTAAATAAAATTTCCTGAATGCATACATAGCATATTTTCATTACTGATATTATTAACGGTTATATCGACATGGTAGTGAAAACACACTCAAACTTAGGAGTTATTGCCTTAATATTTTTTGCATGACAAAGAAGAGGAGAAAAGGGGCGGGGGGGTGAGTTTGTACATTTTCACACAACAAACGTGTCCAGACAAATGGCATGCAAGACATAAGAAGGAGACGCACTGAACAAGGGGAATAGAAACATTTTTAAACACTACACTACATGAATGTTATTACACTTCATGTGTAGGGAAGATAGACAATTGGTCTGACAGAATGTGTAACACTGTGTGCAAAAGGTTTTACATAAGTTTCAGACATAGTCGAACACAAAACATTAGCTTTAGGAGCACACAACAGTAGTCTTTAAATTTCCTTTTTAAAATATGGCTTATCAAGTTATCACATCTTTTTTTTTATTTTAGAGACAGACACACAGTTAGTATAATACTTTCATATAATATTTTATGATTGTTTGCCCACCTTGAGGCTTGTAATGTATTCATTTATTTATGTACAAATTGTGTGAACAGCGTGGTGGACAATTATTTTTCAGTGCTGCGAGAGAGCTCTGCAGAGGAGAGAAAAAGGAGTTTAAAACGTCTCCCACTAGAAGGATATCCCATCTAACATTGTGTTTTAGCCCCTCCACTTGCTGTTAGCTTCATCAGTGTAACATAGCTAACGTTAATACCAGTCGAGCTAACGTTCACCTGGCCGTCGGGACAGCCTAGCTTAGTCTAACGGCTGAAATTCACACTGCTGGTTCACATCCGATTCATTTTCCCACCAAAATCCTTTGTCTGAACACCAAATCACCACATCAGATTAAACTTTGATTTATGCGCTAACAAAGTGATGTTCATGTCTGTCATGTGTGGAAAAAACCCCTGATTTAAGCCAACCTTGTGAATGTAGCCTATGAACTAAGCTAGATAACGTTAGCATTAGCTAGCGAGCTAGCCTACTTCTTCAGCATGTCTTGCAGTGGGCCTGGCAGGTATTTCATCACTGTGTCCATGATGCTCTCCTCTTCCTCCTCGTCACCGCAGCCGACCGGCACGGCCTTCTTGGGTCGAGTCAAGCTGCCCTCTGCGGGCTGCTCAGCAGCTGCTGCTGCCTCGGCCTCAGCTTCTTCACGCTTTTTCAAGCCATACTGTAACAGAAACGTTATGATTAGTGTTTTCTTTAAAGCTGTCTGGATTCTTTCTTGTTGGAAACCAAAGTGGAAGTTATTTGAAATGCATGTCATTTGATGCATTATTTCTGTAAACTATCCATTTAGTGGCTGGAAGCTGCATATCTAATAAAGTGAGAAATGTAGATCAATTCTGCAGGCGAGCTGTCAAGCATCAAAAAGCGGACAGATAGCAAGCTCTGGACACAACAGACATGTAGAGTTTCTTTTTAAACTGCTTTCTAGAGGCCGCTTGGAGGACGCGTTCCACACGTGCAGTAGTTTCCTGCTCAAACACTTATAGCATTTTTTATGCTACACTGGTTACAGAAAATGAGCCAAACTAAGTTGTCACTCATCTGGCAATAGCAGCTTTTCCACGCTGTGACAAGAGTGTGTGCTTGAAGCATTAAGTTGTTAAATTTTACTAATTTAGCAACAGGCTAGCTGGCTAGCTTACTTCCTAATTCCACCATGCTTTAATGCTGCACTGGGACCAGAACAGTGCCAACATTTGTAACAAAGTGTCTGTGCAGATACATCAAGGCAAATCCACCTGGTCACAACAAATTGGTATGTGGATGAAGCCTATGTGTAGGCCTACACCTAGTGGACCCTTGTATGTTCGTAGATGCATGAAATACAATTTTGGCTTCAGGTGGGCAACACCATTGTGTCTGCTGGATGTTGAATTTTCTAAGTGTCAACATTTATTTTACAGGTATTTCTTTTGTCATGTTTGCTTTCTGGGCTCCAGTGTGTCACATGACCTGCAATTTCTACAGTGGCCACTACGCCAAAAGTTCCTTTGATGTTGTTTTAGCTTGTTGTGGTTCAAATGGTCAAAAAAATATCTGTTATTGCGCACACACACACACACACACACACACACACACACACACACACACATATATATATATATATTTAATTGCCCTCTACCCTGGAAAGACAACTTTTGCTGAGGCCGACATGTCTGTAGAATCATGATTGAAACCTACATCATTAAATTAGAGTCTAAAATAGTTTCAGAAAAGTGAGAGGTTTTAAGTTGTAATAGATTATGTGACTTGATAACATCATTATGATTTCTCCAATATAACATGAATGCAACACAAATCACAAGTACTGCTATTCATCCATCCTACTGAACATTGTGTTATTACTGCTCTTCATCCGTCCTGTTCTGAGCAGCTGCTAACCAGTTTCTTTATCTTTATCTATCTTGTTCCTGTCTGTATCTTTCAGCAATGCTTTAGAATATGTCAAAACAGGCTAGATGTCTTCGGTGCTGCTTTGCAGTGTTCACACTGACAGTGCATGTCAAAATCTTGTGATATGTATTTGTGTAAAACAACAAACACACCAGCTTTGAAAACTGTTGCCACCAGACCTGTTAATGTCCTTCGACTTCCCAACAGCTGGATGAATCAACAAAACACTGTTTGCTCTGTCATCCTTCAGTCTGAGCATGGGTAAAAATACAGACTTCATCTGTAATATGGACAGTTCTCGCAGTATCTGGTACAAAGGGATAAAGTTGTGGAGGAAGCTGATAGAAACCTTTCGGTAACAAGCACTTTGGGAGTTGTTCCTCACTCTTTGTTCTCCTTCGGGGGAACTTAAGAAGAATACAAGAGGTGAGGAGCCAGGGGAGGAGTGCTGCTTTTCATCCCGCTGATTCACAGTATTCCCCTCAGAGCTGCCCCACCCACAGACTGCCTGTCTCTCTCACTGCCTCTGCAGTGAGGCGGTTACACTGCAGCCCTCGCCATCACAGCAGCACTCACTGTGGAGAGGGGAACCTAAAGCAACTAAGTACATTTTCTCAAGTATTGTACTTAATCATTTTGAGGTTATGAGATTTTTTTCTTCTTCCTACTTCCCTACATCTCTGAGAAAATATGTTAATTTTATATTCCACATTTATCTGATACCTTTTGTTCCTTTGCACATTCATATTATAGTTACACATTAAGATAAAAATTGTATTTTTTTCCTCTTTCTTTAACCTCTGGGTAACATTCACAACCCAACAGATAAAGTATATAGTTAAAAAAATGTTTATAATATATTTATATAAAAAAAATACAAACATTTTTTTTATTTGCTCGACCATTACCAGCTGCAATATTAAAATGATAAACACATTAATGCATTAATACTTGTAATCGGTTCTATACTGTCATTACTTTTACTTTTTATATTTTTAAGTACATTTGATGCAAATACTTTTGTACTTTAACTCAAGTAAGATTTCGAAGGCATGACTTCCCCCAATTCCAAAAAAGTTGTCTAAAACCTAAATAAAATAAACAATCATTTGCTTCTTCTTTATGATATATATTCAATTGAAAACTGTACAAAGACAGTATATTTTATGTGTATTGGGATTGTGCTACTTTTACTTAAGTAGAGAATTGGAGTACTTCTTCCACCACTGCACATTATACTACTGCTCATTCATTATGCTAAAGTCATTACTAGATATTATGTTTTAGACAGAATTTAAACATTTTATAAGCATGCAAGAAAAATAATAAACCTGAACAATGACTTCAGAATGTATATATATATTGTGCATTTGCCTAAAGCACTGGAACAGTTTACTTAACATGAATTTGGACAGCAGTTTGCGTTTACAGCGGCACTCACTGAACCGCCCATTTCTGTCTGAAAAATCAAATTTATTCTTATTAGTCATGGCTCCTCATTTTGTTCATCGTCTGCTTTCTACCTCTCGCAGCTCTGTGCAGCTCCTTCCTAATCCTCCACTGATCTATTTAAAATTTACATAAAAGCAAACAAAAATAGTCTGATGATAGTCAGTTTCAAACACAGGACTGCCATATAAAAGGGTTTTACTGTCATGCAGCCAAGATGAGAAGCCTTTGGAAGCTACTTAAAACGTGAAACGACAGTCAACACTTCTTACACGGATGCGACACAAATTTACACAGATTTTTGCTTTTGCTTGTCTGTGTCTTTCTCATCAGTTTAGTGTTCACATTTCTGTTAAAAATACAAATGTTTTTCTTTGTATAGGTGCCTGTTTTCCTGACTTTGAGACACTGACCTGGTTCCTTGTGTTGGATTAATGGCAACTTATTTAAATGAGTCATTAAATGATTAGAAAGCGTCTGTTATTGTCTTGATACCTTATCCCTGATGCCTTGCCTCATGCTTTCCCTCTCAGCCTCCATCTTGGCATATTTGGCCTTCCTCTCCTCCTCCTGCTGCCTCAGCGCCTCCTGTCTCTCCTCCTCTTTCTTGGCTGCGTCAGGGTCCTCCTCTTTCTCCTCCCCGCCCAGCATCTTGCCCACATCAGGAGGACCTCCTGAGGAATAGAAAACAGAAATACATGAGACAGGCCTCTACGACTGATATGTCAATCTATTAAATTTATCTGTGAGACGCAGAACAGAGATATCTGAATCTGTTTTATAAATAAGTTTCAAATAAATAATAAAAATTACAGCTTCTGATCAATCCATATCAATTTCAGGCTTAAAATATACTTCTGGTATGTCCCACCCACTTTTTCCTGACCCACTTACCGGATTAATGCTTGTCCATTACGAGTACAGATACAGATACAGATAATGGTGTACTCATGCACTCCTCCCGAGTTGAAAGAAACACTCTATACTGAATACATGGACAGTGTCCACTCCACTGAACCCACTCCATATGTCTGGGAAAGATTTTACTGGAAACCAAAACTGTTTTCTCAAGTTTTATTCCACGAAATGTTTTCCTTTGAGTGAAAATGGCTTTTCTGTCAGTTTGATTTCCATACAACCTCTCCACAGTGCCAGGAATATAATTATGATACAAAAATGAATCCCTTCATTTGCCTTTTTATTTGACCCTGTGTGTAGTTTGTTTGCACAGTAACAGAAAAATCACACATGGCTACAAATAGGGCACCAAAGGAATGATTTCTTAAACCCGGAAGGTTGATGGCTACAGATTTGTTAGCTTGTCAAAACAGCTGGTTAGCTTGTAGAAGACTGTCTGAAGCTAACGGTAGTGTCGGTTAAGTCATGCGACATGGTTTAGTTAACTATAGCATAAAGTTAGCTTCTTACTTCCGTCGGCTGCATTGACACTTCAAACATCATAAAAGTGGTGTTCATTTGTGAAGATTATCCTGCTGAATAAAATGAGTCAGCACCAGAAACCTGTGTGCCACAGAGCTTCTTTTCTTCAATGATCCAAAATCCAATGCAAAAATCCCATTGGCTAATTAGGTATATTAGGTATATGGATACTTTTGTGAATATAAAACACAGGAGCAATCCTGAAGACATGACCTCAGTGGTCTGCGCTAGCTTCAGTCCTCATGGTTTACTGGAGGTCAAGAGATGTGAAAGGGTTAACAGTATGAATATGACTTTTGGCCTGTTACACAATAAGGCACGAGCCCTGGAGAATATGCCGAAGCGTTCTTACTGTCACCGGAGGAGTTGTACATCCCATGAAATAACGCCTTGTGATAGCAAAGCAGAAAAATGCTGAGCTCTGCGAACAGGAATGAGCTGTCAACACGCATCAACAGAAAAGAGAAAGATGAGGAGAAAAGCCAAAGGTCTAAAGGATTTGGGCAAAAGACAGAAACAGATAAGTAGTGAAGAAAAGGAGGAAAAAAGAGGAGAAGAAATAAGGACAAGGGAGATAGGGAGTCAGCATACTGCAGAATTTTGTGACAAAATGACATATTTAGGAAAAACAAGGAGAACATGAGGAGAGGGAGAGAATCTGTCACAAACTATTGAGTCCTATTAGCTGAGCTGTTCCAGTTAGTGGGATTACCCAGCACTTTCTGTGGGACCAGAGAGAGAGGGTGAGAGTGTGACAGCTGAAAGGGTGGAGGGTAGGAAGGAAAAGAGGGAGGAAGGAAGAAAAGAATATGAGTTAAGTCAGGAGGAGGAGGAGGGAAAGGTTGCAAGGCAGACAAGGGGCATCTGAGGAGAGAGAGCAAGCAGCCAAGAAAGAAAGACGGAGCACTCCTTCAGTCTGCAGCTGCCCCCGGTATCATTCGTGTTTTTGACTCGTCAGCATAAAGAAAACAAACTGCAGCAAAATGCGAATAGATAAAAGACAGGAGAGAAAGAGTAGAAGATAAAGTGGGAAAGGGAGGAGAGCAAGAGCAATGAAGGAGAAAAGAAAGGGTAGAAAAAGAAATAAAAACATCAGTAAAACTGCTAAAGGTTATAAAAAGTGAATAAGGTATGCATTTACCAGTTCACATTTTAGGAGCTCTTCTTTATTTATATATGTTTTATTTGTTATATATGTTTCAAATCCGATAATAAACTGTATCAAAATAAGAAAAAGTTGTGCTTAAAGTTAGTTTGAAATATTATATTTACTGTTTCCTAAAAAGATCTGAAGCAAGAGCAGATCACATTTGTTTAATTTTGAAGCCTTGAGTTAGACATTTTGGCCATTTTGGTTTTGTGGCATCAAAAGTGACCATATTTGGATGAGGGGTGGAGCTAAGTTATAAGCTAGCACTAGCTAGCTTTGTTAGGTGAAAATAATGTTACAGTTATGGACTGATAACACACCGTAAAAGGTTCCAAGTTCTTAGACCAAAAACATGGACAACACTATGGTAGCAATTTGTCAATTACATTCACATTTATTCTAAATGGGACATTAATTTACAAAATTAACATCATGTTGTAGTGAATAAGACTTGAAACTAGCGACTGAGACCATAAACTCATCAGGAAAATGTTGAATCAAGTGAGAATTAGAATCATTTTCTCATTGACTTCTATACAGCCAGACTTCTTTTTGCTACCAGTGGAGTCGCCCCCTGCTGGCCATTAGAAAGAATACAGCTTCACTTTAGCATTAGCTTCACTTTTGAGACGTGTTCATTTTCCTGATACGTTTAGTTTTATTAAATTTGAAGCTATAAAAATGTGGTGATGTCATGATTGACAGCTGCGATAGACTCAAGATATGATGGTGGGGCGGGGGTATGATACCGCAGCTCCAGGATTTTTTGCCTTCACGTTTGTATAGTGGGAGGAAATGGAAAAGAGTTATCTTTATATACAGTCTGTGGTGTAATTGGATTAATGCAAAGATTGGGAGCAACATTGTGAGACTGGACTTTAATATAAAAATGCACAAGGACATCAACGTAGGATGATAGAAACGTTTTTTACCATAACACTGCAGCTTTAATTTGAATGAATTAGTACGCTCAAGTAAATAAATGTATAAATACACGACCAAAGAACTGGGTCTGCATGATAGCCAAAATGGCTGAAGAAACAGAGAAAATGGCTACCAAGAGAGTCTTCAAACGTATGAACAATCAGTGCTGTTTACACGACTGTACAGACCCCGCTGTGTGATGGACAGGTGCTCTCTGGGAGTTCGAGAACACTCCAAAGGAAACAGAATAATAAATAATTAAAACAGTAGATCAGTCACATTAATGAGACACTTGGATTTAAATGAAAGAGACAAGTGAGACAGAAATTCACAGAGAAATCAAAGTAAGCGGAGGTGTTGCTGTATCAGCATTTGATGAACAGTACAAACAAGCTGACTTTGCAATATCTGCCCGACCATGATACACTATCTTTGTTCTCCAAGTGTGTGTGTGTGTGTGTGTGTGTGTGCGTGAGAGAGGAAGGGAAGGACGAAGAGAGCTAAAGAGTGCACACACTGAGTGTCCCTATATACACATATGGACATAAATAATTGCTTAGTTCCATTTCAGGCTCTCATGCATGAGTTCTCGTGTGGCTGAGCAATTACTTCTCATGTGTGTTGGAATGTGCAGATTACAGTATGTGTGTGTATGTGTGCACGTCTATCTATGAGGCTGCGTGGATTCACATTATGTATGCAAAATATCTCGTGTGACTTTGCATTAATGATAACATTTACAGGGCAAACAGATAGTGGCTCATATATCAGTTAAAGTGTTTCTCTGGATCGCCACTTACCGTACGTACATACTGTATACAGTGTGTTTTATCTTAATTGGGTTGCTAGGAAACAGCTTGCATCCAAGCTTATTTGCTGTCAGCTGCTGATATAAGCAAACACGGCAACAGGGATTCAAATTGGACCAATTAAGAATTAGTGCTTGCAGCTGAGAAATGGTATTCATTGAGACAACCTTTTTATTTCACTCTTTGATTAAGTCGACCAAACAACAAGCTTTGCACAAACTGTAAAAATTTAAATCAAACTTCATGTTTGCATGCATCCATATCCTCAGTAATGTCAGACTGAATCTCAGAATATCCCAGATGTATCTCGGAGCCAGTGTGAAAGCTTATCTGACATCCTGCAAACAGGCTTTGGGATCAGTTTATGATCTGAGTACCTGAATATCCTCCATGCTGCCCATGTAAACACCGCTATTGAATCCTGTAAGTGGAGCAATGACTCACAAGCAGCTAAGCCTCATTGTCAAAAGACTCCCGTCCCCATGCACAGCCCAGAAAAAGCCCTGCAGTACCTCAAAACAAACTTGGTCTGGTTTCACAAAATCTTATTAGCACATTCAAGATCGTCTTTGTGCAAATGTAAAAAAAAAAAAGGAGAATCCTGAGAGACAAAGCTCTGAGTTATATTGAGCTATGATCCCGGCTCATGCTTTGTGAGCCATTTTAGAGATACAGCAATGTCCTTTCAAACCAGAATAATTCTATTAAGCTCTCAGGCATCACATAAGCTGTGTCGAGCAGTGTTTTTGATTAAAGTGTCTCTACACTTCATCCCTGCGTACTCCATAAGGTTGTATTAGTTGTCAGTATAACATTCAATATATAGGCTAATAAAAGGCTCTATTGGAAAGCCGACAGTTTGACCTTTAGCCTGCTTCCATCTTTTTTTTATGTAATCCACATTATAATAGATGCGTCAACATTGGCAAAGACAAAGAGTCACTTTAGAGAGAAAACCTCTGTCACAATACTCTTATATGGAATTTTACTTATACACAAAAAGCTGACTCAGCAGTCTGGTATTTATAAAGTCTATGGTTAGAACACAACATGATGATGCATGTCACCTCAGGGTTGTTTTTGTCGTTTTCCTATCTTTTCAACTCGACCAGCAGAGGTAAAGTTATACCACAATTCTTTTCTTAATACTTGGACACTGCTTGGATAAAAAGGTGTCATCTCACTAATCCTTTCCTTCAGAAAGTTCTTTGCTAAATCTTTGTGAAATCCAAAGTCTCAGGGGGAAAGAAGGAAAGTAGACCAACCTTAGCTAACTCTCCCACTGCTTGAACCTTTGACAGAATCAGATAAACAGTACTTATCTACTCTTTTCCCACTCCAGGTTCTCAAGGCAAATCCCCTCTCTAAATCCAGAGTGTGGTGGGAAAGCGGATGAGTGTAAGGATCTAGATTTGACCTTCAGGACAGATACTTTTGTCTCAACACAGCCCATTAAACAGCAGGAGGAATGAGGCAGGGAGAGGAATTGGTAGGAAAGTGTGCTCACTGTTGTTCCGCTGTATAAGTGATGGCAGTTTTTCTTTTTGTCAGTTTAAATTTCCCTCAGGTAGAGCAGCTTGACACAATGTATCAGGCAGGACAAAGTGAGACAACTTTATTCTGCACTGGGGCTTTAGTAAAAAAAACATGAAGGCTCACACTCCTGAGCCACAGTTTGAGAAATAAAGGTTGCTGTTTTTTTAAAGTTAAAGTTACAGATACAGGTGCACATCATTCTTCCTGCCTGCAATCAGAAAGTTCTCTCTAGCATAGTTTTTTTTTAATTACAGTAACTTCTCCATGTCTTCTTTCAGAGATGTCATGGTGCCACTTTTAAAAATGGCTTTATAAAACCTCAAGTTTCAGATTTCATGTCATTTCAAGGTAGAAATATTGGTATTTTACTTTGGAAACTCTCCAAATTGACACAGGAAAAACGCTTGATTTTCTTTATGGGTGCAGTCAGAGATGAATAGAAACAGATGAATCATTGTCAGGAACTATGCTGTAATGTGAATTTATAGTTTTTATCGAAGTATTCAGACATGTAGCCATTGCGAGGTACAGATATAGGGACTTTTACTTCATTATTAACCTAAAAATCCCTCACAGTTGTGTTTTATTTTATCAATGAGAATACAGGTAACATTGTATATTTCTTGTAAATATAATCCAGTCAATCCAATTTGTCACGTCCCTTGTTCTGTGCTAGTGCTTTTATTTTGTGTTTCCCTTATGTTGCAGTTTTTATGTTTCCTGTTTTATTTTGTTAGTCACATCTTGTCTCATTTCAGGTCTCTTCACGTCTCGCTGCCTGTGTGTTTTCCGCTCCCTTGATTACACACCTGCCCTATTGTCTCCCCTTCCCTTTCAGTATTTAAGTCCTGTCCTTCTGTTTGAGTTTTCCATTATGTTTTTTTTTTAAACTTGTTTTCGGATTTTGCTAATGAAACATAATATGTTGGAAATCATCCATTCTGACATGTGGTCATGATAAGGTCTGGACATCCTGACATGCAGGATCACTTAAGATGATCAACTGCAGTGTGTGTGTTTATCAGATAGCAAAAGAAATATCATTTTTTGTTTTCAGAACAAGTGCAACATAGGTATGTTTGAAAGTAAACTTTACACCTGCATGTTTCTAGAACAAATAGCCTTTCCTCGCTCTGTTAGTCTCTCCTTCACTATTCGTGACTTGGATGGTTGAATGCATTATTTAAAGTCTTTGGACATACTGTCAAACACACACACACACTGCAGGAGGAGCTCAAGGTCAATTTGGTGAACTGAATTTGATTTGCTTGAGTAACGCACAAGAAGAAGATGGGGAAGTGTGTCTGTGTCTGCGATGGAGACCTGATTCTCCCAGCCAATCATGTTAGAGTGCTGCTTAATGTGATTATTTGTACTTTGAGGAGACGAGGTGAGAGAAGAGCATCCCAAGGTGTCTTCTGTTTTCAGTTCACCTCAAATCACACAGCTTTGTCACGCTCAACCATTGAAAATGCCATCCATTAGTGGAAAACTGATGTACTTGCTGCCACATTGTAAAGCCCACATGTCAAATCAATGCATGTGAAGTTAGTTTAAAAATTATTTGAAAAAATAGTTAAAGGTTTTGACAGTACATGGGAGGGGTAGTAATTGAATGCAAGACAAAAAAACATGACTATACAAGACTGTCCTCGACCCATAAAACGGCCCTATATGTCATCTGTACAGCAGCTTACAACAATTGTATTTACGTGTGTAGTTAGCAGCGCCCTCTAGTGGCCATGGTAATTATGAAAGGACGCCAAGGTGTAAGTGACGTAGAATAAAGAACGACAAGGTTAATGTAAGGCTGCGGGAATGGAGATGGATGTGTAGGAAGAAAACCTGGACTTTGACCCAGAAGACATGTTCCGTCTAAAATTAAAACCTTGTTTTTTAGGGTTTTTCTGAGTTATGTAGCTTAACTTCTGTGCTTAGTTACATCACAGATTATACCACATTTTACGTTACATAAGTAACGACCTCACTTCTGGCACTCACGTGAAATGATTTCACTTGTATCTTTTCCTATACCAGTCATGTACTTTTAAAACGACGATGTGTAGGTATGACCATGTGATGATTTTCTGCGGCACCTTATTTAGGAAATGAGCCTAAGAGTTGTTGGAAAAAAACAAAAAAAACACTGGCAACTGTCAAAAAGCGCAAGGCCACTCACCATCATCAGCTATTTTAAGTACCAACAGCAGAGTACTAACAAGTGTCTCATCCACAGAGCACATAGGCCTACATTTTGCACTTTTTGTGTCAGCCTGGAGACAATGAGACAATGATCCTATTCAAATCTGCTCCTTCATATAGCTGGCCAAAAAGACAACTCTCTCCACTATTTATTCAAGTCAATTGTACTTATGTAAACACAAATCACACATCATAAATGAAAGGTTCTGCTAGGATCGCTTTTAAACATCATTTAACTATCATCTAATTTAGTGTTACATATTAATACAGCTACCATAAATAAATAAAAATATTAGTAGCCATCATCTCTCACCACTGAAATAGTAATGAAATTAAAAGCATAAGTCCTTTGAAGTCCATGCGCTTCAATTTTCCTGTTATTAAACTTTAAACTAAACATTTAAGTATAGTTAATGTTTGTTAGTCTGTCTTTATTCCCGAGGCAGATTCCAATTTGGCAAACCAGACATTTGTCAATGAGACATTATACAAAAGTTAGGTGTTTCTTAATCCTGTAATTAAACCTCACCGTTTTCTTATTGGCTGTGGAGCGATGACTTTTCTGCTGATATAGTCAAAGTTTGACTGCTGCCTGAGGCCCACAGGGTTTGATTGAGCTCCATACTTTGGGACTAATGTCTACCTCAATTTACACCCCCTTATTCTGTCAAACTAACTTCAGCATTTAGGAGTTGGGAAGTGCTGAGTCAGCACTGAAGCTCTCGGGAGCAGAAGCAATGAATGCATAAGGAAAAACCACAGTGAGAATTAAAGATAAGGTGCAAAAGCTGGGTGAGGGTCTGTTTCATGGCTCCCAGATAACAACGCTGCTGGATTGATTAATAATAATCCTAACTACAGAATGAAGCACAACTTAATCACCTTTGTTTACGAGGTAAGAGTTTTTAACAGCCTGTTGACTATAAGTGTGGCTCAAAATGTAATATAAGGAAGCAAAGCTGCAGCATATTTTCATTTCAAAATTACTTCATGGACAAGTTAAGTCAATATTATTGAGGTTTTAGTTGCCGCAGTAATAAGTCTGGATCCCTGTGTTGTTGTTGGCTGGATAGGATTCATTGCAAAGGGCCCATTAGTGAGATATTGCTTACCATTATTTATAATGAGTACATTTTAGATATAAAAAAACAACAACACAATAACAAAAATTAAATCACAGGCAGAATATTTAACCGTTTTGTTCAGATTAGTCCCACAGCCCTATAAGATAAACTCACACAGCCCTTTATCGGTTCACAATTTATGACCCAAATGTTCCAAAACGTAATGTTTTTTTGTGTAAAAGTAGATATTGTTATTTTTTTCATACATTTGAACTGTAAATATTTAAGTTGGTTTAGTCAGCAATGGAATTTATTCTACAATGGGGTAAGGCTGAATGTCTAAACCACTTATCAGTCTCTACTAACCATCTACTTTGACAGTTTATTTATTACCTGAAGCTCATCATTTGCACTGGTTAGTAATTTATTTCTACCAATTTTCATTACTTTTAGCTACCTATTTAAGCTTACAACTGAAGAATGCAGAGTTCCAGTGTTCCAGATTACTTAATATGGGGATATATTCTTTGAATCAAATCATATTTTTCAAATGTGGTGAGCTGCTCTTTTTAAATACCCCTTGGCGGAAGCAGTAGTACCCCCTGGGGTATCTGGTTGGGAACTTGGCAACCACTATCTTAGTGGACATAATTATCCTTTTAGTCAAAATATTATGAGTATAAGAAGGGCTAGGGAAGTCCAAATTGAAGTCAAGTGTAGAAAAGGCCTCCTAAAGTGCACTGAAAAATATTTAGCAGAACACAAAGTACAAATGGTGATGGTTCCTTAAAGGCGCTTTCACAACCCAAGTCTGTTTGGTTAGTCAGAAGAGTGAAATTGATTCTTTTGGTTAGTTTTGTATTTAGTCTGGCTTGTTTTATGAGTATGATTGGAGCGTTCACAAGCAACCAAATGAATCGTAACAAGGATTCAACAAGAGTGCATTGTAAATTTAGTAAATCTTAATGCATTTGGGTAAGACTTCTATTCTCATTTTGTGCATACCTCAACATTTTTATCATCCGTCATTGATGTTAAGAAGTGTATACAATGGGCTAAAATAGAGCATAAGAAGAAAACCTGATGAGTGTGGATTAAGATATTAAAGTAGGTACAACTATCTTACTATCACAGGAGACCACAGCCTCTAACACAACTGACAACATTTTTTGTGGGTATTTAATTCCTTTGTGTTAATTGTCCTACCTAATAAACTCTATTATAAGAAGCTCAGTGTAACAGGGTTTACATTAAAATGTGGTCCAGTATTGCATGTAATTAAAGGGCCAGTGTTTGGCCACTGTAATTTAGCAAAAGATAATGCGACAGGAATGTGACGCGAACATGGCTGCTGCAGAAAAGAACATGCAGCAAACACCTAAACTCTGCAGATATACGCCTCTGGATTCGTGTCCTGCTGAGTCATGGCAGTTAAACATCGCTCTGTTTTCTTCCAAGTATCTGTAACCAAAGACGCCTTGGAGGATTAGTTAATGCACTGGCAGCATCCTCTCTTTCACGGAGCCTCGTCCGCACACTCATCACCTAACATATTCAGCAAAACACTCAGTGACAGTGTAGCAAATCCAAACAGAAGCAAAACAATCACAGGATAGAAAACAGCAAGGTAAAATCAGGCCATGAGAACTGATCCCTAGTTTCAGCTGGAAAAACATGACTTGCTGTCTTCAGTTTCTAATCTCTCAAGAAATTTGTATAAATTATTTAATTAAAGTTGTCTGCAGATGTTAGTTTTGAAAACCAGTTCTCCAACGAGACAGCAGACACACATGCAGTTCTGTTCTGTTCTGTTTATGCATTATGCAGAAAATGAGGTGTCTGTAAGGAGACACATTCACACATTTTTACAATTAAGAGTCTAAAACAGAGACTATGTATGAAGATGGATGACATGATGGATCCCAGGAAGTGAAGCCTAAATATCTTGATTGCCCCCTAGTGGCAGACTGCTGTATAGGTCTTTTAGTTCATTGCTGTTGGTATTAAATGGGGCTTTAACAAGATAATGGACACAGCTGCGACTCGCGATAGATCAGACGGTTGTATGGACAGGATTTCAATACCACGGCTCCACCATCCGATCACTAAAGAACTCCAACTCTAAAAGATGCCACTAGTGCAGGAAGACAGCGCCTATATCCATGATATTTTGGCTTCATTTTTGTACAGTAGGAGGAAGTGGAGCCACATCGTCTTTATATACAGTCTATAGTCTGGAGTCACACCAGTGTTTCTGTGAGGCTTTATTTCAGTGCTTTCAGCTAAATGCTTTCATGCCCAGAATAATAAGGCAAACACGCTATTGTATGGTGGATATAATGTCTGCCTTATTTACCCCAAGTGGCAACTATCATAACAGAAAAGTGAAGCGAATGCAGAAGTGCCCTAAACTTGCATTAACCAAACTAGCTAGCTAGTGTTAGCACTAGAAGCTAACTTAGCTCCTTCCTCTCTTCCAAATGTGATAGCTTTGGCTCCAAATAAACAAGATTACGACAGCTAAAAACCGAGATGGCCACGTCCCAAAATGCCAAGCTCAAGGCTTCAAGATAATAGTCCACAAAGCAATGGTAGTCAGGGTGGTTACGTCTACTTTGTATGTATATACAGTCTTAGTTTAGTCCGTGAACACATTAACATTTGCTTATTAGCACTAAATGCTACCCTGTTGATGCTGATGTGGATTTTATTTATTTTGTCGTAATTTCCAATTATGGAGCTACATTAAATATCCGGGGAAAATATCTATATCTGTAATAATAAAATATCTCACTAAAATTTGTATAGTCATCCTGAGGGGAACATGAATGTGTGTTCCAAATTTAGTTTGCGAAGAGTCAGGGGATCTCCGAAATACAACCCCGATTTCACAGAAGTTGGGACGATTTGTAAAAAAGAGTGTATATTTACAAACACAAAATTTTTATTAACCTCTAAAAACCCACCTGCCATGTTAGAGGACAGGGAGGGCCTAGACAAATGGATTTCAAGTCAAAGCTCATAACAGAAGAATGGTAAGGCTGAAAACAAGTACGAGGCTTCATTTGAAGGGTCACATCTTGGAGTTGTGCTTGTTTGGCATGTGGCATAAACACAACTGAACTTAGTGTAACCCATTCCCTATACTGGCTGGCAGACAAGTGGGTTTAAAGAGGTTAAATATGTTGTGTTTGTATCATGTCACCAAGGATTAGCAAGTTATTGTATTCTGTTTTATATACATTTTAGACCACTTTTTTTTGGATGTGGGTAGTAAGTAAGATCCATCCTCTGGGGAACATGATCGTCTGTACAACATTTTATGACAATCCATTTGATAGATTTGAGGTATCAACCAAAGAGACTTAATACCAACATCACCATCCATAGAGCTACGCTGCTTATTGGTGGTGTATCAGTGGTGGTATTTATCTTTGCATTTTCGAGGCAGAGGGAACCATGATAATATTTAATTATTCTGTCTGTCTTTTATAGATGACAGTGAAGCCAGATATGTTATATGTTATGAATAGAAAGACAGAGTCAAAACAAATGTTCCCAGCCAGGATCATATCCACAACAATATGGTTTCATGGTACGCAGCTCAGACCACTAAACCAGGCACGCCCAATGATGCAGCTTAATTGATTTTTTTTTTTTTTTTCAAAATTTCATCAATATTGATGTATTGACTGACTGGCCCTGACCATTAGATTGATAGTTAAGCTGATTGATTGGCTGGCAAATTGCTTTTTTTCATTATCTGTTTTTCCCCCCTCAGGGATCTCTAAAGGTCCAGTGCACTGTCAGCATTTTGGCAGACGTACGAGTGGAAAGAGGTCACTGTGTCCCCACCAGTAAACAAGGACCAGAACCAGACACAGCTTGCACTGACAGCAGCATAATCACCCTGATAGGCACACATATTGATAATTACACACACACACACACACACACACACACACACACACACACACACAGTGAAACTTTCTCATTCTCACTCCCTCATCTGTCAAAAATCCACACCCTAAAGTCGCCCAGTGCAGCCTCCATAATTCACCTTGCCCTGGAGATGCAGTACACACACTCTCTGTCCTATACAATATCCATAAAACATCTCTCCAGCACAGGCTGGGTACACACACAGGCAAACACCCACACTCTCAAATCTATTCCCAAAGTCCGCAGGCGGAGCGCAGCCCGACTTCTGCGGAGTAAAAACCAGCATCCAATGCAATGCAGTTGATTTAAGAATTCATAGCGCAGACACGAGGCACAGCAGCTATGCAGAACGAGGCAGTGCCAGCATCCTCTGCATCCCAATGAGGAGCAGGGGCTCGGCTCCACATCCCAGCTGTAACTGCCTATTAACACCTCTGTAACCTGCTCTGCAACAGCTCAGCATCCTGAATGACTGACCCATTTGTGTGCGACTGTTGCATTACAACCGCTGGTACCACTTTCCTGCCTTTCCGCTTGAAGCTATAGCTGACAAGGAGGATGAATTACAGGGCCATAATGAGGACTAATTAGGGGGCAAATAATAGCTAAGATAATATTCTAAAGGATAATACCTGAAGGCTTTAGAGGACAAAAGTCTTGTGAAAAAAACGTTAGCCATAGTTCTTGGCAAAATAGAGCTTCTTTATTTCTCCTGCCTGAAAAGACGCCAACAGTTGGCCTGAAAAGCAAAGACTGCCTACTTATTAAAGTCTAATATAAAAACCTCATCAATCTCATTTTGGGGGGTATCATAACATTATGGGGATTAGGAGATAATTCAGCCTTCTTTGTGTCTAAAAACTCCTTTTGAAATTCCACTGAGTAAACTCAAAAATGCATGAATGTCAAACTAAAAATAAGGCTGCATCTTTCCTGAGAAGGTGACATTTTGGACACGTCTCACTTGGTAAGTACATTATTAGTAAATGACCAGATCTACTACTGCTGCGACTGTCCTGTTTCATCTGCAGCAGTCTCGTTTACAGAGATTTGGCACGCTTTTTTGGAATTACTCGTCACAAAGACACTTTTTTTTTGCAAAAGCAGAAATGCAGAGCAACAAAGCATGAAGAGGTTTGTATAATCTCAGTCGTGTCGGGTTATAACAGTGTGGCGTTGTCAGGGACTTGACCAACAAGATGTCATGCCCTGCCCTGAGAGCTTTTTAAAAGATTGATGCAGAGAGAAAGAAAGAAAGGAAGAGAGAGAGAGAGAGACAGAGAGAGAGAAAGAGGGAGGGAGGGAATGCTGATGTTTGAAGTCAGGAGTTTGGTGCAGGATGGATTATCCCAGCCTTGAATCCCCATAACTACCAGGGCAGTACTAGTCCAGTACTGCTGCTGAACAACCCTTTAAATCCTTTACACTGCAGTGCTGTTAAATCAACCTCTAGCCCGCCAGACTACTCACCTCCCATCGCAGCTTTCATTACAAAATTCATGATGAAGCAGTTCTGTGTTCTCTTCCTTCAGTGGTCACGTTATCGGGGACAGACCTGCAGCCAGGGGACAGAATACACAAGCTATGACTGCCACTGTTGGGACATGCAGTTTCAGTCCAGTGGTTTTTATGTACATGTGTTTGATGGGATGGAGGGTGATGAGGCTCAATGCGGACAAGTAACGACCTCCAGACGGAGATCCCTGTTTGGCAAAGGACAAAGACGCTCTTCCACTTTTATAATAATCACGCTATCTTCAAATTCATACATTAGATCACTTTAACTCAGAAGAAGTATACATCTGCATCATAAAAAGCCTCAAAATTTGATTAACCCAAAGGAAGAAAAAAAGGGCACTAAAGTGGGTTACACCGTGTCCTGAGTTTCGTCGAGGCACCTGTGCCCTCGATTTACAACCAACACTCCATCTTGTGTGGATTTATGCTGACGCTGCCTCGCTGCCTGTCATAGGAATAAATCCCAGAATAAAAAAATAAAAAAACAGGCAGAGGTCAAAGATGAGCAAGTGGAGGCAAGGTTAATGTCAGTACATGGGCCTTCGAGAGCATCACTGCAAGGGCATTACATGACAGAGAAAAAAAAAGACTTTAAAAAAAAAAGATTCCTTCCTACATCTTAAACTTATAATTTGTGAGTTTATTTTGAGCATTATGGCATTTTAACCTCTATGACGTATAATTTCAAATAGTACTTTAAAGTAAATCAATAGTAATATTATAATACAATATAATAATTAAAAATGCCGTATTTCTCTAATATTGCTGCTGGGACTTTGTATCTATTTAAAGATTCAAATGTGAGTTTATGCACCTCAGATTGCTTTATGGTCATTTTAAAAAATCTGTTATTTTATCTTTTCTCATAAATCATATATGTTATAATACTCTTATGATATTTCTATGAGAGTTTCAGAGCTCAAGACCGACTTTATGGCGACCTTTTTGAACTTGATGGGGTTTTTTTTCATTTTTATAATTTTTTTTACGACATAACAACCCCACGGGTAGTTTTGCTGCATTTTACAGCATCCCTCTGCCATTGCGGCACAGCAGACTAGCAGGAAAAAAAACCATCCTCCTGAAAACTTGCTGCACTCATTTTTATACCACTGTTTCGTCCTCGAGTCGTTTTTCATTCGCCCCAAAGTCGAATCTGCGGCAGCTGAGCGTCCTTAAATCATTTCCTGGTTGCCTTGCTCTTCATCATTATCTGCAGCAGCTGCAGCATCAGTTTCCCCTCACATGAACCCTTTACAGTATTCACTCACAGATCCTGGTGCGGTGCAGCATTTCGGCACAATTACACTGCCGTACAGTATGTCCTCCCTGTTAAATTACTGCACCGATACACACACGCACACAAGCCAACACGTTACATGCATAGTGTGAAAGTAGCATCTGAGCCTATCACCATCCGGTCCCGTACAGTAAAAAAGAAGGCTCACACAAACACCCCTCGTCTTTACGGGTTTCGTTTACCTTGTTTTGATCCTCCTCCAAGTATTTATCCCTCCAAAAAAATAATGCCTCGTCGCAGTGTTTTAACCACCCTTCTGCTTCTGCTCCTGCGGGGGGAGAAGGACAACACAAGTTGTGCGTCTTAAAGGAGGGATTGTGTCCTCTGTGTGTGTCTTTCAGTGCAGCTCTCAGTTTGCAGACATGCCGGTTGTGTCAGAGTCAGGCTGCAGCGGCGGAGGAAGAGAGTCTATTCCTGCAGGACGAGATGAGAGCATGCAGAGGGAGAGGAGAGGAGAGAGGGAGGGAGGGCGCATATGAATGTAATATCACCCAAGTGAAGGTTCCGTCTTATTTCAACAATCTAGACCGAAAAGAAGCATTCAAAAGTACTTTAAAGATTCCGATGAACTCAGTACAGATGTTTGGAGTCATATCAGAAGACAACATGTAAATTAAATCCAACCAGTATTTGTATTTAAAAAATCCTTCACAGTTCCTAATTCATTTGTCTTTGGTTTATTAAGTCATTAATTTAAGGTTTATAGTTGCTTTTGCTGTCTCATGAAAGAAATGAAGTTGTAATAGGCTCGAGAAATATTGCATAGAAAACAGACATATCACAAAAGGCTTACTGAAAAAAGCACTTGCAAATACTGTGCTAAACATAAAAAAACACGCTAGTTACATGTCTCTTATGTATTGTCAAAATTGCATGATATGGAGGTTTAAAGCTGCATTATTGGCATATTTTCAACATATAAAATCCTTGCAAAACAGTTGCCTCTTTACACATCCAGCAGACACAGAACAACGTAAAATTAAAGGAGACATATTATGCTCATAATTAAGGATCATACTCATACTTCATATTTTGGGTTTCTGTTCGGACATGTTTTACATGTTCAAAAAATATTTTTCTCATACTGTTGGTCTGAATTTACCTGTATTCACCCTCCGTTTGAAACGCTTTATTTTAAGGCGCCTGTCTCTTTAAGACTCCCTCCTGAAAAAGCTCAATCTGCTCTGATTGGCTTACAGAAAAAACATGATGCACCTGCAAAGGTAGTCCTCAAACCGAAGGTGGACTTACTCAGATGCTGGGGCTGTATATTCTAATAGGCCTGCATATGTCTGAATGGCTTGTGGCTTGTTACGTCCATGTTTCCTGATCAGGGCGGCCCACAAAAAAACTGACTGGTTTGTCTTGTTTGAAACTTTGTGGGTTGGTGCCAACTCCAGATACTTGAATGTATGTGCAAAATCTTGAAAATGTTTCATAATCTGTCCCCTTCAATTTGGAGTCGTGCTTCCGGCCACAAGACAAACATGAGTCTAATCACTTTCCTTTTAGCTCTGTTTTTGTTCTCCACCAACTCCTGAAGGAAAATATGTCAGACTGTTTCTGTGGACTGTTGGTGCTGAGCAGGTGGTGTATGTTACATGATGAAGAACCAAAATAAAAAGGAAAAGAGTTGAGTGATATAAATCTCGGTAATTAGGGCCTCGGGGCAATCACACCAAGCACTACTGTTATACTGTGGATTTTTTCTTATTCCTCTTCCGGACGCAATTTCGTCCCGCTACTAGTCCTACAACTTAAAGAGTTGCAGGACAAATTATATATCAAAACGTGCGGTTTGATCGGGATCAGTGTGCTATTACTTTTCTCTACAGAATATGAATTTTTCGTGACATAAGTCGCGAAAAATTGCCCAAAATTTTGCATTGAAATGAATGGGACGGGCGACAAAAAATGAGCGAAAAAGAACAATAATTGGAGATTTTTAAACGTCTACTTCTCCGGCATAATTTCACCTAGAGACTCCATTTAAACTTTAAACAGTAGACACAAGTCTTGTGTATTGGTGTATTAATTTGTGTTTCGATAGGTCATATAGTTTTTTATCAATCCCTGTTCAATGACCATGATCATTTTTGGAGAAATTCTGAGATTATAATGGGTGTGTATTGCACGGAATGTTCGTGTCACAGTGTGTGACATCATCGCCAGAGTGTAGAGGGAGAGAAAAAACTGTCAAAAAATAAATTTGAAAACTGCGCTCCAGGCCGCAAATTCCACTCACAATAATTTATACATAGAAATGTAGGAAAATTTGTCTTCTCACTCACAATCCTCTGGTAAAGCTGTCAGAGTTATAGTTTGGGCATACGACGCACAGATTCGCCACCAAAACCACCAACAGCCTCATTGGCTCCCATATTAAAAACGCAGGGAGATTTCGGAAAAAGGGAAGATGGAACAGTTTTTTTAGATCGCTCTAACAAAGCTATTTTTTCATTTTTCTTAAAAAAAAAAATCACAAGTAGATGTTCAGGAAGAACTCGGGACGCTCAAAGTGAAGTCGGATCAATGATAGGTATTATGGTTTTGCCAAAAATGCTTTCTGTTCGAGGCCAGAAATTTCAGTCCACCTCTGGCTGCTGTCACTCTTTCATTAACAGGTGTCAGTTAATTCTGTTGATTGCTTTGATCTGATTGCCTTTGATCTTTGATGTGAGTACAGTTACAGATACACACACACACACACACACACACATGCGTGTAAGCACGCACACTCCTCACACATGCATACACATGCTTCAAACACATGCACGTACGCGCACGCATGCATGCACGCACACACACACACACACACACACAGTAACTTTATGTGATTTTAATTACACACACACACACACACACACACACCGGCAGTAGCCCCCGTGGCCCTTTCAAAATTTCCCCAGAGGAAATTTTCTAGTTTAATCTGTTGTTCACAAATATCACTTTAAGCAGTTTTGATGACCGATTGGGGAAAAAAAATGTTTTTTTAACCTTTATTCTATACTCTCTTTTTCATTCAGTCCATTCTTTCTGATTTTGCCTTATGCGTTGATAAAACCAGGATACATGGATAGTTAGTCAGTCATTAGTCAGTCAGGGAATGGCGATAAAGGGAAACTTTCCAAACGGCTTTGTGTCATTTTCTTTGCTCATTTACCCGCAAAAGTCAGCAGGATGACATGAAATGTGTCATTAGCGATACAAAAGGCAGCATTCACAGATTTTTGCTGGCGTGCGCTGGCAACATGGAGGGAAGCCAAACCCCATTCATCTGCATGCTCACACTGCAATGACACAAAGCTGATTGAAAATCAGCAACGTTTCTCTTTAGGTAAAAATAGCTCACTGATAAATCATCGCCTCTATGCTCAAATCTTCTTTCTAAAATCGAAAGTGACAACAACACGACTCTGGAATAGTTAGAATAATAAAAAGGCTTGGTAAGACAATATTCAAGTTTCTGGCAGGTACATTCGGGTCCTTATGATATTTGAAACCTTTATATTTAATTTTCTGCCTGTAGACTGGGATTTACTGTGGGGTAATGTCAGCTCAACAGTCCCTTGAAACTATTTTCTTGGCAAGCAGCAGAAGACTCTGCAGCAGCAAATAATGTGATGTTACAGATACAGAAGTCAGAATTGGATTTTCCTCATTCTTTTCATGAAATGGAAGCAACACTTGTTGTTCCCATCTCTTTCCTTTTTTAAAAAACAAGTTTTATTTACAGTCTCTGTTCACCTTTCATTTTTAATATTAAATAGACAGTTCACCCCAAGAATTTAAAATACATATTTTCTCTCTGAGCTGTAGTGCTATTTATCATATAGTTTGTCTGGTGTGAGTTGCTGAGTGTTTGGAATCGTTTTACGGCACGCGGACCGGACGAGACTATTTTAACATTTTTCCGGGCAAAGTTTTGTAGTGAGTATTACTTAAGCCAATTCAAAGGAAGCAGGGGGGGATTTTTCCTTAGAGAATTTAATTTTTTATGTAATATTTTGTGTTTATGGCATATATTGAGGCAGGATCAGAAAAGGGAAAGAGAAAAGAATTGACTGAAGATCAAAAAAACCTAAAAGGGACAGTGATACAGCACAGGGGAAGACATAAGGCAACCTTGGTCGCTCATTCAATAGATGGAGAGAATTTCAGGATTTGAAAGGATTCAAAACTGATCCTGAATTTGCCCTCTTCCTTGAATTTATGTTGGTGTAAATGTTATGTTTTTTCCATCATTATTAATCGTACATACCCATAAATACCCATATGACCACATCCAAAAGGATTCGTCACCAAAAAAAACAATATATATATAGTATAAATATTAAATTATGTCAGTCTTTCACTCGTTTTCAAAACAAATGTACACGCTAGCCAGGTTACCATCCCCTACTCATGGAACAACTACTGCTTTATCCACAGAAGACCACACAAAATGAACCTTCCTTGTAGTTTCTTTAAACTAACCTTGTTACTGAGGCTCGACTGAACCATCAGCTCTAAAATAAGCCTTTCTTGCCCCTGAAAGTGCTTCTAATGTCCTTGCTTTTTTTCCCCGTCATTGCAACGTTACCACACTATCTACACAGGGTGAGGCAGACAGGCAGAGAGCACAAAGGGGGCCAAGGGGAGCTTAAACTGCTGTATCTCCCATCAATTAATCAAGACACAGGAGGCTATGTCCAGTCAACACACTCTGGCACAAGCATCCATCACCTTGTTTATAGCCTCGAAACGCTGGGAACGAACGGCAGAGTGCATGCTCACACACACAAGCACACACATATTGCCTTTTTGTCCTCTGACTGTGCACCCTCACTGCAATAAAGTGTGGTTTATTTTTTATGTCCCTATGATTTATAGTCCCGAGGTTTTATATTCAGAAGTTGGCCACTTTTGCTCTTGACCCACATCCACTGTACTATGTTTCAAGGCTGAGTCCAAAAAACAAAAAAATGAAAATAAAAATTCTTATCTTCTGTATTTTTCACACCTTCCTCTACAATTAGCCCATGCAAACAGCAGATACATGAAACAAGAAATAAAGAAGATATCACAGCATCATGCACAATGCACTTGAATTAAGGACACTCCAAGAAGCTTTTAAATGGGATTGATGGGTTTTTAGGTGTTCTTGTAAATTATTATAATTTCAACAGTTTTTCATTTTGTGCTTCCATGGACACTTTGCACTCTTAATAGCACAATGTCCAAACTGCTGGGTGGTAATCTGGCACCCCGTGCTGTTCTGTCTCTTTGTGTAACGTGATATGTGTACAAAATGTTATTCTTGTTTGTTGAGTCTTTGTTTGTCTCATAACAGGAGTTCAAATCATTGTATTTTACTTGATTGTCCATGTGTCAACGTGTGGCCTGCATCCAGGTAATGAGTCACCAAAATATGTGCCAAAAGAGAAAAAGTTACCAATCTAGGCCTGAGGTATTGGAATGAACACACAGTGACTTCTCTGAATATATTGATGCTGTGGCAACCTATAAAACACAGAGACAATTACACTGAATGGCATTTCAAAACTGCATTAGCATTTTATACCAAAATATGTATGGCAGAGCTCCACAGGGACTGTATGCCATTCAAAAAAGGGCAAATTAACATAGCACTGCTGCCACATGAAAACACAGCTGTAGTGCAGATTTTCGAGTGCTCTTCAAAAATAACTTAGTCATTCTGAATATATTGAGTTGCAGACATATTTTCTATATTGTTTACAGAAAGGATGAAGATTTACGAGTGGGAAAACTTTCAGCCAAGAGCAACAACAGTATGAAAACAGTTGCACCAAAATACAGAATTATATTTGATAGCATAGAGAAAGCACCAGTGATGTAATAGTAACCGACCATGTGGCAACCTCCGGGTTTGAGCAGGGAGGCAAAACAGGAAGTGCCTTAAGCCTGCATTCTACCAAAAATTCCAGCAGGGGGCGTTAAGTGTGGCTGCAAAAACATTTTTGTCCATTAATTTCAATACAAAATGAGAAAACTTCTCACTTGATTTACCTCAGAATTTTTCTAAGGACAACACTATTGTCTCAATCGCTAGTTAAAATCTCCCTCAAGACAATTTGATGTAAATAATTCAAAAAATGGCCCCATTTAGAAGAAAACAGAAGATAAAGAATCGTATGATTTGGGGCATGGCTATCTTTGATTGACAGGTGGCTAACAAGGCGAGCCGTCATCAGGAGAGAAGAATAGCAATGCGTATCAACGGCAACGTGTCAATAAAGTTATATATAACGTTATATAGATATGGAAAAAAATGTTTTTACCAGTTTGGTCTCATAACTTTGACCCTTTCACACTTTATTTTCACTTAATGACGTCTTTATTTGAACATTTTGTTCATTAAAAATGTCTTGTTCAGCGTTTGGTTTGACTAACAGACACTCAAGGGGGTCACTGTTCATTTATGTTTTCTGAGGTAAGAAACATACATTTTGTTTTTGTTTTTTGCTAGCCAAAATGAACATCCCAGTTAATGCTCAAGTTAATGCTAACATGAATTAGCAGTGGCTTCTCTCAGTCAGGTTGAGGTGTAGAGAGGCATGTTGTCAGTGTCGTCAGATCCCTCTCGCTCCTCCATGGTCTGCTCCCTGTATCGGAAACAAGATGGCGACGAGTGTAACGCTGAACTCAATGCTTTCAGTAGCCCAAAACCAATGGATGACATCACGGTCACTACGTCCATTATTTATATACAGTATATGTAAGCGACAGTCCGAGACAGACATGTAATGTGGCTGAGAAGTGAAGTGGCTGTAATTATGATGGGAGCAAGGAAGTGAAGTAACCTAGTATAAAGAGCAGCAAAGTCCACATAGGGAAGGGATTTTGGTGGATCAAATAAACACAGGATTTTCTCCCAAGAGACAACCGGTCATGTGAAACGTGTGAAACCAAATGTCAACAATGCCTAATTATAATGTATCCTCATGAACGATTCTATGACATCTATTGAAAATGTATACACAGCGGAGACGGAAGTACTTGGTTAATTCGGGGAAAAAAAGAGAGAGTTTGGGTTAAAATAACTACTTTCCTACATAACTAGTGGACACAGTTACATAGATGATGCAGAATGTGACATATTTACATACAGAATTTAATATACAACATGTGTTTAAAATAACAACATTAAAATGTTGGTTTCAAAGGGTACACAAACACCCCATCCCCTTTAGACTTTCTCATTCTTTATGCCTCACCTCACTTCCTTCTCTGCTCCTGTCATCATAACTACGGCCAATAGAGGCCACCACCTAACATCAAACATGAATATGAATCATTATAAAATGCACCTGCTGGTTCACAATTATGAGGGTTATCAACGATTTATAGTGCTATATTTTTGGTACATATAGGTATGAATGGTATATGAGAAACTGCTGTTAGCTAGCTGTTTTAACTTAAAAGAAAAAGAAAGAAAAGAAAATTCATATAATGTACTTAAGTCATGTATGTGGTGTAAGTCAATATACATACAAGTTAAGTGTTAACCCATGGTTAACGTTGTTAACCATGGGTTAACACTTAACTTGTTAACTGGTTTAAAAATGCATGGTACGTTTAAGTACAAGGATCTGTTGATCTCCTGCTACCTGTAAGGGCACTTTTAGGAAATATGGGTTGGAGGAGTCCTTACATGGACCTTGACCCACAGTTTGTGACCATTTTAGGACAAATGTACTGGTAGGAACCAATTTTTTTTTAAATGAGAAAAGTACCACTTATATGCAGAACAGTGTTTTTATTTGAGTCTTTCTCCCTCTCTGTGTGCATAAAGCCATTGTGAAAATACTTTACCTGCATCTGATCTGCTGAAGCTGTTGCCCCGGGACAAAGAGGAGCTGATATTGAAATACAGCACAGTACTGGATGCTGAACTTCTGCCTCCCTGCACCACTGCAGTCAAATGAAAGGTGGATTATGTCTCAGGATGGCAACTTAGTGCCGCTGTGCCATTTCTTGAGGCAGGATGTAGCAAAAGGCAGCAATTTGTGTGTCTGCATCAGTAGATCCTCAGTGAATAGCCCATGGAAATCCTTTCAAGATCCTTTTGAATGCATTCATTCATAGTTACCTGCCATTAGCCGCATAGCATCCGATCTATTTGCTGGATTGGTAAATCTGAGTGCTTATGTTGTCAGTGATATTTCAGGTAATAATTATTTGTTTTTTTAATCTTTTTTTTCCTCCACATAAAATATTTGGTTCATGTTTGAGCTTCATTATTACAGTCTCTCATGTGGCAGTGACCTCTGTGCATTAAGGACAGTTCTGCTGACAAGTAGCAAGCTGTTTCACCTCATAGCCCCTATACCACCCCTGATTCCTGAATCATCAGCAAGTGAGGCACGAGGTACGATATATAAGGACCCTGTATCAAATCTCATTCATTGTGATATAATATGCAAGTCTGCAGAATGTCAGCTGAATGCCACAGGGACACAGTCACTTTGAAGCTTCGAATTGTCTGAAGTAAAGAGATTATTCAGAGCATGAAGCATGTATGCAGTGGCAACCAAAACATCCTTTACAAAATGATTTAGGAGCTTGCAGTGTGCTTAACAATAACTGTGTTAACATGGGGTCTGTCAGAACAAGAACCCAGTCAGAATCATTTGTAAATACCTCAGAATTTTTTTTTTTCGGTGAAGTCAAAACATTTTTTATAATACATGTAACAGAAATATTGTATCGTATAAACATGCCTTCCAATTACCTTTAACATAACATTTGGTAGTTTTACTAAAGCTTCATGTGTGGTCTACAGAAGTCCTGCAGTTGCAAGCAATACATCAATAATATTGCTGAATACACAAAGTATCTTTTTCAAAAGTTTATTTGTGCTGAAATTTGTTTTGCACATAAGACAACCCCAGTCGTGTGTGATCTATTCCATCAATGGAAAATAGCTGACTATCTTTTCCAGCTGTACAACACATTTCTTCAGCATGTAAAGGATGCTTGGACTAATGCTCCTAAAAATTACATTCCCATCCCACAATGTTGTGGGGGAAACATATTTTCTCTTGGATTACAGTTGCAGTTTTAAGCATGTGGTTAATTTGAAACAAAATTACAGTTTTAAAAATATGGCTAGCATTGTGAACAATCACAGTTTGGTTTGGCAAAAAATACTACTTGGGCAGGTTTAGTGAACGATCATGGTTTCTTTGCAACCAGCACATTTGCTGAAGGTTATCAGCCAATTGTAGCACTAGCTAGCTAGATTGGTTTGCAAGAGGCATCCCCCTAAAAATTAACAACTGACTCCTTGGAGTGTTGTTTAGTCCAGTGTGAAAAGGTCAAATCCCTGCCCTATTGTCTATTTTACTCTAAATTGGACCATAATTTACAAAATTAACATCATGCTGTATTGAAGAAGACTATAAACTCAAGGGGAAAATGTTAACTTAGGTAATAAATCAAGCGAGAAGCAGGGGAATTTTCTCATTAGCCCCTTTCATAGTGCTGTTTCATGCCAGGACATTTACGGCTCTGTAACGCCTCGCCCTCCACTATGAACACGCCCAAAGCGGGATGCCGTGATGAAATGATCCCACCAATTTTCCGCTTCCAGAGGTAGTCATAGAGGCGGAAAATTGGTGGGACTGTTGGAAGTGGGACTATGAACGGGATATCTGACGTTTCGCGTTACGTCTAACACACCCCTCCCACTTGGTCCAACAGTCATTGAATCACTGTTCACTGTGGCCGCCTTCACTAACTGTGCACAGAGTCCGCTGCTTATTGTAAACAAATCAGCATGCTAACTGCACACGTGGTGTCCACCGCCGGTTTGTTTACGATCAGTGGTGGACACCACGTGTGCAGTTAGCATGCTGAACAAACCGGCATTGCTAACTGTGCAGAGTGTCCGGTGCTTGTTGTACACAAACGGAGGTCGTGAATTGAACACATCTGCTGCAGCACGTATACTGTACTGTTACTGCTACTGTTACTGCTAGAGCTAACTGTGTAGCCTATTAGCATTGTGCTACTGCGCAGCACTGCTGCTCTGTCGCACGTCACTATCATCTCCTCTCACTATCCTCCCACCTCATTCCACAATGTCAGACTGCACTATGAAAGGGCACGAACATCACGGCTTCATTCTGAACGCCCTAAGGCAAAAAGCCAGCACAGATCGTTCCGGCAATATAGTGGGACTGCTCTATGAAAGGGGTTAGAGACTTTCTCTTGCAACCAATGGGTTCTTGTCCTTTGAGAGAATGCAGTTTTTATGGCACTTAACTAGTCCGACTCACCTGGCGTCAGTACATGACTTCTGGGAGTGTGATTTTTTAAGAGATCAAGATGAATATATCTCACTGGATGCAACCCAGGTGGGACTTGAACCCACAATCCCCAGCTCCGGAGGCTGATGCCTTATCCGTTAGGCCACTGGGTCTTACTGCCCTTTGAATATTTTTTGTTATGTTGGTGCCCAATGCTTGTCATGTGTCCACATAATTCTCTCTGCAATAGTAGATAATTGACATGTTCTCTATTTGACATGAACCCTTCATATAGCAGACTGGATGCTGTGTGGCTGTCACTGATCTTTGCTTTTTCACTTGTGAGGATAATTTCACCTTGAAACCAAACTGACGGGGTCAAACTAACCATGTACATCACATCCTACATGTTTTGGTGAGGTGTGAAACTAAATGGAGATACCGGGTTGTAGCAGGAGTATAGATTTTGTGCCTTTGAGGGGGTCAACTGTGCAACGTTCTTGTTTTTTGAAGGTTAATGATGTTCTTTTTTCCTCCATTGGACTGCCCCGGGGGTGTGTCCTCTTAGCTCTTTCATTCATCTTGTACAGTAAGACGTGCCAAAGGCAAAATCTGTTGATTTACAGTACAGATATCTTGGCACTGTAATTGATGACAAGTTGACCTTTTGACCTTTATGTGGATGCTCTGTGTAGAAAAGCACATCAGTGCATCTACTTTATCGTTAGTTTAAGATTTCAAGTTTCACATTGACAACACATTAACAATAAAAAAAAAGTTTTATTCCTGTTCAAAATTGTTTTTGCCAGCTGGTACATGTTACGTACCCTCAAAAATAGAAGTGTTGGGGATCTCCACATTGTGCAGAAAAAAAATCAGGAATGACCTTGAAAGACCTTCGTTATCTGTATGAAGTTAGGAGTTTGAAGAAGGCCCAGTCAGTGCTGGCTGATCCTATCCACCCCCTCTCCAAAGAGTTGAAGTTGCTTCCGTCAGACACAGTCTGCCAAAACGCATGACCAATTTGCTTTAGAACTAATTTTCCCCATCTGCCGTTATCCTTTTGAATAACTCGATGTGATCTTTATATTGTATTTATTGTTTATTGTTTGTCTTATGGTTATTTGGTAGGCTGTCCAACACATTGCCCCTCTGGGATAATAAAGATGTCATTGATCCTTACCATTATGAGGGTCTAACGCAATAAACGTGAAACAGGAGGAGCCTCCTTGCTAAACCCTATTGCGTTCCTGCTCTCACCCTATCACCTTGCAAACCCAAGTTTCTACACAGTTACTGTCCCAAAATAGCACAAAGGATTCATACATCAACTCCTGTGTGTTGTTAAAGCTACCTATAATAATCTGCACGGTGATAAAATCAGAAGCAACCTCTGAGGTTCTTGATCTAGAAATCTAGAGATATTTTTAAAATGTATGCAGTGTGTTGTTATAGGAGTAACAGTGCTTTATAACAGTAATTCCTCCCTGTTAGAAAAAGAGTGGTCTCTGTATTTAGTCAAACTGAAACTCAATTAATTGAATCAGTGCATATTGAGGTGAATTAAGTGTGATGCCTTTAGTACCTGCAGGACAATAACATTTCAATCTCAAAGCAAATATAGTAATATTTTAAAGCACAGATTATAAATTCTAGGAATATGCCTGCTTCTTTTCACTCGTGCTTTTAAGCTGTATTGTCGCTGACGTTTCCTCTACAATGTGGTGGGTCATATTCCTCCATTTGAAGGGCACTGTGGCCTCCGTCAGGCTACTCTGTGAAGTCAGATGGGAGGAGTCGTTAGCTTTGGATATTAGTCTGCTGTCCATCATGCCTGCTGCACTCTGAGGTCCCCAGAGACACTGAGAGAGGGAAAGGAGGAGGTGAAGGGAGCGAATGAAGGAGGGAAAGAAGGGGGAGGGATTGCATGTAATTGTGTGTGTGTGTGTGTGTGTGTGTGTGTCCATCAACCCGTAGAGGACCTCTGAAGTCTCAGACAGAGGGAGGTGTGTACTGCTGCAATGCGTAAAGGCATCACAGCTTCATGGCTTCATGCAGCGAACAGAATGACTGACTGAAAGGCTGAGTGACTTGACTGGTTGACTGACTGCCTCATGGGTTGACAACATGCTATAAATGGCCTTATGAATGGAATAGCTTGCGGAATAGCCTCTTACCTAACTGACTTTCTAGCCTTTCAGGAACGTCACACATCTCTGTAACACCAGAGGTGACACCATCATGCAGGTTCACAGGAGAATTAGCTGACAAATACAAGCATAGTCCTCATTTTTTAAAGACATTTCAGCAGGTATTTGGCATCAAACCATAATACCGTGAAAATTGCTTCTGAAAAAGGACTTAATAAGAAACACTACATAACGAATTCTAGACATGCAACATGATATTGGATGTTTTTTTATTTTCCTATTTGGCAACAAAAACTAAAGAGGAACAGGAGTAGTTCTGCTTTATTTTTTGGAGATATTTGTAATTTAAAGGGTCCCTTCACATGTTTCACATGAAAGTCAATTCATTGGTCACTACTCAACAGTTGGAAAATGTCTTCTGAGGCTGGAGTAGCTTTGGCTTGGCTTGAGCTTGGAAATAACAGAAAGCATGTCTTCCAAACTGGGGACCTGGAGTTTGAAACAAGTGGATATTTAACAGCCACTGTGCTTTGTTTGCTTTCAATCATTGGAACAAGCCAAATGTATGAGAGAAGAAAACTGACAACATGGAGGATTAGGGCCAGGTAGGAGGGAAAAAAAAGAATGAGAGTAGGAAAAAATTATTATGCACTTCAATTTCCTCAATATGTCTAATATAAGTCTAAAAATTTCACACAAATTACATAAAAGCAGATTTTCCCAAAACAATAATTGTAGTAGCTATTACCAATGACTCTTTCACGTGTCGGATTTTAGTACTTCTATACCCTTAAAAAATGTGGTTATTGCTCATTTTATGACATTTATGAAAATCAGGTTGTAGATTGGAGTGTACCTAACTGTTCAGACAGAGGAGCTGTTTCTTTAAAACAATGTTCCTCTGATGACTTATTGACATGGGAACAACCAATCTGTGAATAATATCTCTCCAACTTCACCAAACACAAAAGTTGACTATTCTTGTCATTTCAACTTTTTTCTCGAGCTGCATAATTGAAAAAAATCATGTAATTTTTTTCCTACCTGGCCCCAATCCTCCTCCGTAAAAACAGGTGTCCTCTCAATGTTATGATTCATGCTCTGGATCATGTTGTTTTTCATGTATTGCAAATATGTTTCTAATCAAATCTGCATAGGGACACAGGCCTTGCACCCAGGAGGTTGCCCTTCATATGAAGCAAAAAGTCAATGTTGACTATTTTAACTTAAATGAGTTAATTTAAGTTAATTAAGTTAATTAACTTCCTTAAGTTACTTATGCAACTTAAGTGAACTAACAAACGTCCTAATTTTTTTTAACTTTTCCTAACCACCTCCTTCTGGTAGTTTAGTTGCCTAAACCAAACGGTGACCTTTTCACAACGCTACTATATGTTTAAAACAATGACCATAATCAGAAAGCAAATACATTTTCCAAAAATCAATCTGAGTGTAGAATTCTTCAGCAGGTCTGTGTGAATGTTTTAAGACATCGCACACCTCTGTTTACAGAAAATTCCTGATGCCCTGATGGAGAATACATCATAAAATTTGTTACAGTTTTAAGTGTGCAATCGTAAACTCACTTTGTGGTGAAAACTGTCATCACTCCCCAAATGGCCACTGTTGAATAATGCATATCTCAGTTGTCACATGGATGCACTGTAACTCCAAAATTAGTTCATATTATTGTCTCTAAAGAGGTTTAATCCACAGTGTATATATTTTCTTGCCCACACAGCAGCATATTTTCTTCAATCCTTCATCATTCAATTCAACATTTAAACCCCCCAAATTTGAGTTATGAGGCTTTCCCCCATCATGACATCAGAGCTTGCCATATTGCGGGGTCAAGAGTTCACTTGCTCCCTGAGGTCCAACAGCAGGCTGAAGGAGTGGTGAAGGAAGCAGCTCAGTGTGACAACTGGAAACACTCCAGTGTACGAGACGATGCTTGCTTGTTTTTAATACATGAGGAGTGAGATAAACAAGTGTAAAACTGTTTAT